>NC_141873.1:164991042-165616042 GCF_056163025.1 Triticum urartu | reverse complement strand
TGGCGGGCGAGAAGCTTTGGATCAGCCACCTTGCCGATGTCGCTAGCAGGATCACCATGTAGCTGGCTACCATGGGGATGCCAAACGTGAGGTACATCACAAGAGCCAAACATGATCCCTAACACTAGGCTGAATCTGTTCTTCGAGGGTGTTCACGGGGCCCTGGAGTGGTTCCACTCCAACAGGGCGGCCTCTCTGGCCGAAGAGGCCCAGAGGCTTTGCCGGGGTACCATGACCAAGGTCCTCACCAAGATGGCATACTGGAACCCTGACCTCGACTTTGAAGCTTCGCTGGATAGCTTGCCGGACGACGTGGACCCTGTGCCGCTCAAGGAGCGCATCGAGCCCGTCACCGGCCGCATCGACTGAGTTCGGAGGGTACAAGGCCAGTGTTGGCACTAGGCACCCTGTTTCTTATTGCCACTGTAGGTTCAAGACCAAGACAATTTTTATCTTCAGTTAGAACCGCAACGATAAATGATGTAATATAATTCTGTAGTAGTTTTGAAATGATGCATGTTATTTTCCTGTTTGATTTCCTTTTGTAGTTCTGCCCTACATTATTCGGGTAGGTTTGCCGGCGCGGAAGCCCAGGCGGCGTCTTGAGGACGGATCCTCAATGGCCTGCCGGGCATGCTTGCTACCAGGTAAACCACCTCGCCGCTCTTGACGCGGCCGCTTGAACTATGGAGCGGACTCGAGACAGAACGAGAGCCTTGCCAATCGCAAAAGGCCGCCATGCCGTTCTTGACGCAGCCGCTCAAGCTGTTGAGCGGACTCGAAACAGAACGAGGGCGTTGCCAATAATGGTAGGGCCCCATTGTGTGCAGGTTTGCCGTACACAGGGTAAGATCATCGAGGACGATAACCATATATATAAAAAAGGAATTACTCAAGGTTTTGTATGACTTAGCTTTTCTGTCGCTACGTGAGCGTTTGCCGCGTCTACCGAGGACGCCATTTCTTCGGTCGTTTCCTTGCTTGATGTGACGACCACGATGAAGTCGTTGCTTCATCCAGGCCTGATTCTCACAACTGCGCACCCCCTACCTGGCGCGCCAGAGATGTCGGGGGAAATCGACACCTGTGGGATCACTGGGATCCCTTCTACGGTTGGCGGGCGCGGGGTTTTGGAAAGAGCGGGTCTGACTAGAAGCACACGGATCATTTACCCTGGTTTGGGCCGCAAAGATGCGTAAAACCCTAGTCCTGCTTTGGTGGATGTATTTGAGTGTTTTTGTGTTATTGAGCTAGCTACGGGGTGCAACTTTGCCCAAAAGATCCGAATCCCTCTCCTGGACACCTCGGGCCTCCTTTTATAGGCGAAAAGGGGTTGCCACAGTGGCACACAGGAGATGGAAAGGTCTACAGTAGGTGAGTCTATCCTCTGGCCCCATTGGACAAACGCATTTAATGCACTGCCAACGTGCCCCTCTCACTTTATCAGGGACGGCAAGGAAACATGTCCCAGCTGTCGCCGCCACGCCTGGCTTCGACACACGTCCGAGCTGACGAGATGTCTTGGCGCCACGTTGGCTGGCTGCTCGGCCGGTGCGGTAGTGGAGCCTTCACGAAGATCTGCATGACACCACGCAGGTGCTTGCTGAGTCCGTGTAGAGGCCGCGCGCTGCCACGTAGGAGTCTGCTCAGTTGGTCGATCTGGCAGCTGTATGGGAGTGGCGGTGGAACCTCTGGCAGATGCGGGTCTGGCTGTGGCCCCGTAGGCGTCCTCGGCAAGGGCCTTGTCGAGGTCCCGGCAAGGGTCTCTCTGCGGCACCACGGTCGTCCCCGTCAAGGACTTTGTCGGGGTCATCGTCTTCTGGTCCTCATCTGATCTTCCGTATCTAAGATCTCTACAAAGATCTGCATGCCGCCATGGAGGTGCCCCCGAGCCTTGGTTCCAACATGGTGCTGGAATCCCTTGGGCTCAAGGGTGGCACGCTCTGCTGGCGTCAGGCAAGTTGCCCCGGCAAGGTTCTTGCCGAGGCTGCGGAAGCCACCCCGGCAAGGGTCTTGCCGGGGGAGTCCACCTCGCCCTCTTGCTCTCTTTGCACCTTGGGTCTTGTCATTGCTATGGTCGTCTTATGCTTCGGTTTCCCTCCGGCTTCCCTCCTCTGCCCTACTTAGCGTGGCCGTGGGCGCGGTTATGACTGTCTGTGCACAAGTTAAGGTGTGCAAAAGGAGAGCCCCTACTTTTGTACACTGACACCTCTAGTGAACCTAAAATAGAGAAACCTCCTGATAATGATAATGAAAATTCTATCTTTGATGTTGAAACTCAATCTGGTAATGAACACTCACCTAATGATAATGAAAAAGATAATGATGAGGTTCATGAAGACTCTCAACCAACCAATGATAAAGAACCAAATAATGATGTGGAGATAGAACCACCTGTTGATCTTGATAACCCACAAGCTAAGAATAAAATGTATGATAAAAGAGACTTTGTTGCTAGAAAACACGATAAAGAAAGAGAACCGTGGGTTCAAAAACCTATGCCTTTTCCACCCAAGTCAACTAAAAAGAATGATGATGAAGAATCTGAAAGCTTTGCTGAAATGCTGAGGCCAGTCTTTTTGCGTACTCGCTTGACTGATATCTTGAAAATGCTTCCTTATGCAAAGTATATGAAAGACATCATCACAAATAAGAAAAAATACCGGAAGCTGAAATATCCACTATGCTTGCTAATTACACTTTTAAAGATGGAGTACCTAAAAAATTTGGAGATCCGGGAATACCAACAATACCTTGTTCTATCAAATAGAATTATGCGAAAACTGCTTTGTGTGATTTTGGAGATGGTGTTAGTGTTATGCCTTTCTCTTTATATAAAAGACTTGACTTGAATAAACTCACACCTATTGAAAATATCTTTGGAAAGGGCTGACAAATCAACTACCATACCTATCGGTATCTATGAGGATGTGCCCGTTATTGTTGCTAATATTACTATTTTGACTGACTTTATTATACTTGAGATGCCCGAGGACGACAACATGTCGATTATCCTTGGTAGTCCCTTTTGGAATACTGCAGGGGTTGTTATCGATTGCAATAAAAGCAAGGTCAGTTTTCATATTAATGGTAATGAGCATATGGTGCACTTTCCAAAGAAACAATTCCATGTGAATGATATTAATGTTATTGAAAAATCTCCGACAATCACTATTGGAAGTTTTCAAATACCTCTACCTACTGTCAAAAAGAAACACAGAATGCTTATTGTTGGGGAAATGCATATCCCCATTGAGGTAACTTAGTGGTTTACGAAAGTTCTTCGGTTTCATGCTAATCGAAAGTGGTTGTTAATAAGACTTGATAAACCTTATTAATGGATCATTTTTGAATGGTATGAAGTTGAAGAATTTAGTAAGCAGTACTTTTTATTCTCTATTTTTATTAGTTAAATAAAATAAAATACCATGTTTTGTCTGTTTTCTAAATTTCCCATGCAATAAAAAATGACCCAAAATAGAAGTTCTCAGAATGCCCTGAAAATTTAATATGATTTTTCTGAATATTTGAGAATTTTTGGTGCAAATAACATCAGAGGGAGGTGCACCAGGTGGGCACAACCCACCTAGGCGCGCCAGCACCTCCAGGCGTGCCCTAGTGGGTTGTGGTCCCCACATGCCCCCCCTCACTTACCTCTTCATACCACATCATCACTTACCTTCAGAAAAAAGTCCCCATTACTCCCCCCCTGTGTTCTTGAGCTCAAACCCGCAGATTTCGATCTCTATGCTCGAAGCTCCATTTCCGAAATAATTTCAGGGGATTGTTGCTTGGTATGTGACTCCACCATTTGTCCAATTAGTTTTTGTTTCAGTGGCTTACACTTTGAATAATTAGCTACTCTTGGTGCTGCTGTAGATGTGCTTGCATGTTGAATTCTTAGTGTTCTAGGTAGTTTGAATGCTTTCTATGGCCTCTATGTATCCCTATGAGTAGTTGCTATCAATCTTACAAAGTTTTGTTGACAAATTTTTGTCACTCAAAAATTTTTATTTTCAGAAAATGGTATGCGGACATGAATATCTTCAGGAAGTTTGGCTCTAAGAAGAACTCCAAGGGTATTATTGGGGAGTCTTCTGACAATGATCTCCACCCTCGGAGGTTGGCGGAAGTATGGTTGTGCGAATGGCCGCACACCCTGTTACTGCAAGAGGCTGGAATTCTTGAGGAGTTCATGAAATATATTGCTAATGCCGGCCTCACCGACTTCATCGTATATGAGTGTGACCAGCACCACATCCTCACAAACATCTTTGTTCAGAGCTTTAATTTCTTGCCTAGAAATAATCCTCCTGAAGTGAGCTTTGATTTATATGCTGAAAACCATTAGATACCACTTATTGAGTTTTGTGACATATGCATGATCCCGTCTGATGGGAGCTTGGCTGGTCCTAGGCCGGCAAGTTTGAGACCTTTTATCGCACTCTGACAGTGGGTGGTGAGAGAGGAGTGTCAGCCATCACTGACGTTGGCTTACATTTTCCCTCTGTTTGTTACTTTGCACTTTTTATTGCCAAATGCTTGCTTGCTAGGGAGAAGGTGGGTGCACTTAGTTCACCAGACCTTGCTATTTTACGTCATGCATTAGTAGGCGACAACACATATAGCTTGGGACATATCGTGGCTCGTCGCCTCCATCTTAATAAATCTAAGGGCAAAATACATGGTGGGATTTTTGCCACTCGTTTGGCAGCTCATTTTGAGGTAGCGATACGCCATCATGATTACCCTCTGACTAAGGTTTACCTAGATCGTGTAGCCATGGAACACCATCCTTTCTTGTACATGATCGTCCTGAAATTGCGATTCCCTACAGCTTAGACTATAGTGTTGAAGCTCGTGATGTTATTCCATTTCTTGCTCCTACTTTGTTTGATTCTGTTGCTAGGGGCGGATACCAGATTATGCATGCAGACATCATTGCCTACTGGGACGCTCACGCTGCTATAGAGGCTGCGGAGGCACCTCCGCAGTGGAATGAGTGGATGCTCGCTCCTCAGGATCCCTACTACTCTCCAGGCTACTGATCGACTACCAAGTTAGGCCAAAAGCCTAAGCTTGGGGGAGTACGTGTATTTCACCGACATTACATTCATGTCCATTTATTTCATTTGTTAGTGCTTACACTTTCTCATTATATCATCCATGCTAGATTTATTTTCCTGCTTTCTTCTTGTGTGTTTGAAAAACTTTAGAAAAACCAAAAATTTAGTCATAGTTAATTTACTTTCTATGCATGATTAGTAGTAGTACTAAAAATAAAATCCAAAAATATTTCCTTGTTCTCCTTTTGCTTGTTGGGAGCTTTCCCGAGTAAATCATTTTTCTCGTTTTTGCTTTTCCCTTTTATTTGCTTGTTGAAGAAAACCAAAAACTCCAAAAATATTTCAGTGTGTTTCTCTGAAATTATTTTCTTTTATACGAGTTGTACCAAGGAGAGGACCACGATGAAAATGTTGAGTGGATCTCATATGAATAATTGTTGAACTAATAAAGATCCCATTTTACCTTGTCTTCTCCCGTTGAATAAAATGTTTGCAGATTCCAGCTTAGTCCATGGCGCTCTTGCACTATTATTATTTTCATCTCATTCGGTCGTGCAAGTGAAAGGCAATAATGACGACATTCAATGAACTGGCCGTGGCAAAGAGAAACTAGTATGAACTCAACTTATCTTGTCTGTGTAAATATGTTTAACCTAGCGTCCATGATTCAGCCCGTTATGATTAAACATGTTTGCAATTACAATTAGAGATTATAGTTTCTCATGCCATGCATAACTAGCTGGGAGTTAATAATTATTTAGCCTGGATATCAACATAGCGATAAAATGACTATGATGTAGTATGATGATATGGTGTCCTCCTCTGAATGTTCAAGTGGCTTGACTTGGTACATGTTCATGCATGTAGTTGAATCGAAACCAACATAACCTCTATAATGTTTATGTTCATGGTGTTCATATCCTACTCATTCTAGTGTCCAATGTTACTTACGCATAATGCATGGTTATGATCGTTGTTGCTCTCTAGCTGGCCGCTTCTCAATCTTAATTGCTAGCCTTTGCCTGTACTAAGTGGGGATTCTGCTTGTACATCAAAAACCTTGAACCCAAAGTTATTCCAGATGAGTCCACCATAAATACCTATATACGGTATTACCCTACCGTCTTAAGTAAATTTGCATGTCCCACCTCTAAAAACATCTAAAAAATTATCCGTTTTATGTGCATGGATAGTTCATGGAACGACAGGAGGTGGTCGATATCTTCCGTGCTAAGCAGGTTATTCCTAGGTCGAGTGTTTTTTCACTCGCCATCGCACGAGAAAATGGGCGGTAATAGGGATGCCGAGTCCCAAACTACAAACATGAAAAAGAGTTCATCCCTGAAATAATTAAACAAAAACTCCCAATGGAGTCAAAACCTTTACTTTTACCGCTTGGGAACCGCCAGTAGCATGCTTAGCATGGAAGATGTTGATAACTGATGGTCGTGAAGTGAATAAGAAGGGTGCATGTCTCAAAATATCATTTATCTCTGTATTAAAAACTAAGCCCTGGCACCTCTGCAAATCACTGCTTCCCTCTGCGAAGGGACTTTCTATTTATTTTTATGTTGTGTCACCACCTTCTAAAACAAGCGCCAGAAACTGAGTAGAGCACAGCGGTCATGATTTATGCATTGTGTGTTTCTAATGTTGGGTGCATCATGAGTGGATCTTTTTTACCATGAATTACAATGTTTCGCTGCTTGAACTTTGGAGGTGCTCTGCATTTATGTTTTGCGGTCTCAGAAAGGGCTAGCGAGATACAACTGCTGTCATATTATATAATTGTTGTTTTGACAACGTGTTGTCGTTGGAGATATCTTATTACTGCTCGTTAGCAAATTATGTCATTGATATGTATCATTATAATCTTGAAGTGTTATTGTTGACATGGTTAGTTATAATGTTGGCTAAAAAATTGGGTGTTGTTCAAGCTTATTTATGCAAACAAGAGCAAAAGAGTTCGTAAAAGTTTTTCTTTCTCAATTTCAGTTTATCAACTGAATTTCTTGAGGACAAGTAAAGGTTTAAGCTTGGGGGAGTTGATACGTCTCCAACGTATCTACTTTTTCTCACGGTTTTCCTCTTGTTCTGGACTCTAATTTGCATGATTTGAATGAAACTAACCCTGGACTGACGCTCTTTTCAGCAGAACTACCATGGTGTAGTTTTTGTGCAGAAATAAAAGTTCTCGGAATGGAATGAAACTTTGCGAGGAATTTTTATATCAATAATAAGAATTTCTGGAGCCAAGACCTACTGGAGAGGGGAACCTGGGTGGGCACAACCCACCAGGGTGTGCCCCCTCTCCTGGCACGCCCAGGTGGGTTCTAGCCACCTAGTGGCCCCGCTGACGACCCCCCTGATACTATAAAATCACATATTTCCAGAAAAAATCAGTGAGAAAGAATTATCGCGATCCACGGAACGGAGCCGCCGCCAAGCCCTGTTCTTCCTCGAGAGGGCAGATCTGGAGCCCGTTTGGGGCTCCGGAGAGGGGGGGTCTTCATCTTCGTCATCACTAACCCTTCTCCATTGCTAATTCCATGATGCTCCACACTTGGAGTGAGTAATTCCTTCGTAAGCTCGCTGGTTGGTGAGGAGTTGGATGAGATTCATCATGTAATCGAGTTAGTTTTGTTAAGGCCTAATCCCTAGTATCCACTATGTTCTTAATTTGATGTTGCTATGACTTTGCTATGCTTAATGCTTGTCACTTTGGTTCCGGGTGCTATGATTTCAGATCTGAACCGTTTATGAATTTATCATTATATCCATGTTCTAGATCTGATCTTGCAAGTTATAGTCACCTACTACGTGTTATGATTCGGCAACCCCAGAGTGACAACAACCGGGCCCACTCCCAGTGATGACCGTAGTTTGAGGAGTTCATGTATTCACTATGTGTTAATGCTTTGTTCCGGTTCTCTATTAAAAGGAGGCCTTAATATCCCTTAGTTTCCAATATAGACCCCGCTGCCACGGGAGGGTAGGACAAAAAATGTCATTTAAGTTCTTTTAATAAAGCACGTGTGACTATTTACGGAATACATGCCTACATTATATCGATGAACTAGAGCTAGAGCCATATCGCCCTAGGTTATAACTGTCTCATGATGAATATCATCCAACAAGTCACCGATCAAATGCCTACGAACTTTTCCATATTGTTTTTGCTAAGTTACTACTACTATCATCACGGTTACACTTGCTACGAAATTACTACTATCACTGTTTTTGTTACTATTGCTGCTGTCACTACTATCAAAACTATCAAAATACTTTGCTACTGATCACTTTGCTTCAGAAAATTAATCTGCAGGTGTGGTTGAATTGACAACTCAGTTGTTAATACCTTCAAATATTCTTTGGCTCCCCTTGTGGCGAATCTATAAATTTGGGTTGAATACTCTGCCCTCAAAAACTGTTGTGATCCCCTATACTTGTGGGTTATCACATATGTGGAATATTTCCCATTTTTGTTCTCTTTAGCCACCTTTTTCCTATGTGAGGACAATACACCGATCGACCTGGTCATTCTCTATTGCATTGTCATGCCTTTCTACCATTTTGCAAGCTTTGACACCTATTCGGATGACTATGAGTATCAATCTAGATACATATTGATAGTGGGAGCAATTAGCTAGAGTAGCTCCATGCAGAGCATTGTACACATAGAAATTTGCAAAATCCATAGGGATCTAAACATGACAGGCCCGTTGACTAAACTTCTCTCACAAGCAAAACATGATCACACTTTAGTACCTTTTGGGTGTTAATCACATGGCGATGTGAACTAGATTATTGACTCTAGGAACTCTTTGGGTGTTGGTCACATGGTGATGTGAACTATGGGTGTTAATCACATGGTGATGTGAACTAGGTTATTGACTCTAGTGCAAGTGGGAGACTGATGGAAATATGCCCTAGGGGCAATAATAAAATGGTTATTATTATATTTCCTTAATCATGATAAAGGTTTATTATTCATGCTAGAATTGTATTGATCGGAAACTTAAATACATGTGTGAATACATAAACAAATACCGTGTCACTAGTAAGCCTCTACTAGACTAGCTCGTTGATAAAAGATGGTTAAGGTTTCCTAACCATGGACATGTGTTATCATTTGATAATGGGATCACATCATTAGTAGAATGATGTGATGGACAAGACCCATCCATTAGCTTAGCATAATGATCGTTTAGTTTATTGCCATTACTATGAGATTATGTAACTCCCGAATACCGGAGGAATACCTTGTGTGCTATCAAACATCACAAATGCATCTGGGTGATCATAAAGATGCTCTACAGGTATCTCTGAAGGTGTTTGTTGAGTTGGCATAGATCGAGATTAGGATTTTTCACTCCGAGTATCGGAGAGGTATCTCTAGGCCCTCTCGGTAATACACATCACACGCTTGCAAGAAAATGACTAAGGAGTTAGTTACGAGATGATGTGTTACGGAATGAGTAAAGAGAATTGCCGGTAACGAGATTGAACTAGGTATGAAGATACCGACGATCGAATCTCCGGCAAGTAACATACCGATTCACAAAGGGAATTACGTATGTTGCCATAATGGTTCGACCGATAAAGATCTTCGTAGAATATGTAGGAGCCAATATGGGCATCCAGGTTCCACTATTGGTTATTCACCGGAGAGGTGTCTCGGTCATGTCTACATAGTTCTCAAACCCATAGGGTCCGCACGCTTAACGTTCATTGACGATATAATGTTATATGAGTTATATGATTTGGTGACCGAATGTTGTTTGGAGTCTCGGATGAGATCACGGACATGAAGAGGAGTCTCTAGATGGCCGAGAGGTAAAGATTGATATATAGGATGATAGTATTCGGACACGTAAGTGTTTTGGGGGATACCGGATACTTATCGGGTCACCGGAAGGAGTTTCGGGCATTGATACGTCTCCAACATATCTATAGTTTTTGATTTTTTCCATGCTATTATATTATCTGTTTCGGATGTTTTATATGCATTCATATGCTATTTTAATGATTTTTGGGACTAACCTATTAACCTAGAGCCCAGTGCCAGTTCGTGTTTTTTCCTTGTTTTAGAGTTTCACAGAAAAGGAATACCAAACGGAGTCCAAATGGAATAAAACTTTTGCGATGATTTTTCTTGGACCAAAAGACAACCAGGAGACTTGGCGTGCAAGTCAGAAGAGCCACGAGGTGGCCACAAGGGTGGAGGGCGCGCCCGCCGACCTTGTGGGCCCCTTGGTGACCCCCTGACCTAGATCTTCCTCCTATATATTCTCAAATACCCCGAAAACATACAAGGGCGCCACAAAACCACTTTTCCACCACCGCAACCTTCTGTACCCGTGAGATCCCATCTAGGGGCCTTTTCTGGCATCCTGCCAAAGGGGGATTAGATCATGGAGGGCTTCTGCATCAACACCATTGCCTCTCCGATGAAGCTTGAGTAGTTTACCACAGACCTACGGGTCCATAGCTAGTAGCTAGATGGCTTGAGTTAATCCCAATACATCATGTCATCTTACTTAATGCGTTACTTTGTTCTTATGAACTTAATACTACCTCCGCCTCAACGAATAAGTCATTCGCGTAGTTCTAGGTCGACAATTTGAGGAATTAAATCTGTGTTATATGTCATGAAAAGTATATCACTCAATTTCTACACGGATGTAGTTTCTAAATATATATTTTTGTCATATATAATACATATTTAGATAGTTAAATTGTCAACCTAGAACTACGTGAATGACTTATTCACCGAGATGGAGGTAGTACTCCAGATGCAGGAAATAGTCGGTCGATGTGTGGAGTAATAGTAGTAGATGCAGAATTGTTTCGATCTAGTTGACATGGACGTGATGCCTATATTCATGATCATTGCCTTAGATATCGTCATAACTATGCACTTTCCTATCAATTGCTCGACAGTAATTTGTTCGCCCATTGTATTATTTTCTATCTTGAGAGAAGCCTCTAGTGAAACCTATGGCCCCGGGGTCAATTTTCCATCATATAAGTTTCTGTCAGATTCGGGGTTCCATAGACCCTTGAGAGGTTCGAACTCTGGGGTGCGTGCGAAGAACTCGTCCTCCCCAGTCTGCCTACGCTCCGATTCCATGGCCTAGCTTGACGAACCAAATGGACAAGAGACACGGCAGTTTACCCAGGTTAGGGCCACCTTGCGGTGTAAAACCCTACTCCTGCTTTGTGGTGGATTGGCCTCGAGGGGCTGAGGATGAACTAGTACAATGGCCGAACAGCCTCAGGAGGTGATGTGTTCTTGCGCTCGATGAGCTGGTGGGTGTGAGGATGACCTGAATGATTCGTCCCCTTCTATGGTGGTGGCTAAGTCCAATTTATAGTGGCCTTGGTCCTCTTCCCAAATGTAGGCAGGAAGGGATCCCACAATGGCCTAATTCAAAGGGAGACAACTAGTACAAGTTATCCTGACAAAAGTAGTCTTCGCCTGCAAAAGCTCCAGGTCATGACACCGCGATGGGCTCCATGATGACCTCTGTCCTGCCATCCTGGCGGTCTTGGTCTTGCTACACTAAAACGGAAACCTTTGCTTGATTCCTCGGGACCCCACGCCTGCGCTTGCCTCCTAAGCACCAAAGAGGAAACTGGTACACTAAACTCTCTAGTGCTCGCCTGACCTTGGTGGTTATGGCTCACGTCATATGAACCTCGCAAGGTGCACCTTGCATTGATATCTCCACTCCTCGGGAGCCAACCTGGTGAGGCTGCCCCCTAGGGAAGTCTTGGTGTCGTTCGCCTCGTGAGGCTTGGCCCCTTGGGAGGGTCTTGGGTTGTTGTTGTTGAAGCTGGGCCATACCGGCCATTGAAAGAGCCACTCCATGGGCCGCATGCAGGCAAGTCTGGGTACCCCCATTCCCAGAACGCCGAAGGTGGCCCCCGGGCCCAAGGCGCGCTCGTACTTGGCTTCGAGGCGAAGCCAAAGGGCAAGTACGGAGCGCCACGGGCCCTAACCACCTGCGGCCTTGGTAGACGCATGGAGATTGATGGGACATGGGCGCCTCCGCTTCCCCACGCTACCTTGGCAACCGTCCGACATGATGAAACTTCACTGCATGCAGAGAAAACCATCATTGCGTGGGATCGTGGAGGCCGACGGTTGGCCTCCATCGGCTATAAATGAGAGGAGGGGCAGAGCCCCTCTTGCTCATATCCGTATTGTTGCCGGTCGCTTCTTCTTCCTCTTTCTTGCCTCACCGTCTTGTTGTAGTACTCATGGCGCTGACGAGGAAGTTCTCCGCCGTCGAGAAGGGGAAGGCCCCCAGGGAGGGACCTGGCTCGCCACCTCTCAAGAGAGGGCGAGGCCGCCCCCGCAAGCACGTCGCAACTCCTGCGGGGGCTCCTCGGGAGCGCGGGCACGCCTTGGTGGCCATGGCGGCGTTTCTTCTCGTGGCGGGAGCCGCCAAGGGCAGGGTAACCCCTGCAACGAGAGGAGTCGTGCCATGGTTGCCCGGCCTCCTCGGCTGCGCTTCCACTTGGTCGAGGTGCTCCTGGAGTTCATCGTGTGATCGGATAGGCCAGCCGGCACCCGGCTCCCGCTCCCCCGCTTCTTCGCGGGTGAGCTGCCGGCCGCGGGGCCTGACATCCTCTAGCTAAAGGCTTATGGCTGTTGCAACAAGGCTTCGTCGGTCGGGGCCAAAGTTGCCGCCGCCGGGAACGTGTCCTTCGCCCGCAGCTGGCAGGCGTTTTCCCGCGTGTGCGGCGTGAGTGGGAGGCGCACCCTCCACTTTAAGTACGACGGCGCCGCAACCCTCTATGTGAGGGTGTTTGGGGAGGATGGCCGTCACACAGGGTGCTGCCCCAAAGACGACGACGGCGACGATGAGCTTGGCCTTGACGACAGCCACGGCGATGCCGAGGGTGAGCTCGCCCTTGGCAACAACCGCGACTTCTCCAGCGAGAGCTCAAGCAGCCGTAGCTGCGACAGCCACCATGTCGCTAGACTCGCTTCGACGACAGTGGCAGATCGTCTCGTCGCCACACTCTGATGAAGCGGGAGTAAGGCTCGGGCTGAGCCCGGGGGTCCTCCGGAGCCTGGCCTCGGGAGCTGTTGTGGTCGTGCGAGCCACTTTTTTTAGCCTTTCCTTTCTCCTACATTTTGGAAAAATAGTAGGGGGGCCTGTTGGGCATGTAATGAACCATGGTACTTATGCCACTTTGCTATGCTTATTTTTCTTATTTATGTCGTGATGTTCATGTCCCGGGTAGGTGCGGTAGGATAACTTAGCTTGATACACTCGGGGTAGCCTCGCACCTCGTGAACGCGCGCCATCCAGCATCTCATGAGGCCCCCTTACTGCTGACTCAGGGGTCGCTGGCCTCAGGAGACATCATGAAGCTGCAGAATTGTTAGAAAAATTTGTTGGGTGCCCTGTTCTTCCTTGCGCGAGTCCTCATGCGCGGGCTAGTCATGGCTTAGTGCATCGCGTCACGGTACCCGGGGGGGCACGGACTTAAGAAGAATGTGCAAATCACAAGCTCTTTCGAGGGCGTCTCACGACGATAGAAAAAGCCATGGCCTTGGGGGACATGGTTGTGGCTAAGTGTGTTTGCAGCGCGGGGCGGGCCCAACGCCACGCACATACACACTTGCTCAGTCCCCATGCGCGAGACATGCCAGAAAGAGCGACGGGCAACTGCTACTCCTCCTGGGCCAAAACCGAAAGGCAAGAGACAAGATGAAGGGGAAATCCAACTTGGCAATCGAAAATGCGAGAACTCCAAATTCCATTAAAAGAAAGGGGGGCAAACCAACTACCGAAAGCAAGTAAATGAACAGTCGCGTCCGGCACCTAGACTAGTCTTGTCACAAGCGCAGAGCTAAGTGCTGCCACTAGGACGTGGGAGGGAACCCCCGAGGCCCGAGGGTGGCTCTCCGGAAACTCCGGGGCATGTACAACCCCACTCATTATTACATGAGAATGTCACGAGCGAAGACCTTCACGGGCACTGGGCCTTGCTTCATGGGTAGAACTTTCGGAGGTGCTGGATGTTCCAGGCATTCTGGATGGGGATCCCGTCCTATGTCTCCAGGCGCGCGGCGCGAGGCCTGGAGACGTGGGCAATCCTAAACGGGCCCTCCACATGGGTGAGAGCTTATGCGGCCCTTCCCGGGAGAGCACCCGCCTCAGGACGAGATCACCAACCTCGAGCGTCCTGGAGCGAACACTGCCGCAGTGGTACCGCCACAGCGCCTGCTGGTACCTTGTCGCCCAGAGCGAGGCTTGACGGCGGCGTTCCTCCCCTAGCACGAGGTCCATCCCCCGTGTGGCATCCTAGCATGCCTCGTCAAACACGAAGACCCGCGTGAAGCGATACTTGACCTCGTGAGGGAGAACCGCTTCGGCTTCGTAAACGAGGAAGAATGGAGTCTCGCCCGTCGGCTTGGTGGCGGTAGTGCAGATGGACCACAGCACGGACTGGAGCTCGTCGAGGCAGCCCCTGCCACGGGCCTCGTGCTTCTTCTGGATGGTTCTTGTCTTGAGGCCTCTCAGGACCTCTGCGTTGGCGCGCTTAGCTTGGCCGTTGCTCCAGGGGTGTGCCACTGAGGCGTAGCATATCTGTGTTCCAAGGTTAGCACAATATGTTTTGAAGAGGTTGCTAGTGAACTGTGAGCCATTGTCAGTGATGATACGATTAGGGACCCCGACATGACTCACGAGGCCCTTGATGAACTTGACTGCCAAGCGGACTGGGATGGTGCGGATGGCTTCCACCTCTGCCCACTTGGTGAACTTGTCGATGGCGACGTAGAGGTAGCGGTAGCCCCCGGGCGCTAGCGGGAATGGTCCCAAGATGTCCAGCCCCCAGACCACGAATGACCATGTGAGGCGAATGGTCTAGAGGCCCTGAGCGGGCTGGTGGATCTGCTTGGCATGGAATTGGCACGCTTCACAAGATCTCACCAGCTCGGTAGCATCATTGACCGCTGTGGGCCAATAGAACCCGCTACGGAATGCCTTGCCCACGAGGGTGCACGATGACGAGTGATGCCTGTAGTCCCCGCCGTGTATGTCGGACAATAGCTCATGTCCCTGCTCCCTAGAGATGCATTGTAGAGAAACATCATTTGGTCGCTTCCTATAGAGCTCACCGTTCCAGATGTAGAAGGCGGTGGCCTGTCGAGCCACATGCTCCGCGTCCTCCTCCTTCTCCGGCAGGGTTCCCTGAAGCAGATACACCATGAACTCTTTGGTCTAGCAACCCTCCTAAGGTTCTAGCGCAACAAGAGGTGGGCTCCTGAGGTCGGGCCGCAAGTCGGGGCGCCCGACAGAGGGGCCTGAGGGAGGTCCTCGCGAGCCAGTGCTGGTGCTGCTACAGGCAGGGCTGCAGATGGCTTGAAGAGCCGCTCCTCAAAGACGCTGGGCTCTTAAGGCAGGTGCCGGGACGCCCTCTTGGCGATGTCGTCTGCTTCCTTGTTTGTGTCGCACGGCACGTTCTGTAGTTCCATACCAAACAATTGTTTTTCAATTTTGCGTACCTCCGCAAGGTATGCCTCCATGTGCTCGTCCTTCGGCTCGTATACTTTGTTGGAGAAGTTGACAAGGAGCTGAGAGTCACCCTTGATGGTGAGGCGCTTCACTCCCAAGGCTGCCGCGGCATTGAGGTCGGCGATCAGGCCCTCGTACTCCACAATGTTGTTGGAGACCTTCTTGCGCTGCTGGAAGTAGAGCTGCACGACGTAGCAAAGCTTGTCCTGGGTGGGTGAGACGAGCACGGCTCCATCCCCCGCACCCTAACGCGTGAAGGCACCGTCAAAGTACGTGACCTAGCCATCTGGCGCTTCGCTTCCTGGTGAGAGTGGGCGATCCTCGCCTGCTTCGGGGCTGGGAACGTCGGTCCATTCTGCCATGAAATCAACGAGTTTCGCCCCCTTGGTGACCCTGGTGGTGCTAAACTCTAATTGGAATGCCTACAATTCGATGTTCCACTCAGTGACTCTCCCTGCAGCATTGGGGCTCCGGAGCACCCTTTCCAGCGGGTAAGTTGAGACGACCTTAATGGAGTGGCCTTGGAAGTAGTGGCGACTTGCGGGAGGCGACGAGGAGCACAAGCAAGAGCTTATGTGGCATGGGGTAGCGTGCCCGTGCATCACATAGTACCATACTGACGAAGTACACCGGGTGCTCGACGTGGGCGGAAGTGTTGATGGGGTATTCCACCTCCTGAGGCTGGGGGACCACAGGAGCTTTGTCTCTTGTTGGGGCAGCCGCGGCCTCCGGGGCATCGTCTTGAGGGGCCTGGTCATCTGTTGGTGCCGCCAAAGCCTTAGGCGCATCGTCCTCAAGTTGCATTGCCTTGCCCTGGGGACGGTCCTCACGAGGCTTGTCCCACCAGGGCCCTCGTGTAGGATCGAAAGTATCTCTAGAGGGGGGGTGATTAGACTACTTGACCAAATAAAAATCTAGACTTTTCCCAATTTTAAGTCTTGGCGGATTTTAGCAACTTAGCACTAGTCAAGCAATCAACCTACACATGCAAGTCTAAGAGTATAGAAGCGTAATGTAAAACATTCCACATGTACGTAAAGGGAGGAGTTTGGAGGGACCAAACGCAACGTAGACACGGAGATTTTTGGCGTGGTTCTGATAGGTGGTGCTATCATACATCCAGGTTGATGGAGACTTCAACCCACGAAGGGTAACGGTTGCACAAGTCCACGGAGGGCTCCACCCACGAAGGGTCCATGAAGAAGCAACCTTGTCTATCCCACCATGGTCATCGCCCATGAAGGACTTTCCTCGCTAGGGTAGATCTTTACGAAGTAGGCGATCTCCTTGCCCATACAAACTTCTCAGTTCAACACCACAATCTTGACGGAGGCTCCCAAGTGACACCTAACCAATCTAGGAGACATCACTATCCAAAAGGTAATGGACGGTGTGTTGATGATGAACTCCGTGCTCTTGTTCTTCAAATGATAGTCTCCCCAACACTCAACTCTCTCTCACTGATTTGGATTTGGTGGAAAGATGATTTGAGTGGAAAGCAACATGGAGAAGGCAAGAGATCAAGATTCATATGGTTGGAATGGATTATCTTGACCTCAACACATGAGTAGGTGGTTCTCTCTCAGAAAATGTAAGATGGAAGTGTAGGCATGTTCTGATGGATCTCTCCTCAAATGAAGAGTGGGTGGAGGGGTATTTATAGCCTTCACACAAAATCTAACCGTTACACACAAATCACCAAACTCGGTGGGACCAAATAATCAAACTCGGTTGGACCGATTTAGTTCAAAATGTGAACATTAGGTTTGTTGGTGGGACCGACATGTCAACTCGGTGAGACCGATTTCATTAGGGTTAGGGCATAACGTAATCTCAGTGAGACCGATTACACAAACTCGGTGAGACTGACTTTGGTAATAAGCTAACGAGAGAGTTGGTCAGGCAAACTCGGTGGGACCGATTTGCTCATCTCGGTGAGGCCGAAATGTTACAAAGGGGAAACACAGAGTTTGCATTGCGAACTCGGTGGGACCGATCGCTCATTTCGGTTGGACCAAAATGTTACTAAGGGAAACAGAGAGTTTACAATCCCATCTCAGTGAGACCTAGATCCCTATCGGTGAGACCGAAAAGACTATGGTTTTGTGGCAGTGGCTAAGTCAACTGAACTCGGTGGTGCCGAATAGAAAGTTTCGGTGGGGCCGAGTTTGACTTTTGGTTTGGGACATATGTGGATATGAGAAAGTGGTTGAGGGTTTTGGAGCATATCACTAAGCATTTTGCGCAAGTAACCCATGAAGCAACACCTCATCCCCTTTTAATAGTATTCGCTTTTCCTATGGACTCAATGTGATCTTGGATCACTAAAAGGTGAAATGTAGATTCTTGAGCTTTAGAGCTTGAGCCAATCTCTTGTCCTAAGCATTTTGAGGCGTCCACATTTCTAATCCATGCCATGACAATCATTGAGCTTTCCTGAAATATTTATCTTGAAATAGTATTAGCTCAATGAGCTATATGTTGTTAGGAATTACCAAAACCACCCAGGTATAGTTGCACTTTGAATCTCCCCCTTTTTGGTAATTGATGACAACATATAGATCAAAGCTTCGACAAATGATTATAACATTGAAATACATCGTCGCTTTGAGGAGTATGTGATAAGCAAGAGCTCCCCCTAAATTTGTGCATTATTTAAAATTTTCTTTTGAATGTAAATGCACAATCGATTAGGATCATGGGTCACTCTTCCATGTCACATACATCTTGGTGGAGCGCTCAAAATGATAAACATTAAAAACATGCACTCATCACCAAGCAAACTGAATGATCATATATGGAATATAAGAGATAATATCATCCAAGCAAGTATTAAGGTATCATATGATTAATCACATGATCAAACAAGTATCTCACACAGAAAAAGACATAATGTATCAACCAAGCGCATAAAAAAGGTTTCAACCAAAATCAAAAGAGATAAAAGGCAAAACACTCTCTCTCGAATCCTATGATCTATACATATTTCTCCCCCTTTGGCAACAAGTTACCAAAAAGTTTTAAAATGCATAGTGCTATGCGTCTCTCAGGCTTGGTCTTAGGGAGGTGGTGTAGAGAGAACTCCAAGGACAAAGGCATGTGTTGATGTAGTTGGAGCTGGTGGAGTGGCTGCTGGAGGTGGCACTAAAGCTGTAGTTGCTGGTGCAGATGTTGTAGCTCTAGAATCATGTACATGCACTGCAGCAGACCTCTGACTCCTTGGTACTCACTGAAAAGCATCAGTAGTTTCCTTCCCTCTCCTCTCTTCTGCTTCCTCCTGGAGCTCCTCAACTGCAGTCTGTATCTCAGTTACCTTGAGGTCAAGATCATAAAATTTTGTCTCAACAATCCTCTCCAAGCTCTCCTGATTCCGAGTCAGGGTGGCCAAGCCCTTCTCAATCCTCAAAGTTGATTGGATTAGGTATGCAAGTTGATCTTGCCTGCTCTTCAGGAAAACTTGAGATGCTTCCTGTAAACTAGGCATCTTGGCAGCTTTCTCAGCCTTAGCTTTAGCTCTCTTCTCTTGTGCTTGACCTGATGACGGTTCATTCTCATTCATGACAACTTCATTATCTTCAAACTCTAGAAGCAAGGGTAAGTGCTCTTTGTCCAACAAATATGTTCTTGTGCCCATCTTGGAGTTGATGAGCTCCTAAATATGTGGAGCATACCCACAACTTCTCTTTTGGTCAGCAGTTGTCCTCTTGATTGTCTCTACAATCAGACTCATGACTTTGAACTTTTGAGGGACATCAAAGATTTGCATCAAGTTGATGGAATGTCCTCTAACCATCTTGTGATCTCCTGATTTGGGTAGCAATGTGTGCCTTAGGATCGTGTTGATGGTAGGCAAACCAGACAACAAGTATTGTACAGATCCAAGCTTGTGAGTCTCCAAAGCTTTATCAGGGATCTCTTAGTACATGTTTGCCATGGAGTTGTGTTCTTTCTTCTTCTTGGCATACACAACTAGGTCATCTTCATGTTCCTCTGTGGCATTGATCAGCTTGGCCCATTCTTCAACAATGGATTGGTACCTAGTACCTTCAGACATCCAAACTATCTTCCCATCTGGGTAAAAATGAGCAGTGGAGTAAAACTGCATGATCAGCTCATCATTCCATTTTGTGAGCTTCTGTCCAACAAACTCATCTACTCCACATGCTTTGAAACTGTCATATACTCCTGGGAAGTGATCTTCATTCTCCTTGATGAATTCCCAATCAACCCATCTCACGTCACAAACAATGGGCTTCTTGTCAAGCAGAATTTTCTCATAGAAGTCTTATTGTTCTTTGGTATGAAATCTGTATCAACTACAGTCCTTCTCCTCACAGCATAGGGATCAGACTGTCTCCACAATCTCAGTCCAACATCTTTTCTGATGTGCATGTCTTTAGCCACTGGATGAGCATCATTGTGGTCTGGGATCTTGTCCTCAAAACAAGAGACTCATCATCCTCTTCTTCAGCTTGAGGCTCTGGAGCCTTGTTTTTCTCTTCAGCAGGAATACTTCTAGTGTTTCTCTTGGGCTTTGGGGGTTTATGAGCTTGAGCTTTGGGAGCAGACTTGGGCTTTGATGTTGCAGCCCCTGACTTAATTGCATCTCCCATGAGCTTCTGAGCTTTGGGTGCTGGCGCATCCTCTTCCTCTTCTTCTGCGGGATCCTTAAACATGGATGATCTCCCTAGGACTCTGGCAGTGGTCTTCTTGACCCTCTCTTTTCTCTTCTTGGCTTCTCCAGCCTCTTTGGGTTCAAGAGTGAACTCCATTGTTTCTTCCAGGGCTGCTTTCCTAGGCTTGGATGTTGGCACTCTCTTGGTAGGTGCCTTCTTGTGCATTCCTGGCTTTGTTGTAGCAGCTGACCCATATTCCTTCTTTAAGACTTTCTTCTTTGAGGTGGCCTCAACCTCAACAGCCATGTAATCTTCATCCTGAGAATCTGAGGTTCTCTTCTTCCTTGATTTAGTGGCTTCCTTGGGCAAGTTACTAGGTGCGCTTCTACTACCCTCATCATAGCTGCTTGAGGGATCTGAACCCTCAATCAATTGCACATGTTCTTTAGATCTGTTTTGACTGTCACTCTGTTAAGACATCTTGGCAATCACCCTAACAGCAAACCCTGTGAGTAGATGTACATGAGATAGAGTGGATGAGCATCACAAAGTGCAGAGTTTTTGCAAAACAGATGACTTAAAAACTTAGTTTTAGTTCTCCACAGGAAGCATTTCGTAGCTATCGATATGATAAACTTGGTGATACTGAAGCAGCTTTTGGAACCTAAACTAGTGAAATCGGTCAGACCGAGTTATAGTTCGGTGGCACCAAGACTGCTACGGTTTCACAGAGAGTTGAACTCGGTCACAACGATTTGCAATATTTGGTCGGACCGAAAATGCATGTGCTATGGCCTAAGCCAAATCATCGAGACCGATTTCTACAACTCGGTCGGTCCGATATGAGTTTGGCGGAGACCTAACCCTAAATTTTCAAATCCAATATAACCTAAAGGAAGTTTTCAGTGGATGGATTGTTTGCATACGTGGTCATGATCATGGCAAAGTAATGTGCTATGAATCAGAGTTAAGGAATTAGCACATAGAGTCAAACCCAAACCCTAGTTCGGCGAAGGTTCGCTATGGTGGCAACGGCGGAGAAGATTTCTGTTGACGATGATGGAAACCGGCGGCGGGAGGTCGCTGGCAGCGAGGAGACAATCCAGAGACCTAAGGAGGCAGAGCAGGACACACGCGCGGGCTGAGGAGTTTGAAGAAATATCCAAAATCTCACCCGTGGGTATATATATATCCCGACCCTGTCGGTGTGACCGAGTGGAACAACTCAGTGGCACCGAGATGCAGAATCGCAAGCGGTTACTGCAACTCGGTGTGACCAAAAAGTTCAAATTGGTTGCACCAAGATGGAAAACCTAGATCAACTTAGTGAACTCGGTGTGACCGAAGTGGATGACTCGGTCATACTGAAATGCACAAAGAGGTTTTTGAAGTTTAAGTCTATGACGAATCGGGGACTCCGAGTGCTCCTCACACAGAGTGGTTCGAATCTGACTTGATTAAACTTTGTGTTGTAGCATGAATAGTATTTGAGACGAGAAAAGCATAGATAGCTAGAGGGGGTTCTCAGGCATTCTTGTCCATCCACTTGGCAAAAGAGAAAAATGTGAAACAATCAAAACAACAAGTGGATGTCCTCGAATGAGTAAAATATGCAACCAACATGCTCACACAATAAAATGGCAAATGAAATATGTGGCAAAGCATGCACAAACACTCTAGCATCTATCAAGCAATTGGCGATAAATAGGTCATCTATGTATGAGTATATTGACTGAGGAGTCAAATGAGAACATTTGATCGTAGGTCATACGCATCATTTAAGCACAAGTGGGGTTGCCACTTTTACATAAAGCATTGTTGTGTTCACACTATTAGAGTTGCTTTAGCTCAATTGATTAGAGTAAAGCTCCCCCTAGATGTGGTATCCCCCCTAAGAGGGATGAAGTAACCTTGGGTTTTGTCGATGATGACTTCATGTAGGTGTTGAAGATGTAAATGCTCAATGTTGATGTAGATCATTTGGACCAATCCATTGGAGTGAGTTGCACTTTCAATACCTACATGGGTTAGTCCCACAACGAAAAAACAAGGATATCCACAGACATAGAGTGATGCACACACAAGATGATGTCTATGAAATCTTGAGGTTACCTTGTCCCTTGTCTTACCAACAAGAGGGTTTGTGACTCCTTGAACTAGTGCAAGATGTGGAAGTTGATTGCACTCGTTCTTTGCCAAAATGATAAGAGTGAAGTATGTTGGCGGAGTCACCCTCAATAACTATCTAGTTCTTCTTCTTCGGGATCCACACCATCTTGATGGGAATCCTTTGAGTTGCAGTCGTACTTGATGAAGTGGAACTTGATGTAGTCTTGGGAACCCATTTTACCTAGGCCTTGGGAGCTTCTTCAAATGCATCAATCTCCTCTTGAAGCTTGTCCTTGCCTTTTTGCTTCTGGTCTTGTGGTGGAAGATCATCTTGAGCTTGTGTTCCTTGGAAATAAGTAGGATCATACTGAAACACCCTCGATGCGACTATATCTCCCACGTGTCGAGGCACGACTTAGAGGCATAATCGCATTGAAGGCATATATCGCAAGTTAGGCAATCTTCACAACATCCCATGTAATATAGACAATAAAAGGGGAGATAACATAGTTGGCTTACACTCGCCACGTCAATCAAGTACATAAATAACATTACATCAACCAAACACTCATGGCCCGACTACGGCGCCAAAATAAAAGATAACCCAACATGCGACACGGTCCCGATCACCCCCAACAGGGCAACATGAACTAGGGTTTCGGGCAGAAAGTCAACCCTCGAGATTTTAGATCTCAGATCTGGCATGTTTTACGAGGATGGCCGGATTTCTTGGAGCTCGCCGAAGACGTCTGGGAAGTGGGGGCCGGCCGGATCTCGCCGGATCCGGGCCGAGGCGGCGCTAGGGCGACGACGGCGGTGAGAGGCGCCGGCGGGGGCGCGCTGCGGCGTGGTGGCGGCGGCCGGAGCGGTGGTCGGGCGAGGCGGTGGCGTCGACGGGGCCTGCCGGCGTCGGGGAAGGCAGGCGCGGGCGACGGACGGCAACGGGCGGCGGGGCGCGGCGATGTGGGCCGGGAGGGCTCTCCCCGGGCCCAGGCGGGCCCGCGCGGCGGCGTATCAGGTGGCGACACGTGGCGGCGGCAGGGTGGAACTGGACATGTCCGTCGGCGGTTTTTTTGTCCGGCGGCGGCGGATGGAATGGATCTAGGGTTTCGGGGGGAAGGAGAAGGAGAATTTCGGAGGGGTCTTTATATAGGCATAGAGGGAGCTAGGAGTGTCCAAATGAGGTGCGATTTTCGGCCACGCGATCGTGATCGAACGCTCTAGATGATGGAGAGGGTTTTGGTGGGTTTTGGGCCAAATTGGAGGGGTGTTGGGCTGCAACACACACGAGGCCTTTTCGGTCCCTCGGTTGACCGTTGGAGTATCAAACAAAGTCCAAATGGTACGAAACTTGACAGGCGGTCTACCGGTAGTAAACCAAGGCCGCTTGGCCAGTCTTGGTCCAATCCGGAAATGTTTAATCCCCACACACGAAAGAAAGGTAGAAATGACCACCGGAGGAGAACGAAGCGCCGGAATGCAAAACAGACAACGGGGAAAAAGCTTGAATGCATGAGATGAAGACGTATGCAAATGCAATGCACATGAAGACATGATATGAGATGCATGACAACGATAAAAACACACGGAGACAAAAACCCGAACCCGAGAAAAATAAAATAACTTAACGCCGGAAACGGCAAGAGTTGGAGTACAAATTGGGAAAGTTACATCCGGGGTGTTACAACACTCCACCACTACGAAAGGATCTCGTCCCGAGATCTAGGACTGAAAGAACGCCGGGTATTCAGAACGGAGGTGATCCTCGCGTTCCCAGGTAGCTTCACGGTCGGAATGGTGTGACCACTTGACTTTGAGGAATTTGATTGACTTGCTGCGAGTCTTGCGTTCAGTCTCTTCAAGAATAGCCACTGGGTGCTCACGATAGGAGAGATCTTCTTGGAGCTCAATGTCCTCGAAGTTGACTATGCGGTCAGGAGTCTTGAAGCACTTTCGAAGCTGAGAGACATGGAACATGTCATAAACATTTGCAAAGTTTGAAGGAAGCTCGAGTTGATAGGCGAGATCGCCTCTCTTGCTGACAATCTTGAAAGGTCCCACGTATCTGGGGGCAAGCTTCCCTTTGATACCGAAACGACGAGTACCTTTCATAGGAGAGACGCGGAGGTAAACATGATCTCCAATCTCAAAGCCAAATCGCGGTGCTTACTATCATAGTAGCTCTTCTGGCGGGATTGGGCTGCTTTGAGGTTATCTCGAATGACTTTGCACATCTCCTCTGCCTCTGTGATTAAGTCATTTCCCAAAAGATGACGTTCATCGGTTTCGGACTAGTTGAGAGGGGTACAGCACTTCCTGCCATACAGAATTTCAAATGGGGCTTTGCCCGAACTTGCTTGAAAACTGTTGTTGTAGGAGAATTCAGCATAAGGAAGACAATCCTGCCACTTCATGCCGAAGGAGATCACACAAGCTCTGAGCATATCTTCAAGAATCTGGTTGACACGCTTGATTTGACCGCTAGGTTTAGGATGGAAAGCTGTGCTGAAGCTAATGTTCGTGCCCATGGCCTTCTGAAAAGAATCCCAAAACTTGGAGGTAAAGATGCTGCCACGGTCTGAAGAGATCACTTGTGGAATACCGTTTAGAGAGACAATTCGAGAGGTATAGTGTTCCGCCAATTGAGCTGCAGTGATCGACTCTTTGATAGGCAGAAAGTGAGCCACTTTGGTGAGTTTGTCGATGACAACGAATATAGAATCATTGCCACGCTTGGACTTTGGAAACCCAGTCACGAAGTCCATTTCAATGTGGTCAAACTTCCATTCTGGAATGGCAAGAGGTTGGAGGAGACCCGCTGGTCTTTGGTGTTCTGCCTTCACTCTTCTGCAGACATCACACTCATTCACGAATTGAGCAATCTCGCGCTTCATTCGAGTCCACCGATAAGCCTGCTTGAGGTCCTGATACATCTTTGTACTCCCAGGGTGGATGGAGAGGAGAGAATTGTGAGCCTCGTTCAGGATCACTCTACGGAGGTCACCATTGGGTACAACAATACGATCCTCGAAGAAGAGAGTATCCTTGTCATCAAGACGGTAGCACTTGTACTTGGGTTGACTCTTGGCAATCCCAATCTTCACCTTTTTCACCATAGCATCAAGAAGCTGGGCTTGGCGAATCTGGTCTTCCAAGGTAGGAGAGACTTGAAGGTTGGCGAGGAAACCTTGAGGAACAACTTGCAGATTAAGTTTGCGAAAAGCTTCACAAAGCTCGGGTTGATAAGGCTTGAGAATAAGACTGTTGCAATAAGCCTTTCTGCTCAATGCGTCAGCAATCACATTGGCCTTGCCTGGAGTATACTCGATACTCGGATTATACTCTTGAATCATTTCGACCCATCGAGTTTGCCTGAGGTTGAGATTAGGCTGAGTGAAGATGTACTTGAGACTCTTGTGGTCAGTGAAAATGTCCACTTTTCTTCCCAATAGGAGATGTCTCCAAGTCAAAAGAGCATGCACAACTTCCGCCAACTCGAGATCATGAGTGGGGTAGTTCTTCTCATTGGGCTTCAACTGTCGAGAGGTATAAGCAACAACTTTCTTCTCTTGCATCAATACTGCGCCAAGACCTTGGAGAGAGGCATCACAAAAGACCTCGTACGGCTTGGATTCCTCAGGCGGAGTCAGAACTGGAGCAATGATCAATTTCTCTTTCAAAGTGTTGAAAGCAATGTCACACTCCGGAGACCAAATGTACTTGACGTGCTTCTGGAGAAGATTTGAGAGAGGCTTCGCGATCTTAGAAAAGTTTTCAACGAATCTTCGGCAGTAGCTTGCGAGACCGAGGAAGCTACGGAGTTGCTTCACGTTCTAAGGAGGTTCCCAATTCATAATTGCAGACACCTTCTTAGGATTCACGGCAATGCCCTTGGCAGAGATGATATGACCAAGATAAAGAACCTCATCGAGCCAAAATTCGCACTTGGAGAACTTGGCGTAGAACTTGTGTTCCCTCAGCTTATCGAGTACCAAACGCAAGTGCTTGGCATGATCTTCCTTATTCTTCGAGAAAACCAGAATGTCGTCGAGATAGACCAAAATGGAGTCATTGGTGTAGGCGTTGAAGATGAAGTTCATCATGCGAGAGAAAGTCGGAGGAGCGCTGATGAGGCCAAAAGACATGACAGTGTATTCATATGAACCATAGCTTGTCCTGAAAGCCGTCTTGGGAATATCTTGCTCACGGATTTGAATCTGATGATAACCCATACGGAGATCAAGCTTGGAGAATACTTGGGCACCTTTGAGTTGTTCGAACAGTTCATTGATGTTGGGAAGTGGGTATTTGTTCTTGATGGTCTTCTTGTTCAATGGACGGTAATCAACACAAAGTCGGTCCGTTCCATCCTTCTTCTTCACAAAAAGAACGCCACAACCCCACGGAGAAGAACTAGGCCGGATGAGACCCATTCTTTCTTGAATATCGAGTTGCTTCTTCAGCTCCTTCTACTCTTCAGGTCCGAGCTTGTAAGGACGCTTGCACACAGGTTTCGTACCAGGCTCAAGATCAATAACGAATTCAACTGGCCGGTGCGGAGGCATTCCTAGAAGCTCTTCTGGAAAGACGTCTTGATATTCGCAAACAACTGGAATCTGCGAGATAGCATCCAGTTCGCCCTTCTCATTGAGAGAAAACAGACGGATGGTATCATCACGAGCGGAAAAGACAATTACATCCTCAGACAAATGAGTCAATTGAATCTGCCTGGCAGCACAATCAAGATGCGCCTTGTGCTTAGAAAGCCAATCCATTCTGAGAATAAGATCAATATTCGAGTTACCAAGAACAATAGGAGAAGCTAGAAATTTGTAGTCACCCAAGGTGATAGTAACATCCGGAATGAAGGAGTTAGCATGCATGCGCTTACCGGGAGAGACAACTGCTAATGGACTAGGCAAAACTTGCGAAACCAATTCATGCCTAGATGTAAACGGTCTCGAGATGAAACAATGTGATGCACCAGTGTCAAAAAGAACTTTAGCTGGAATATCATTAACAGGAAGGTTACCCATGATGACATCTGACGAATCCTCTGCCTGAGCTGCATTCACCATATTGACCTTGGCGTACTTGGGGTTATGCTTGACCACAGCTGTACTTGCCGATCTGACAGGAGGAGGAGGAGGGAGACGCCTCTGGTTGAAACACTTGTTGGCATAGTGACCCTTCTGTTGGCACTTGTTGCACGTGACCTCTGAAAGCGGACGGTGATACGGAGCACTCGATCTTGGAGGTTGAGACGAAGTCTTGTTCTGAAAGCCAGGGTTGGGTGGATGGGAAGATCCACTGCCACCTTTGCTCTTCTGCTGATACGGCTGATGGAACGGAGGAGGAGGAAGCCAATACTTCTGCTACTTGGCCACTTGAGTAGAGGAAGAAGGAGTAACATCTCTGACTCGTTTCTTGGAAGCATCACACCTCATTTGAGCGGCCTCTTGCTTCAATGCCATGTTGTAGAACTCATCGTATCTCACGGGTTCAAAGAGAACAAGAGCGAGCTGAATTTCTTCTCTGAGACCACCCCTGTACTGGTATATCATGCTCTTCTCATCAGGAACGTCCTGCTTAGCAAAGCGGGCGAGCTTCTGAAACAACTTGTTGTAGTCATAGATAGACAAAGAGCCTTGCTTCAGGTTGCGGAATTCCTCACTCTTGCTTTCAACCACGCTCTGAGGGATATGATGAGCTCTGAAATCTTGATGGAATTCATCCCTAGTGATAACACGTCCACCTTTGGAATCCTTGTACTGCTGGAACCATTCTGCAGTTGATCTTTGAGTCGGAAGGAAGCGAACTTGACAAAGTCCTCAGGCCTGACGTTACTGCACTCGAAATGCTTACACAGATCCACAAGCCAATCGTCAGCATCAGTTGCCTCAACACAATTGCTGAAAGTCTTTGGCCCATTAGCAAGGAACTGGTTGAGTGTAGCAAAGTGATTCTGATTGTTGCGTTGGTTCCCTTGGTTGCCTTGATTGCGCTCTTGGAGAATTTGCATGATCAACTGTGTGTTTGCATTGGTTGCGGCCATCACAGCTTGCCATGCCTCCGGAG
Source organism: Triticum urartu (assembly GCF_056163025.1). NCBI lineage: Eukaryota > Viridiplantae > Streptophyta > Magnoliopsida > Poales > Poaceae > Triticum > Triticum urartu. The sequence goes on along the minus strand of NC_141873.1, from coordinate 165,587,632 downwards.
GAGGTGGAGGTGGTGGTGGATCAGGATTCGGAGTCGTGCGCGTTGGAGGAGCCATCCTGAAGAGGTTGACATCCATTAGCACATTGATAGACAAATATTGAAGCTGAATCCAACGGAATGAAAATTGCAACATATAGTCTTCACATCCGAACAAAATGAACGAATGCATTCCTCTTGAAATGGTCACATATCCATAAATTGAGAAGCCACTCAGAATTTAGGTAGAGAAATAAATCAACAAGGTACGGATCAAGAACGAATACTCGGTAAGAAATCCCAATCTCAAACCAATATCCGTGGAAGAAGAACTAGAGCTACAAGAATTCCCACCTATGAAACTCCCGAACCTTTCCGGTTATGCAATCAGGTGTTGGGGATACAGGGGAAGCATAATATGTCACCCAAATCTAGCAAATCCTACATCCAGCTGTATCCATCCTTCAACACATAACCGAGAAAAACTTCGTAAACCATCTACCTCAACCTTCGAAAAGCATCCGTTATACAAGTTATGGCGATACTCCCGAACTCCCGCCCCAGTACTGGGTGGCGTCGAGGTTATCTCACCAACGAACTGCATAAAAGAGATTTTTGATGTCGGCGTACTAAACTCAGGTATTCCAGAACTGCAAGGATAAAATTATGACGACAACACCTCAGAGCTCAACTCCCCGGGACACTTCCACAAAACCCCTGACAGGAGGCACCAAGACAATGTTCTCATCATAAAACCATCGGAACGATTCCAAGATACCCGCATGATCCTAAAAAAATTTAGTGAAATTTGAGAAGAGAAGAGTCAAAACTCTACGTCGGGATGCCTTACCAGAGCAATGAGGAGACTAGGAAGTAAAAAAGAATTCCTAAACTCTCCGTTATATAATTCCTAAATGACTCAAAACATTTTTCTAGACACAACTCGGCCGCTAAAAACGATCAAGCAATGGGGCTCCTAAGGTCGGGGAAGGCTCTGATTACCAACTTGTAACACCCTCGATGCGACTATAGCTCCCACGTGTCGAGGCACGACTTAGAGACATAATCGCATTGAAGGCATATGTCGCAAGTTAGGCAATCTTCACAACATCCCATGTAATATATAGATAATAAAAGGGGAGATAACATAGTTGGCTTACACTCGCCACGTCAATCAAGTACATAAATAACATTACATCATCCAAACACTCATGGCCCGACTACGACGCCAAAATAAAAGATAACCCAACATGCGACACGGTCCCGATCACCCCCAACTGGGCACCACTACTGATCATCAGGAAAGGAAACATAGTATCGTTGAGAGTCCTCGTCGAACTCCCACTTGAGCTCGAGCGCGTCACCTGGAGCGGAATCATCAGGCCCTGCATCTGGTGTAATAGTAATCTGTGAGCCACAGGGACTCAGCAATCTCGCACCCTCGCGATCAAGACTATTTAAGCTTATAGGTAAGGCAAGGTAAATATGTGGAGCTGCAGCAAGCGACTAGCAAATATGGTGGCTATCCTGTTCGCAACAGAGAGCGAGAAGAGAAGGCAAAGCGCGAGCAAGAAACTAGAGGACAACCTGCGCAGACATTACTCCAACACCGTGTCCACTTCCCGGACTCCGCCTAGAAGAGGCCATCACGGTAACACACTCAGTTGATTCATTTTAATTAAGTTAAGGTTCAAGTTATCTACAACCGGACATTAACAAATTCTCATCTGCCCATAACCGCGGGCACGGCTTTCGAAAGTTCAAATCCCTGCAGGGGAGTCCCAACTTAGCCCATGACAAGCTCTCACGGTCAACGAAGGAATAGACCTCCTCCCGAGACGTTCCGATCAGACTCGGTACCTCGGTTCTTCATGACACTTCGACAGGTTAAAACAAGACCAGCAACACCGCCCGAATGTGCCGACAAATCCCGATAGGAGCTGCACATATCTCTTTCTCAGGGCACACTCAGATGAGCTCTCCATACAACTAAAACCAAACCTCGAGTTTCCCCGAGGGGGCGCTGCACAGGACTCTAGTTTGGATCAACACTCAGAGGAGCACTGGCCCAAGGGGGCTAAAATAAGATGACCCTCGGGCTCCGGAAGCCCAAGGGAAAAAAGAGGCTAGGTGGCAAATGGTAAAACCAAGGTTGGGCATTGCTGGAAAAGCTTTAATCAAGACAAACTATCAAGGGGTTCCCATTATAACCCAACCGCGTAAGGAACGCAAAATCCGGGAACATAACACCGATATGACGAAAACTAGGGCAGCAAGAGTGGAACAAAACACTAGGCGAGAGGTCGAGCCTTCCACCCTTTACAAAGTATATAGATGCATTAAGATAACAAGATAATATAATGATATCCCAACAAGTAACTAAATGTTCCAACAAGGAACGGTCTCCAATCTTCACCTACAATTAGCAACGCTATAAGAGGGGCTGAGCAAAGCGGTAACATAACCAATCAACGGTATGCTAGGACAAGGTGGGTTAGAGGTTTGACATGGCAATTTGGGAGGCTTGAAAGCAAGTGGTAGGCATCGTAGCATTGGCATAGCAAAAGAGCGAGCATCTAGCAAAGCAAAGATAGTAGTGATTTCGAGGGTATGATCATCTTGCCTGCAAAGTTGTCAGAGTTGACTGGATCCTCGAAAGCAAACTCAACGGGCTCCTTGTTAGAGAACTCGTCTCCCAGATCTACCCAAACAAGACAAAAAAGCAACAAGGGAACAATCAACCACGTGCAAGGATCAAACAATATGATGCAAGGATGGTATGCTATGCGGGATGCGATGCAGGATGCATATGCAAGATTTGACAAGGGATGCATGAACCTGGCCTCAACTTGGGAATCCAAGTGCGCCACTGGAAAGATGAGATGAAATGGCTTGAAAACGATATAAAGAACGCCGGAACCGGAGTTACGGTTGGAAATGGCAAGCAATTCAAATATGGCCACGTTCTGCGATTTACAGGAAGTAGCCATCTAAATGCAATGAGATGAACAAGCTACAGCACCCAAACATGACAAAAAAATACATGTAAGGGATGCATTCATGATGCTTAACAAAAGTCTAGCACTGAGCTACGGCCAATTCATCCATTAACAGGTTCAAACAAGCATGGCAAAAATGCATATGGCAAACAGATTTCAGACTTAGTGAAATTAACACTTGTCTGGAATTTCAGATCAGATGGCACTCTTCGGAGCAGCAAAACTACATGCTACAGGACCTGAACATGGCAAAGTAAAGCATGGAATAGAGCTACTCAAATAGCTTAACAAAAGTCCCTTAGTGACCTTGAGCCAAAAGGGATCAGAAAATACAATTGCAAGCATGTGAACATGGCAAAAACATAATCAGTTCTCAGACTTAGTGAAAACTGGAGCATGCTGAAAACAGATATCAAGTAGGCATGTTTACGAGCTCGATGCACTCACTACGGAGCAAGTCATGATAATCTAATCATACACCCATCAAGAATACACAAAATACAAGCTAGACATGGCAAGAAAAATATCATAGCATGCATGGACCAACTACAACATCATCGGCAAAATCGCTAACAAGTAGACAATCTGCTCAGATTCACGAAGTAGTAAAAGTAGAGCTCGATTGACTCAAGCTAGGGTGCTTCATAATTGCAAAAAAATACATGGATGGATAGAGCACTACAAGATTAACAAAACTTCCTTACTGATCATCCTCAAAAGAGACACGGATCACTAGGAAACAACATGAACATATGGCAACATGAGATAAACAGATCAAGGACTTGGTGGAAATGCTAAGTCCCTGAAATCAGCATTACCAAGTGCCTCACTTTGCAAGCTTGTGCTAGTCACCACACACATCACAAAAATACATGGGTGGCACCTCTGGAAAGATGGCAAAACCCTTAACAAAACATATGTAGAGCTCATGGGCATATCATGCACACAATAATCGTGGCAAAAATGACAAATATCTAAATGGAGTAGCAGATCTGACAAATATCTCAAGTAGCCCTCTTCTAACAGCATTTCGGGCATCAAGATGAACTCAAATGAAAATGATGCAATGAGATGAAATACTGTACTCTCTGAGATGAACATTTTGATATGCTATATGCCCAAAACGGAGCTACGGATGCGGAGTTACGGCATGATGAAGTTTGCAAAAAAATACTTGAGAGGGGGAAAGTCACCCGCTAGATCTAGGGTTCCTCGCGGCGCGCGAACCGAGGTCAAATCTGAGCTCGCCGGAGCTGCACTGTTCACCGGAGAGAAGGCAGGGGCGGCCGGAGTCGGACGCTGGAGAGGTCGGCGGGGGTGGCCGTGGGCGCCGAGGTCGGCGGAGCGACGAGCCGCGGCGCGGGCGGCGCGACGGAGGAGCTACCGGAGCGGGGCTGCTCCGGTGGCGGAGCGGTGGCGCGCCGGCGTAGAGGCGGCGGGGCGGAGCAGGCGGCGGCCGAGGAAGGAGAGGCGGCGGCGCGGTGAGGAAGCCAGGCGCGGGGCAGCTTTGGGCCACGGGGGCTCTCCCTGGGCCTGAGCGGGCCGGCGGTGGGGGGGAGATGGCGGCGACATGTGGCGGGCGCTGAGTGGCGGCGGTTGCCGGCGGACGTTGTTCGGCGTGGGCCGAACACGTCCGGTGCGGCGGATCTGGGGAATTTTTAGGGCATGGGCAGGTTCATGAGCCAAGAACGTGCCCCATCTTTGAGGGCCATGGGAAACCAATTCGCCATTACCTTCTCATCGCTGTTGGCTGCCTCGATGCTCAGCTCGTAGAGCTGCAAGAACTCAGCAGGGTAGGGGGTGTCGTCGTAGCGTGGAGGCAGGTCGGGCTTGAACTTTCCCGGCCAGACGATGCTACGTAGCTCTGGAGTAAAAGCACGGAAGCATGAGGTAGTCACGGGAGCTCGTCGTGGAGGTGGAGCCTGGTCTTAGGGCTCGCGCGCCACCAGGGTAGGTGGCGCGCGGTCCTAACGTAGCGGTACTGGGAGCGCACGCGCCCCTGCTTGCGGCCGTTGGACCACCTGGCAGCTTTCATCTTTGCGTGTGGGCGCCCTGCGCGGTGGGTCATGCCTTGGGGCCTCGCACCTTGGCTCGATGATGGCATCTTGACAGGGAGGTGGAGGAGGCGCTCCGTGGGCTACGTCACCCGCAGCAGGCGGGGGGCGAGGTAGCGAGAGAGACGGTGCAGGAGAGCCCTGTAACACCCCGGATGTAACTTTCCATATTTGTAACTCCGACTCTTGCCATTTCCGGCTATGTGATATGATATTCCCTTCGTGGTTGGGTTTTGTCTTCGTTTTGCATTTTGTTCATGTCATGCATTTCATATCATGTCATCATGTGCATCTCATTTGCATTCGTGTTCGTCTCATGCATCCAGTCATTTTCCCCATTGTCCGTTTCGCAATCCAACGCTCCCTCGTGCCCCATTGCACCCCTCTAATCTTGTTTCCTGAGCGGAAGAAAAATGTTCTAGGAATGGGTCAAGATATGTCGAGTGGCCTTGGTACATGACGGGTAGGCCGCCTGTCAAATTTCATTCCATTTGGAGGTCGTTTGATGCCCCAATGGTTAACTGGGTAACCGCAAAGCCCCTCTCTTGTTGCATCCCAACACCCTTCCAAACCATCCCACTAACCCATTAAAACCCCCTCCATGCTCTCTGTCGTTGGATCACGATCGTGTGGGCGAAAACTGCACCTCATTTGGACACTCCTAGCTCCCCTACCTATAAATAGGTGTCTCCCCCTTCCAATTCGCACACAAAATCCTAGAAATTCCCCCTCTCCATGCTGGACATGTCCGTCCGCGCCGGACAAAGCCCGCACGGCCCTCCCGCGCGCGCACTCGGGCCTGAGCGCCCGCTGCCTTCTCGGCCGCCCGCCCACGGTTTCGAGAACTATCCAGACATGACCAAAACTCAGTTCCGGTCAATAACCAATAGCGGAACCTGGATGCTCATATTGGTTCCTACATATTCTATGAAGATCTTTATTGGTGAAACTGCGTAACAACATACGTTGTTCCCTTTGTCATCGGTATGTTACTTGCCTGAGATTCGATCGTCGGTATCTCAATACCTAGTTCAATCTCATTACCGGCAAGTCTCTTTACTCGTTCCATAATGCAACATCCCGTAACTAACTCATTAGTCACATTGCTTGCAAGGCTTATAGTGATGTGCATTACCGAGAGGGCCCAGATCTACCTCTCCGATACACGGAGTGGAAAATCCTAATCTCGATCTATCCCAACTCAACAAACACCACCAGAGACACCTGTAGAGCATCTTTATAGTCACCCAGTTACATTCTGACGTTTGATAGCACACTAAGTGTTCCTCCGGTATTCGGGAGTTGCATAATCTCATAGTCATAGGAACATGTATAAGTATGAACAAAGCAATAGCAATAAACTAAACGATCATCGTCCTAAGCTAACGGATGGGTCAAGTCAATCACATCATTCTCTAATGATGTCATCCCATTAATCAAATGACAATTCATGTCTATGGTTAGGAAACTTAACAATTTTTTATTAACGAGCTAGTCAAGTAGAGGCATACTAGTGACACTCAGTTTGTCTATGTATTCACACATGTATAAGTTTCCGATTAATACAAATCTAGCATGAATAATAAACATTTATCATGATATAAGGAAATATAAATAACAACTTTATTATTGCCTCTAGGGCATATTTTCTTCAGAAGAGTGAAAGTAGAACACCAACGACCAGCTGGCGTCCTCCAACCTCTTGCTATTCTAGATTGGAAGTTTGACCATATCGAAATGGACTTTGTTATTGGATTTCCGAAGTCCAAGCGTGGGAATGACGCTATCTTCGTTGTCATTGAAAAGCTTACAAAAGTGGCTCATTTCCTTCCAATCAAAGAATCTATCATGGCAGCTCAGTTGGTAGAGCTATACACCTCCAGGATTGTCTCCTTGCGTGGTATTCCGCAATTGATCTCTTCAGATCATGGAAGCATTTTCACTTCTAAGTTCCAGGACTCATTCCAGAAGGCCATGTGCATCAACATTTGCTTCAGCACAGCTTTCCATCCTCAAACAAGTGGAAAAGTCGAGCAAGTAAACCAAATCCTCGAAGACATGCTCAGGGCTTGCGTTATCTCTTTCGGTATGAAGTGGGAAGATTGTCTTCCATATGCCGAGTTCTCCTACAACAACAGCTTCCAAGAAAGTTCAGGCAAGGCCCCATTCGAAATTCTATATGGCAGAAAGTGCCATACTCGTCTCAATTGGTCAAAGACTGGTGAACGCCAACTTCTTGGCAACGACTTGATCACAGAAGCTGAGGAAATGTGTAAAGTCATCTGTGAAAATCTCAAAGCCACGCAATCACGCCAGAAGAGTTACTATGATAGCAAGCACCATGACTTGGCTTTCGAGATCGTAGACCATGTCTACCTCTGCGTCTCTCCAATGAAAGTCACTCATCACTTCGGTATCAAAGGGAAGCTTTCCCCTAGATATGTGGGTCCTTTCAAGATCATTGGCAAAAGAGGCAACCTCACCTATCAACTTGAACTCCTATCCAACTTCGCAAATGTGCAGGATGTGTTTCACGTGTCACAGCTTCGCAAGTGCTTCAAGACCCCCGAGCGCACTATGAACTTTGAAGAGATTGATCTCCAAGAAGATTTGTCTTATCATGAGCATCTCATTGCTATTCTTGAAGAAACCGAATGCAACACTCACAACAAGTCAATCAAATTCCTGAAAGTGAAGTGGTCACACCATTCCGACCGAGAAGCCAGCTGGGAACGTGAGGGTCACCTCCGTTCTGAATATCCGGAGTTCTTTCAGCCCTAGATCTTGGGACAAGATCCTTTTGTAGTGGTGGAGTGTTGTAACACCCCGGATGTAACTTTCCATATTTGTAACTACGACTCTTGCCATTTCCAGCTATGGGATATGTTATTCCCTTTGTGGTTGGGTTTTCTTCATTTTGCATTTTGTTCATGTCATGCATTTCATATCATGTCATCATTTGCATCTCATTTGCATTCATGTTTATCTCATGCATCCGGTCATTTTCCCTGTTGTCCGTTTCGCAATCCGATGCTCTCTCGTGCCCCGTTGCACCCCTCTAACCTTCTTTTGTGAGCAGGAGAAAAACTTCCTCGAAATGGGTCGAGATTTGTCGAGTGGCCTTGGTACATCACCGGTAGTCTGCCTGTCAAATTTCGTTCCATTTGGAGGTCGTTTGATGCCCCAACGGTTAACCGGGTAACCGCAAAAGCCCCTCTCTTGTTGCAGCCCAACACCCCTCCAAAACAATCAACTAACCCATCTAAACCCCCTCCATGCTCTCCGTCGTTGAATCACGATCGTGTGGGTGAAAACCGCACCTCATTTGGATACTCCTAGCTCCCCCTACCTATAAATAGGTGTGTCCCCTTCCAATTCGCACACAAAACCCTAGAAATTCCTCCTCTGCGCCGGACGTGTCCGTCCATGTCGGACAAAGCCCGCATCGCCGCCTCCGCACCAACCGGCGTCCGCCACGTGGAGCGCCACCGCCGCCCACCGTCGAGGCCCTCCTGGCCCGAGGCCGGCCCTCCTGCGCGCGCAACCGGGCCCGAGCGCCCGCTGCCTTCTCCACCGCCCGCCCGCGCGCGCCGTCGCGGACCGCGCCCTCCGTTGTCGCCTCCGCCTCGTCGTGCCCCGCAGCTCGCCGTCGTCGCCTGCCCGACACCGCGCTGCCCCGCCGCCGCACCGCCTCAACGCCGCCCCGCCACCGACCGCGACCCCGGCGCTGGATCCGGACTTCCCCGTGCACCGGCGACCTCCTCTGGCGTCTTCCCCGTGCTCCGGCCGACCCTCTCCGGCGAGCACCCCCAACTCCGGCCGCCGTCGCCTCAGATCCGGCGGGATCCACCGTAGTATCGATTTCCATGCGAACCCTAGGTTGACCTCTCGATTTCTTCCAAGCCCTCCATCCCTATTATTTTTATGCCTCCTTTGTCATGCCACTTCTTGTTGCACGTAGCTCCGATTCTTGCATATGATATATTGAAATGTTCACCTCGTGTTACTCTTCACGTTAGTGTCATTTGAATGCATGTTACTTTCCATATTGATGCCATTATCATCTTTGCGAAAGTGCTATAAAATGTTGTCTACTGGATCTTGGCAGAACTTGATGATTTGTCATTTTTGTTGCATTTTGTGTGTGCATCCTATGAGCATGGTGTCTACATATTTTATGATATCCATCATGCCATATTTACAGGGGTGCAAGTCTTGTATTTTTGTGATCTATGTGGTGACTAGCACAAGCATGCAAAGTAGGCTCCATAATGTTGTTGATTTCAGACACAGTGATTACAGGGGTGCAAGTCCTTTTCCTGTTACATTTTGATGCCATGTAAACTTGTTGCTACCATGATATCCATGCATATTGTGAGATAGCTCAGTAAACATGTTTTGTAGATATGGTATTTCTCTTTCTGTTAATGCCTCTAGTTACAATTATGGAGTACCCTAGCATGTCATTTTCTTGCTCTAGTTTTGCTTAATATTATTCCTAGCAGATTGTTAACATGTTATTCAATATTTCCATGTGTTTTGCTAGTGATGCATGTACCCTATGAACTTTCTCTTGCCATGCTTAGCTTCCTGAACATGCCTACTTCATCTTGGTTACCTTGTTATGCCATGAAATGCTTCGTAGTCAGTGGCATGAGCTTGCAAAGTCTGAAACTGATAATATAACTTGCCATGTTTGCATGAGTGCCACATCATTTTCCATGCATCTTTGGGTAACGTTCAATAAGGGAGTTTTGATCTGTGTTTAGTACTAGCATTCCATGCCTTTGTTTGCCATGATATGTTCCTATAGCATGTTGTTTGGGAGTTCTAAACATTGCTTCCTGATGCTGTTTTGACATGTTTAGTATTTTCTCCAAGTCTGTGAAGCTGATATCATTTGCATTTTTGTCATGCAATTTTGAGATTGTTCTAGTGAGAACTAGCAGGAGCTCTGTGTATATGATTTGTAGAGCTTCATGTGTACTTTATGATCACGTGCTTTGTTGCTATGTTGGAGTGCTGTAGCATAGTTTCTTGTTGCATTCTAAGTGCTATGATGTTGTTAATCGCAGTTTTGCATCATTCTTGTATTGCTTGTCATTTGCAAACCGTGCATCCGTTTCCGGTGATCCTTATATCGATTTTGACCAAAATCACCTCATCTTTCATCAGCATACTTGGTTTGCCAAGTTGATTCATCATTCATCCTTTTCCTTCTGGAGTACCCATATGCATTGCACATCATATCTTGTATTCCATGCCCTGTCCTACATCATGTTTCTTGTGCATTGCACCATGATTGATTGTTGTTCCTTTACTTCTGTTCTTGCTTTGGGTAGAGCCGGGAGATGAGTACGTGAACGAGGAACCTATTGAGTACGCTAACAAGGATCAAGCTTTCGATAACTTTGAGTACATTGCAGGCAAGATGCCCACTACCCTCGATATCACTTCTATCTTTGTTTGCTAGTTGTTCGTTCTATCGCTATATCGCGCTACCTACCACTTGTTACATCATGCATCACATATTGTCGTGTCAAGCCTCTAACCCACCTTCCTAGCAAACCGTTGTTTGGCTATGTTACCGCTTTTGCTCAGCCCTCTTATAGCGTTGCTAGTTGTAGGTGGCTTGCACTTTGTTCCATGATGGAACATGGTTATGATGGGCTATCACAATATCCCTTATTTTAATTAATGCATCTATATACTTGGTAAAGGGTGGAAGGCTCGGCCTTTTGCCTAGTGTTTTGTTCCACTCTTGCCGCCCTAGTTTCTGTCATACCGGTGTTATGTTCCTTGATTTTGCGTTCCTTACGCGGTTCGGGTTATGGGACCCCCTTGACACTTTGCTTTGAATAAAACTCCTCCAGTAAGGCCCAACCTTGGATTTACATTTGCCAACCTAAGCCCTTTCCCTTGGGTTCTGCAGACCCGAGGGTCATCTTTATTTTACCCCCCCCCCCAACGGGGCCAGTGCTCCTCTGAGTGTTGGTCCGAACCGGGCAGCCTACGGGGCCACCTCAGGGAAACTTGAGGGTTGGTTTTACTCATAGCTTGACCTATCTGGTGTGCCCTGAGAACGAGATATGTGCCGCTCCTATCAGGATTTGTCGGCATAGTCGGGCGGTCTTGCTGGTCTTGTTTTACAATTGTCGAAATGTCTTGTAACCTGGATTACAAGGTTGATCGGGTCTTTCCGGGACAAGGAATATCCTTCATTGATCGTGAGATCTTGTAATGGGCTAAGTTGGGACACCCCTGCAGGGTATAAACTTTCGAGAGTCGTGCCCATGGTTATGTGGAAGATGAGAATTTGTTTAATATCCGGTTGTAGAGAACTTGTCACTTGACTTAATTAAAATGAATCAACCATGGTGTAGCCGTGATGGTCTCTTTTCAGCGGAGTCCGGGAAGTGAACACGGTTTTAGGTTATGTTTGAACGTAAGTAGTTTCAGGATCACTTCTAGTTCACGACCATTGCGTAGCTTGTCACTTACTCTTATTTGCGTATGTTAGCCACCATATTTGCTTAGTGCTTGCTGCAAATCCACCTCATTACCTTATCCTACCCATAAGCTTAAATAGTCTTGATCTCGCGGGTGTGAGATTGCTGAGTCCTCGTGACTCACGGATACTTCCAAAATAGTTGCAGGTGCCGATGATACCAATGCAGGTGATGCTACCGAACTCAAGTGGGAGTTCGACGAGGAACTTGGTCGGTACTATGTGTTGTTTCCTGATGATCAGTAGTGGAGCCCAATTGGGATGATCGGGGATCAGCATTTGGGGTTTATCTTCCTTTTTCGTTCGGATTTGGCCGTAGTCGGTCTATGAGTGTATTTTGGATGATGTATGAATTATTTACGTTTTATGTATTGTGTGACGTGGAGAGTGTAAGCCAACTCTATTTATCCCTTTATTGTTCATTACATGGGATGTTGTGAAGATGACCCTTCTTGCGACAAAAACCACTATGCGGTTATGCCTCTAAGTCGTGCCTCAACACGTGGGAGCTATAGCCGCATCGTGGGCGTTCCAAGTTGGTAATCAGAGCCATCCCTGACTTAGGAGCCCCCTGCTTGATCGAATTGCTGACGATGTTGAGTCTATAACAAAATGTTTTGAGTCTTAGGATTATATATACCGGAGAGTAGGATTCCTTTTACTCCTCAGTCCCTTTGTCGCTCTAGTGAGGCCTCCTGATGTAGATGTTTTGTCTTTCCTCTCCTCAAATTTCACGATTTTTTTAGGATCGCGCGGGTATCTTAGAATCGTTCCGATATTTTTGTGATGAGAACATTGTTCTTGGTGCCTCCTGACATTTTGGGGTTGTGGAAGTGTCCTGGGGAGTTGAGCTCAGAGGTGTTGTCGTCACAATTTTATCGTTGTAGTTCTGGAATACCTGAGTTCGCCGACATCGAAAATCTCTTTTATGCAGTTGTTGGTGAGATAACCTCGACGCCACCCAGTACTGGTGCTGGAGTTCAGAGTATTGCTATAACTCGTATAACGGATGCTTTTCAAAGGTTGAGGTACACGATTTCCAAAGGTTTCTTGGTTATGTGTTGACGGATGGATACAGTTGGAGCGTAGGGCTTGTTAGTTGTGTGATATATATTGTGCCTCCCTGTATCCCCAACACTAGATTGCATAACCAGAAACTTTCAGGACTTTATAGGTGGGAATTCAAGTAGCTCTAGTATTTCTTCCCGTAGATATTTGGATTGTGATTGGGCAATCCTTACCACTTATTTGTTCCAGTCGTACCTTTGTTATTTCATTCATCAACCTTTATCTAAGTGGCTTCTCAACTTAATGGACGTGTGATGTTAACTTTGGAATTCATTCATTCATCCTTGTTCGAATGTTTATTGTGAAGACTATGTGTTGCAATTTGTATCCATTGATTCATCTTGTCTATCTGTTTATCAAGATTCTAACGGATGTCACCCTCTTCAGGATGGCTCCTCCAATGCGTCTGAATCCGGAACGCAATGGTGGGAGTCATGCGAACCCTCCACCTCCACCTCCGCGTCCGGAGGCATGGTAAGCTGTCATGGAAGCCACCAATGCCAACACCCAGATGCTTTTGCAACTCTTGCAAGAGCGCAACCAAGGCCAATGCAACCAAGGTAATCAAGGCCAAGGGAATTTCAACAATCAGCCTCAGTTTGCTACCCTCAACCAGTTTCTTGCAAATCAGCCGAAGTCTTTCAGCTACTGTGTCGAGGCCACGGACGCCGATTATTGGCTCGTGGACATCAATAAGCATTTTGAATGGAGCAATGCCAGGCCTGAGGACTTTGTCAAGTTTGCTTCGTTCCAACTCAAGGACCAAGCTGCTGATTGGTATCAACAATACAAAGATTCCAGAGGAGGTCGAGTGATTACCTGGGATGATTACTGCCGAGACTTCAAAGCCCATCATATTCCAACAAGTGTTTGATACGTCTCCAACGTATCTATAATTTTTGATTGTTCCATGCTATTATATTATTTGTTTTGGATGTTAATGGCCTTTATTTTACACTTTTATATCATTTTTGGGACTAACCTACTAACCCAAGGCCTAGTGCAAATTGCTGTTTTTTGCCTATTTAAGTGTTTCGCAGAAAAGGAATAACAAACAGAATCCAAACAGAATGAAACCTTCGAGATAGTTAATTTTGGAACAAACGTGATCCAGAGGACTTGGAGTAGACATCAAGAAATCAACGAGGATTCCACAAGGCAAGGGGGTGCGCCTACCCCCCTGGGCGCACCCTCCACCCTCGTGGGCCACTCGTGGGCCCCTCGTGGCTCAACCGACCTACTTGTTCCTCCTATATATACTCATATACCCTGAAAACATCCAGGAGCACCATGAAACCCTATTTCCACCCCCGCAACCTTCTGTACCCAAGAGATCCCATCTTGGGGCCTTTCCCGGAGCTCCGCCAGAGGGGGCATCGATCATGGAGGGCCTCTACATCAACTCCATGGCCCCTCTGATGATGTGTGAGTAGTTTACTTCAGACCTTCGGGTCCATTGTTATTAGCTAGATGGCTTCTTCTCTCTCTTTGGATCTCAATACAAAGTTCTCCTCGATCTTCTTGGAGATCTATTTGATGTAACTCTTTTTGCGGTGTGTTTGTCAAGATCCGATGAATTGTGGGTTTATGATCAAGTCTATCTATGAACAATATTTGATTCTTCTCTGAAATCTTTTATGCATGATTGGTTATCTTTGCAAGTCTCTTCGAATTATCAGTTTGGTTTGGCCTACTAGATTGATCTTTCTTGCAATGGTAGAAGTGCTTAGCTTTGGGTTCAATCTTGCAGTGCTCGATCCCAGTGACAGAAAGGGAAACGACACGTATTGTATTGTTGCCATCGAGGATAAAAAGATGGGGTTTATATCATATTGCTTGAGTTTATCCCTCTACATTGTGTCATCTTACCTAATGTGTTACTCTGTTGTTATGAACTTAATACTCTAGATGCATCCTAGATAGCGGGCGATATGTGGAGTAATAGTAGCAGATGCAGGCAGGAGTCGGTCTACTTGTCACGGACGTGATGCCTATATACATGATCATGCCTAGATATTCTCATAATTACTCTCTTTTCTATCAATTGCTCGACAGTAATTTGTTCACCCACAAATACTTATGCTATCTTGAGAGAAGCTACTAGTGAAACCTATGGCCCCCGGGTCTATTCTCCATTATATTTATCTCCCGTCAACAAGATATTTCTATTACCTTTTATTTTGCAATCTTTACTTTTAATCTTTATCATAAAAATACCAAAAATATTATCTTATCATCTCTACCAGATCTCACTCTCGTATGTGACCGTGAAGGGATTGACAACCCCTTTATCGCGTTGGTTGCGAGGTTCTTGTTTCTTTGTGTAGGTACGAGGGACTTGCGTGTGGCCTCCTACTGGATTGATACCTTGGTTCTCAAAAACTGAGGGAAATACTTACGCTACTTTTCTGCATCACCCTTTCCTCTTCAAGGGAAAACCAATGCAGTGCTCAAGAGGTAGCAGTGTTGCTGAAAGCAAGCGTGAGGAGTTCTGCAATCTCAAGCAAGTAAGCATGTCCATGTACCAATACAACATCCAGTTTCAGAAACTTGCTCGCTTCGCAAGGCAGGATGTTCCTAATGAAAACAGCATGAACTATCATTTCAAAGGTGGCCTCAAAGAAGATCTACAGTTACCTCTCGTTCTTGTTGAGCCTACTAAGTTCGATCAATTCTATAACATGGCCCTCAAGCAAGAAGGTGCTCAGATCAAGTGTGAGGCTTATAAGAAGAGAATCAGGGATGCAATTCAGTCTTGTTCTTCCTCACAAGTGGCAGCTAAGAAACAGAAATTCTGGCTTCCTCCTCCTCCGTTTCATCAGCCCTACCTGCAGAAGAACAAAGGTGGCCATGCATCTCCCCACCCACCCAACCCAAGCTATCAGAAGAAGTCTCAGACTCAAGCTCCAAAGTCAAGTGCTCCTTATCATCGTCCTCTCTCAGAGGTCACTTGCAACAAGTGTCAGCAGCAAGGTCACTATGCAAACAAGTGCTTCAACCAAAGGCGCCTTCCGCCTCCTCCTCCTATGAGATCTTCTAGAAATGCAGTGGTCAAGCATAATTCCAAGCATGCTAAGGTGAACATGATGAATGCAGCTAAGGCAGAGGATTCTTCATATGTGATCATGGGTAACCTTTCAGTTAACTCCTTTCCTGCAAAATTATTGTTTGATACTGGTGCATCGCATTGTTACATGTCAAGACCATTTTTTGCCAAGCATGAATTCCCTTCTTCACATTTGGGTAAACCCATGGATATCATTTCTCCGGGTAAACGGCTGAGCTCCAGTTTGGTGGTTGCGGATGTTTCTATCAAGATGGGCAACTATAAATTTCTGTCTAAACCAATTATTCTTGGTGACTCAGATATTGATCTAATTCTCAGCGTGGACTGGCTTTCTAAGCACAAGGCTCAACTTGACTGTGCTTCCAGGGAGATTCAAGTCACACACTCTTCTGAGGATGTGATCATCTATGCCGCTCGGGATGAAACCATTCGACTATTTTCCCTCAATGAGAAGGGCGAGCTAGACACAATTTCTCAGATTCCAGTCGTTTGTGAATACCAAGACATCATTCCAGAAGAGCTTCCAGAATGCCTCCTCACCAGCCAGTTCAATTCATTATCGATCTTGAGCCTGGTACAGAACCCGTTTGCAAGCGTCCATAAAAGCTTGGACCAAAGGAGTTGAAGGAATTGAAGAAACAGCTCAATGAACAAGAGCATCTGGGTTTGATCAGACCGATTTCATCTCCGTGGGGTTGCGGTGTTCTTTTTGTCCAGAAGAAGGATGGCACGGACCGACTTTGTGTTGACTACCGTCCAGTGAACAAGAAGACAATCAAGAACAAGTATCAGCTTCCCACTATCAATGACCTTTTCGAACAACTTAAAGGTGCTAAATTATTCTCCAAGCTTGGCCTCCGTATGGGTTATCATCAGATTCGCATTCGTGAACAAGATATTCCCAAGACAGCATTCAGAACAAGCTTTGGTTCTTATGAATATACTGTCATGTCTTTCGGCCTTGTCAATGCTCCTCCAACGTTCTCTCGCATGATGAACTTCATCTTCAACCCCTACACAAATGAATTCGTCCGGGTGTATCTCGATGATATCTTGGTCTTCCCCAAGAATAAGAAGGATCATGCCAAGCATTTGAGATTGGTGCTCGACAAGCTCGGAGAGTATCAATTCTATGTGAAGTTTTCTAAATGTGAGTTTTGGCTTGATGAAGTTCTTTACCTTGGTCATATCATCTCCACCAAGGGCATTGTTGTTAATTCGGAAAAGGTTTCTGCAATTGTGAATTGGGAACCTCCTCAGAATGTCAAGCAGCTCTGCGGTTTTCTTGGACTTGCGAGCTATTGTCGAAGATTCATTGAGAATTTCTTTAAGATTGCAAAGCCTCTTTCCAACCTCCTCCAGAATCATGTCAAGTATGTCTGGACTCCTGAGTGTGACCTTTCTTTCAACACCCTCAAAGAGAAGCTAGTCTCAGCTCCTGTCTTGACTCCTCCTAATGAATCCAAGCCATTCGCAGTTTTCTATGATGCCTCTTTACAAGGTCTCGGCGCTAAGTTAATGCAAGAGAAGAAAGTTGTGGACTATACCTCTCGTCAGTTGAAGCCCAACGAAAGGAACTACCTCACTCACGATCTTGAGTTGGCGGTAGTTGTCCATGTATTAATAGCATGGAGACATCTCTTGTTGGGAAGGCAAGTGGACATTTTCACCTATCACAAGAGCCTCAAATATATCTTCACTCAACCCAACCTCAACCTCAGGCAAACTCGTTGGGTCAAAATGATTCAAGAGTACAATCCAAGTATTGAATATACTCCAGGTAAGGCCAATGTCATTGCAGATACTTTGAGCAGGAAGGCTTATTGCAACAGCTTAATTCTCAAGCCATTCCAACCGGATCTTTATGAAGTTTTCCGCAAACTCAACCTCCAAGTTGTTCCTCAAGGTTTTCTTTCCAACCTTCAAGTCACTCCGACTTTGGAAGACCAAATTCATGAGGCTCAACTCCTTGATACCATGGTGAAGAAGGTCGAACATGGTATTGCCAAGAGCCAACCCAAATACATGTGCAATCGCATTGATGACAAAGACACTTTATTCTTCAAGGACTGGATTGTGGTTCCTAAAGGTAATCTAAGGAAGGTCATAATGAACGAAGCGCACAATTCTCTTATGTCCATTCATCCAGGCAGTTATGTACCATGACCTCAAGCAGTCATATTGGTGGACTTGAATGAAGCGAGAGATCGCTCAATTCGTGAATGAATGTGATGTCTGCCGAAGGTGTCGGGGAATGCAGTAATTTCAAAAAAATCCTATGCACACGCAAGATCCATCTAGGTGATGCATAGCAACGAGAGGGGAGAGTGTAGTCCATGTACCCTCGTAGACCGTAAGCAGAAGTGTTATGACAACGCGGTTGATGTAGTCGTACGTCTTCACGATCTGACCGATCCTAGCACCAAAGGTACGACACCTCCGTGATCTGCACAGATTCAGCTTGGTGACGTCCCACGAACTCTATATTCCAGCTGAGGTCGAGGGAGAGTTTTGTCAGTACGACGGCGTGATGTCGGTGATGATGAAGTTACCGACGCAAGGCTTTGCCTAAGTTCTACAACCATATGATCGAGGTGGAAATCTATGGAGGGGGCACCGCACGCGGCTAAACAATCAACTTGTGTGTCTATGGGGTGCCCCCTCCCCCGTATATAAAGGAGTGGAGGAGGGGGAGGGCCGGCCCTCTCATGGCGCGCCCAAGGGAGGAGTCCTACTCCCGGTGGGAGTAGGATTCCCCCTTCCCTAGTTGGAGTAGGAGAGAAAGGAAGGGGGAGAGAGAGGAAAGGAAAGGGGTGGCCGACCCCCCACCCAATTTGGATTGGGCTTGCGGGGGCACGCCCTCCACCTTGGCTGACTCCCCCTCTCTCCCACTAAGGCCAAATAAGACCCATTGACTCCCCGGGGGGTTTCGGTAACCCCCCGGTACTACGTTAAATGCCCGAACTCATCCGGAACCCTTCCGATGTCCAAACATAGCCTTCCAATATATCGATCTTTATGTCTCGGCCATTTAGAGACTCCTCGTCATGTCCGTGATAATATCCGGGACTCTTCGGTACATCAAAACACATAAACTCATAATACCGATCGTCACCGAACGTTAAGCGTGCGGACCCTACGGGTTCGAGAACTATGCAGACATGACCGAGACTCACTTCCGGTCAATAACCAATAGCGAAACTTGGATGCTCATATTGGTTCCTACATATTCTACGAAGATCTTTACCGGTCAAACCGCATAACAACATACGTTGTTCCCTTTGTCATCGGTATGTTACTTGCCCGAGATTCGATTGTTGGTATCTCAATACCTAGTTCAATCTCGTTACCGACAAGTCTATTTACTCGTTCCATAATGCAACATCTTGTAACTAACTCACTAGTCACATTGCTTGCAAGACCTATAGTGATGTGCATTACCGAGAGGGCCCAGAGATACCTCTCCGATACATGGAGTGGCAAATCCTAATCTCAATCTATGCCAACTCAACAAACACCATTGGAGACACCTGTAGAGCATCTTTATAGTCACCCAATTATGTTGTGACATTTGATAGCACACTAAGTGTTCCTGTGGTATTCGGGAGTTGCATAATCTCATAGTCATAGGAACATGTATAAGTTATGAACAAAGCAATAGCAACAAACTAAATGATCATCGTGCTAAGATAACGGATGGGTCAAGTCAATCACATCATTCTCTAATGATGTGATCCCGTTAATCAAATGACAACTCTTGTCTATAGTTAGGAAACTTAACCATTTTCTATTAACGAACTAGTCAAGTAGAGGCATACTATTGACACTCAGTTTGTTTATGTATTCACACATGTACTAAGTTTCCGGTTAATACAATTCTAGCATGAATAATAAGCATTTATCATGATATAAGGAAATATAAATAACAACTTTATTATTGCCTCTAGGGCATATTTCCTTTAGTCTCCCACTTGCACTAGAGTCAATAATCTAGATTACACAGTGATGATTCTAACACCCATGGAGTCTTGGTGCTGATCATGTTTTGCTCATGAGAGAGGCTTAATCAATGGGTCTGCAACATTCAGATCCGTATGTATCTTGCAAATCTCTATGTCTCCCTCCTTGACTTGATCGCGTACGGAATTGAAGCCTCTCTTGATGTGCTTGGTTCTCTTGTGAAATATGGACTCCTTTGCCAAGGCAATTGCACCAGTATTGTCATAAAAGATTTTCGTTGGACCCGATGCACTAGGTATTACACCTAGATTGGATATGAACTCCTTCATCCAGACTCCTTCATTTGCTGCTTCTGAAGCAGCTATGTACTTCACTTCACATGTAGATCACGCCACGATGCTCTGCTTGGAACTGCACCAACTGATAGCTTCACCATTCAATAAAAATACGTATCTGGTTTGTGACTTAGAGTCATCCGGATCAGTGTCAAAGCTTGCATTGACGTAACTGTTTATGATAAGCTCTTTGTCACCTCCATAAACGAGAAACATATCCTTAGTCCTTTTAGGTATTTCAAGATATTCTTTACCGCTCTCCAGTGATCCACTCCTGGATTACTTTGGTACCTCCCTGCTAAACTAATAGCAAGGAACACATCAGGTCTGGTACATAGCATTGCATACATGATAGAACCTATGGCTGAAGCATAGGGAATGACTTTCATTTTCTCTCTATCTTCTGCAGTGGTCGGGCATTGAGTCTGACTCAACTTCACACCTTGTAATACAAGCAAGAACCCTTTCATTGCTTGATCCATTTTGAACTTCTTCAAAACTTTATCAAGGTATGTGCTTTGTGAAAGTCCAATTAAGCGTCTTGATCTATCTCTATAGATCTTGATGCCCAATATATAAGCAGCTTCACCGAGGTCTTTCATTGCAAAATTCTTACTCAAGTATCCTTTTATGCTATTCAGAATTTCAGTATCATTTCCGATCAACAATATGTCATCTATATATAATATCAAAAATGCTACAGAGCTCCCACTCACTTTCTTGTAAATACAGGCTTCTCCAAAAGTTTGTATAAAATGATATGCTTTGATCACACTATCAAAACGTATATTCCAACTCCGAGAGGCTTGCACCAGTACATAAATGGATCGTTGGAGCTTGCACACTTTGTTAGCACCTTTTGGATCGACAAAACCTTCTAGTTGCATGATATACAACTCTTCTTTAAGATATCCATTAAGGAATGCAGTTTTGACATCCATTTGCCAAATTTCATAATCATAAAATGCGGCAATAGCTAACATGATTCGGACGGACTTAAGCATCGCTATGGGTGAGAAAGGTCTCATTGTAGTCAACTTGTTGAACTTGTCGAAAACCTTTCGCAACAAGTCGAGCTTTGTAGACAGTAATATTACCGTCAGCGTCAGTCTTCTTCTTGAAGATCCATTTATTCTCTATGGCTTGCCGATCAACGGGCAAGTCATCCAAAGTCCACACTTTGTTCTCATACATGGATCCCATCTCAGATGTCATGTCCCCAAGCCATTTTGCGAAATCTGGGATCATCATCGCTTCCTCAAAATTCGTAGGTTCATCATGGTTAAGTAACATGACTTCCAGAACAGGATTACCGTACCACTCTAGTGCGGATCTTACTCTGGTTGACCTACGAGGTTCGGTAGTAACTTGATCAGAAGTTTCATGACCATCATCATTAGCTTCCTCACAAATTGGTGTAGGAATCACTGGAACTAATGTCTGTGATGAACTACTTTCCAATAAGGGTGTCGGATGTGGGGTTCCGGCAAACCCTTAAGGTTCGAACACTGGGGTGCGCGCGAAGTCTTTCCCTCCTACCGATCTATGCTCTAGCTCGCTAAGATCTTGCGGACGAACTCGACGAACTTGCAACACATAAAGACACGGGGTTTATACTGGTTTGGGACACCGTTGTGGTGTAATACCCTACTCAAGTGTGGTGGTGGATTGCCTCTTGGGCTGATGATGAATAATACAAGGGGAAGAACAGCTTCCTGAGGTTGAGGTGTTCTTGCGCGTAGGAACTTGTGTGTGTCTCTGGGTCTGATGAGATCTCTCCCCGCCTCTCCTTCTACTATGGTGGTGGCTAGTCCTATTTGTAGAGGCCCTGGTCCTCTTCCCAAATATCGAGCGGGAAGGGAGCCAACAATGGCGGGCTAATTTGAAGGGGGACAGCTAGTATGAGCCATCCTGACAAAAGTAGTCTTCGCCTGCACAAAGCTCTGGTGGTGACGCCATCTTGGGCTCCACGATGACCTCCGCCTTGCAGTCCATGGTCTTGGTCTTGTTGCACCGAAATGGAAACCTTTGCCTGACGCCTCGGTAATCTGCGGCTGCGCTTGCCCCCTTTGCACCAAAGAGGAAACAAGGACGCTGCGCGCTCTGGCGCCCGCCTGGTGTCGATCGTCATGGCTCACGTCACAAGAGCCTTGTGAGGTTCGTCTCGCCTTGATATCTTCGCTCCTCGTGAGCCTGCCTAGCTAGTCCACTCCAGAGGAGGTCTTGCGTTGTCCGCCTCACGAGGCTAGGCCCCTCGCGAGGGTCTTGGGTGCCTTGTTGGTGAAGATGGGTCATACGGCCTGCTGCTTGACAACGCCGCGGGCCGCAGGCAGGCAAGTCTGGGGACCCCCGTTCCAAGAACACCGACAGTAGCCCCCGGGCCCAAGTTGCGCTCGGGCTTGGCTTCGCGGCGAAGCCAAGGGTCAAGTTTGGAGCTCCGCGGGCCCCAAAAGCCTGCGGCCTCGGTTGACGCATGGTGGTTGATTGGACGTGGGTGTCTGCGCTTCCCCATGCTGCCTCGGAAACTGCTTGACCTGAAAAATGCCGATGCGGGCGGCACTTGCCTTCATTGCTTCTTCCTTGCCTCGCTCCAGATCCCCTTTCTCACTTTTCGCCACCGCTACCTACAGATCTGCTCCGGCCTTGCTCTGCATCTGCCGCCCATGGCACCGCGCAAGGTCAAGACTTCCTCGGCTCCAGCTTGGTATGAGCCCGCTCTTGAGTGACCACTGTCACAGATAAGAGCCTTGCCTCCGTGCGCCTACTGACGGCAGGAGAGAGCAACGAGTGGGGGAAGACGGAGCTCCAGCTTGCCTCCGATGAGCCGGAGCCTGAGGGGAGCACCTTCTTTCCCTTCTTTTCGAGCAGCGTTGCCGTCGGGTTGGTTCCTCCCTTCTCTGATTTCTTTTATGAAGTCCTCAACCACTATGGACCGCAAGTGTTGCATCTCCATCCCAACTCTTTCCTCCTCCTGTCCATCTTTGCCTACTACTGTGAGGCGTACCTAGGCGTGATGCCGTCCATGGCGCTCCTGCGCCATTTCTTCTTCCTCCGTGTCAGTGAGGGTCACATCTCTGGATGCGCCAACTTCGTTGCATCCGGCAAGGCCAACTTGATCTCGAGCACCGGGAAGAGGGCCGACAACATTCGGTCCAAATGGGTTATGGTGGATGCTAAGCTCGCCCATCCACGCCTGGTGTTGCCGACGGAGGCGCCCCAGCAAGTCAAGGAATGGCCTAGGGTGGAGCTTGTCAACGAGCGGGCATCATTAGTGCTGGGGCAGATGATGACGGACCTGAAGCCGGGCAATGCGAGGGCAGCCAAAATAACGGGGGCGATGCTCCTGAGGGAGTTCTTGACGCTGCGGGTTGACCCACTCCAGGCGCGCGAGCGCCCCTTCTGGGAGGTTGAAGGAGGGGAAAGCAAGGCCCGCCTGAGGCCGGGGGACCTACCTGACGACGAACTGGACGCTGTCCTGTGTCTCATAGTCGGAGAGAACCAGGAGTACCCGCCTAGCGCCTTCATTCCCCTGTTCCAATGCAGGGACTGGGAGGACTTCGTTGCCTCCAGGCCGACTTTTGATGCGTGCGGGCTGGTGCCTCCGGTGTTTTCGGGAGCTCCTACAGCACAAAAACTGGAGGAGGTGTCTTCTGGCGAGTCCCGCGGAGAGGGGGAAGAGGAGGTGGACTCGGAGGAGACCCCAGAAGAGGTGGGGGAGACCTTCCCTCCGAGCAAGGCCGAGATTCTTCGCGCCCTTCCTGATGATGCCGAGGCCGACGCTATAACACCCACGATAGCTCCGGGAAAATAAGAAGAGTCAGGTAAGATCCTGGGAAAAGACTTGTGGATTAGGGCCCACTCAAGAGAAACACCATTGAACAATTTAAGAGAGATTGCACCGGTTGAATTAAAAGGCTTGAATGAGAGGACATCCTCGAAAGATCTTGAACGAATGCAGAGTGGAAACACGAATCTTCTGAGATATCTTCAGCACTCCGGAACAATGAATAGCGACTAGTGAATGATTAAGAGGTGCACCGGCATGAGAAGGCATTTGAAACAAGGAAAGGAATATGATCAACAACGCTTGAATTGAATCCATCGTAGAAAATAAAAGAAACGAAGAATGATGAACTTGAAGCTCTGTTAGAATCTTCATGAGAAACACCAGGTAAGAACATTGACGGAAAAGAATGGAGAGACTTCCCATCAATAAAAGGATACTTGATTAAGAAAACCGAGTCCTTGAAGAAAAAGGGTGGGAGGGCGGGAAAAACAAAGGCAGCTTGGCCGGATGAAAAAAATAACGTTGAGAAGACTTAGAGTTGATCTTGCGAATGTTGAAAATGATCGGAACCACTTGAAGAGAAACACACCGGTTGAAAAAGAATTGACATGACAAACTCGATGATCATGAAGGATTGGTATTCACATAGGAGTATGAGAACACCGCTTAGGAAAAGTATGGAATCAACATTTGACTTTGAAGCAACTCGAATACCACAACTGAAAACAAAACAAAGGATTGGCTTGCAGAATAAGCCAGAACAAACATATGATAGAGATTTCATCCGAAGTTTTCATGGTGGGGCCCACACGGGCTCGATCGTACAACACCATCATGTACAAGGCAGTGCACATGACATACGAAGCGTCCCCGAGTCAGCATAGCCAAGGACTCTTTAAGACACAACGAGACCACTGTAAAACCAGCCGTGGATAGGCGGGCCACTAGACGTCGAACCACAATTTCATATCATACATCTGTCAGAAAGATATCCTACGATATACTTGAATTCCCACTTATAAACTCCCGAAACTTTCCGGTTATGCAATCAAGTGTTGGGGATACAGGGGAAGCATAATATCTCACCCAGACTAGCAAATCCTACATACAGCTGTATCCATCCTTCAACACATAACCAAGAAACCTTCGGAAATCGTTTACCTCAACCTTCGAAAAGCATTCGTTATATGAGTTATGGCAATACTCCCGAACTCATGCCCCAGTAGTGGGTGGCGTCGAGGTTATCTCACCAACAACTGCATAAAAGAGATTTTCGATGTCGGCGAACTCAGGTATTCTGATTTCACCCGAAACTATTCCGATGTCCAAATATAGGCTTCCAATATATCGATCTTTATCTCTCAACCATTTCGAGACTCCTCGTCATGTCTGTGATCATATCCGGGACTCCGAACAACTTTCGGTACATCGAAACACATAAACTCATATTACCGATCGTCACCAAACTTTAAGCGTGCGGACCCTATGGGCTACGGGTTCGAGAACTATGTAGACATGACCGAGACTCATCTGCAGTCAATAACCAATAGTGGAACCTGGATGCTCATATTGGATCCTACATATTCTACGAATATCTTTATCGGTCAAACCGCATAACGGTATACGTTGTTCCCTTTGTCATCGGTATGTTACTTGCCCGAGATTCGATCGTCGGTATCCTTATACCTAGTTTAATCTCGTTATTGGCAAGTTTCTTTACTCGTTCCGTAATGCATCATCCCGCAACTTACTCATTAGTCACAATGCTTGCAAGGCTTATAGTGATGTGTGAGGGAGTCTAGGATTAGGGGGTCTCCGGACAGCCGGACTATATCCTTTGGCCGGACTGTTGGACTATGAACATGCAAGATTGAAGAATTCGTCCCGTGTCCGGATGGGACTCTCCTTGGCGTGAAAGGAAAGCTTGGCAATATGGATATGTAGATCTCCTCCCTTGTAACGAACTCTGTGTAACCCTAGCCCCCTCCAGTGTCTATATAAACCGGAGGGTTTAGTCCGTAGGACAACAACAAACATACCATAGGCTAGCTTCTAGGGTTTTAGCCTCTACGATCTCGTGGTAGATCAACTCTTGTAATACTCATATCATCAAGAACAATCAAGCAGGACGTAGGGTATTACCTCCATCAAGAGAGCCCGAACCTGGGTAAACATCGTGTCCCCTGCCTCCTGTTACCATCCGCCTTAGACGCACAGTTCGGGACCCCCTACCCGAGATCCGCCGGTTTTGACACTAACATTGGTGCTTTCATTGAGAGTTCCACTATGTCGTCATCATAAGGAGGGATGGCTCGCCTCGTTGTCAAGGACAACATCACCTCTGGGGGAGTCCTGGCTATAGGCCAAACTCTCCGACTAGGCGGCCTCGTCATGACCGCCTGCTCGGCCACTGCACCGATGATGACTTCTCGGGTCATCGAAAATAGCCTCCACATCGGCTCGAAATTCACCGAGCAGATGGATCCAATGGATCTCTACTCTTTGAACGATCTCCTGGATCGCATCGCCGCTCTGGGAGTCGCTACGGACTACGATCGTATTGGGCTTAAACCCGACCAAAGGGAGATTATCTCTCCGTCGGTCACCCATCAGATAGTGGTGGTGGAGGAGCAATGCGGTGATTCTCCCTCTATCGTGAGGACGAACTACGTCCGGATTCCTGAGCTCTCCAAGCTGGATACCCACCCACGGGAGGACATCGCCCTAACCCTAAACATAGAATCAGGCTGCATGCCGAACCTACAGGGCAACATCCCGGAGCCCAAACTTCCAAGATCAGAAACTCCCCCTCCCCAGGGTCTCAGATTGGGTCAAGGTCTGAACTTAAATCCACCCATCCACCTAGACACAAACAATCTTTCCCACATTAGGCAAGAGCCCCAAGAGACAGTACATCACTATTGGGCCAGATTCCTCCTTGTAATGAACAAGGTCAAGGACTGTCGCGAGGAAGACACAATTTCGTTCTTTTGCAACAATGGCACGGATAAGGGAATCCTCAACGCCATAAGTTGTCGTGACATAGCACCCTTCACTGACTTGGCGGCCATAGTACGGAAGTACTGTGCGATGGAAAGAGCCTGGAAAACCCAAACAAAATTTTGGGATAATCCGGCTCTGACAAAACCCCCAGTCCGAACTAAAAGGGTGCACTCTCATAAGTCGCCCGACTCAATTACAAAGAAGCAAAAGCCCACTTCAGGGTGTGGAATTGTATTGGAGGGATGGCTTAACGGGCCCTGCAAAATTCATAGTGCAGCGGATACCATACCAACACACAGCCTTAGAGCATGCTGGGTACTCCGGCAGGTAGCCAAGAGCGGTGAGGATCTCCTCATCCAAAACACCTCAAAGCACCATCCCATGGATAACAATACAGTATTGACAGTCTTCGAGACCTTCGCCTCAAATAATAGGCGTAAGAGAGCACTCCGTAGCCTTGCCGAAGTCTGCTATGTGGCAGCAATAAATCCATGGAGCGACACGGCTATCACCTTCAATGCCAGTGATGAACCTAAATTCCGAACAGCCTGAGCACCAGCCACCTTGGTCCTCAGTCCAATTGTGGATGGCTTTCGGCTCACAAAAGTGCTCATGGACAGCGGCAGCGGATTAAACCTCATTTATGAGGAGACTCTTCAAAAAATGGAAATAGACAGAAACAACATCGAGCAAAGCAGCACGACCTTCCGAGGAATCATCCCTAGTCGAGAGGCGCGTTGCGCTGGGAAAATCACACTAGATGTGGTATTCGGCACTCCGGAGAATTACAAGTCCGAAGAAATTACATTCCAAGTGGCCACGTTCAGTTGCGGATACCACGCCCTTCTAGGGCGGGAGGCCTTCATAATCTTCCAAGCCATACCCCATTACGGATACATGAAGCTCAAAATGCCCGGGCCCAATGGGATCATCACTCTAGCTAGTGACCCAGACATAGCACTCCGCGCTGAGAACAAAACAGCCGCACTGGCCCTCGAGGCATTATCCGAAGCCCTGGTGGCGGAGGAATTAACTGCGCTGCGCTTCATAGTGGACAGGGACGACGTGATACCAGACAAAAGATCCGAGTCCACTTCTTTCAAACCAGCGGATGAAATAGTCAAATTCCAAGTCCATCCAATGGACCCTTCAAAAACAGCATCCATTGGGGCACAGTTAAACCCCGCTATAGACGCCGCACTATGGGAGTTCCTGCGCGAGAATTGGGACATATTCGCCTGGCATCCTTCAGATATGCCAGGAATCCCACGCAGGCTGGCCGAGCATAGCCTTAACATTCTAAAAGGATTCAAGTCGGTTAAGAAGACTCTTCGACGTTTCTCTGAACCTAAGCGACAAGCCATGGGAGAGGAACTAGCCAAGTTACTAGAGGCTGGATTCATTAGAGAAATAAAGCATCCGGACTGGCTAGCAAACCTGGTGATGGTACCACAGAAGGACAAATCCTGGCGCCTATGCGTCGACTTCAAGGACCTCAATAAGGCTTGCCCAAAGGATCCCTTCCCCCTCCCCCACATCGATCAAATTATCGATGCTACCGCAGGACACGACTCATTGTGCTTCCTCGACGCATACTCCGGTTACCACCAAATTAAGATGGCAGAGTCCGATCAAGCCGCAACGGCATTTATCACTCCATATGGCCCCTTCTGTTTTAACACAATGCCCTTCGGGCTCAAAAACACCGGCACAACGTATCAGCGCATGATTCAGACATGTCTGGAAAAGCAGATCGGCAAAACAGTGGAGGCATACATAGATGATGTGGTCGTTAAAACCAGACACGTCGACTCCTTAATAGACGACTTGAGCCTCACGTTTGACAATCTCCGAACATACGACATTAAGCTCAATCTGTAAAAATGCATTTTTGGCATACCCGCAGGAAAGTTCCTTGGCTTTATCGTCTCCAGTAGAGGAATTGAAGCAAATCCGGCTAAAATCTGAGCTCTGTCGCAGTTGGCTATCCCAACTGACCTCAAGCAAATCCAGAAGTTAACTGGATGTGTGGCGGCCTTAAGCCGCTTTATCTCCCGATTGGGAGAAAAGGTACTCCCCCTTTATCGCCTTCTTCGGCGCACCAAACACTTCGAGTGGACGGACGCAGCCACGACCGGATTGGAAGAAATAAAAGCTCCTAGCCACCAACCCAATCTTGGCCGCGCCAGATGTCAGTGAACCAATGATGTTATATATAGTGGCAACTCACCAAGTTGTAAGCGCAGTCCTTGTCGTCGAACGAGAGGCGGACGGACATAAATTCCCACTTCGAAAGCCGATCTATTATGTGTCCACTGTCCTCACTCCATGCAAATCACGGTACCCACATTATCAAAAGATAGCATACACAGCATTTATGGCATCCCGGAAATTACGACACTACTTTCAAGAGTGTTCAATCACGGTGGCCTCAGAGGTACCACTCGACAACATGATAAACAACCGCGATGCCACGGGCCAGATTTCCAAATGGGCTATCGAGCTCCTCCCGTTCGACATAACATATAGACCAAGGCGAGCCATTAAGTCGCAAGTACTGGCCGATTTCATCGCCGAATGGACAGAAGCCGAACTCCCTAAAGAGTACGGTGCATACTCCAATTGGATCATGCACTTTGAAGGCTCTAAAATGCTGGCTGGTCTGGGGGCTGGCGTCGTCCTGACATCCCCCACCGGAGATACAGTCCAATACGTACTCCAAATACTATATACGGACTCCAACAACGCAGCCGAATACGAGGCCCTATTACATGGTCTTCGGATGGCAGTTTCCATGGCATTCAACGCCTGGAGGTGCATGGGGACTCGAACCTCGCAATATCTCAAATAAATGGACACTTCAATGCCAAGGATCCGAAAATGGCGGCATATCGCAACGCCATCCTCAAAATGTCAGCTCGGTTCGAGGGGCTTGAATTCCACCATGTGGCTGGAGAAAACAATCAAGCGGCGGATATCCTTGCCTGTATCGGCGCTAAGCGCGATCCTGTCCCACCTAACATCTTCTTGGACCCGGCCACATCATCAGATACCGAACACTCTGACACAATCGGAGGCTCTGCCATCGAAATAACACCTTCAGCCCATGTGATAATGGCCGTCATCGCCCCATGGACAGAACCATTCCTAGCCTACCTAACCAGGCAGGAACTACCCGAGGACCAAAATGAGGCATGCTGCATAGTGCAGCGATCTAAAGCCTACAAGGTCCACGAGGGAGAGCTTTATAAGAAAAGCACTACCGGAGTCCTTCAAAGGTGCATCTCCGAAGAAGAAGGGCGGAAGCTTTTGGCAGAAATCCATGCTGGACTCGGCGGCCATCACGCCGCAGCCCGGGCCCTTATAAGCAAGGCGTTCCGTATAGGTTTCAATTGGCCGACGGCCCGAGAAGATGCACAGCATCTGGTCCAACATTGCGTCGGTTGCCAGCTTTTTGCAAACCAAAGCCATATGCCGCCTACCTCTCTCCAAACAATCCCCATTACTTGGCCCTTTGCGGTCTGGGGGCTTGATATGGTTGGACCCCTTAAAGGGGGAACCCATAAGAAAAAATACTTACTGGTCATGGTGGATAAATTCACCAAATGGATAGAAGACAAACCTGTCAAAACGGCTGAATCCGGACCGGTGATAGACTTCATATCTGGGGATGTACACCGTTATGGCATCCCCCACAGCATCATCACTGACAACGGCACAAACTTTACAACCGACGAGGTAAAACTTTGGTGCAGCAACATGGGCATCAAGCTCGATTATGCTTCTGTCTATCACCCGCAAACTAACGGTCAAGTCGAGTGAGCAAATGGTCTTATCATGAGTGGCATCAAACCCAGATTAGTGCGATCCTTAAAGGAATCAAACACGCACTGGGTAGAGGAGCTCGACTCCATACTATGGGGGCTGCAGACCATGCTGAATCGCACTACGGGATACACACCGTTTTTTATGGTGTACGGTGCAGAGGCGGTTCTGCCTTGCGACATAATTCATGACTCACCTTGAGTGCGCATGTACGAAGAAAAAGAGGCCGAGCTCGATCGGCAGGACAGTTTGGACGCCCTGGAGGAGGAGCGCGATGTGGCAAAAGCCCATTATGCATTTATTAGCAACATGCTCAAAGGTATTAAAGTAGAGAAGTACGGGCCAAAACCTATAACGTTGGCGAACTAGTTCTACGCCTGCCGGAGAAGAAAAAGAACAAGCTCAAGCCCAAATGTGAAGGTCCCTTCATTATTGACCAGGTTCTCACCGGTGGAGCGTACCGTCTGCGGGATGCATCGGACAATCAACTTGAGCCAAACCCATGGAACGCAGCCAGACTCCGAAGATTCTACGCCTAGTGTCGGACTCTATGTTCGTCTCCTTACCTCCATCAATTTTTTGCATATCAATTATCTGTCTTCTCTCTCTTTCTCGCTTTTTATTCTCCTCAAGGCCTTAAAAGTCTAAACTTGTGTCTTGGTTACACAATCTTGACACGCTAACCGCGCTCATTATACCTAGGGGCTTCTTATACAGAAGCTTAATATAACTATTTTTCTGGGCTTTATGCCCCACACATGTGTTATTCTTCCGCATGTACCTTTTTTCGCCATTATATGCATCGATATGACTTAAGTTTTGGCCAAGCTATGTTGCCTGGCTCTTTTATTTATGCCCTACGTTCCCGTTAATTCGGCTAGGCCATAAGGGGAGCACCTCTGCGATTGTTACTGCCGGGTCAGCCGGATGTGTACCTCAGACTGGGTGAAGCCGAAAGCTAGCTTTCTTAAGGGAATATTCGGTCGGTGAACAAAGATGACTTTTATTCAACTTGACACATGCCCCCAGATGTTTATAGCCTGCGTCTCTTTTCACAGTTTGGACATGCACATTAGGGCATGCGTACCCAGGGAAAGGAACCTGTAACGCCCCGTATGTAACTTGCCATATTTGTACTCCAACTCTTGCCATTTTCGGCACTAAGTTATGATATTTCCCTCGTGGTTGGGTTTTGTCTTCGTTTTGTTTTTGTCCTTGTCATGCATCTCATATCATGTCATCATGTGCATCGCATTTGCATACGTGTTCGTCTCATGCATCCAAGCATTTTCCCCGTTGTCCGTTTTGCATTCCGGCACTCCTACGTCCTCCGGTGTCCCCTTTTGCCTCTTTTTGTTTGCGGGTGTTAAACGTTCTCGGATTGGACCGAGACTTGCCAAGCGGCCTTGGTTCACTACCGGTAGACCGCCTGTCAAGTTTCCTGCCATTTGGACTTCGTTTGATACTCCAACGGTTAACCGAGGAACCGTAAAGGCCTCGTGTGTGTTGCAGCCCAACACATCTCCAAAGTGGCCCAAAACCCACCTAAACCCCCTCCATCATCTCGGTCGTTCGATCACGATCGCGTGGCTAAAAAAAGCACCTCATTTGGAGTCTCCTAACTCCTTCTATGTATAAATAGGTGCTCCCCTCCGAAATCCCCGCAGTCCAAACCCTAAACCTAGTCCCTCTCCACGCCGGACACGTCCGGATGGAGCCGGACGCGTCCGCCGCCGTGCCCGTCCAACCGCGTGCTGACACGTGGCGCCTCTGAGACCACTTCGCCGTCGGCCCGCTTGGCCCGCTCGCGGCCCCCGCGGCCCGGAACCGCCGCCGCCCGCCCGGTCTCCCGATGCCCTCGTCGCGCCGCCCGGGAGCTCGCCGTGCTGCCGTTCTTCCTCCTCGCCGACCGCCGTGCTTCACCCCGCCGCCTCGCGTCTTCCTCCGGCCGCCGCCCGAGTCACCGGTGCCGGCCGCTGCCTCCGTCGCGCCGCCCCGCGCCTGCCTCCACCTGGTGCCGGCCGCCGCCTCCACCGCAGATCCGGCGGCCCCGACGCCCCTCTCCGCCACCTCAAGCTCCAGCCACCGCATCCATTAACTCTGGCGAGAACGGAGAGGAACCTCGTGAAGCGTGCTCGATCTAGATCCAGCGCTACAGTAACCCTAGGTTGACTTCGGATTTTCCCTAAGTCCCCAGTTTGCATTATTTTTGGGCAACTTCATCATGTCATATCTTTGCATCTGTAGCCCCGTTTTGGGCATGTAGCATATCAAATTGTTCGTCTAGATGTGTCGTTCATTTCATTCCATTGCACCATGTTCATTTGAGTTCATATTGATGCCCTAAATGCTGTTGCAAGAGTGCTATGTGATGTTAGTTTCTGATTCTTAAAAGATTATGGACATTTGTCATTTTTGCCATGATTGATGTGTGCCTCCTATGAACTTGAGTCCTACATGTGTTTTGGGCCATGCCATGCCATCTTTACAGGGGTGTATGCCATGTATTTTTTGTGATCATTGTGGTGACTAGAACAAGCATGCAAAGTAGCTCTCGTAATGTTGCTGATTTCAGGGACTTAAAATTCTTCTAAGTCACTTCCCTGATATTATTTTTATGCCATGTATTCTTGTTACTGCAGAGTGATCCATGCCTCTTTAGAGCATGTTCAGTAAGGAGCATTTTGAGATATTGTTATGTTCTATCAATCCATGTCTTTGTTTGGAATTATCGATTACCCTAGCATGACTCAATCTTGCTCTACTTTTGCTATAAAATGTTCCTGGCAGATTGTTTACATGTTAATCAATTTTGCCGAGGTTGTTGTAGTTGATCCATGCATGCTGTGAGAGTGTTCTTGCCATGGTTAGCTTATTTATTATGTCTTATTGCTGGGTGTATGCTTAGTTTGTCATGCAATGCCTTGTGGTGAGTGCATCAAGCTCGCAAACATGCCTACGTAACTCTGTTTTTGACATGCCCAGTTTTCTGCTAAGTCTGAATCTGTTAACGAAACTTGCTATGTTTACATGGGTGCCATTGTATTTTCTAATCCCTTTTGGCTTATGGTCAGTAAGGTACTTTTGTTATATGCTTTGAGTAGTTTCATGCCATGTCTTGCTTTGCCATGATATGTTCCTGTAGCATGTAGTTATCTTTCTCTAAACATTGCTTCGTGATGTTAAATCCTGACATGTTATTTTCACTAAGTCTGTGAACCTGATATCTTTTGCACTTTTGTCATGCTTGTTTGGACCTGCTATTGTGTGAATTAGCCATAGCTCAGTGTTCATCTTTTGTCAAGCATCTTGAGTGGATCACTTCCATGTGCTTTGTTGGTATGTTAGAGTGCAGTAGTTTATTTTCTTGAGGCATTTTAGATGGCATCGTGCTGTTAATCGCAGATTTGTGCCATGATTGTTTTGCTTGCCATTTGCAAACCGTGCATCCGATTCCGGTGATCTTTATATCGATTTCGACCGAAATCAACTCATCTTTCCAGAGGCACTCTTGGTTTGCCAAGTTGAGGTCTGGTTCAATCTTTCCCATCCGAAGCACGCATATGCATTGCATATCACATCCCGCATATCATGCCATGTTTTGCATCATGTTGCTTGCGCATTGCATCGTGGTTGATCGTGGTTCCCTTTGCTTGTGTTCTTGCTTTGGGTAGAGCCGGGAGACGAGTACGTGATCTAGGAACCCGTTGAGTACGCTTACGAGGATCAAGCTTACGTCAACTCGGAGAACTTTGCAGGCAAGATGACCATACCCTCGAAATCACTTCAATCTTTGCTTACTAGTTGCTCGCTCTATTGCTATGCCTATGCTACGATACCTACCACATGCTTTATCACGCCTCCCATATTGCCATGTCAAACCTCTAACCCACCTTGTCCTAGCAAACCGTTGTTTGGCTATGTTATTGTTTGCTCAGCCCCTCTTATAGCGTTGCTACTTGCATCCTCAGTCCTTCGTCGCTCTGGTGAGGCATCCTGATGTAGAATTTTGACTCTTCTCTTCTCAAATTTCACTAAAAAAAATTTAGGATCACACGGGTATCTTGGAATCTTTTTGATGGTTTTGTGATGAGAACATTGTTCTTGGTGCCTCCTGACATTTAGGGGTTGTGGCAGTGTCCCAGGGAGTTGAGCTCCGAGGTGTTGTCGTCACAATTTTATTGTTGCAGTTCTGGAATACCTGAGTTTCGTCGACATCAAAAATCTCTTTTATGCAATTGTTGGTGAGATAACCTCAACGCCACCCAGTACTGGCACGGGAGTTCGGGAGTATTGCCATAACTCGTATAATGGATGCTTTTCGAAGGTTGAGGTAAATGATTTTCGAAGGTTTCTTGGTTATGTGTTGAAGGATGGATATAGCTGGATGTAGGATTTGCTAGTTTTTGGTGGGATGTTATGCTTCCCCTGTATCCCCAACACCTGATTGCATAACCGGAAAATTTTGGGAGTTTCATAGGTGGATATTCATGTAGCTCTAGTATTTCTTCCATAGATGTTTGGTTTGTGATTGGGTAATCCTTACCAAGTATTTGTTCATGTCCGTACCTTGTTATTTTATTCATCTACCTATATCTAAGTGGCTTCTCAATTTATGGAAGTGTGACCATTTAATCTGGAATTCATTCGTTCATTCTTGTTTGAATGTTAAGGGTATATGTTGCGATTTCGATCCATTTTATTCATCATGAATATATATCTTTCAAGATGCTAACAGATGTCACCCTCTTCAGGATGGCTCCTCCAATGCGTCAGAATCTAGAACCACCGCCACCACCTCCACCTCCGGAGGCATGGCAAGCTGTGATGGCCGCTACCAATGCCAACACGCAGCTGATTATGCAACTGTTGCAAGAGCGCAAACAAGGAAATCAAGGCAATGGAAAAAATCAAAATCAGTTTGCTACCCTCAACCAGTTCCTCGCAAACCAGCTGAAGACCTTCAGTAACTGTGTCGAGGCCACAGACGCTGATGATTGGCTCGTGGATATCTGCAAACATTTTGAGTGCGGCAACGTCAGGCCTGAGGACTTTGTCAAGTTTTCTTCGTTCCAACTCAAAGACCAAGCTGCTGAGTGGTATCAACAATACAAAGATTCCAGAGGAGGTCGTGTGATTACTTGGAATGATTTCCACCAAGACTTCAGAGATCACCACATTCCTCAGAGTGTTGTTGAGAGCAAGCGTGAGGAGTTCCGCAATCTGAAGCAAGGCAGCTTGTCTGTTTACCAATACAACATCATGTTCCAAAAGCTCACTCGCTTCGCCAAGCAAGACGTCCTTGACGAGAAGAGCATGATTTATCAGTTCAGAGGTGGCCTCAGAGAAGATCTACAACTAGCCCTCGTGCTTTTTGAGCCGAAAAAGTATGACGAATTCTACAATATGGCACTAAAGCAAGAGGCTGCTCAGCTCAAGTGTGATGCTTCCAAGAAGAGAGTCAGGGATGCAACTCCTTCTTCTTCAACTCAAGTGGCAGCTAAGCAGCAAAATTACTGGTTGCCTCCTCCTCCTCCATTCCATCAGCCTTATCAGCAAAAAAGCAAAGGTGGCAATGGATCTTCCCACCCACCCAACCCAGGCTTTCAGAACAAGACTTCGTCTCATGCTCCAAGGTCAAGTGCTCCGTATCACCGACCGCTTTCAGAGGTCACGTGCAACAAGTGTCAGCGGAAGGGTCACTATGCAAACAAATGCTTCAATTAGAGGCGTCTTCCTCCTCCTGTGAGATCTGCTAGCAGTGCAGTGGTCAAGCATAATCCCAAGTCTGCTAAGGTCAACTTGATGAACGCAGCTCAGGCAGAGGACTCGTCAGAAGTGATCATGGGTAACTGTAACGCCCTCGATGCGGCTATATCTCCCACGTGGCAAAGCATGACTTAGAGGCATAACCGCATTGAAAGCAATGTCGCAAGTGAGGTAATCTTCACGCAACCCATGTAATACAATAGGGGAAAAGATACATAGTTGGCTTACAATCGCCACTCCACACAATTACATGAATAAATCATTACATCATCCAGATACAATCAAGGTCCGACTACGGAACCAAAATAAAAGAATAACCCCAAATGCGACAAGGTCCCCGATCGACCCCAACTGGGCTCCACTACTGATCAACTAGAACGAAACAACACAAAGGACAAGATCTTCGTCGAGCTCCTCCTGAGCTTGGTTGCGTCATCTGCACGGTCTCATCGGCACCTGCAAGCTGGTTTTGGAAGTATTTGTGAGCCACGGGGACTCAGCAATCTCGCACCCTCGCGATCAAGACTATTTAAGCTTATGGGTAAGGTAAAGGTATGAGGTGGAGCTGCAGCAAGCGACTAGCATATATGGTGGCTAACATATGCAAATGAGAGCGAGAAGAGAAGGCAAAGCACGGTCGATAAAAGTATGATCAAGAAGTGATCCTATAGCAACCTACATCAAGCATAACTCCAACAACCGTGTTCACTTCCCGGACTCCGCCGGAAAGAGACCATCATGGTTACACACGCTGTTGATATATTTTAATTAAGGTCAACTTCAGGTTTTCTACAACCGAATGTTAACAAATTCCCATCTGCCCATAACAGCGGGCACGGCTTTCAAAAGTTCAAATCCCTGCAGGGGTGTCCCAACTTAGCCCATCACAAGCTCTCACGGTCAACGAAGGAATAGACCTTCTAGCGGGAAGACCCGATCAGACTCGGAATCCTGGTTACAAGACATTTAGACAGGGTAAAACTAAACCAGCAACACCGCCCGAATGTGCCGACAAATCCCGATAGGAGCTGCACATATCTCTTTCTCAGGGCACACTCAGATTGTCTTAGGTACGGGTAGGCCAGCCCAGAGTTGCCCCTGGTGGCCACCGGCAGCTGACAGGTGGACCAACACTCAGAGGAGCACTGGCCCGGGGGGGTAAAATAATGATGACCCTTGGGCGCGCGACCCCCAAGGGAAAAGAAAAGGCTAGGCGGCGAATGGTAAAACCAATGTTGGGCATTGCTGGAAGAGTTTTACTCAAGGCGAACTCTCAAGGGGTTCCCATTATTACCCAACCGCATAAGGAACGCAAAATCCGGGAACATAACACCGATATGACGGAAACTAAGGCGGCAAGAGTGGAACAAAACACCAGGCATAAGGCCGAGCCTTCCACCCTTTACCAAGTATATAGATGCATTAATTAAATAAGATATATAGTGATATCCCAACAAGTAAACATGTTCCAAACAAGGAACAACATCTCCATGTTCCAACAAGGAACAAACTGCAATCTTCACCTGCAACTAACAACACTATAAGAGGGGCTGAGCAAAGCGGTAACATAGCCAATCAACGGTTTGCTAGGATAAGGTGGGTTAGAGGCTTGGTTCAACAATATGGGAGGCATGATAAGCAAGTGGTAGGTATCGCAGCACAGGCATAGCAAAAGAGCGAGCAACTAAGCAAGCAAAGATAGAAGTGATTTCGAGGATATGATCATCTTGCCTGAAATCCCGCAAGGAAGAAGAACGAGTCCATGAAGAAGACAAACGGACGTAGACGAGCGGGTCCTCACAAACGCGATGTTACCGAAACCAACCCAAAGACACAAACACCGGAAAGAAGCACACAACATAGTAAACAACCAACACATGAGCATGGGATGATATGCGGGATGCAGTATGTGATGCATATGCATGATTTGACAAGGAAAGCATGAACCTTACCTAAAATTGGAAATCCAAGTGTGCCGCTGGAAAGGAGAGATGAAATCGCTTGAAAACGATATAAAGATCACCGGAATCGGAGTTACGGTTTGGAAATGGCAAGCAATTCAAATATGACACCGGTCTGCGATATACAGCAAGTAGCCATTTAATGCAACAAGATGAGCATGCTACGACACTCAAACATGACAACAAAATACATGGCAGGGATCCATTCAAGATGCTTAACAAAAGTCTAGCAATGAGCTACGGCCAAATCATCCATTAACAGGTTCAAACATGCATGGCAAAAATGCATATGGTAAACAGATTTCAGACTTAGTGAAATTAACACTTGTCTGGAATTTTAGATCAGATAGCACTCTTTGAAGCAAGAAAACTATATGCTACAAGACCTGAACATGGCAAAGCAAGGCATGGAATGGAGCTACTCAAAGAGCTTAACAAAAGTCCCTTAGTGACCTTGAGCCAAAAGGGATCAGAAAATACAATTGCAAGCATGTGAACATGGCAAAAACATAATCAGATCACAGACTTAGTGAAAAAACTGGAGCATGCAGATCAGATATCAAGTAGGCATGTTAACGAGCTCGATGCACTCACTACAGAGCAAGTCATGACAATCTAAGCATACACCCATCAAGAATACACATTATACAAGCTAGACATGGCAAGAACAATAACATAGCATGCACGGATCAACTACAGCATCCTCGGCAAAATCGCTAACAAGTAGACAATCTGCCCAGATTCACCAAATAGAAAAAGTAGAGCTCGATTGACTCAAGCTAGGGTGCTCCATAATTGCAAATAAAGACATGGATGGATAGAGCACTACAAGATTAACAAATCATCCTTACTGATCATCCTCCAAATAGGCACGGATCACTAGGAAA
This sequence comes from Triticum urartu, assembly GCF_056163025.1. Taxonomy (NCBI): domain Eukaryota; kingdom Viridiplantae; phylum Streptophyta; class Magnoliopsida; order Poales; family Poaceae; genus Triticum; species Triticum urartu. The sequence goes on along the minus strand of NC_141873.1, from coordinate 165,548,433 downwards.
CAACATGAACATATGGCATATTGAAATAAACAGATCAAGGACTTAGTGAAATTCCTAAGTCCCTGAAATCAGCATTAACGAATGCACCACTTTGCAAGCTTGTGCTAGTCAACACACACATCAAAAAAATACATGGGTTGCACCTCTGGAAAGATGGCAAAACCCTTAACAAAACACATGTAGAGCTCATGGGCATATCATGCACACAATAATCATGGCAAAAATGACAAATATCTAAATGGAGCAGCAGATCTGACAATTAACTCAAATAGCACTCTTCTAACAGCATTTAGGGCATCAATATGAACTCAAATGAAAATGATGCAATGGAATGAAATGATGTGCTCTCGGGGAAACGGGGTGGCGGCGGCCGAACGGCGCGGCGGCGCGGAGCCGCGCCGGCGAGGCGGCGATCTCTGGTGGGCGGCGGAACATCCCAGCGGCGGCGGCGCGCGGAGAGGCAGGCGGGCGGCGGTCGAACGGGCGGCGGCGTGAGGGAACGGGCCCCGCGGGCCAGGCGCAGGCCTCGCGGGCCGGTGGGAGGCGAGGGTGGTGGGGCGCCAAGTGGCATGGCGCAATTGGGCGTGGGAGCGGCGGCGCTGAGGTGGTGCTCCCTCATTGGATGGGGTGAGGTGGCCGGCTGGGTGGGTAGACGCGTCCGGCCGCCGGGCGGACATGTCCGGCGGCGCGAAGAGAGGTAAGATCTAGGGTTCATCCGCGAATTTCGGGAGGGGAGCACCTATTTATAGGTATAGGGAGCTAGGAGAGTCCAAATGAGGTGCGGTTTTCGGCCACGCGATCGTGATCGAACGACCGAGAGGATGGAAGGGGTTTAGGTGGGTTTTGGGCCAAAATGGAGGGGTGTTGGGCTGCAACACACATGAGGCCTTTTCGGTCCCTCGGTTAACCGTTGGAGCATCGAATGAAGTCCAAATGGCACGAAACTTGACAGGCGGTCTACCGGTAGTAAACCAAGGCCACATGACAAGTCTCGGTCCAATTCGGAAATGTTTAATCCCCACACACGAGAAGAAGGTAGAAATGACCACCGGAGGAGAACGGAGCGCCGGATTGCAAAACGGACAACGGGGATAATGCTTGGATGCATGAGACGAACATGTATGCAAATGAAATGCACATGATGACATGATATGCAATGCATGACACGCAAGCAATGACAAAGCAACAACAGCGAATAACTGGACGACCCCTGGCACGACGGTCTCGGGGCGTTACAACACTCCACCACTACGAGAGGATCTCGTCCCGAGATCTAGAATGGCACCGGAGGGAAAACGGAAGAGAAAGAGAAGAGGTAAAACTAAGTTGCTCCTTTGACCAATGAGTGAAACCAAAGAACCTTGGAAAAGTTAAACAAATTGAAAGAAAGAATACAACGGAGACGAACGAAGTTGAAAACACTCCGTTAGAAAAGAGGGACAAGGAAGAACAACTTCGAGCAGCACTCCGGTTGAGAAGTTATGCAAGACTTCATAAGGCGAAAAGAACTTGAGCAAAAGGGCACAACACTCCGGTTTAATGGATAGGCATGGAAAGAACATGATCTTTGACAAAACGAGATGATGGGTTGAAAAGATGAACATCACAATGCCTCCGGAACAAAAGTAAGAATGGAATGGAGTGAACAAAGGGAAACAAGGTCTTGAGAGAGCATGCTTACAACAAATGCTAGAACGGAGTTGTTGGAAAAAACCAACAACGAAAATAATAAGCTTGATATGGTATTATGGAATACATGTCAAATAAATAGGTGACAACCTGCCACTAACAAAATCAAAGATTGGATTGATATCAACAAGGAGACGAGAAACTATATCGCACCGGAAAGGGTAAATGAAGAAATTGGATCATTTATGAGCACCACAATTAGCAATGATCCTTAGGGAAGGCTTTAGGTGAAATATAGCCCAAGATAACTCCAATGACGAGATTGATGGATTTAAAATATCTCATTCTTGACCACATGTGAATCATGAAAACATGAACTCAATTATCAAGAATGACATAATACCACCTCCAATAATACGGAAGAAAGAATTGCACTCCGGATAGCAAGATGATGAAAGCTTGAGTTATATCTTGGCGGATCATAGCTTTGAGAGATATCTTGAAGAGCAATTGAAGAATGAAAAGAAATCCTTGACGAACCACCATGAGGAACTCCGTTAATAGAAGGATGATCAAATAAAAGGAATGAGAAGTTGGAAGCACAAGGTGAATCCTTGCTATGATTTAGAAGGAGCTTCGCGACGAGATAATGTGAGAAAGCTAGGAACTCCGGAAAATAAAGATGAAGCAAATGAAACCGAGAATTTGATGAGCCTCCGGAATACGGAATTGAATTCACTCGATGAAACAAGAATAAGAATTCATTATGCTTATCCTTCACCATTTTAAATTGATGACAAGCAGCGGATTTGGCATACCACTTATTCTCGTTGAAAGGATTAAATAGATATAGCGTCAACTTGGGAAGGTCTTCAACGCACCACCGGTAGGATTGAAATAACGAATAAATTGATATGATAACGAAGGAAGAGAAGTCTTGAACGAACCACCGTAAGAATTAAAATGACCGAAGGAAAGATAAGGACAACACCGGGACGAATTAGCAAATGAAAGAAGATGCTTGAGAGAATTTAGAGACAAGAGAACAAAGGGATCATGAACTGATTAGAGATCACTTGAACGAAGCACCGGTCAGATTTGGAGAATGATAACTGACAGCTGAGAAAGAATAAGCCTGAATTGATGGACTCCGGATAACCAATAGAGAAGACTCTTGAATTGCTTTGGATGGGTGAAAAGAATTCCCACAAACGAAAATAATTATGAGAGGATGGCAACAAGCTAGAATCACGAATCTTGAAGAGAATGGAGCAAGATTAAAGAGAAACTCTTCTTCGGTCTTCAAAATCCGAGAATGATGACGAGAAACACCACCATGAATAATTTAGACACCTTGGGAAAATCAAAAGCGAAGAGGTTGACCCAACTATGAAAAGAATTTGAAAGATCTTGGAGAAATACATTTGACTGATGATAATTCATTCTTACATCAAACTTCGAAAGGAATTTGAGAATACCTCCGGGAAAAGAGAAGAAGAGTCAGGTAAGATCCTGGGAAAAGACCTGTGGGTTAGGGCCCACTCAAAAGAAACACCGTTGAAATGATTTAAAAGAGAGGTTGCACCGGTTGAATTAAATGACTTGAATGAGATAACATCTTCGAAAGAGCTTGAACGAATGCAGAGTGGAAACAAGAATCTTCGAGATATCTTGAGCACTCCGGAACAATTGAATAGCGAGAAATGACTGAATATGAGGTGCACCGGCAAGAGAAGGTATTTGAAATGAGGAAATGATATGATCAACAAGGCTTGAATTGGTTCCACCGGAGAAGAAAAAGAACGAATAATGATAACTTGAAGCTCCGTTAGTATCTCCTTGAGAATCACTGGATAAGAACATTGACGAAAAAGACTGGAGAGACGTCGCATCAATAAGATGGATACTTGATAAAGAAATCCGAGTCCTTGAAGAAACAAGGGTTGGGTGGGAGGGACAACAAAGACAACTTGGGATGGATGAAACGAACACCGTTGAGAAGAACTGATACTTGATCTTGCGGATGTTGCAATGATTGGATCCACTTGAAGAGAAACACACCGGTTGACAAGGATTGACATGACAAACTCGATGATCGGGAAGGATTAGTATTCACATCGGAGTATGAGAACACCATTTGGGGAAGGTATGGAATCAACACTTGTCATTGAAGCAACTCGAATACCACAGCTCATAACAAAACAAAGGATTGGCTTGCAGAATAAGCCGGAACAAACACATGATAGAGATTTCGTCCGAAGTTTTTGTGGTGGGGCCTACACAGGCTCGATCGTACAACACCATCATGTACAATGCAGTGCACATGACATACGAAGCGTCCCCGAGTCAGCATAGCCAAGGACTCTTTAAGACACAATGAGACCAATGTAAAACCGACCGTGAATAGGCGGACCACTAGACGTCGAACCCCAATTTCATATCATACATCTGTCGAAAAGATATCCTAAGAGCTACTTGAATTCCCACTTATAAACTCCCGAAATTTTCTGCTTATGCAATCAGGTGTTGGGGATACAGGGGAAGCATAATATCTCACCCAAACTAGCAAATCCTACATCCAGCTGTATCCATCCTTCAACACATAACCAAGAAACCTTCGGAAACCACCTACCTCAACCTTCGAAAAACATCCGTTATACAAGTTATGGCGATACTCCCGAACTCCCGCCCCAGTACTGGGTGGCGTCGAGGTTATCTCACCAACGAACTGCATAAAAGAGATTTTCGATGTCGGCGTACTAAACTCAGGTATTCCAGAACGGCAATGATAAAATTATGACGACAACACCTCGGAGCTCAACTCCCCGGGACACTTCCACAAAACCCCTGACAGGAGGCACCAAGACAATGTTCTCGTCACAAAACCATCGGAACGATTCCAAGATACCCGCGTGATCCTAAAAAAAATTTAGTGAAATTTGAGAAGAGAATAGTCAAAACTCTACATCAGGATGCCTTACCAGAGCGATGAGGAGACTGGGAAGTAAAAAGAATTCCTAAACTCTCTGATATATAATTCCTAAATGACTCAAAACATTTTTCTAGACTCAACAACGGCTGCTAAAAACGATCAAGCAATGGGGGCTCCTAAGGTCGGGGAAGGCTCTGATACCAACTTGTAACGTCCTCGATGCGGCTATATCTCCCACGTGGCAAAGCACGACTTAGAGGCATAACCGCATTGAAAGCAATGTCGCAAGTGAGGTAATCTTCACGCAACCCATGTAATACAATAGGGGAAAAGATACATAGTTGGCTTACAATCGCCACTCCACACAATTACATGAATAAATCATTACATCATCCAGATACAATCAAGGTCCGACTACGGAACCAAAATAAAAGAATAACCCCAAATGCGACAAGGTCCCCGATCGACCCCAACTGGGCTCCACTACTGATCAACAAGAACGAAACAACACAAAGGACAAGATCTTTGTCGAGCTCCTAATGAGCTTGGTTGCGTCATCTGCACAGTCTCGTCGGCACCTGCAAGCTGGTTTTGGAAGTATCTGTGAGCCTCGGGGACTCAGCAATCTCGCACCCTCGCGATCAAGACTATTTAAGCTTATGGGTAAGGTAAAGGTATGAGGTGGAGCTACAGCAAGCGACTAGCATATATGGTGGCTAACATACGCAAATGAGAGCGAGAAGAGAGGGCAAAGCACGGTCAATAAAAGTATGATCAAGAAGTGATCCTATAGCAACCTACATCAAGCATAACTCCAACAACCGTGTTCACTTCCCGGACTCCGCCGGAAAGAGACCATCACGGTTACACACGCTGTTGATATATTTTAATTAAGGTCAACTTCAGGTTTTCTACAACCGAACGTTAACAAATTCCCATCTGCCCATAACCGCGGGCACGGCTTTCGAAAGTTCAAATCCCTGCAGGGGTGTCCCAACTTAGCCCATCACAAGCTCTCACGGTCAATGAAGGAATAGACCTTCTAGCGGGAAGACCCGATCAGACTCGGAATCCTGGTTACAAGACATTTCGACAGGGTAAAACTAAACCAGCAACACCGCCCGAATGTGCCGACAAATCCCGATAGGAGCTGCATATATCTCTTTCTCAGGGCACACTCAGATTGTCTTAGGTACGGGTAGGCCAGCCCAGAGTTGCCCCTGGTGGCCACCGGCAGCTGACAGGTGGACCAACACTCAGAGGAGCACTGGCCCGGGGGGGTAAAATAATGATGACCCTTGGGCGCGCGACCCCCAAGGGAAAAGAAAAGGCTAGGCGGCGAATGGTAAAACCAATGTTGGGCATTGCTGGAAGAGTTTTACTCAAGGCGAACTCTCAAGGGGTTCCCATTATTACCCAACCGCATAAGGAACGCAAAATCCGGGAACATAACACCGATATGACGGAAACTAAGGCGGCAAGAGTGGAACAAAACACCAGGCATAAGGCCGAGCCTTCCACCCTTTACCAAGTATATAGATGCATTAATTAAATAAGATATATAGTGATATCCCAACAAGTAAACATGTTCCAAACAAGGAACAACATCTCCATGTTCCAACAAGGAACAAACTGCAATCTTCACCTGCAACTAACAACACTATAAGAGGGGCTGAGCAAAGCGGTAACATAGCCAATCAACGGTTTGCTAGGATAAGGTGGGTTAGAGGCTTGGTTCAACAATATGGGAGGCATGATAAGCAAGTGGTAGGTATCGCAGCACAGGCATAGCAAAAGAGCGAGCAACTAAGCAAGCAAAGATAGAAGTGATTTCGAGGATATGATCATCTTGCCTGAAATCCCGCAAGGAAGAAGAACGAGTCCATGAAGAAGACAAACGGACGTAGACGAGCGGGTCCTCACAAACGCGATGTTACCGAAACCAACCCAAAGACACAAACACCGGAAAGAAGCACACAACATAGTAAACAACCAACACATGAGCATGGGATGATATGCGGGATGCAGTATGTGATGCATATGCATGATTTGACAAGGAAAGCATGAACCTTACCTAAAATTGGAAATCCAAGTGTGCCGCTGGAAAGGAGAGATGAAATCGCTTGAAAACGATATAAAGATCACCGGAATCGGAGTTACGGTTTGGAAATGGCAAGCAATTCAAATATGACACCGGTCTGCGATATACAGCAAGTAGCCATTTAATGCAACAAGATGAGCATGCTACGGCACTCAAACATGACAACAAAATACATGGCAGGGATCCATTCAAGATGCTTAACAAAAGTCTAGCAATGAGCTACGGCCAAATCATCCATTAACAGGTTCAAACATGCATGGCAAAAATGCATATGGTAAACAGATTTCAGACTTAGTGAAATTAACACTTGTCTGGAATTTTAGATCAGATAGCACTCTTTGAAGCAAGAAAACTATATGCTACAAGACCTGAACATGGCAAAGCAAGGCATGGAATGGAGCTACTCAAAGAGCTTAACAAAAGTCCCTTAGTGACCTTGAGCCAAAAGGGATCAGAAAATACAATTGCAAGCATGTGAACATGGCAAAAACATAATCAGATCACAGACTTAGTGAAAAAACTGGAGCATGCAGATCAGATATCAAGTAGGCATGTTAACGAGCTCGATGCACTCACTACAGAGCAAGTCATGACAATCTAAGCATACACCCATCAAGAATACACATTATACAAGCTAGACATGGCAAGAACAATAACATAGCATGCACGGATCAACTACAGCATCCTCGGCAAAATCGCTAACAAGTAGACAATCTGCCCAGATTCACCAAATAGCAAAAGTAGAGCTCGATTGACTCAAGCTAGGGTGCTCCATAATTGCAAATAAAGACATGGATGGATAGAGCACTACAAGATTAACAAATCATCCTTACTGATCATCCTCCAAATAGGCATGGATCACTAGGAAACAACATGAACATATGGCATATTGAAATAAACAGATCAAGGACTTAGTGAAATTCCTAAGTCCCTGAAATCAGCATTAACGAATGCACCACTTTGCAAGGTTGTGCTAGTCAACACACACATCACAAAAATACATGGGTTGCACCTCTGGAAAGATGGCAAAACCCTTAACAAAACACATGTAGAGCTCATGGGCATATCATGCACACAATAATCATGGCAAAAATGACAAATATCTAAATGGAGCAGCAGATCTGACAATTAACTCAAATGGCACTCTTCTAACAGCATTTAGGGCATCAAGATGAACTCAAATGAAAATGATGCAATCGAATGAAATGATGTGCTCTCCGAGACGAACATTTTGATATGCTATATGCCCAAAAAGGAGCTACGGGTGAGGAGTTACGATGCGATGAACATGAGCATATGAATCCGGGATGAGGAGAAGCGGGACGAGGTGGATCCGGTTCGGGATGGTCGTTTGGTTCATCTCCCGGTGGATCTCATCCACTGGGGCAGATCTGGCCGGGATGAGCTCCGGCGAAGCTCCGGCGAGGCGCGGAAGCCGAGGCGAGGCACGAACGGCGAGGCGAGGCGGTGCGGCGAGGCAGCGCTCTTCGCGGGCGGCGGCGCACGGGGAAACGGGGCGGCGGCGGCCGAACGGCGCGGAGGCGCGGAGCCGCGCCGGCGAGGCGGCGAACTCCGGTGGGCGGCGGAGCATCCCAGTGGCGGCGGCACACGGAGAGGCAGGCGGGCGGCGGTCGAACGGGCGGCGGCGCGAGGGAACGGGCGACAGCGTGAGGGAACGGGCCCCGCGGGCCAGGCGCGGGCCTCGCGGGCCGGTGGGAGGCGAGGGTGGCGGGGCGCCAAGTGGCATGGCGCAATTGGGCGTGGGAGCGGCGGCGCTGAGGTGGCGCTCCCTCATTGGACGGGGTGAGGTGGCCGGCTGGGTGGACGTGTCCGGCCGCCGGGCGGACATGTCCGGCGGCGCGAAGAGAGGTAAGATCTAGGGTTCATCCGCGAATTTCGGGAGGGGAGCACCTATTTATAGGTAGAGGGAGCTAGGAGAGTCCAAATAAGGTGCGGTTTTCGGCCACGCGATCGTGATCGAACGACCGAGAGGATGGAAGGGGTTTAGGTGGGTTTTGGGCCAAAATGGAGGGGTGTTGGGCTGCAACACACACGAGGCCTTTTCGGTCCCTCGGTTAACCGTTGGAGCATCGAACGAAGTCCAAATGGCATGAAACTTGACAGGCGGTCTACCGGTAGTAAACCAAGGCCGCATGACAAGTCTCGGTCCAATCCGGAAATGTTTAATCCCCACACACGAGAAGAAGGTAGAAATGACCACCGGAGGAGAACGGAGCGCCGGATTGCAAAACGGACAACAGGGAAAATGCTCGGATGCATGAGACGAACATGTATGCAAATGAAATGCACATGATGACATGATATGCAATGCATGACACGCAAGCAATGACAAAGAAACAACAGCGAATAATTGGACGACACCTGGCACGACGGTCTCAGGGCTTTACAGTAACCTTCATGTTAACGATATTCCTGCAAAAGTCTTTTTTGACACTGGTGCATCGCATTGTTTCATTTCAAGACCATTTGCATCTAAGCATGAGTTGCCTTTACAAGATTTGCCTAGACAGTTATCAGTTGTCTCTCCAGGTAAATTCATGAATGCAGGCTCTATGGTTCCGGATGTTACTATCACGTTGGGTGAGTATAAGTTTTTGTCCTCTCCAATTGTTCTTGGTAACTCAGATATTGATCTTATTCTCGGAATGGACTGGCTTTCTAAGCACAAGGCTCAGCTTGATTGTGATGCCAGACAGATTCAAATGACACACTCGTCTGAGGATGTGATCGTCTTTGTCACTCGTGATGATACCATTCGACTGTTTTCTCTCAATGAGAAGGGCGAGTTGGATGCCATCTCTCAGATTCCAGTCGTTTATGAATATCAAGACGTCTTTCTAGAAGAGCTTCCAGGAATGCCTCCTCACCGGCCAGTTGAATTCGTCATTGATCTTGAACCTGGCACAGAACCTGTTTGCAAACATCCTTACAAGCTTGGACCAGAAGAGTTGAAGGAGCTGAAGAAACAACTCGATATTCAAGAGCGTATGGGTCTCATCCGACCAAGTTCTTCTCCATGGGGTTGTGGTGTTCTTTTTGTCAAGAAGAAGGATGGCATGGACCGACTCTGCGTCGACTACCGTCAATTGAACAAGAAGACCATAAAGAACAAGTACCCACTTCCCAACATCAACGAGCTTTTCGAACAACTCAAAGGTGCTCAAGTATTCTCCAAGCTTGACCTCCATATGGGCTATCATCAGATTCGCATTCGTGAACAAGACATCCCGAAGACAGCATTCAGAACAAGCTATGGTTCATATGATTACACTGTCATGTCTTTCGGCCTTGTCAACGCTCCTCCAACATTCTCTCGCATGATGAACTTCATCTTCAACCCCTACACAAATGACTTCGTTTTGGTCTATCTCGATGACATTTTGGTCTTTTCCAAGAACAAGGAGGATCATGCCAAACACTTGAGATTGGTGCTGGACAAACTGAGAGAACATCAATTCTATGCGAAGTTTTCAAAGTGCAAGTTTTGGCTCGATGAGGTTCTCTACCTTGGGCATATCATCTCTGCCAAGGGCATAGCTGTTACTCCTGAGAAGGTGTCTGCAATTTTGAATTGGGAACCGCCTCAGAATGTGAAGCAACTCCGCAGCTTCCTTGGGCTCGCAAGCTATTGTTGAAGGTTCGTTGAGAATTTATCTAAGATCGCGAAGCCTCTTTCGAACCTTCTCCAAAAGCATGTGAAGTATGTTTGGACGCCTGAATGTGACATCGCTTTCAACACCCTCAAAGAGAAGTTAGTCTCAGCTCCAGTTCTGACTCCTCCTGATGAATCCAAACCATTCGAGCTTTTCTGTGATGCTTCCCTACAAGGTCTCGATGCTGTGTTAATGCAAGAGAAGAAAGTTGTGGCCTATACCTCTCGCCAGTTGAAGCCCAACGAAAAGAACTACCCCACTCATGACCTCGATTTGGCGGCAGTTGTCCATGCTCTTTTAACATGGAGACATATCTTGTTGGGAAGGAAAGTGGACATCTTCACTAATCATAAGAGTCTCAAGTACATCTTCACTCAGCCCAACCTCAACCTCAGGCAGACTCGTTGGGTCGAAATGGTTCAAGAGTATAATACGAGTATTGAATATACTCCAGGCAAGGCCAATGTCATTGCTCACGCTTTGAGAAGGAAGTCTTACTGCAACAGTTTGATTCTCAAGCCCTTCCAACTGGATCTTTGTGAAGCTTTCTGCAAACTTAATCTCCAAGTTATTCCTCAAGGATTCCTTGCCAACCTCCAAGTCTCTCCTACTTTGGAAGATCAAATTCGTGAGGCTCAACTTCTTGATGCCATGGTGAAGAAGGTGAAGATTGGGATTGCCAAGAGCCAACCCAAGTACAGGTGCTATCGCCTTGATGACAAGGATACTCTATTCTTCGAGGATCGCATTGTTGTTCCTAAGGGTGACCTTCGTAAAGTCATTATGAACGAGGCTCACAATTCACTCCTCTCTATTCACCCTGAAAGTACAAAGATGTACCATGACCTCAGGTAGTCGTATTGGTGGACTCGAATGAAGCGCGAGATTGCTCAGTTCGTGAATGTATGTGATTTCTGCAGAAGAGTGAAAGCAGAACACCAACGACCAGCTGGTCTCCTCCAACCTCTTTCCATTACAAAATGGAAGTTTGAACATATTGAGATGGACTTCGTGACTGGAGTTCCCAAGTCCAAGTGTGGCAATGATGTTATCTTCGTTGTCATCGACAAGCTCACCAAAGTGGCTCATTTTCTCCCTATCAAAGAATCTATCACAGCAGCTCGGTTGGCAGAGCTATATACCTCCAGGATTGTCTCTTTGCACGGCATTCAGCAGTTGATATCTTCAGATCGTGGAAGCATCTTCACTTCTAAGTTTTGGGATTCCTTTCAGAAGGCCATCGGCACCAACATTCGCTTCAGCACAGCCTTTCATCCTCAAACTAGTGGCCAAGTCGAGCGAGTCAATCAAATTCTTGAAGACATGCTCAGGGAATGTGTCATTTCTTTCGGTATGAAGTGGGAAGATTGTCTTCCATATGCCGAGTTCTCCTACAACAACAGCTTCCAAGCGAGTTCGGTCAAGGCCCCATTCGAGATTCTTTATGGCAGAAAGTGCCGTACTCCTCTTAACTGGTCAGAGACTGGTGAACGCCAACTTCTTGGCAATCACTTTATCACAGAGGCTGAAGAAATGGGCAAAGTCATTCGTGAAAATCTCAAAGCCACGCAATCGCGCCAGAAGAGTTACTATGATAGCAAGCATCGTGACTTGGCTTTCGAGATCAGAGACCATGTCTACCTCGGCGTCTCTCTAATGAAAGGTACTCGTCGCTTCGGTATCAAAGGGAAGCTTGACCCTAGATACGTGGGTCCTTTCAAGATCGTTGGCAAAAGAGGTGATCTTGCTTACCAACTTGAGCTTCCGTCCAACTTTGCAAACGTGCACGACGTGTTTCACGTGTCTCAGCTTCATAAGTGTTTCAAGACTCCTGACCGCACCATCAACTTCGAAGAGATTGATCTCCAAGAAGACATGTCTTATCATGAGCATCCCATTGCTATTCTTGAAGAAACTCAGCGTAAGACTCGCAACAAGTCTATCAAATTCCTGAAAGTGAAGTGGTCACATCATTCCGACCATGAAGCCACCTGGGAACGTGAGGACCACCTCCGTTCCAAATATCCGGAGTTTTTCCAGTCCTAGATCTCGGGACGAGATCCTTTCGTAGTGGTGGAGTGTTGTAACGCCCCGTATGTAACTTTCCATATTTGTATTCCAACTCTTGCCATTTTCGGCACTAAGTTATGATATTTCCCTCGTGGTTGGGTTTTGTCTTCGTTTTGTTTTTGTCCTTGTCATGCATCTCATATCATGTCATCATGTGCATCGCATTTGCATACGTGTTCGTCTCATGCATCCGAGCATTTTCCCCGTTGTCTATTTTGCATTCCGGCACTCCTACGTCCTCCGGTGTCCCCTTTTGCCTCTTTTCGTGTGCGGGTGTTAAACGTTCTCGGATTGGACCGAGACTTTCCAAGAGGCCTTGGTTCACTACCGGTAGACCGCCTGTCAAGTTTCCTGCCATTTGGACTTTGTTTTATACTCCAACAGTTAACCGAGGAACAGTAAAGGCCTCGTGTGTGTTTCAGCCCAAAACCTCTCCAAAGTGGCCCAAAACCCACCTAAACCCCCACCATCATCTCGGTCGTTCGATCACGATCGCGTGGCCGAAAACCGCACCTCATTTGGAGTCACCTAGCTCCTTCTATGTATAAATAGGTGCTCCCCTCCGAAATCCCCACAGTCCAGACCCTAAACCTAGTCCCTCTCCGCACCGGACACGTCCGGACGGAGCCGGACGCGTCCGCTGCCGCGCCCGTCCAACTGCGTGCTGACATGTGGCGCCTCCGAGACCACTTCGCCACCGGCCCACTTGGCCCGCTCGCGGCCCCCGCGGCCTGGAGCCGCCACCGCCCGCCCGGTCTCCCGCTGCCCTCATCGCGCCGCCCGCTAGCTCGTCGCGCCGCCGTTCTTCCTCCTCGCCGGCTGTCGTGCTTCGCCCCGCCTCCTCGCGTCTTCCTCCGGCCGTCGCTCGAGTCGCCGGTGCCGGCCGCTGCCTCCGTCGCGCCGCCCCGCGCCTGCCTCCACCCGGCGCCGGCCGCCGCCTACACCATAGATCCGGCGGCCCCGACGCCCCTCTCCGCCACCTCAAGCTCCGGCCACCGCATTCCCCAAGACTGCTTGAAGACTTTCGGTGTGGGGTCAGCTTGAGCCGAGGTCGTCTCGTAACAGGAACAGGAAGAATAGCAAACAAGCACACAAGCAGGAATAGGAATATTGTTAACTCTGGCGTGAACGGCGACAAACCTCGTGAAGCGTGCCTGATCTAGATCCAACGCTACAGTAACCCTAGGTTGACTTCGGATTTTCCCTAAGTCCCCAGTTTGCATTATTTTTAGGCAAATGCGTCATGTCATATCTTTGCATTTGTAGCCCCGTTTTGGGCGTGTAGCATATCAAATTGTTCGTCTGGATGTGCACTTCATTCCATTCCATTGCACCATGTTCATTTGAGTTCATCTTGATGCCCTAAATGCTGTTGCAAGAGTGCTATGTGATGTTAGTTTCTGATTCTTAACAGATTATGGACATTTGTCATTTTTGCCTTGATTGATGTGTGCCTCCTATGAACTTGAGTCCTACATGTGTTTTGGGCCATGCCATGCCATATCTACAGGGGTGTATGCCATGTATTTTTGTGATCATTGTGGTGACTAGCACAAGCATGCAAAGTAGCGCTCGTAATGTTGCTGATTTCAGGGACTTAGAATTCTTCCAAGTCATTTCCCTGATGTTATTTTTATGCCATGTATTCTTGTTGCTACAGAGTGATCCATGCCTCTTTTGAGCATGTTCGGTAAGGATGATTTTGAGATATTGTTATGTTCTATCCATCCATGTCTTTGTTTGCAATTATGTCTTTGTTTACATGCTAATCAATTTTGTCGAGGTTGTTATAGTTGATCCATGCATGATATGAGAGTGTTCTTGCCATCGTTAGCTTATTGATCATGTCTTCTTGCTGGGTGTATGCTTAGTTTGTCATGCAATGACTTGTGGTGAGTCCGTTGAGCTCGCAAACATGCCTACGTAACTCTGTTTTTGACATGCCCAGTTTTCTGCTAAGTCTGAATCTGTTAACGATACTTGCTATGTTTACATGGGTGCCATTGTATTTTCTAATCCCTTTTTGCTTATGGTCAGTAAGGTACTTTTGTTATATGCTTTGAGTAGTTTCATGCCATGGCTTGCTTTGCCATGATATGTTCCTATAGCATGTAGTTATCTTGCTCTAAACATTGCTTCCTGATGTTAAATCCTGACATGTTATTTTCACAAAGTCTGTGAACCTGATATCTTTTGCACTTTTGCCATGCTTGTTTGAACCTGCTATTGTGTGAATTAGCGGTAGCTCAGTGTTCATCTTTTTTCAAGCATCTTGAGTGGATCACTGCCATGTGCTTTGTTGCTATGTTAGAGGGCGGGAGCTTATTTTCTTGAGGCATTGTAGATGGCATCGTGTTGTTAATCGTAGATTTGTGTCATTATCGTTTTGCTTGCCATTTGCAAACCGTGCATCCAATTCCGGTGATATTTATATCGATTTCGACCAAAATCAACTCATCTTTCCAGCGGCACTCTTGGTTTGCCAAGTTGAGGCTTGGTTCAATCTTTCCCGTCCGAAGCACGCATATGCATTGCATATCACATCCCGCATATCATGCCATGTTTTGCATCATGTTGCTTGCGCATTGCACCGTGGTTGATCATGGTTCCCTTTGCTTGTGTTATTGCTTTGGGTAGAGCTGGGAGACAAGTACGTGATCGAGGAACCCATTGAGTACGCTTACGAGGATCAATCTTACGTCAACTCGGAGAACTTTGCACGCAAGATGACCATACCCTCGAAATCACTTCTATCTTTGCTTGCTAGTTGCTCACTCTATTGCTATGCCTATGCTACGATACCTACCACATGCTTTATCATGCCTCCCATATTTCCATGTCAAACCTCTAACCCACCTTGTCCTAGCAAACCGTTGTTTGGCTATGTTACCGCTTTGCTCAGCCCCTCTTATAGCGTTGCTAGTTGCAGGTGAAGATTGGAGTTTGTTCCTTGTTGAAACATGTTTATTGTTGGGATATCATTATTATATCTTGTTTACTTTAATGTATCTATATACTTGGAAAAGGGTGGAAGGCTCGGCCTTATGCCTGGTGTTTTGTTCCACTCTTGCCGCCCTAGTTTCCGTCATACCAGTGTTATGTTCCTTGATTTTGCATTCCTTACGCGGTTGGGTTATAATGGGAACCCCTTGACAGTTCGCCTTGAATAAAACTCCTCCAGCAAGGCCCAACCTTGGTTTTACCATTTTCCACCTAGCCTTTTTCCCTTGGGTTTCGTGGACTCAAGGGCCATCTTTATTTTAAACCCCCCGAGCCAGTGCTTCTCTAAGTGTTGGTCCAACCTGAGCGATGTCAGGCGCCCCCTGGGCAACCAGGGTCTATGCCAACCCGACGTCTGGCTCATCTAGTGTGCCCTGAGAACGAGATACGTGCGACTCCTATCGGGATTTGTCAGCACATCGGGCGGCTTTGCTGGTCTTGTTTTACCATTGTCGAGATGTCTTGTAACCGGGATTCCGAGTCTATCGGGTCGTCCTAGGAGAAGGACTATCCTTCGTTGACCGTGAGAGCTTGTGATGGGCTAAGTTAGGATACCCCTGCAGGATTTTGAACTTCCGAAAGTCGTGCCCACTGTTATGGGCAGATGGGAATTTGTTAATGTCCGGTTGTAGAAAACCTGAAACTTAACTTAATTAAAATGGATCAACAGCGTGTGTAGCCGTGATGGTCTCTTTTCGGCGGAGTCCGGGAAGAGAATACGGTCTCATGTTATGCTTGAACGTAAGTAGTCTTGGATCACTTCTTGATCATAGATTCTCGAACGTGCTTTTCCTTCTCTTCTTGCTCTCATTTGCGTATGTTAGCCACCATATATGCTAGTGCTTGCTGCAGCTCCACCTCATACCTTTTTCCCTACCCATAAGCTTAAATAGTCTTGATCGCGAGGGTGTGAGATTGCTGAGTCCCCGTGACTCACAGATTTACTTCCAAAAACCAGATGCAGGTGTCGATGATACCATTCCAGCAGATGCGACTGAGCTCAAGTGGGAGTTCGATGAGGACTCGGGACGATACTACGTTTCCTTTCCAGACGATCAGTAGTGGAGCCCAGTTGGGGCTATCGGGGACATTATGCATTTGGGGTTTTCTTTATTTTGGTTCCGTAGTCGGACCTTGATTGTATCTGGATGATTGTAATGCTATATTTATGTATTGTGTGAAGCGGCGATTGTAAGCCAACTATGTACCTCTTTCTTATTCAATACATGGGATGTGTAAACATTACCCCTCTTGCGACATTGCCTACAATGCGGTTATGCCTCTAAGTCATGCTCCGACACGTGGGAGATATAGCCGCATCGTGGGTGTTACAGAACCCTTAACGGAACTATTCTCCCTGGAAGATGTTTCTTACTATCCATGTAATATAACATAGCTAGTTGGGTACTTGTCTGTTCAAGCACTTATGACCCCTACGCCTGGTTTCCATGCATACCCCGGTTTTTACATAACCGAGTGGGTATTCGGATACACTCCGGACTATCGGGTCCAGAGGTCTAAGCGAAAAGGTCCGCCATGACAAATGATTTACAATCCGGCTATGGACATTATATATGTCACTTGAAGTACACAGTCACTAAGACTGATTAAATTCTACTTCTATACCATCCAACAGGCTGTCTAGCCTACAATCCTGTTGGGAATACTTTGGGGCTAATTCTACTTGGTCATATACCAAACTGACGGGGATCTCTTTCCCATCGGGCCCCATAGGTCCGACCTCGGCCATGTGGTTTGGGTCATCTTTGGTATATCGCGTCTTCACCATAGCCCAGGCCTCCCTTGCACCATGTCGGCAGGCTGATATCTTCCATAATCGGATGCGCCGCCGCGCTCCCTTGAGCCTCTCTATAAGCTCCCCCATGCCTCCTGGTGGGGACGCGGATGGCCACAAGGCTTGGGAAATACCATGCATCACCTGCCGAACTTGTTCGTGCAGTTGTGAGAGCTCTGGTAGAAGATCACCCGCAGACCCGGGCATCTCCTCCGCGGGACGACCCATCAGCATACCTGTAGACATAACTCTGTTAGCCGGATTCTTCGCCGAACTCCTTCAAAAGTTCGTTCAAGCACTTACTAAAAATGCCGCGTCGAAGCCGCTTATTCTCCTTCACGGAGTCCGCAAGCTAGGCCCGGACGTCTTTCAGTTCCACGTCCAGACGGATATTGGCGTCCTAGAGATTATTTTTCTCCTGCCTGACCCGCGTAAGCATGCGCTCGCTAGCATTTAGCTGTTGATTAGCACGTTGCGCATCCCCCGACACCGCCTCCGGATTCACTCCGGGTCATCTGCAACATCTACTGTTAGATTTGCATGCATGCCGCACACTATCTGGTATTTGTAACTCTTTGCAATGGAAGCAACTGTTACCAAAGGGGGCTTTCTCGGACTCCTTCAATGCGGCCACCGCTGCCTGTAGCTGGGCTTTGCACTCTTCCAACTCTTGAGACAATTGGGTATTCTTCTCTGTAAGACTCTGCACAATTAATGATCCTTAAATCAGTTGTGTCAACTGTTTCAAGTCTCGGGGGCTACTAATATATATAATCGTCAAATTTTCCTACCCGTATATCCTTTACATACTGGTCCGTGGCTCTGGCAAGACCATTCTGAGCAGCACGGATGTACGCATCTCCTGAGTTGAAGGCATCAAACGCCTCTTGGGAGAAACAAGCGTCATAGAGTACGGCCCGGCGACGCCTGTGATTCATGGTGCTCTCCACTTTGGAATTTGTAGCGGATAGTCTGTCTGCATCCTCCATAGGAGGACCATCCAGCGTCTGTCCTGTGTTAGCTTCCGCCTCTATGTCCGGCCCTGGAGCCCGACTGGTGGAGGCGTGATCGGCAGCCTCTCTAGATATAGTCCGGCGAGCGTTTTTCCTATTAGGAAACATGGACGTCATTATATTTTAAAGAAAGATGACAACCTCGGAGCAAGATTTTGTATCATACCTCTGCGCCGGCGTCTCTGACCGCCTTCCTTTTTGGCCTACCCGGCTTCGGTGCCCCTTGTTGGCGAGTCACTGCGGGTTTGGCATGGCGCCCCGAAGGCCTTCCCTATAAAACACCATGTGTGTACGGAAGGTGAAGTGCATAAAAGGGGTTCCTTCTCGGAAGTTGGGACTCCGGTTTTCCCTTACCTGCGATGCAGGGAGTAGCCCAGGATAGTCGGCTATGATGGCCACCATGGCGTCATTGCAGCTCAATTGATAGAACGACCTGTCTATCAGCTCCACAAATATGTCCGGATCCTCTTCAAGTCCGGGATCGAGCGCCCGGTCAGGGTCCTCCGGTTGTGGAGGCGGGCTGTTGACCTCCCTTACAGCTTTTTGCAGTTCTTGCCGTGAAACGGCAAGGTGAGTATTTACGATGAAGAATGCGGGAAGGTTTGGAGTAAAGAGTAACAGCTCACCCAGCTTGGAGGGTTGTACATGGAGAATCCATCACATGGCTTAATACGGATGAACTCCTCTTCCTCTCCCTTGAACAACTCGGACAGAATTTTTGCTAAAGCAGCAGCGGAGTCCGGTCCCTTACGCCCGCAGTGGGTGGCATCATCTTCCCCGTTAAAGCACCACAGGGGGTGCCCTCGATATGGAAGTGGCTGCACCCCCCCCCCCCCCCCCCCCGCGCGCATTATGCATATTGACATAACCTTGATTATTGTCAATCCTGATTGAGCCAGCACTTTCATCCGGTCCATCAAGTAAAGGACTTATCCGTTATCTTACTCCTGGGGGCTCCGTGGGCGCCAGCTTCGGCGTTTCTTCAGAGGAGCATTGTGGAACTCGGGAAGACCCCTCCGAACAGGATCTGGAAGGGGGATGTCCTCCATGTAAAACCACTCCGAAGGCCAGTCTTCGGACGTCTTCTTCGGGGTACCGGATAGGTATCTGGTCCCGGCGATGCGCCATATTTCGGCTCTGCCCACTTGATGTAGCGACCCCTCCTGTGTACGGGGCACTAGGAAGAATAGCCTCTTCCACAGCTCGAAATGAGCCTCGCAGCCCAGAAACAGCTCGCAAAGGGCAACATAACCAGCCATGTGTAATATGGAAGCGGGGGTGAAATTATGCAACTGGAGGCCATAAAACTCCTGGAGCCTGCGGAGGAACGGATGGATTGGAAATCCAAGTCCCCTTAGTAAATAAGGGACAAGGCATACCCGCTCCCCCTTGGAGGGATTGGGGAAGCTCTCCGCTTGCTCCCCGCCATTATAGGTGGCGAGCCCGGCTCGAACGGGGACCATATATGCTGGAGGGAGAAATCCCTGGGTCTGCAACTCTACTAATTGGCTGTGCGGGACGGAACACTTCTCCCAGTCACCGGGCTTAGGGCTACGGGAGCGGGAGGAGGGGCTGCGGTGGCCGGCCATGTTGGAATGGATTTTTCCGAGCGCGCTCCGATGGATACTTGCCATTGGAGGATGGTGTGGTTTGGATCTAAGAATCCCCGTCCCTTTAATAGACAGTTTATTTACATGGCTAGGGTGGCGAATGTAAAAATGCCCTGGCTCCTCGCATTCGGTCGACACATGGAAGATAGCCCTTATTGGGCGCAGAAGCCAAGAAGTACAACATTTATGGGGAGTCGGACACTACTCAGTACATATTCAGAATTTGGAGAAGAACCCGCCTTGCAATGCTGAAGACAATCTGTGCACCGGACTCGTCGTCATTGAAGCCTGGTTTGGGGGCTACTAAGGGAGTCCCGGATTAGGGGGTCTCCGGACAGCCGAACTATATCCTTTGGCCGGACTGTAGGACTATGAAGATGCAAGATTGAAGACTTCGTCCCGTGTCCGGATGGGACTCTCCTTGGCGTGGAAGGCAAGCTTGGCAATACGGATATGTAGATCTCCTCCCTTGTAACCGACTCTGTGTAACCCTAGCCCCCTTCGATGTCTATATAAACCGGAGGGTTTAGTCCGTAGGACAACAACAATCATACCATAGGCAAGCTTCTAGGGTTTTAGCCTCTACGATCTCGTGGTAGATCAACTCTTGTAATACTCATATCATCAAGAACAATCAAGCAGGACGTAGGGTATTACCTCCATCAAGAGGGCCCGAACCTGGGTAAACATCATGTCCCCTGCCTCCTGTTACCATCCGCCTTAGACGCACAGTTCAGGACCCCCTACCCGAGATCCGCCGGTTTTGACACCGACAATGTGCATTACCGAGAGGGCCCAGAGATACCTCTCCGACAATTGGAGTGACAAATCTTAATCTCGATCTATGCCAACTCAACAAGTACCATCGGAGACACCTGTAGAGCACCTTTATAATCACCCAGTTACGTTGTGACGTTTGGTAGCACACAAAGTGTCCCACCGGTACTTGGGAGTTGCATAATCTCATAGTCATAGGAACATGCATAAGTCATGAAGAAAGCAATAGCAACAAACTAAACGATCATCGTGCTAAGCTAACGGATGGGTCAAGTCAATCACATCATCCTATAATGATGTGATCCCGTTAATCAAATGACATCACATGTCTATGGTTAGGAAACATAACCATCATTGATTCAACGAGCTAGTCAAGTAGAGGAAAACTAGTGACACTCTGTTTGTCTATGTATTCACACATGTACTAAGTTTCCGGTTAATACAATTCTAGCATGAATAATAAACATTTATCATGATATAAGGAAATATAAATAACAACTTTATTATTGCCTCTAGGGCATATTTCCTTCAGTCTCCCACTTGCATTCAGTCAATAATCTAGATTACACAGTAATGATTCTAACACCCATGGAGTCTTGGTGCTGATCATGTTTTGCTCATGAAAGAGGCTTAGTCAACAGGTCTGCAACATTCAGATCTGTATGTATCTTGCAAATCCTGATGTCTTCCTCCTTGACTTGATCGCGGATGGAATTGAAGCGTCTCTTGATGTGCTTGGTTCTTTCGTGAAATCTGGATTCCTTTTCCAAGGCAATTGCACCGGTATTGTCACAAAAGATTTTCATTGGACCCGATGCACTAGGTATGACACCCAGATCAGATATGAACTCCTTCATCCAGACTCCTTCATTTGTTGCTTCCGAAGCAGCTATGTACTCTGCTTCACACGTAGATCCCACCACGACGCTTTGCTTAGAACTGCACCAACAGACCGCTCCACCGTTCAAGAAAAACACATATCCGTTTTGTGACTTAGAGTCATCCGGATCAGTGTCAAAGCTTGCATCGATGTAACC
The DNA here is from genome assembly GCF_056163025.1 of Triticum urartu. Classification (NCBI taxonomy): domain Eukaryota; kingdom Viridiplantae; phylum Streptophyta; class Magnoliopsida; order Poales; family Poaceae; genus Triticum; species Triticum urartu. The sequence goes on along the minus strand of NC_141873.1, from coordinate 165,526,795 downwards.
ATTTACGACAAGCTCTTTGTCACCTCATAAACGAGAAACATATCCTTAGTCCTTTTCAGGTATTTCAGGATGTTCTTGACCGCTGTCCAGTGATCCACTCCTAGATTACTTTGGTACCTCCCTGCTAAACTAATAGCAAGGCACACATCAGGTCTAGTACACAGCATTGCATACATGATAGAGCCTATGGCTGAAGCATAGGGAACATCTTTCATTTTCTCTCTATCTTCTACAGTGGTCGGGCATTGAGTCTGACTCAACTTCACACCTTGTAACACAGGCAAGAACCCTTTCTTTGCTTGATCCATTTTGAACATCTTCAAAACTTTATCAAGGTATGTGCTTTGTGAAAGTCCAATCAAGCGTCTTGATCTATCTCTATAGATCTTGATGCCCAATATATAAGCAGCTTCACCGAGGTCTTTCATTGAAAAACTCTTATTCAAGTATCCTTTTTATGCTATCTAGAAATTCTATATCATTTCCAATCAGCAATATGTCATCCACATATAATATTAGAAATGCTACAGAGCTCCACTCACTTTCTTGTAAATACAGGCTTCTCCAAAAGTCTGTATAAAACCATATGCTTTGATCACACTATCAAAACGTTTATTCCAACTCCGAGATGCTTGCACCAGTCCATAGATGGATCGTTGGAGTTTGCACACTTTGATAGCACCCTATGGATCGATAAAACCTTCAGGTTGCATCATATACAACTCTTCTTCCAGAAATCCATTCAAGAATGCAGTCTTTACATCCATTTGCCAAATTTCATAATCATAAAATGCGGCAATTGCTAACATGATTTGGACGGACTTAAGCATCGCTACGGGTGAGAAGGTCTCATCGTAGTCAACTCCTTGAACTTGTCGAAAACCATTCGCAACAAGTCGAGCTTTGTAGATAGTAACATTACCGTTAGCGTCAGTCTTCTTCTTGAAGATCCATTTATTCTCGATGGCTTGCCGATCATCGGACAAGTCAACCAAAGTCCACACTTTGTTCTCATACATGGATCCCATCTCAGATTTCATGGCCTCGAGCCATTTTGCGGAATCTGGGCTCATCATCGCTTCCTCATAGTTCGTAGGTTTGTCATAGTCAAGTACATGACCTCCAGAACAGGATTACCGTACCACTCTGGTGCGGATCTTACTCTGGTTGACCTACGAGGTTCGGTAGTAACTTGATTTGAAGTTACATGATCTTCATCATTAGCTTCCTCACTAATTGGTGTAGGAGTCACAGGAACAGATTTTTGTGATGAACTACTTTCCAATAAGGGAGCAGGTATAGTTACCTCATCAAGTTCTACTTTCCTCCCGCTCACTTCTTTCGAGAGAAACTCCTTCTCTAGAAAGGATCCATTCTTAGCAACGAATGTCTTGCTTTCGGATTGTGATAGAAGGTGTACCAAACAGTCTCCTTTGGGTATCCTATGAAGACGCATTTCTCTGATTTGGGTTCGAGCTTATCAGGTTGAAGCTTTTTCACACAAACATCACAGCCCCAAACTTTAAGAAATGACAACTTTGGTTTCTTGCCAAACCACAGTTCATAAGGCGTCGTCTCAACGGATTTAGATGGTGCACTATTTAACGTGAATGTAGCCGTCTCTAAAGCATAACCCCAAAACGATAGTGGTAAATCAGTAAGAGACATCATAGATCGCACCATATCTAGTAAAGTACGATTACGATGTTCGGACAAACCATTACGCTGTGGTGTTCCGGGTGGCGTGAGTTGCGAACCTATTCCACATTGTTTCAAATGAAGACCAAACTCATAACTCAAATATTCTCCTCCACGATCAGATCGTAGAAACTTTATTTTCTTGGTACGATGATTTTCCACTTCACTCTGAAATTCTTTGAACTTTTCAAATGTTTCAGACTTATGTTTCATCAAGTAGATATACCCATATCTGCTCAAATCATTTGTGAAGGTGAGAAAATAACGATACCCGCCGCGAGCCTCAATATTCATCGGACCACACACATCAGTATGTATGATTTCCAACAAATCTGTTGCTCGCTCTATAGTTCCGGAGAACGGCGTTTTAGTCATCTTGCCCATGAGGCATGGTTTGCAAGTACCAAGTAATTCATATTCAAGTGATTCCAAAAGTCCATCAGAATGGAGTTTCTTCATGCGCTTTACACCAATATGACCTAGACGGCGGTGCCACAAATAAGTTGCACTATCATTATCAACTCTGCATCTTTTAGCTTCAATATTATGAATATGTGTATCACTACTATCGAGATTCATCAAAATTAGACCACTCTTCAAGGGTGCATGACCATAAAAGATATTACTCATATAACGAGAACAACCATTATTCTCAGATTTTAAATGAATAACCATCTCGCATTTAAACAAGATCCAGATATAATATTCATGCTCAACGCTGGCACCAAATAACAATTATTCAGGTCTAAAATTAATCCCGAAGGTAGATGCAGAGGATGTGTGCCAACCGCGATCACATCGACTTTGGAACCATTTCCCACGCGCATCGTCACCTCGTCCTTAGCCAATCTTCGCTTAATCCGTAGCCCCTAATCGAGTTGCAAATATTAGCAACAGAACCAGTATCAAATACCCAGGTGCTACTACGAGCATTAGTAAGGTACACATCAATAACATGTATATCACATATACCTTTGTTCACCTTGCCATCCTTCTTATCCGCCAAATACTTGGGGCAGTTTCGCTTCAAGTGACCAGTACCTTTGCAGTAGAAGCACTCAGTTTCAGGCTTAGGTCCAGACTTGGGTTTCTTCACTTGAGCAGCAACTGTCTTGTTGTTCTTCTTGAAGTTCCCCTTCTTCCCTTTACCTTTTTTCTTGAAACTGGTGGTCTTGTTGACCATCAACACTTGATGCTCCTTCTTGATTTCTACCTCCGCAGCCTTTAGCATCGCGAAGAGCTCAGGAATTGTCTTATCCATCCCTTGCATATTATAGTTCATCACGAAGCTCTTGTAGCTTGGTGGCAGTGATTGAAGAATTCTGTCAATGACACTATCATCCGGAAGATTAACTCCTAGTTGAATCTAGTGATTGTTATACCCAGACATTTTGAGTATATGCTCACTAACAGAACTATTCTCTTCCATCTTGCAGCTGTAGAACTTATTGGAGACTTCATATCTCTCAATCCGGGCATTTGCTTGAAATATTAACTTCAACCCCTGGAACATCTCATATGCTCCATGACGCTGAAAACGTCGTTGAAGTCCCGGTTCTAAGCCGTAAAGCATGGCACACTGAACTATCGAGTAGTCATCAGCTTTGCTCTGCCAAACGTTCATAACATCTGGTGTTGCTCCTGCAGCGGGTTTGGCACCTAGCGGTGCTTCCATAATGTAATTATTCTATGCAGCAATGAGGATAATCCTCAAGTTATGGACCTAGTCCGTGTAATTGCTACCATCATCTTTCAACTTTGCTTTCTGAAGGAACGCATTAAAATTCAACGGAACAACAGCACGGGCCATCTATCTACAACAACATAGACATGCAAAATACTATCAGGTTCTAAGTTCATGTTAAATTAAAGTTCAATTAATCATATTACTTAAGAACTCCCACTTAGATAGACATCCCTCTAATCGTCTAAGTGATCACGTGATCCATATCAACTAAACCATGCCCGATCATCACGTGAGATGGAGTAGTTTTTAATGGTGAACGTCAGTTTGTTGATCATATCTACTATATGATTCACACTCGACCTTTCGGTCTCAGTGTTCGGAGCCATATCTGCATATGCTAGGCTCGTCAAGTTTAACCCGAGTATTCTGCGTGTGCAAAACTGGCTTGCACCCGTTGTATGTGAACGTAGAGCTTATCACACCCGATCATCACGTAGTGTCTCGGCACGACGAACTTTCACAACAGTGCATACTCAGGGAGAACACTTATACCTTGAAATTTAGTGAGAGATCATCTTATAATGCTACCGTCGATCTAAGCAAAATAAGATGCGTAAAAGATAAATATCACATGCAATCAATATAAGTGATATGATATGCCCATCATCATCTTGTGCCTGTGATCTCCATCTCCAAAGCACCGTCATGGTCACCATCATCACCGGCTTGACACCTTGATCTCCATCGAAGCATCATTGTCATCACGCCAACTATTGCCTCCACGACTATCGCTACCGCTTAGTGATAAAGTAAAGCAATTACATGGCGATTGCATTTCATACAATAAAGCGACAACCATATGGCTCCTGCCAGTTGCCTATAACTATGTTACAAAACATGATCATCTCATACAATAAAATTTAGCATCATGTCTTGACCATATCACATCACAGCATGCCCTGCAAAAACAAGTTAGACGTCCTCTACTTGGTTGTTGCAAGTTTTATGTGGCTGCTATGGGCTGAGCAAGAACCGTTCTTACCTACGCATCAAAAACCACAATGCGGTATAGTGATTGCTTTTTGATCTTCAGAAAGAACCCTGTTCATTGAATCCGATTCAACTAAAGCTGGAGAAACAGACACCCACTAGCCACTTGTGTGTGAAGCACGTCCGTAGAACCAGTCTCGCGTAAGCGTACGCGTAATGTCGGTCTGGGCCGCTTCATCCAACAATGCCGCTAAATCAAGAATCAACTAATGACGGCAAGCAATATGGATATACCCACACCCACAACTCCTTTGTGTTCTACTCGTGTATATAACATCTACGCATAAACCTGGCTCGGATGCCACTATTGGGGAACATAGTAATTTCAAAAAAAATCCTATGCACACGCAAGATCATGGTGATGCATAGCAACGAGATGGGAGAGTGTCATCCACGCACCCTCATAGACCGTAAGCGAAAGCGTTATGAGAACGCGGTTGATGTAGTCGTAGGTCTTCACGATCCGACCGATCCAAGTACCGAACGTACGGCACCTCCGAGTTCAGCACACGTTCAGCTCGGTGACGTCCCATGAACTCCGATCTAGCAGAGCTTTGAGAGATATTTCCATCAGCACGACAGCTTGATGACGGTGATGATGATGCTACGGACGCAGGGCTTCGCCTAAGCACCGCTACGATATGACCGAGGTGGATTATGGTGGAGGGGGGGCACCGCACACGGCTAAAAGATCAACTGATCAGCTTGTCTGTCTTGGGGTGCCCCTGCCCCCGTATATAAAGGAGCAAGGGGGGAGGCCGGCCGGCCCAAGCGGGGCGGGCCAGGAGGAGTCCTACTCCCACCGGGAGTAGGATTCCCCCCCTTTCCTAGTTGGACTAGGAGAGAAGGAAGGGGGAGAGAGGGAGGAAGGAAAGGGGGGCGCCCCCCCCCCCCCCTCCTAGTCCAATTCGGACCAGAGGGAGAGGGGCATGAGGCATGCCCTGGTCTCCTCTCTCTCTCCACTGTGGCCCAATAAGGCCCATACATTTATCGGGGGGTTCCGGTAACATCCCGGTACTCTGGTAAAATCCCGATTTCACCCAGAACTATTCCGATGTCTAAATATAGGCTTCCAATATATCGATCTTTATGTCTCGACCATTTCGAGACTCCTCGTCATGTCCGTGATCATATCCGGGACTCCGAAGTACCTTCGGTACATCAAAACACATAAACTCATATTACCGATCGTCACCGAACTTTAAGCATGCGGACCCTATGGGTTCGAGAACTATGTAGAGATGACCGAGACTCGTCTCCGGTCAAAATAACCAATAGCAGAACCTGGATGCTCATATTGGCTCCTACATATTCTACGAAGATCTTTATCGTTCAAACCATGTAACGGTATACGTTGTTCCCTTTGTCATCGGTATGTTACTTGCCTGAGATTCGATCGTCGGTATCCTTATACCTAGTTCAATCTCGTTACTGGCAAGTCCCTTTACTCGTTCCGTAATGCATCATCCCTCAACTAACTCATTAGTCACAATGCTTGCAAGGCTTATAGTGATGTGCATTACCGAGAGGGCACCTTTATAATCAATCTCCGACAATCGGAGTGACAAATCCTAATCTCGATCTATGCCAACTGAACAAGTATCATCGGAGACACCTGTAGAGCACATTTATAATCACCCTAGTTACGTTGTGACGTATGGTAGCACACAAAGTGTTCCTTCGGTACTCGGGAGTTGCATAATCTCATACTCATAGGAACATGTATAAGTCATGAAGAAAGCAATAGCAACAAACTAAAGGATCATCATGCTAAGCTACCGGATGGGTCAAGTCATGTATATGGTTAGGAAACATAACCATCATTGATTCAACGAGCTAGTCAAGTAGAGGCAAACTAGTGACACTCTGTTTGTCTATGTATTCACACATGTACTAAGTTTCTGGTTAATACAATTCTAGCATGAATAATAAACATTTATCATGATATAAAGAAATATAAATAACAACTTTATTATTGCCTCTAGGGCATATTTCCTACACTCCTCTCCCAAGACTATGGAGCGCGCTGAAGTGTTGTCCCGAAGGGCCCTCCCGGCTCAGGGCGAGGCACAGGAGGCCGTCACGGTGGCGCCAGGGGATGATACCTCGGTCGCCAGACACATGGGGGAGCAGATCCCCATGGAGACTAGCGATGGTGGCCATATCCAATTCGTCCCCCAGCCGAATACGATCCCGGATACCTATACGGCTCCAGAATCCGGCAAGCAGCCTCCTTCGAAAGAAGGAGGTGCACCAATTCCACCGGTGACGTTTGTACATCCAGAGGCACCGGATACTCTACTGGAAGCGCTGCAAAGTGCTTCCATTGTTGAGGAACACCATATCCTTATGGGTATGGTGATTGAGAGGGTTCAGTCCATTAACAGTGGAGTGACCAAAGCCTGCACCAGCCCCCTAACAGGCTTTGAGGTAAGCGACGCAATTGTATAAAAAGAATGTCATAGTATAGACAGTAGCCCCTGAGACTCTTTCAGGTGTTCGGAAGTAAAAGCCAAACAGAGGATCAAGTAATTTTCGCAAGAGACTAACCAAATATGTCTTATGTGAATAAGCAGGCCAAGGAAGTCTCCGGACTGAAGCAGAGTCTGGAGCGGGCCAAGGAAGAGCTCGGCCATGTAAAAAAGCAGCTAGAAGACAAGCAAGGTATGCAATGACCTTTCGTAGATCCAAAAGGGATGAATGATTTGTGCTGACCATGGTGCCATGATATTTGTTTAGGAGCGGCGACTGTGGTGGAGATCCTCAAGAAGGCGTTGGCCGAGGCCGAGGAGAGAGCGGCAAAGGAACACGCCACCCGCGAAAAGCTTGAGGCCAGGGTCGGTGAGGTCTAGCAGGAGCTCCAGGACGCCGTGAAGAAATATGAGTCCTTGGAGTGCAACATTGCGGATCAAGAGTCCGAACTCGCCAAGGCCCACCAAAGCGCACAAGATGCCCTGGTTGAAGCCCAGGGCACCCTCCAGGAAATCCAAGAGGCCAGAAAAAATGCGGCGGGTAAGGCCTTCATTATGCAGAGCAAATATGTGAAGAAAAGGTATCTCTTACTAACCCGGATTTGGAGTTCTCCAGGAGCGTTTGCGGATTTACCGCGCAGTGTTGCCGATGCTGCGGAGTTCTTCCAAGCCGAAGAGGGGAGCTCGATGGAGAAGTTGTTCTGGTCGCAATACCTTGTGCTAGAACATCTGGTGCCCTTTAGCGATCAGCTAAAACAGCTTGTCGAACTGCATTGAGTGGCCGAACTAGACATGAAGGATTTAATAATCCGGCTATGGCCTGCCGAAGTCATACCCAGCAGCTACTTCGGGCTCGTGAAGCGGCTGGTTAATGCCTGCCCCCGGCTTGACTTCATCAAGCGATTAGTCTGCATCGAAGGTGCGCGGATGGCCTTCGCCCGTGTTAAGGTGCAGTGGGCGAAGATGGACGCCGACAAGCTCGCGGCCGAGGGACCGCCTGCTGGCAAGGAGCACCGCATGCCGGAGTGGTATTTTGGTGATGTCCTCAAGGGATCCCGCATTGTAGAGGGCCAGTGTTCAAAAGAAATTATCTTTGAATGAATACATTCATGTTATCTTGTCTTGTATGATAAAACAAAGCCTTTATGTAATATAATGCTTGTTTATTATTTAAAAAATTCCTCCTGTGCGGTCGTTTTTATTAAATCTGAGAGTTGGCCAGTCGTCGGCTTCAGGCCCCATGTAAGTAGTACGGGGGTGTTCGGGATGGAATCTAAACACTCTTGATCCAAGAATTTGGTCCTTGAAGGAGGTGTTTAGCGCAACGAACCAGGCAATCGAACTATGTGGCTTTATCACCCTCACTTAGCCATAGGAGTTTGACAATAAAAATGTAGGCGCTGCCCCTAGTTAGCATTTAATCCGGACTAGGGTGTTGTAAACACCTGATCAGGTGAAGGCCGATTCATCGCATAATGCGGAAAAAATCGCAAAATATTTTTAACCTCCGAATAGCTGACCAGCTCTCGCCGCATCATGGCAGCCATTTTTCTGCTTTCTCTACTGAGGTATTTGCTCGGATAAACCATAAACACAATCGCAGTAGTTCTCCCTTTACTACCCTAGCCGATAGGACGGAACGTAAGGTAGCAAGCACAGGAGCCGGGCAACCCAACTATTGACCAAAGACATGATTCAGAGCCAATGCATATAATGCTAAAATTCGAGGTGCCGAATTGTACTGTAAAAGTGATCAGACTTTGTTGCAATAGTATGGAGCGCAATGAAGCCTCTGGCCAAAAAGCGTACCAAAGTGTACAGGTGCAATTGATAAGAATAGCAAAATAAAATGAAGTAGTAAGCTAGTGCCACATAAGTTGGGCCGCAAACTGATTCCATTATGGTTTTGACTAATACTTCAAAGCGTATTTGTACATATAGTGTGATAAGCAACAGTGGCCAAGATGAAGGGGGAGCTATGTGCTGGTCCTGAAAACAGGTAGAATGATCATTAAGAAGAACATCTAGAGATTCCCCCACATGTATGTGCTGCTTGCCGCCTCGGTATATCCGTCCTTCGAAAGGACTAATGATCAGGTCGTCAAGAGGGGCATGTGGAAAAGAAACCTGAAAAGGATAAAAAGAAAAGTGAAAGTATGTGTGTCCAAGGAAGGTCTTGCCATATTGTGGACCATAGTCTGGTTATGCCTCCGTCTCTGCCATGGTATTTTTAGTGCGTAATTTTGTACGCGCGGCACGTATGCCGTCACTTGGTCGGGACTGAGATGGAGGTCGAATTGCTAGTCTAACTCCTGACGAGCCGGACTTCCATGCTGCGGACTAGTCCGGACTCGTTTGACAGTGTCCGGTAGCTTGGCCGCTGAATTAAAGTTCTGCCTTAAAAGGCCGCTCTGTACTTCCGCTGCCAAGGCCGCGGTGTGTTCCTCGGTACGGAGGGAGCGCTCCGTGTTTCCATTGACTGTTATGACACCGTGTGGTCCGGGCATCTTAATCTCGAGATAAGCATAGTGTGGCACCGCATTGAATCAAGCAAACGCGGTTCGTCCGAGCAGTGCGTGATAGCCACTGCGGAAGGGGACGATATCGAAGATTAATTCTTCGCTTCGGAAGTTGTCCGGAGATCCGAAGACGACCTCCAATGTGATTGAGCCCGTGTAATGGGCCTCTACACCTGGTATAACTCCTTTAAAGGTAGTTTTGGTGGGCTTGATCCTTGATCGATCGATGCCCATTTTGCGCACTGTATCCTAATAGAGCAGGTTGAGGCTGCTGCCACTGTCCATGAGGACTCCTGTGAGGTGGAATCCATCAATTATTGGGTCGAGAACCAGTGCGGCTGAACCGCCATGACAGATACTAGTCGGATAGTCCCTGCGATCAAAGGTGATCGGGCAGGACGACCATGGGTTGAATTTTGGGGTGACTGGCTCTATCGCGTAGACGTCCCTGAGCGCGCGCTTGCGCTTCCTCTTGGGGATATGGGTAGCGTATATCACGTTCACCGTCTTGACTTGAGGGGGAAACTTCTTCTGTCCCCATGTGTTCAGTGGACAGGGCTCCTCGTCATCGTCCTTGCTTTGCGACCCCTTTTCCTTATTCTTGGCATTTAACTTGCCGGCCTGCTTAAAGACCCAACAGCTTCTGTTGGTATGATTGGCTGGCTTATCGGGGGTGTCGCGTATCTAACACGGATGATCGAGTATGCGGTCCAAGCTGGATGAGCCCAGATTGTTCTTTTTAAATGGCTTCTTCCGCTGGTCAGACTGGGAGCCACTGAATCCGGTGTTGACCGCCGTGTTATCAGTATTGTTATCATTGCTTCGACGCTTGTGTATGTTGCGTCGGGGCAGCCGTTGCTATTTCTGGCTTCAGAGGTGCCAGGTTCGCTTGCATTGTGATTGCTACGGGCTAGCCAGCTATCTTCACCCGCGCAAAAGCGGGTCATGAGTGCCGTGAGGGCTTCCATGGACTTCGGCTTTTCCTGGCCGAGGTGTCGGGCGAGCCATTCATCGCGGATGATATGTTTAAAGGCCGCTAGGGCATCAGCATCCAGACAGTCGACGATCTGGTTCTTTTTAGTTAAGAACATAGTCTAGAATTTCCTGGCTGACTCTCCGGGCTGTTGGACTATGTGACTTAGGTCATCAGCATCTAGAGGTCGGACGTATGTGCCTAGGAAGTTTCCGCGGAAGGCGTCTTCCAGGTCCTCCTAGCTGCCAATGGAATTTTCAGGCAGGTTGTTCAACCAGTGCCGAGCTGGCCCCTTGAGTTTTAGTGGGAGGTATTTGATGGCACGAAGATCATCACCGTGGGCCATATGAATATGGAGAAGAAAATCTTCGATCCATACCGTGTGGTCTGTTGTCCCATCATATGATTCGATGTTCACGGGTTTAAACCCTTCTGGGAATTCATGATCCATTACTTCATCAGTGAAGCAAAGGGGGTGTGCGGCGCCTCTATATCGAGCCACGTCGCGACGTAGCTCGGATGGCGTTCGCCTGTGGTTTTTGACCCGGGAGTGATTATGCTTGTCATGTTCGGCTAGATGGATGTCGTCACGTGTCGCGGCGTGCCCCCGTGATCCGTAGATTGAGCTGGTCTGTCCTGCTCTACTATCCAGGTCCTGCCGCAGGTCATATGTATATACCTGGTCTGTTTTATCTCTGCCTTTACAGCGAGGTGGGATGGGCTGGTGTTGCCGGTTGAGTTGTCGCTTTGTCCCCGCCACGTGGTGGTCGACCAGCCGCATTACGCGCTGATAGTACGGGCTCAAGTCCCTCGTCATCGAATTGAGGTAGCAATTTGCGCTTCGGGTAACTTTTGGTTGGGCGCTCGAGGCCGTATTCCTCGGCTGCTAGGACATTAGTCCATCTATCATTTAGCAGATCTTGACCAGCTTGAAGCTGCTGCTGCTTCTTTTTCAGGCTCCTTGCAGTGGCTATTAGCCGGCGCTTAAAGCGCTCCTGCTCGAGAGGTTCCTCGGGCACGATAAAATCCTTGTTGTCGAGGCTCACCTCATCCTCGAAGAGCGGAAGATAGTTACTGTCCTCCGAGTCTTCATATACGGCCTGTTCATCAGGGCTGACTCGCCCATCTTCCCGTTCGTCCTGTTCGGAGGTTGTCTCAACAGGTCTTCATTGTCCTCGGCATCGTCTAGAGTATTGTTTTCTCCTGTGTCGGTATTGCTGTCTTTTCCATGGCGTGACTTAGAGTGCCGCCGCTGTCGTCGGCGCTTTGGTTGTATCTCAGGAGGTTTATCCTCAACTGGGTCTTCTGTGTCATCGCTATTAGCTTGTTTGGGTGTATCCACCATGTACACGTCATACGAAGAGGTGGTCGTCTAGCTTCTGGTAAATGGCGGGTTTTGGGCCTCCTCTTCTCCGGCATCGTCGTCCATACATTGATGTTTTCAGAGTCGTAATTGAGCATGTCTGTTAAGTCCTCGACAGTGGCTATAAAGTGGGTGGTGGGTGGGACGTAAAATTCCCTGCTCTCGGCCCCTAGTCCGGGCTAGGCATAGTTCGGACGTTGCTCCATAATGACAAGGGATCGCATTAAGTCCAGAGCTTCGCTTAAAGGCGAGGTTTGGCCCAAGAAAAGAGAGCCCTTGGAGTACGGCGAGAGGGAGACTCCTTGGCCGAACTCACACAATGCTGACTCCGAGGATTCGGAGCCCGTGTCCGGAGAAGGGTCCAGCTCCATGATGGCTGCCAGCGACACTACTTCCCCTGGCTCTCCCGCAATGGGCTTAGTGGCCGCAGATAGTCCGGCCAGCTCAGGGAGCCTGTCTTCGGACCTGGCCATACGCTCTGGATCTAAGGCCAGAGCAGATATTGAGGGCGCGAATCCTTGGAAGATCAAGTCTCCTTGGATATCAGCGACATAGTCCAGATTTCCAAAACTAATCTGGTGACCTGGGGCGTGGTTGTCGATCTGCTCTAGATGGCCAAGCGAGTTGGCCCGCAGTCTGAAGCCGCCGAACACAAAGATCTAGCCGGGGAGGAAAACCTCCCCCAAGGCAGCTTTGTTGTAGATGATTGATGTAGCCATCGAACCTTCTGGTGACGACGCAGCGGAACACTCAGTGAAAGCACCAATGTCGGTGTCAAAACCGGCGGATCTCGGGTAGGGGGTCCCGAACTGTGCGTCTAAGGTTGATGGTAACAGGAGGCTGGGGACACGATGTTTTACCCAGGTTCGGGCCCTCTTGATGGAGGCAATACCCTATGTCCTGCTTGATTGATATTGATGAGTATGAGGATTAAAAGAGTTGATCTACCATGAGATCATAGTGGCTAAACCCTAGAAGTCTAGCCTGTATGATTGTGATTGTCCATATGGACTAAAACCCTCCGGTTTATATAGACACCGGGGGGACTAGGGTTGTACAAAGTCGGTTACAGAGAAAGGAATCTTCATATCCGAACGCTAGGCTTGCCATCCACGCCAAGGAGAGTCCCATCCGGACACGGGAGAGAGTCTTCTGTCTTGTATCTTCATAACCCATTAGTCTGGCCCATGTCACACAGTCCGGATGCCCGAGGACCCCTTAATCCAGGACTCCCTCGCCGCGCGCAAAGTTTCCCTCCACATTTCCAAAATTTTGGCCTACCGCCAAAATATCTACCCCCGCCCCCCTTCCCCACCCCCTTTTCTCCCTGGCCACAAGTCACATTTCCCCTGTTCCCTCCTTCCTTCCTTCCTTCCTTGCTAAGCTATAGCCACTTCCTCGCTCTCGCCGTCTCGCATCCTTCCGCCGGGATCACCATGGTCTTCTTCAAAGACCTCTCCAGTGGTTCCTCCTCCAGCGACTACTCCTTCACCACCCGGGTATGCCTCTCTTCTCTCTCGGGCTATGACTTGGAATGAAGGATTTTTACTCAGCGATCGATTTGAGTCATTTATTCCTCTTGTAGCTCCCTAAGACCATCAGTGGCAATGAATGGAGCGGGGTGGCTGAAGATCTGTCTGCTCATTGTGACCATCAATCTCTATGTGTGAAGCTAGTTGTGTTTGATTCTGTGGACAGTGGGAGAAAGTTTCTGGCATGTGCAGAGAAGGTTAGACCCTCTTTTGTTGTTACAAATCATTTGTTAGATGTGATTCAAACACGGTCACGGTCCCAACCCATTCATACCACACCTTCAACCAAATGCATCCTAAGACAGTGTGACAGTTTGTACCTAGTATCTTAAATTGTTGCCATCTCATCAGTGTTGCCATTAGAAAATTATTTGGCACCGCTTCAGCGGTTTGTGCAGCCAACTTTGATCCACACGTCCGAGCAGCCAAGCAGTAAAATACTAAATCTTTATGGCATGAAGGAACTGGGCATCAAAGCAACTACGTGCTCTAGAGTCCGGGTCCCTGGTTTTTTTTCTGCTGCATCGGCTCGCCAGTGTAGGGCACCGGTGCGAGATGTAGCAACAGTTGTCTTTACCCCAGTTTTGGCATACATAGTGGACGACCTTAGTGTTATTAGTTCTATGTTACTAAATTTGTGCATGTACACACCTGTTAGTGTCAATTTGCTGTCATCCAAACACTGTCGCTATGTTGTTGCAGTTATATTTACCTTCCTCATAAAATGTTCAATTTGTTATTTATTGTACATGAGTAAGAACTTGTAGTGTCTTTGTAGTTAGTTATAGCTTCTGATGTTCCAGAATTTGGTTGTTGTCTCATTACCAATTATTTCATTTGCACATTGATCTTTTTGAGAAGATATGTCATGATTAACATGTTTCTTCAGTTTTTCAAAATAAGCATTGGTGATTTTCTATGTTGCTATAAACCCATTTCCCCTACAATTGTTACTGATCTAGTTTTAAATATTATAGGATGAACAAAAGTGTTCTTACTTGGAGTGGGTTGATCAAGAGTGGCCACAGTCTTTGAAGATGTGCCTAGCGAAGCTCTGGAGCATGTATGAGGAAGAGAACACACGTAGGCTTAGAGAAAGTGATGTCAACGCTGAAGCATATTTCAAGATGTGGGATGAAAAGTTGAAGGTGGAGAATGAGCTCAGATTTTTTAAATCAGACTTTGCTAAGATGGTGTTGGTGAAGGAGGAGGCACTTTCCCAGTTGGCCCGTGCAAAACGGGTTCTTACTGAATTGAAAGAAGAGGTGGATAAGACGAGCCTGGATGATCTTGATTAGGGAAATGAATATATTGTTCTTATGAAGTTGAACTAGCTATATGTTGTACTATGATGTTTTCATGTGGCTACCGTACTGTGATGTTATAATATATTTATGTGCCTGATATGAAATTGGAAAACAATTGTTCGATATGAATGTGAATTTGCGTAAGTCTGCCCCAAGCCTTTAGCTCCAGCTCAAGCCCACAAGACAACTACTCCAAAGAGATCTACAAGGAATATATCAGCCGCTGAAATGAACAAGGCCCCAGTGCCTGAAGTTCAAGAAGAAGGAGAGCCACTAGTGCTCAAGAAACTCAAGCCAAAGATTCCAGATCATAATGATGATCATCATGTGGCAGAGAACATGAAGTTGAGAAAGGATGTAGGTCTGATACAATGGAGGAATACTAATCCTTGTGCCACTAGGAGAAGGACTGCTGTGGACTATCACTTTCACACCAAAGAACAGCAGGACTTCTATGAGATTGTTCTTTTGGACAAGAAGCCCATTATCTGTGACATGAAATGGGTGGACTAGAAATACATTCACTCCAATGAAGACTACTTTCCACATGTGCATGAAAGCTTCATGATGAATGGTGTTGACAAATTTGTTGGTCAGAAGTTGACAAAGTGGAATGATGAAATGATAATGCAGTTCTACTCGATAGCTCACTTCTACCCTAATGGAATGATAGTATGCATGACAGAAGGCACCAAATATCAGTCAATAATCTCAGAATGGGCCAAGTTGATCAATGCCCCCAAGGAATAAGAGGATGATCTTGATGTGTACAGTAAGCCTAGGAAGGATCACAACCCCATGGCTAACATCTACAAGCCAATCCCTGATGCAGCATTGGACACACACAAGTTTGGTTCTATATACTATTTGCTTGCTGGTCTGACTACCATGAACACCATCTTGAGGCACACTCTTTTTCCCAAGTTAGGAGATCATAGGATGATTCGTGGCCACTCCATCAACCTGCTTCACTTGTTTTATGTCCCACATAAATTCAAGGTGATGAGCTTGATTGTAGATACTATGAAGAGAACAACGGCAGACCAGAAGAGGTCTTGTGGATATGCCCCTCACATTCGGACTTTGATCAACTCCAAGATGGGAACTAGAACATATCTACTAGACAGAGGGCATCTTCCCCCGAGGCCGGACTTTGAGGACAACGAGGTTGTCATGGATGCTTCACTTCCTACTTGTGGAGAAGTCGAGGAGAAGATAGAGAAAGCAAAGGCTGCAAAAGCAGCAAAGGCAGCAAGTGCCCCATATGCTTTAGTTGCAAATCTCAAGACCAAGCAAGATCAACTCAGTTATCTACTTGAGACCACCGTGAGAATTGTGAAGAGCTTGGCCACCTTGTCTCAAAATCAGGAGAGTCTTGAGAGGATCATTGAGACTAAGATGCATGACCTAGATGTGAAGGTCACTGAGATTCAAATTGTTGTGGAGAAGCTTCAAGAGGATGCTGAGGACATGGATGATAGATGCACAATAGAGACATTCCAGAGAGTTCCAAGGGCACAAAGATCATCAGTTGTGCTAGTTGCCAGACACTCTAGGACTAACACTTCAGCACCTGCGGCCACTGCCACAGTTGTACCTCCAGTGTCAACTCCTCCAGCTCCACAGACTTCTTCTAAGGCATTTGCAGAGGGACTCCTCTCCACGCCATCTACGCACACCGGAGCAGCAAGCCAGAAAACCCCTTCAGGAGCTCCTGGAGATCATGCTTACAGTGTCGTATAGCACTATACGTTTTCGAACTTTTTGGTAACTTGTTGCCAAAGGGGGAGAAAGTGTATAGATCATAGGCTGAGAGAGAGAGAGAGAGCCTCTTGTTTTTGTTGGTTGGTTTCATTTGCTTCTCTTGCTACTTTGTTCATTTGGTTGTTTGATTCCTATGCTACAATTTGTGTTATGCTCGTGAGATACTTATGTGATCATCTGTTTAATCATACTAGCAAACATGCCCGTGCATTGCAACGGGAGAGAAAAATATAGCGCATGTCCCACCCAAACGCTCTCTATTTTAATGTGCTACCTTACCCATGTGACTTCTTATCCTCCACCCGTCCTCACCTACAGTGGTTGTGGTTTTCACCAGATCACGATGCCTTTTAACATGCTCAAATCCATGACGCTTAGTTCATCTACCACAAGCACCTGTCATTCAACCGCTCTAGCGCAAGGAAATGTATTTTAAAGAAAACTAATCTCACCGAGCTAGATGTGAGGGCCTTCCACCACAAGCTACTCCCTTCCTTTAAAAGGAAATTAACGGGTTAATTCTTCATCTCCTGGATTTGTAATGTCACCTTTTGTGATGCTTGGATTGTATGGTGAACTTCAGAAACTCACCTCATCTCTCCTTCCTCCTAAAATTTATCCCCTTTGCTATGAAACAAGAACACATGATTACGCTATATCTAAAGTTTTATATATGTTTTTTTGTGTGTTTTATCTTTTGATTGTACATTTATCATATGATTGCATTACGACTTAAATACTCAGAAAGATATCATAGGGTGCCACCCAGAAATCTCATAAATAGATTTTTTTTGTGCTCCTAAATTTGTATGAACTTTATCATCTAATTCATACCCACATATGGAAGTTTCTGCATGTTTCTTTTTTGTAGGTTATCATTGGATTGTCGGAAAAGATATTTTTAGGAATGGCACTAATAAGTTTCCATGCATAGATTTCCCATCCTCCTAAAACTATACAAATACGAGTATGAAAGGCAACCACTTTTTTCTATTTAGGCCCTGTTTGGTTCATAAGTCCTAGGACTTTTTTTAGTCTCAACTAAAAAGTCGCTAGTCCCTAAAAAGTCTCTACATGTTTCTTTTTTAAGTCCCTACACAAATAAGTCCCTGTAAACAAACACCCCCTCATTTGTATAAGATCATAATGCATGGCATCACATCGTCTATGAAAATAAGCCGGAAGGTGCGTGAGTAATTTTCTAGTATAGAGATGATATCAACATGTAAGAATGTTCTATGACAGATACACGCAAACTGATAATTGTTTCGTAGAACAATGACTTATAGTAGTAAGTGTAGAATTATAGGCCGTAATTATGAAGCTCCATGGAATTGAAAACATAATCATGTCAGTATCAAAAGAATCGACCTTGGCCATGCCATTAGACACCTTTTTGTCAGATATCACTTGTGAAAATAAACTTCAAATACAACCATGATTTAAATCTGATTGAAGAAGCTAATTAGTCAAGTTGCTGATTTCTTCACTAATTACATGAAGCAACATGCTTACATTCAGAAACTAAATCAGGTAGGAGATTTTCCCAAATTAAGTATTCAGTGTTCTTCAGTCATCTTATCTCATAAGATGTTGCAGCATCTCAAATGAATTCAGGGAGTGAAGTGACATTCGCAATATGTTTCGACCATCTATCGGCTGCAAATTTGTGATTAACATGGCATGCATGCCTCACGAGCATTAACAAGAAGAAGTGATGCCTAGAACCTCTGAAACTTTTCAGAAATAAGGTGCCAGAACGTACCTCCTACGTGCAGCTATGGTGGAGAGAAAGACATTGATCAATCTTTGAAGATGACAGTGTATGCGATGACCATGAGCGGGCCAAGGCAGTCAGGCGCGAACTTGCGCGCGAACATGTGCTCATAGGTGGAGTTGTTGGACTGATGTTGCTCGGCAGTGAGCAGCAGCGACACCTCTGGCACGCCATAAGTCTGTGGGTCACCGTCGACACTGTTAGTATAGTTGATGCACGTGAGCGTGTACCAGGTGCAGCCGGTGGGGTCAGTCACGTCGAGCGGTGTCTGTAAATATTGCTCCTCCGGGTAGCAGGAGTCCTGCGACTCCAGTAGGCACTGCTCACTAAACTTTTGCCAGGGACAGCGCTTGCGGAAGAGAGTGGCCATATGGAATAGAAGAACCTGATTCCAAGAAAGGCACAACAATATTGCTCTTTTACCATGCTAGGCACTAATAAGAAGCTACTAGGTTAGTGTCTCCAAGAAACAAAAAACAATTCATAATAGTAAATAATACCCACATGCAATGATGCATGAAGCTCCCTGCCTGGCCATGTTCTTGTCACTGAAATTTGATGTTGCCCTGCAGATATCTACAATGAAGAGCACTGCACTTTCTTTGCGGTCCCGGCTGCAATCAAATTTGTCAACATCCATAGACTAGACCACCAATACTCTGACTTTCTCAAGGGGACTACAATTTAGGGGCCAAATAGTTTCAGATTTGGGAAGAAAATCATAGAATGTGTTGCCGTGAAGCCTATGGCTTTGTTGCTTGAAGCTCCTGCACCAAGAAACAAATATCAATTCACGGTTTAACTAATTGAGACCCAAAGAAATCAAGTGAGCTCTCCTAATCATTTATGCAATCCTAATCCTCCTCTGCATGTACC
Organism: Triticum urartu; assembly: GCF_056163025.1. Lineage (NCBI taxonomy): Eukaryota > Viridiplantae > Streptophyta > Magnoliopsida > Poales > Poaceae > Triticum > Triticum urartu. Next base: position 165,507,778 of record NC_141873.1, on the reverse strand, counting down.
AGCAGTAGCCTACAACCGCCCATTTCATCTAGATATAGAGTGCGCATGTCATGCCACCAATGACACACACAGTCGGGCAGTAGGAGCGACAACATGGAAAACACATGTACCAGGGGACTGAAGATCCTTCCATGGCAGAGCAAGATGGAGGTTAAATCGATCCCGAATGAGGAGCCAGCAACCAAGATGAATACAATGCAGAGGATGCCTTGTCCGGAAGCAAGGAGCTGGCCGAAGGCGGAGAGCGTAGAGCTGTACGTCGCCGCCGACATGCCGCCACCGTACGGCAGTAGGAGCACAACATGGAAAACACATATGCCAGGGACTGAAGATCTTCCGTGGCAGAGCAAGATGGAGGTCAACTCGATCCCGAAGGAGGAGCCAGCAACTCAAGATGACTACGATGCAGAGGACGCCTCGTCTAGAAGCAAGGAGCTGGCCGAAGGTGCAGGGCGTAGATTTGTACATCGTCACCGACATGAGGCCGCCATACGGGGACAACCCAAAGCCGCGCCTTGCTGGCCGCCATGGTGGGCACAGCGGTGGTGGAGAGCATCAAGCTAGTGGATCCAAGGGGGGTCGAATCCAGCAGCCGCCGGGTTTATCTAGTATGCAGCACCCCGATCCAGTCAACAACACCGGCAATGTAATAAAGCCTCCTTCATCCAAGAAGCTACGAATAATCTTCTGCTCGACTGCTCCTGCAAGGACGTCTTGCACCTCAGATTCCTTGCTAGGCAGCCCACACTTCTGAATCAAAGGGTAAGGAGATAGGAATAAAATTGTAAATCAAACTACATCTAAGGACAGGTGCAGACTGTAGTAACGATCTACTAAAGTTAACCATTGCTCCTAGATCAAAATGTGATAAATTATAATATATGTTTGCTTCAAGGAAAAATTGAAACATATTTTCTTGTGCTCTGGTGGTAGCTATACTCGTGCATAAGATAACCAACATGTATTTTGACAAACTGATGTGTATTTTTTATCCACTTCTAATTACAGTCAAGCTAAGTGAGTGGAATAAAAGTGAAATTGTATACAAAAGTAGAAAATTACCAAACAACAACCTTGTCCTTTAAGTGGCACACTAAAATATACACCTCAAACCCTGGCAATCCGAACTGCTCTCTTTAGTGTACGACAGAAAGAATTTTAAAAAAGGGCCATTTGGCGGTGACTCGTGTGAGCTGTGTTCAAGTCAGTTGACCAATGCAATAGCTAAAGCATGTTTGGAGAAAGTAACCATGGACAGATATAGGTTAGAAACAAAATTCAATCCAAAATTTTAAGATTAAACATCGTAAGCAGGATGGGACCTTTTCACTTTTCTTCTCCTTGGGGGCTCACCAGTTTTTTTGTTGCAGCAACCTACTACCATGAAATATTAGCTTGTTGTAAGCCAAAATTTTAGTCCCACTGACGTGCAAATGAAATATTAGCACAACTGGAGCAAAGAAGATCACAAGATGAAAAAATTAATCATCATTATAGATAAAAGAATAGGATGGGTGAATAAAATAACTCTTTCTCCTCAATCTATATAGCAGAGCATGAGTAAGCCCAAATAGTTACATAATTTGCCTACTTTCCATACTGCCTAGATAATTAGATTTCCTTGAAGGAAGAACCAATACAAACGAAACTGACATTGTTCTATCCTTACCAATTGAGATGCATTAGTGAGAAAACTGAAACTTCTTACCATGATGCATGCATAATTAGCAGGCTTACTAGGTTCCAATCACTCCAAGAGATCAATGAGCATATCATGGGAGTTGCTCTGTTCCGCTGATTGTGCGGGAGGACAAAGTGATGAAGACACAAATGTAGCGCTGGATTATATCACAAATTCGACAGCCAACAATGATACGAGCGATGGCTCCCACCTCCACCCCGCCGCCACCTTAACCCTAGCCCTCCACCCCACCGGCGATCAGCCCACCCGACCGTGGGTTTACACATCGGATCGCACCACCCTCTCTGGCGCATGTTGCTCTCCTTGTTGGTTGTCTTCTCCATGGCGGTGCATGCTTCCATCTCCTTGGGCTTGGACTTTAGCCCGGGGATGGCTTTGGCGGCTGAGATCCAGTGCACGTTCAACAGATCTGTGCATCTGACCTCTGACTCGGGTCACTTCACGATGGTGGTCTCTTTTGCCCGGCACTCTTTTCGTCTAGATGAGGATAATGTTGGCCTCGCTCTTGAATCTGCAATTGGTGGTTATTGCTCTCATCTCAAGGTATCGTACCTCAATGATCGGGTTTTTTCTTTCATGGTTTCCTGCAAGCAAGTGGGGTTTTTCATTCTACATCAGCGTAGTTTTGTCTGCGATCATTTCAAGTGCTATCTTCATCTTTGGGGCCATGCTGGTCCAGATTGGGAGAAAGAATTTCGCCTCTGGCAGGGTGAATGCCAGCAGGAATGGACCCTAGTTCCAACAAAACGTAGGGTTTTACTTGGGATGCAGGCCATGAAACATGTTCCTAGTAAATCTTCTTTGCGTTGTAGTTCTACCTCTGGTCACCCAAAGAAAAAACTACGATTTTCTACGTTCATCAACTATCCTGCTCGTAAGGAGTATAGTTATCACCCCACGCCCTCTGATGTGTTGACGGTCTGTGAGGCTGGTTATCATGTGTCAGCACAAGAAGCCTCAGGCACCTCATCGCCGGTGACGGCCTTGGCTAGCTCACCGCCTCCGGCGATCCTTTTTGGTCCGTTCCATCTATCCCCGGAATCTCCGCTGTCTGTTAGCGGCAACCCAGGATCTCCTGCTGGTTTGAAGTTTATTGGACCGGACTTTGTGGACATTCCGGATTCTCCACAGTTGGAAAGTCTTGGGCCTGCACCTCAGCCCAATTCCTCCTCCTCTCAGCCCATTGAAATTTATGATTATGAAGAGGACATCTTGGCCCACCGCGACTCCACAGTTTTAGAGCAATTCTCTCCATCGCCGCAGGAGGTTGTCGGGGATTTACAGAGCTTTGACGAGATGATTGAAAATATGGCTGCCACATTTTAGGACTGCCAGAATTGCTTGGGTATGGGCCATCAGACAGAGACTTGTTCTAACAGGATCCGGTGCAGAAAATTTTTTTGGTCTGGTCACATTAAACGGGACTGCACTGTCCAACCACCTGATTCTCCCCTCTAGGTGCCCAAAGTCCCATCCAAAGGCTTTGGAGCCCGCGCCAAGAAAGACAACTCTTCGGCCTCTTCAGTTTCCCCAAACCAGACGCCTTCACCCCCCAAAAAACCCCAATCGTCCGCCTCCCACCCATCGTCGTCAAGCTTACGATCTTCGTCGGTCGTTCCTGCTTCCGCCGCACCGACAACAGCAGCTCCGTCATCTCCAATGGCGGTCTATGCGATTGACCCACATCGCTTTGTTCTGGCTGGATATGATATCGTCGACGGGGGAGAAGATCGGCTCCCAAGGACCTTCTACACGCCTGCAATCACCCCCCCCCCCCCCCCCCGCAACCATGAGCAATACATGGTGGCAATCATCGAGCCCATACCAGAAGCACACTTGGTTGCCATCCGTCGACAGCAGGTTCTTGATTTTCTCACACAGACCCTGCATATTTCGGTGCTTTCAGCTCAGACTTGGTTCCAAGGGATAGGGCTTTTTGAGATGGAGGATCCTGTAGTGAGGGGTTTGTTTACTCAGCACCCTCCTTTTCCCCTTGGTGTGGATGAAGATGGAGAGGAATTTTTTGTCAAGTTTATTCCGCACAACCAGGGGGGTTTCAAGGCTATTCATGGCCATAGAACCGGCTGGCTCATGTTTATTGGAGTGCCACTGGATTATCATAACACGCAGTGCTTGGCAGAGGTTGTTGGAACTTTTGGCCTGTTTCACTACTGGAACCAAATAGATCGTCGTCTGGTTAGATCCCTGGTCAGAGCTTCTTTTCCAGATAATGCTTTGGTGCCGCGTTCTGTGGTTTTTCATGATTTTGCAAACTGGGGTGGTGCTGTTGTATCTTGGACTGCTGGTTGCTTCATCTTGACTGGAGAATTTGCAGATGCTATAATACCTGCCGACGAAGACCCAATGCCTCTTGACGGCAACCCACATCCTATGCCAGGCGTAAACCCACCGCAGCCCTTCTGGGCAATGCCACTGTACCCTGTGCTTGGTTGGAATGTTGTTCCACCTCATCATAATACAAACCAGGGTAACAATGCGGGAGGCTGGGGTGTGGATGCCAATGAGGCCAACAATGTCAATGATGATGGATGGGGCCCTTGGGATGAGCAGGTTCAGCAACCACAGCAGCAACATGAGGATTAACCTGGTCAACAGCAGGATATTGTTCAGGAGCAGAATTCCATGGTCCTCTACCCTTCTTTGGACTCTGACAATGACATGGATTTAGAGGAAGTTCGGCAGCCCATCCATCATATTATGGCGCAGCACCCAGTGGCTCCTCTTGACCCAATTCAACTGGGAATTGTTCGGATTGTTTATGGTCCTGTGCTTCCTCCACACCTTATCTGGGAGAGGTCTTTTCATTCACTGCTGCCTGAATTTTTCATCAGAAAGGTGCCTGCTTCGCTCTCCACACATCAACAATGGCAGTCTCAACTCACCACCTATGTTCTGCCTGAGCACTGTGAGTTCTCTTTTGGATTTCTGATGAAGCCGAACAATCCTCCCACACCTTGCTCGTCTGTTGTTATTGAAGAGATCTTCTCAGATCATGTGGAGCCTCAAGTTTCTGCCCATGAGCCGGTTGAACATGTGCAGCCTGCAAATGCTGACTCGCCACAGAATCACGATGATTTCTTGTTCACGCCTGTTCTTCCTCCAGTGCTTGGCAAGCATGGACGTGAGGCCAGGCGAGGTCGTCGGTCGCTAGTTGCAGTTGCTCCAATTCCATACTTCTCCGTCAGACGCATGACGCGCAGCGCTGCTAAGGCCTCTGGTTACAAACCAACTTCGGCCATTCCCACCAAAGCTTCTGCATTACGCCGCCCGAGGGCCAAGAAGGCCAAGCCATCAGTTGAATACTCAGACGTTCATGAAGATGCAGCGCAGGCGATACCTCCACCAACACCCATCGCTGTCTTACAGGCAGTAGGCGCTCGTCTGGGTATTTCTGTGGATCATCTGACTCTGGAGAAGCTTACGGTTCCTCCTAAGCAATCTTCTTCTGATACAGTGTCCGATGATGAGTAAACCTAGGCTTCAGGATTGGCGCCAGAGGGGTCTTGCCTGGCATAGTTTCTGTTTCCTTAGTGGCTATGTTTTATCTGAACTTGTTGCACTGTATGCTCTTTTGGGTTGTGTGGTTGTGGTCTATGAAATTGCTAGGTTATGCCTGACAGTCCTTATTTTATCGCTGCGAGTTCTTTATGGATAGTACAACTTGTCGTAACTGGCGTGTGCTTTGTTGGAATGTCCGTGGCCTGAATTCAGATGCTCGTCAGCGTGATTTGAGAGCAAAGATTGAGGAGAGCCAATACTCCATTGTTTGTTTCCAAGAAAAGAAGTGTGCATATTTTGATATTTGAAAAATTAGATCTTTCTGTCCTCGGCGCTTTGATACTTCTGTGTTTGCCCCGGCCGTTGGTGCTTCTGGTGGCATCCTTATGGTTTGGAACTCGGCCATCTTCCATGGGACCCTCGTTCAAATTCAGAGCTTTGGCATTGTAGTTTCTTTTCAGTTAGTTCATAATGCTAAGAAGTGGACCCTAGTGTCCGTTTATGGGCCCTGTGATGGCCCGCCTAGGGATAATTTTGTTAGTTGGCTCTATCACCTTAATATCCCAAAAGATGAGAATTGGCTGCTTCTAGGAGATTTCAACTTCATTCGTTCCTTTGATAATAGAAACAGACCAGGTGGTGATGTCAATGACATTTTCCTATTTAATGAGATCATTGGCCATTTGGGTTTGCTGGAATTGCCATTAAAGGCAGAAGTTTTACTTGGTCCAATATGCAAGAGCAGCCATTGCTCGAACAGGTTGATTGGTTTTTTACCACTTCAGACTGGATTTCTATCTATCCAACACTGTCGTTCTACCCCTGGCAAAAATGTCGTCTGATCATGTCCCTTGCGTGGTTTCAATTGACACCAATATACCTAAACCCAAAGTCTTCAGATTTGAGAATTACTGGGTGGACATGCCAGGGTTTTTGCACTGTGTCAAGCTTTCTTGGAACCAGCCAGTGTTTGCTGATTTGTCTCCTTCTGTCGTCCTGACAACCAAGTTTAAGCGCATGCGTTCTACCCTCAAGGCCTGGAGCAAGAATCTGTCGTTCCTTAAACGTCTCACAATGGATTGTTCCCGAGTAATTTTATTCTTTGATAATCTGGAAGATTTGAGGCCTCTCACCACACCTGGATTTAACTTTGGGAAGATTGTTAAATTACACAATGAGAATCTGCTTAGAATCCACTACATTTATTGGAAGCAGAGGTGTACAATCCGTTATATTAAGGTGGGGAGGAGAATTCTAAGTTTTTTCATGCTATGGCTTCTGAACGTCTGCGCAGGAATATGATTGCAGGCCTCTTTGTTGCAGGTGTTGACCCAGTTTCTGATCATTCCCAAATGGCGGGAATCCTTTGGTCCTCTTTCAAAAACAGAATGGGCCAGGCCCAAGGTATTAATATGGGCTTTGATTTGCCCGCTCTTATTCAACCTGTTGAGGGCCTGAGCAGTCTGTCTGAACCGTTTTCTGCTGAAGAAATAAACACTGTCCTTAAAGAATTGCCGACTGATCGAGCTCCAGGGCCGGATGGTTTTAATGGTCTCTTTGTTAAGAAGTGTTGGCCCATCATTGAGAAGGATTTTTGGCTCTCATTCAGGGGTTTTATGATGGGAGACTATCTTTGGAAAATATTAATGGATCCCTTATTACCTCAATTCCAATGATGTTATTCCTGAAGGACCTGAGGATTTTAGACCAATCTCTCTCACTAACACATGCCTCAAGTTCCTTACTATGCTTTTGGCAAATAGGCTTCAGAAGGTCATTCTGCAATGCATACATAAGAATCAATATGGGTTTCTGAAGAGCAGAGCCATTCAGGACTGCCTGGCTTGGGCTTTTGAATATATACATCAGTGCAATCAATCAAAAAGGCCAATTATCATTTTTGAAATTGGATTTTGCCAAAGCTTTTGACACATTCGAGCATGATCTTATCTTGCAAGTTCTTCAGCACAAAGGTTTCGATGCCAAATGGATTTCTTGGATTAAAGAGATTCTCTCCTCAGGATCATCATCTGTTTTGCTCAATGGGGTGCCTGGCAAACAGTTCAAATGTAAATGTGGGGTCAGGCAGGGGGATCCACTATCCCCTCCTTTATTTGTCATAGCTGCTGATCTACTTCAAATAGTGGTCAATGACATGCTGGCTAAGGGAGTTCTAACACTTCCAATCCCAACTCAAGACCCTGATTTTCCTATCATTCAGTATGCAGATGACACAATAATTATCCTTTCTGCAGTAGAGGATCAGTTGGAGGCTCTAAAGAACATGCTCAATATTTTTCAACAGTCCACTGGCCTAAAGGTAAATTTTGCAAAATCATCAATGGTGCCACTAAATGTTGATCCCACAGAGGCACAGAGGTTGTCTTCCATCCTGGGATGTAAGCTGGAGAAGTTACCTTTCACATATCTGGGTTTGCCTCTTGGTACAACAAGACCTAGAATAATTGATTTCATGCCCCTAGTGGATAGTGTTGAAAGAAGACTGTCTGTTAGCTCTGCCATGCTCAACCAAGGATCCAGGTTGCAATTGCTCACATCTGTGTTTACTTCAATGCCCATATACTTTCTCTGCAGTTTGCATATCCCACCTGGTATTATCAAACAGTTGGATAGGATTTTTAGGCAGTGTTTGTGGAGAGGCAATTCGGATGTGCCTAAGCAATCCCTAGCTGCCTAGGATTTAGTCTGTAGACCAAAGGATAAGGGAGGTCTTGGCATCCTAAACCTCAATGTTCAGAACCAAGGTCTGCTTCTCAAGCAAATGCATAAGTTCTACAACAAGCAGCAGGTTCCCTGGGTCCAATTGATTTGGGATAGTTATTATGATGGAGTGGTGCCCCATGCAACAGTCCTAACTGGCTCCTTTTGGTGGAAAGACATTCTCAAGCTTGCTGACACATATAGGTCAATTGCTTCAGTGCAAGTTAATATGGGTGATTCTGCTTTCTATTGGCTGGATGCTTGGAATGTAGGTGGCTCTTCAAGACCACTTAGCCTCAGATTACCAAGGCTTTTCTCTTTTGTTTTGGATGATAAGGTTTCTGTCAGGGAGTTCTTACAAACTCAGGATTTGTACTCCATGTTTCATCTGCCAATTTCTCAGCAGGCAGCAGCAGCAGCAGAATCAGAGAGATCCAACATTGCCTGATGTTTGGATTTGGCCTGGTAAATCTGGACAGTTTTCTGCAAAGAGCTTCTATGACATCATGCATACACACCTCCCAACTATTCAACCTTGCAGCTGGCTTTGGCAGAGCAGATGTACTATGAAAATTAAGGTTTTTGGCTGGCTCCTATTTTTTGACAGGCTCAACACAAAGGACATGCTGGTCCGCAGGCACTGGAGGTCCCCTACGGCTGATAATCTATGTGTTATCTGTAATGCCTTTGTTTGGGAGGACAGGGCACATCTTTTCTTTGGTTGCAATTTCAGTGCTAGGGTTTGAAACTACCTGCAGATCGATTGGTCATATGGTTCTACTATTCAGCAAAGTATATCTCAAGCAAGGTAGAGATTTGGGCATCCTTTCTTCTTTGAAGTTATGCTCACAGTTGCTTGGAATATATGGATTCTGCGAAATGGGAGAACTTTTAGGGGAGTTCAGGCTACTTTTGCTGCCTGGAGGGGCAGTTTTGTACATGACATTCTTCTCCTGTCACATAGGTTTAAGGATAGATATAAGTCTAGGCTTGTAGATTGGGTTAACTCCCTCTTGTAATTGTAAGTTTTTCTTAACCTTTAGTTTAGGGTTGTAATCTCTTTCTTTCTCTATACAGTTATTTTCTTTCAGACTGCAATAAAGGGCTGTGGGGTTTTTACCCTACAGTAAATATTCAAAAAAACAATGATACGAGCACATATTTAAGGAAAAACAAATCCAAGATGTGATCTCTACTCTCTGATACCTAGTGGAGAAATTTGATGGAGAGCGCCATCACCACCAGAGACACGGGGTTCATCACCAGCACCGGCGGAGCTCTATCCAGGATGCAAGGGAGTCAAAGTGACGTTCATCTTATCGCGCACAATCAGGGCATCCACCGGCGGGCGGTGTGCCTCGGGGAGCCGGCGGCCGGTGCTCTGTCAAGGCTATTACTGCAACAGCAAGTCACCCCACACACCTGCTCGCCTGCTTCATGCACATGTCTTGCTGCTCGCCCCAATATACTTGCCTGCTACACGTTGTCATCATTCACACCCTGCACACACCAGCCACCAATTAACACACACACACACAAGAAACCACACACCACATCGTCTACACACCCAGGACATCATCTTCCACATACTCTGAATTAACGATGTAGCAGCACACACAAAAATTCTGCAGTCACATTTAATCAAACACTTTGCTTGCCTCGAACTAGGAATATCATGGAGGGGATTGTAGGATCCAGGGGGCAAGCAGGGGAGACACACAAGGGAGCGAGCAGAAGGCGTGTGCCGTAGAGGGGTCTGGATGACCTTCGTTAGCAAGGGCTGGGTGCACAGGACAGACGCCGACGAGTAGCTCTTCCATGCCGCCCCCACCACGCGTTCGGCAAGGTGATATGGTTGGGGGACTCGCCAGCTGTATCCCACAGCCTTGTTCCATTCCTTCAGTTGAGGAACTACTCGTCGTCGGCAGGGCAAGAAAACGCGTGGGAATTTGGTGCGTGCTCGTCGTCAGCGATGAAGGAACTGGGAAAGAGGTCAGCGACAAGTGGGGCACAGCGGCTAGGCGTCGCGTGAGATGCGGTGGATCCTGTCGAGCTCATCCAGATTCGGCGATGGCGGAGTGAGGACGGGCACCACGAAGTGGAGGGATGGGGGCGCGGCGATGGCAGCGGCGGCGGAGGGCACCGTCATGTTCTCGTGCAGGGAGGGCTGCCTACAAAACTTTTTTTACCTTGAGGTTGGGATACAATGGACGGCGGGTTGATCTCTACAAACCACACGGAGTCAATAATATTGCAGAGACAAAATTTAGTACCACCTCACGTATATGTTTTAAATTCAAACTAAAAGCATAAATTCATGGGAAGAAACGTATTGTGACGGTGAACCCGACAAAGTCAATCCATGCTTCATTATTAGGGAAAGATTGTTCTTAATGTGTGCTTGCATGATTATATCCATGAATTTTTGTGTATGATCAATCACGTGTATCCTTGGTGATGAGTGCATGTTATTTAACTCTTATCATTTTGAGCGCTCCACCAAGATGTATGTGACATGGAAGAGTGACCCATGATCCTAATCGATTGTGCATTTGCATTCAAAAGCAAATTTTAAATAATGCACAAATTTAGGGGGCACTCTTGCTTATCACATACTTCTCAAAGCGACGATGTATTTCATTCATTTTATCATTTGTCGAAACTTTGATCTATACGTTGTCATCAATTACCAAAAAGGGGGAGATTGACAGTGCAACTAATCCCCGGGTAGTTTTGGTAATTCATAACAACATATAGCTCATTGAACTAATATCCATTCAAGTTAAATATTTCAGAAAGTTCAATGAATGGCATGGCACGGGCTAGAGATGTGGACCCCTCAAATGCTAAGGACACATATTGGCAAAAGCTCAAGACTCTTCATTTCTATTTTAGTGATCCAAGATCACATTGAGTCCATAGGAAAGCCAATACTATTAAAAGGGGATGAGGTGTTGCTTAATGGTCTACTTGCTCAAAATGCTTAGTGATATTGCTCCAAAGCCCTCAACCACTTTTCCTTTCCAAATATGTCCAAAACCCAAAGTCAAACTCGACCCCACCGAAACATTCTATCCAGCGCCACTGAGTTCATTTGACCTAGCCAATGGCAGAAACCCTAACACCTCGGTCACACCAATACGAATCTCGGTCTCACTAAGATGGCCTTGCAAACTCTTTGTTGCCTGTTGCAATTATTTTAGTCTCACTGAAATGTGCAATCGGTCCCACCGAGTTTGCTTGACCAACTCTATGTTTACTCTTTGCTGGAATCGGTCTCACCGAGTTCAAGAAATCGGCTTCACTGAGATGAGGTTTTCCCTATCCCTAGCACATCGGTCCCACCGAGTTGTTCCAGTCAGTCCCACCGAGATTCCTAACGTTCACATTTTGAACTAAATCGGTCTCATCGAGTTCTTCTATTCGGTTTGACCGAGTTGGTTCAAATGTGTGTAACGGTTGGATTTTGTGTGGAGGCTATATATACCCCTCCACCCCCTTCTCCATTCGAGAGAGAGAGCCATCAGAACGTGCCTACACTTCCAGCCTACATTTTTTGAGAGAGAACCACCTACTCATGTGTTGAGATCAAGATATTCCAATCCAACCACAAGAATCTTGATTTCTATCCTTCCCCAAGTTGCTTTCCACTCAAATCATCTTTCCACCATATCCAAATCTGTGTGAGAGAGTTCAGTGTTGGGGACACTATCATTTGAAGCACAAGAGCAAGGAGTTAATCATCAACACAACATCTATTACCTTTTGGAGAGTGGTGTCTCCTAGATTGGTTAGGTGTCGCTTGGGAGTCTCCAACAATATTGTGGAGTTGAACCAAGAAGTTTGTATGGGCAAGGAGATCGCCTACTTCGTGAAGATCTACCTGAGTGAGGCAAGTCCTTCATGGGTGGTGGCAATGGTGGGATAGACAAGGTTGCTTCTTTGTGGACCCTTCGTGGGTGGAGCCCTCCATGGACTCGCACAACCGCTACCCTTCGTGGGTTGAAGTCTCCATCAACATGGATGTACGATAACACCACCTACCGGAACCACGCCAAAAATCTCCATGTCATCATTGCATTTGCACTCTCCAAACCCTTACATTTACCTTCATATGCAATGTTTTACTATTCGCTACTACACTCTTATAATTGCATGTGTAGGTTGATTGCTTGACCTGTACCAGTTGCTAAAATCTGCCAACAACTAAAATTGGGAAAAGGTTATATTTTTATTTGGTCAAGTAGTCTAATCACCCCCCCCTCTAGATCTATTTTCGATCCCACAACACTGAGTTAACAGATTAGTTCCAAACATGATATAAAATTACATATAAACCATACAAGATTGATAATATAATAGCATGGAACAATAAAATATTATGTCTACACTTGAGACGTATCAGCCCCTCTCTCACAGTGGCGGGTGGTCCCCTTGGGCCAACTTCAACAACCTCCATGACACAAGATGAGGACATGACTACCATGGGTACGTCCAAAAATATTGCATGCATGCATATTTCTTAGGTGATTTCTAATGCAAACTATGAATAATTTATTTATGTTATCCAGGACAAAAATACTTCACAAACTTTTGTGTCATGTTTAATTGCAGCCTTGCAGGTGTATGGGACATTTGTACAATCCACATATGATGATAAGGAAAAAAGATAAGTTTAGGTGTTGTTCAAAAAGTCCTCTCAGGTCACTTTAAGCACAAGAGAAAATAGAGTCCATGTCTCTCACATTCTGGACTCAGATTGGGACTGCACAGATATACCTGACTCAAAACACCAATATCTCTTTTATCCGAACTCCGAATTAGGTGATTCTTTTTTTGTTGGAAAGTAGATTTCGTGCACTTTCCAGCCCAATTGGATTCACCTTCAAATTCGTCCAGAGCGTTGAGATATTGATGAAACAATCTGACATTGCAGCAGGATCCGAATCTAACTACAAGTCCGAACGTGTTACATCACCTCCACTTGGGCCCATTGGCCTTGTACGACCTAGGGTTAGTTTTAGGCTGCCTTGGGACGTCCTCCCACCTCCTTGGCTGCCACCCCTTGCTCCTATACATGTAACACCCACGATACGGCTATATCTCCCACGTGTCGGAGCACGACTTAGAGGCATAACCGCATAGTAGGCATGTCACAAGAGGGGTAATCTTTACACATCCCATGTACTGAATAAGAAAGGGATAAAGAGTCGGCTTACAATCGCCACTTCACACAGTACATAAATATAGCATTACATCATCCAGAATACAATCAAGGTCCGACTACGGAACCAAATAAAGATAGACAACCCCTAATGCTAGATCCCCGATCGCCCAAACTGGGCTCCACTACTGATCAAAAGGAAATGAAACAACACAACGAACACGATCTTCGTCGAGCTCCCACTTGAGCTGGATTGCGTCACCTGCACTGGTATCATCGGCACCTGCAACTGTTTGGAAGTATCTGTGAGCCACGAGGACTCAACAATCTCACACCCGTGAGATCAAGACTATTTAAGCTTATGGGTAGGAAAGGGAAGTGAGGTGGAGCTGCAGCAAGCACTAGCATATATGGTGGCTAACATACGCAAATAAGAGCGAGAAGAGAAGCAACGCAATGGTCATGAAGCTAGAAGTGATCAAGAAGTGATCCTGAACTACTTATGTTCAAGCATAACACAAGAACCGTGTTCACTTCCCGGACTCTGCCGGAAAGAGACCATCATGGCTACACACGCGGTTGATGTATTTTAGTTAAGTCAAGTGTCAACTTCTCTACAACTGGACATTAACAAATTCCCATCTGCCCATAACCGCGGGCACGGCTTTCAAAAGTTCAAAACCCTACAGGGGTGTCCCAACTTAGCCCATCACAAGCTCTCACGGTCAACGAAGGATATTCCTTCTCCCAGGAAGACCCGATCAGACTCGGAATCCCGGTTACAAGACATTTTGACAATGGTAAAACAAGACCAGCAAGACCGCCCGATGCGCCGACATCATGATAGATGCTGCACATATCTCATTCTCAGGGCAACACCAGATGAGCGCTCCGTACAACTAAAACCAGCCCTCAAGTTTCCCCGAGGTGGCGCTGCAAAGGACTCTAATCCGGACCAACACTTAGACAAGCACTGGCCCGGGGGGGCTTAAAATAAAGATGACCCTCGAGAGAGCGACTCCCAAGGGAAAAGTAGGTGGTGGTGAGGCAAATGGTAAAACCAAGGTTGGGCCTTGCTGGAGGAGTTTTATTCAAAGCGAATTGCCAAGGGGTCCCCATAACACCCAACCGTGTAAGGAACGCAAAATCAAGGAACATAACACCGGTATGACGGAAACTAGGGCGGCAAGAGTGGAACAAAACACCAGGCATAAGGCCGAGCCTTCCACCCTTTACCAAGTACATAGATGAGTTAATTAAACAACAATATATATATAGTGATATCCCAACAATATCCATGTTCCAACATGTAACAAACTCCATCTTCACCTGCAACTAGCAACGCTATAAGACAGGCTGAGCAAAGCGGTAACATAGCCAAACAACGGTTTGCTAGGAAAGGTGGGTTAGAGGCTTGACATGGCAATATGGGAGGCATGATATAGCAAGTGGTAGGTATCGCGGCATAGCAATAGAACGAACAACTAGCAAGCAAAGATAGGAAGTGATTTCGAGGGTATGGTCATCTTGCCTGAGAACCCGCAAGGAAAAAGAACGAGTCCATGAAGAAGACAAACGGACGTAGTCGAATGAATCCTCACAAACGCGACGTAATCGGAACTAACCCGAAGAAGCAACACCGGAAAGAAGCAAACAACATGGTAAACAACCATCACATAATCATGGCATGATGCACAATCAAGTATGATGCATGTCCGGTTTAAAGATGCATGGCATGGCAAAGAGCACAAAAAAAAACTACAAATTAAGTGAAGCTCAATATGCAACGAGTTGCATATTGACGGAACACCACATCAATTATTTAGTTCACTCCCGGTTAGGTACTCAACAATATTAAATGTTGGTTAACATGGCAAGAGGTGAAGCATAACAAAACTATACTATCTAAACAATTTAAATGGGGCCATATATAACAAACAACAAATCCGGTAAATCCCCATATGCATTTAGCAATTTAATGCAAACAACAATTTTAAACATTTTAAATGTTATTATCATGATGTGGATGACATGTGCAAGCTTTATGCAAGTTATATGAAAATGTTAACATGAGCATCTTATGAGGCATTTGTCATCGTGGCGGAAAACAAAAGGGGTGCCACGGCAACGACAACGGAAATGGTGCCACAACAACACTCCGATGATCCGGTAGCTCACGAAGATACCGGTGCAAAAGGGAGTAGGTGTGAGTGTGTCATGCAAGGATGGTGGGGAGCTCCCGGGAATCGGGTTCCCACGGGTCGACGGCCTGGCAAACGAGGAGGGGCGTGCAAGTGACAAATTGTGACACGGTGCAAACACGAGCATCTCATGCATCGCAAGCATGCGTTCTCGGAAGGACATCTCGGCGGTTATACCTTTGAAGCGTGCATTCTCGGAGGGGTTCGGGTTCGGTGCAAAGTAGAGGAAGTAGACGTTCATGGTTCGTCGAGGGAAGTAGTGGTTCATGTTCAGGAAGCGGTAGAGGTACGAGTCTTCGACAACGGTTGTCATACACGTTCCGAGGTCGTCGGTAGAGGTACTCGTGATAACGGCGACGGTAGTGGAAGACGTTTTCATAGATGTTTGAGTTAACGGTAGCTATCGGTGTCAAAACTGGCAGATCTCTGGTAGGGGGTCCCGAACTGTGCGTCTAGGCCGGATGGTAACAGGAGGCAAGGGACACGAAGTTTTACCCAGGTTCGGGCCCTCTCGATGGAGGTAAAACCCTACGTCCTGCTTGATTAATATTGATGATATGGGTATTACAAGAGTAGATCTACCACGAGATCAGAGAGGCTAAACCCTAGAAGCTAGCCTATGGTATGATTGTTGATGTGTATGTTGTCCTACGGACTAAAACCCTCCGGTTTATATAGACACCGGATAGGGTTAGGGTTACATAGAGTCGGTTACAATGGTAGGAGATCTGAACATCCGTATCGCCAAGCTTGCCTTCCACGCCAAGGAAAGTCCCTTCCGGACACGGGACGGAGTCTTCAATCTTGTATCTTCATAGTCCAGGAGTCCGGCTGAAGGTATAGTTCAGCTATCCGAACACCCCCTAATCCAGGACTCCCTCAGTAGCGGTACTTGGTGAATCCTGAAACGGTCTTAGCATCTTCACGCGTATGGGTACTAGGTGTCTCCGTTTAGCCAAACTTGGGGGGCATCGACATCATGGTACTTGGTGTCCATGGGTCACCGTGTCGTGGTACTTGCCGGTCCAAAATTTCTCTTCTTCATGGTGGTCAATCGGGACATCGAGGTTATCCACTACGACGAACATGGCATGCATGTCCTGGGGGTGCGGCACGGGTACAGCATGTCGGGGCTACGTCTTGGGTTCTTGGCCGCAGGGTCCACATGGAAGCCAAGGAGGCCGCACGAAGAACGATGTGGTCGCTGCTGCTGCACGCCGGGCCGGCGGGAGGAGGCGCTCGGGAGCCCGACATGCCTGAATGACTGTTGTTATAGCCTCGGGCTGCTGGAGCGCTTTGGAGCTGCTGCTCGTGGATCCCTAGGATGACTGCTTGGCTGCAGGCGCGCGGTGGAGAGGTTCGCCGGACGGAGCAGCTGCGGGGCTGTCGCGCGGGGAACGATGCCACGGCCACGGTTGGTCTGACGATGGAGGCCATGGATGAAGGGGAGGTCCGGCGAGGACGGGGCACCAGCAAACGAGGGCGGCGCTGAGCAAGAGGCAGAGATGGCGAGGAGCTTGGGGGTGCGGCGCGAGGTGGTGAAGCAGAAGAGGTAGCCGGTGGAGGGAGCGGGTGCTCGAGGAGCTCCTCTCCTCGGGCGCTCGGGCGATGGGGGTTGACGAGTGGGAGGCGCGAGCGGGAGGAGGTGGCTGAGGTGGACCAGTCGACGGAGGCATGGGAGGCTGGCGGTTGCGGGCCATGAAGTAGCCGAGGCACGGGCTCCAGGCCATGGCGACGGGAGAGAGAAGAGAGGATCGGGCATGCGCGTGCATGCGGGTGCTGGCGGCAGCCGGGAGGGAGACGAGGGAGATGGGTCGGGCCAGGGAGGGGTTAGGTTAGGAATAGGTGGGCCTAAAGTACCGGCCTAGTAGAGAGGGGGACTTAGGTGGGCCGACGCGGATGAAGAGGCCCAAGTGGGCTGCGGCTGGCCTAAAGCTGTTGTTTCCTTTCTCTCTAATTTTCTTCAAGGAGAAAATAAAGAGAAAAGCACAGGGGAAAAGGAGAGGTGTATGAGAAATATAAAAATATCCTCATGACCCTGAATACATGCCCTATTTGATAAAATTGGTTTGGACATTTTTAGAGGTAGAAAAATAAAACAAGTTTAAATATGATTCAAACTTGAGGCATTTTTGAACCTAACCAAAACAACTCCAAAGGATCTTAAATTTGACAGAGAGGGTTTAGGCATGGTGAACTAGCATCAGGAAAAGAATGAACATTTCTCAAGGAGGGGAAAAGGTCACTTGCCAAAATGAAAGAAAGAAGAAGGAAGCAGGAGGTGATGATGCATGATCATACATGGAGCATCCAACAATGTGACATGCATGAATATGACAATGCACATGATGATTATGATAATGCAAAAATACAAGAGACACAAATGCAACATGACAACGATGGGCATGGCAATGCAATATAACCAAATGATGAACATGATGCAAGAAGCAAAATATGACAATGACACTCATCCGATCATGGAAACAAACAACGAATAATTGGAAGACACCTGGCGCAATGGTCTCGGGGCGTTACAACACTCCACCACTATGAGAGGATCTCGTCCCGAGATCTAGCATGGCACCGGAGGGAAAAGGAAGAGGAAGAGAAGAGGTGAATCTAAGTTGCTTCTTTGACAAACGAGTGAAACCAAAGATCCTTGCGAGGTTGAACAAATTTAAAGAAAGAATTCAACGAGGATGAACAAAGTTGAAAACACTCCGTTAGAAAAGAGGAACAAGGGAGACAAAATTCGGACAGCACTCCGGTTGAAAAGAGATGCAAGACTTGACAGAATGGGAAGAACTTTAAAAGAGGGCACGACACTCCAGTTAAAATAAGATAGAGAAGGAATAAGAATGTTATAATTTGGGCAGCACTCCGATTGTAACTGAAAGGAATTGAGCATGATCTTGACAAAACAAGATGATGGGTCGAAGAGAGCAACATCACAATGCCTCCGGAACAAATGTAAGAATGGAATCAAAAGAACGGAGGAGAAAACAACATCTTCTACCTCAAAAGAGCTTGAAAAGCATCTTTAGGAGAATGGTCGAACAGAGTTGTTGGAAAACCAACAACGAAAAGAGTAAGCTTTTTGTGGGTTTATGGAAAAACATCTCAAAATCTTGAGGTGAAATTCTGTCACATACGAAAACAATAGATTGGATTGATATGAACAGAGACGAGAAACTTATTTCACCGGTAGGATAAATGAAGAACTTGGATCCTTTATAAGCACCATAAATAGCAACAATCCTTAGGGAAAACTTTAGGTCAAATATAACCCAAGATAACTCCAAAGAAGAGATTGATGGGTTGCAAAGGAACTCATGAACGAATTGAAAATGATGGGTTTAAAATATGTCATTCCGGACAACTTGTGAATCATGAATACACCAAGCAATTGTCAAAAATGACGTAACACCACCTCAAAAGATAAGGTAGAACGAATTGCACTTCGGAATGCAAGATAAAGAATGCTTGAACTCCTCAAATAAGTCATGTGTTGAACACCATGTTTATTTTTAGAGTATAGCTTGGCGGATCTTAACTTCAAGAGAAATCTTGAAGAACAATTGCAGAATGAAAAGAATCCTTGACGAACCACCATGTAGAGCCTCCACGAAGAACTCCGATAACAAAAAGGATGATCAAACGAAAGGAACGAGAAGTTGAAAACACAAGGTGAATCCTTGCAATAATTTAGATGGAGCTTCGCAATGACATAACCGAGAAAACTTGGCACTCCGGAAAGAAAGATGAACAACTAAAAACAATAATTTTGATGAACCTCCGGAATAAGGAATTGAATATACTTGATGAAACAAGAATAAGAATTACATTATGCTTATCCTTCACCAATTTAAATTGATGACAAACAATGTATTAGGCATACTACTCCTTCTTGTTGAAAGGATTAAGATAGATATAGCGCGAACTTGGGAAGGTCTTCAACGAACCACCGGAAGGCTTGGGAAAAAAACCGGATGAATTGATATGATAACGAAGGAAGAGAACTCTTGAACAAACCACCGTAAGAATTAAAAACGATCAAGGAAAAGATAGCGAAACACCGGGAAGAATTAGCACATGAACGAAGATGCTTGATTAGAGAATATTTGGATGATGCACTGGTATGATTTGGAGAACGAGAGCTGAAAGCTGGAATGAATAAATCTGAGATGATGGGCTCCGAATAATCAAACTGAAAAGACTCCTGAATTGCTCCATATAGGTGGAAAGAACTCTCACAATCGAAAATAATTATGAGAGGATGGCATAAAGCTAGCACCATGAATCTTTGAGAGAACGGATATGATTGAAGAGAAACTCTTCTTCGGTCTTCAAATCCGAGAATGACAACGAGAACACCACCATGAATTGTTGATACACTCCGGAATGATTAAAAGAGGAGAGGTTGAGCCAAAGATGAAAAGAATTTGAAAGCGATATTGGAGAAGGCAATTGACTGATGAAAATTAATTCTTACGTCAAACTTTAAAAGATTTGAGAATAGCTCCGGGAAAATTAGAAGAGTTGGGTAAGTTCCTGGGAAAAGACCTATGGGTTAGGGCCCACTCAAAAGATACACCATCGAACGATTACTTGAAAGGGAGATTGCGCCGGTTGATTTAAAATGGCTTGAATGAGATAATATCCTCAAAAGAACTTGAGCGAATAGAGAATGGAAACTTGAACCTTTTGAGATATCTTCAGCACTCCGGAACAAATGAATAGTGAGAGGTGAATGATAAAGAGGTGCACTGGAATGGGAAAACATTTGAAACGAGGACAGGATATGATCGACAAGGCTTGAATTGAATTCACCGGAAAGGAACGAAGAATGATGAACTTGAAGCTCCGTTAGAATCTTCCTGAGAATCACCGGATAAAAACATTGGCGGAAAAGAATGGAGAGACTTCCCATCAATAAAAGAATACTTGATTAAGAAATCTGAGTCCTTGAAGAAAAAGGGGTGGGAGGGTGGGAAAACAAAGGCAACTTGGTACGAATGAAACAAACATCGTTGAGAATACTTAGATTTGATCTTGCGAATGTTGAAATGATCGAATCCACTTGAAGAGAAACACACCGGTTGGAAAGAATTGACATGACAATCTCGACTATCATGAAGGATTAGTATTTACATAGAAATATGAGAACACTGCTTAGGAAAAGGTATGGAATCAACCCTTGACATTGAAGCAACTCGAATACCACAACTGAAAACAAGACAAAGGATTTGGCTTGAAGAATAAGCCGGAACAAACATATGATAGAGATTTCGTCCGAAGTTCTCGTGGTGGGGCCCACACGGGCTCGATCGTATAGCACCATCATGTACAAGGTAGTGCACATGATATACGAAGCGTCCCCGGGTCAGCATAGCCAAGGACTCTTTAAGACACAATGAGACCACTGTAAAACCAACCATGGATAGGCGGACCACTAGACGTCGAACCCCAATTTCATATCATACATCTGTCAGAAAGATATCCTAGGAGCTACTTGAATTCCCACTTATAAACTCCCGAAACTTTCTAGTTATGCAATCAGGTGTTGGGGATACAGGGGAAGCATAATATCTCACCCTAAAAGCATCCGTTATACGAGTTATGGTAATACTCCCGAACTGCCGCCCCGGTACTGGGTGGCATCGAGGTTATCTCACCAACAACTGCATAAAAGAGATTTTCGATGTTAGCGAAACTCAGGTATTCCAGAACTGCAACGATAAAATTGTGACGACAACACCTCGGAGCTCAACTCCCCGGGATACCAACAATGGAGGAGGTGATGATGCATGATCATACATGGAGCATCCAACAATGTGACATGCATGAATATGACAATGCACATGATGATTATGAGAATGCAAAAATACAAGAGACACAAATGCAACATGACAATGATGGGCATGGCAATGCAATATAACCAAATGATGAACATGATGCAAGAAGCAAAATATGACAATGACACTCATCCGATCATGGCAACAAACAACGAATAATTGGAAGACACCTGGCGCAACGGTCTCGGGGCGTTACAATATAAGTATATCAATCTAGTAGATTTTTCCTTGGGATTTGAATAGTTAAAAGTTAGCCAACTCAACTTTGTGTACTTTGTTTTTGTCCAACGACCAGACCAAGACCGCTTTCGGATCCCCACTTTTATCAATACTTCATATATATATATATATATATATATATATATGCAATATTCAAATTGCATTACCATATTCTTGCTTGTTCTTTGATTGCATGCAGGAATAGACCTTCGTGGTCAGGCTGATCGTGCTTCCAGCATCGTCAGTAACCTCAGGAGATTGGTCTAGCGATTGCTAAGATGCAACATTGTGCATGTTTGTAGTCGGATCGTCAAAGTTGACTCCACCAAATCGATAGCTATCATCTCATTGAAAGATCGGGACACCCTCGCCTCTATCAAGTGGTATCAGTTTTTCAGGTTGCTCAGTGAGAATTTCTAGTTATCCTTAGATAGATTTATTCTCTTACCTGTTGTCCAAGAAAAAGCCATAAAAATTTAGATTTGTTCATCCTTTGTCCAAGCCAGGCTCGGTCTTTGCAATTTAATTTTCATTCCTTGCATAGTTGAATTATCGGTTGTATCGTCGTGTCGAATTGCTTGTCTTAGTGTCTAGTTCATTTAGAGTTTCGAGTTCTGTTCACATTAGTCACGCCGCCGCCGAATCATTATCCCTTCCGCTTTCCACCACCCCATCCATCAAATTCCACCACATGCTACCCATCGTTCATTGTCATAATCATAGTTGAGGTCAATCACATCTTCGCTTGATCCAATCTGTGTCTTATCTAGTTTGTTTTGGAAGAGTGAGAAAAAACACAAAGAAAAAAGAGAGAGAAAAGTAAAAAAGTCAAAGAAAAAAAGGAGAGAAATAAAAAGGAAAAATGTGAGAAAAAAGAGAGAGAGAAAACGAATCTATCTAGACTCAACCTCGTACCTGAATTTCAGATTGGAATCTGTTTTGCACATTGTTCGGTAAAACATGCATATCTTTTTCATATGAAGTCCGTTTTGACTCCACAAGTACTCAAATTAAAGGTAGCAACGATCCGCATCTGAATTGTTGCAAAATCTAGTTCAAGATTTGGCACCTCAAAATTGGCTTCTAAATAGGTGTTTTGCCCTCCGAAGTTCGCGAACATAGCTTGTTCCAGTTTTCAGGCCAGCTTAAAAAAATTTGACTCCTCATGTCAACTCGTAATTGAGTGATTCTTTTTGCGTTGGAAAGCTTGAGTCAATAGCATTCTGTAGAAAAATTATCAGAAAATTGACACAAACTTTTCCAGAGAAAAGTTGGAGAGAGAGTTGTTGGTATATCCCACTTGGCAGTTGTTTCACATCATTATCTTTACTGCTATTGTGATCTTCACTTATATTTTGCTGTCCAGAGCTACTTCACATCATTTATTGATGCTAGTTGTGCTACACCGTGACCTCGTTAGTGTTTTAGGCTCGCGTCTCTAGTCTGGTCTAGCTTAGGATCAGCACAGTACCGTCGTTGAGTGTTTATTCAACATTGCATCTTTGAATTGATTATTGCTAATCTTTTGCTACCATATATTTAAGCCTTTCAAGCTCCATATATTTCTGCACCGTGTATACGTATGTTCCCTTCGCAATCGCTTTACTCAATCTTCGAAGTTATGTGACACTGTTGGTTGCCTGACACCACCTGCTGCATGGTAACAACTTGTAAGATATTGATATTTGCTTTACTGTGAGTGCTTTACCACCACATCCTAGTAGTTCATAGGAACATTATTCTTGAATTTTGTTTCTTGTTTCTACTAATCATGACAGGTTCTGGAGATAGAAGTTCTTGGAGGATGAATGCACCTTCACCATCATGAGAGGTGGGATAACACACACAAGCACATAGTCAGGTTATCTCTTTACCGTCATTTGAGGGTAGATTTAAAGCTGCTATTTATCTAGATTGAGAGCTTGAAGTAGAATAAGTTTTTACTCACAATGATTTTTCTGAAATTGAGAGAGTATGAGCTGCCACTAGAGCATTTATTGGTTTTTCTTCTGTTTGGTGGAGTGTACATTGTAAGAAAAGCATTGATAACCAACCCACAACTTGGAAAGATTTGAAAGCTGTAATGAGACAACAAATTTTTCCTTCTTACTATTGTCGTGAATTCCTTCGCAAATTGGAATGATTAAAACAAGGCTACAACACTGTTCATGCTTACTACCAAGAGTTCAAATCTTATATGCATCACTGTGACATAGAAGAATCTGAGGATGATACAATGAATAGTTTTTTGGTGGTTTGAACAATGATATTCGCGCAAGATCTCAGTATATTCCTCGTTGCATTACTGGTATGTATGTTCGCGCTTGTACCTTTGAGAGATAGATACAAGAAAATGCAATGGGACTATAACAACTACTATTCCAGTTCATGCTTACCACTACCGGTTGGTTCCTCGACCATTGCACCTACTAGAGAAACCACACCTTTAGATTGTGAGCATGACATCATCTCAAGTGTATGGTACATTGTCATCGTCCGTACCTACATCAGCTACCACTACAAAAAAAATACACTTCCGTGATGATACATGTTTGTCACAGTAGGTCGCGTTTTCTGTCATGCATGTACATCCATGACAAATTTATGATAGAATCAAGATAGTCATACCTGTGCTATCGTAGAAGTGTTCCATGACATTACCAAAATGATCATCACGGAAGTGTCCACTTCCATGATGATAAATCGCGCCTCACAGAAGTGCTTTTGTCAAGGGTGACCGACACGTGGCATCCACCGTAACGGAACGCCATTAAGCTATCGGGTCGGGTTTTGGATCCGATAACCCGTTAACAGCCCCGACCAATGGGGATTTTCCACGTGTAAAATCATCATTGGCTGGAGGAAACACGTGCTGGCTCACCGTTGGGACAGATGTCATCCGCTCATTGGACCGAAGGTGCATATGATACGGCGACACGTAGCACGGCCCAACAGAGGCCCATTCCTGTGAAAAGGCCGGCCCGTTTGACTTGGTCAAAAGGTGGCGGGCCGGCCCATGGAAAGCCTGTTAACGGCATGTTCGCATATAGCCCATTTACAGCCCGCTAACCCAGGGCTTGTTACGCCCTATCCGAATTAGGCCCAGTAGCATCATCTGGGACGTCCAATATGATTCAGCCCATTTTAACTTCCGGCCCATGTGTGTCCCATGACTTCTTTCGACCCATATGAGGACCTTTGTAACTCTTGGCCCATTAACGGCCCGTGGTGAAATTGGCCCGTAATGAATAGTGTATAACTTTATACCCATTAACGGCCCGTTATTCCATTGGGAGGTTTCTAGCCCAAGTTATCTTTCGGCCTTCTCAGGGCCCATTGATTCTTGGGCTCATTTGCAGCATTCGGTTACATACGGCCCGTTACTGTCATTTTCTGCTTGTGGGCCAAATTCAGCCCGTCGTTACAGTCGGCCCGTTTGCGGACCGTTAATACGTTGGGCCGTTTTCATGTCAAAAAACTCGTTGGGCTGTTTTCATAGAGTTATCAAATACGGCCTATTAACGGCCCGTTATGGTCCACGAATAGTACGACCCATGATTGGCAAAATGATGATATGCCCCGTAGAAGGCCCATGGATCCTACGGCCCGTATGAGGCCCATGGATAGTACGACTCATAGAAGGCCCATGGATCGTACGTCCCGTAGAAGGCCCATGGACCCTACGGCCCGTAGAAGGCCCATGGACCCTAAGGCCCGTATAGAAGGCCGATGGATCATACGGCGTGCAGGAGGCCCATGGTTACAACAGTCCGTGTGTTGCCATGATTATTTTGGCCTAGTTACCAAAAATAGGCTATTGTGGCCACTAGAAAAAAAACAGAAAAAGAACTGCGGTGACTACAAGCAAACAACTAAACAAGACAATAAGGAAATAAATAAGCAAGCAATTAACACTAGCCTATTACCGCTATTACACATATTATCCACTGGGCATCAAAGTTCGACACCAGTGCAAATATAGGGAACAAAGCAGCACATTACATACACTGGCCGTCAAAATTGGCCACCAGTGCAAATAAACGCAGCAGCAAAACAAGAGCATAACTGAAACAACTTCAGAAGAGCTCAAGAAACATTATCCTGGGTATCCACCATGCTGGCAATAAGCTTAGCAAACTGATTAGCTTTGACCTGTTTGGCGCTAAAATCCTCCAACGCTTGCTGTTGCACCAGAAAGTATGCATCTGAATGCTCCAGGGACTTCCGCAGTCCTTCCGCTTCTTGTCACAGCACAGCTGATCGATGTCTTTCAGCTTGTAGCTGAGACTCAAGAAATCGAACTGATTCAGACAGTGAGTTTGAATAGCTTGTGCAAGCGGTAGTGGCCAGTAACTCGAACACTAAACCAAGACAGGACTTTGGGGTTGTCTTGCTGTCTTCAAGATAGTCTTCCTTAGCTATTTTATCAGCTTTGTTGGAGACCAACAAGGATGTGTCACTATCCTGAACCTTATCTGCATTACTTCCTTTACCATTTCTTAATAAGGCACTCTTCCCCAATATTCTGTCGGCATTCTAAAAGAAGAAACAAGCAGACACATAACAAGTTTAGCATGTACTAGTATATGAAACTCATTTCGGTGAACCAGTTCATTAGTAAGGTGGACAGGATTAAACTACCAAGTGTTCTATTTCCAAGTACTAGTACATAATAAAAGCATCAAACAAACATATATCTATGTCCTATGGTCACTGCATTGTCTTTCCAAATCAAAATAGAGACACGGTTCAAATCATATCAGTTCAAGACAAAGCAGCAGTAAAAGAATACAAAGCGTGGGAAACAACACGGCACAACAAGATTTCAGATGGGTACCACGGGTCTACATGTACAACAACACTATTGGCTCTGTTGTGATTGCTAGTAATGTGCATGATATGAAAGTCAACTGTATACACAATTGAAATTGAAATCAATAGAGCTATTGATAAGAGCAAACCTGTTAAAGAAACATGCGTGAACATACCTATTGTGCCATTGGAGTTTCGATTGGATCCTTCAATTTAAAAATAAGTTTGTATGAGTAAATACAGTGATACAAGAGCAAAGCAATCATAGTTAAAAAAGGCGTGCCTAAGCGAGCGCTTAAGCGCGCCTAGGCTCTAGGCGTTGGCAAAACGCATTGCGCATAACTACGCATAATCTATGCATAACTGTGCATAAGCATGCGCTTTGGTCAGTAAAGCGTAAGGCGGTGGCAAAACGCACAATTAACACCTAGCGCTTTTTTGAACTATGATAGCAATGGAATCTTAAATTATAACAGTTGTTCTTCAGGTTTAGGCACTTGTTCTACATGAACAGAGTACAGTAAGATGCAAGAATATAATACTTAAAAATAGAAAATGAGCTCATAGACCTTACCACATTCTTGTTCTGGACCAGTACAGAACAAGGCGTTCCCAGTCATCGTCTAGTAAATGTGTCTCAGGAGAACGTAAGGGAATTTGATGAGTTTGTTTGTCGGTGAAGTACATTTTCTTCAGGTAATTCCGATACTGACACCAAGCATTCTTGAAGATAGCAGAGGTATTAGCACAGGTTACCTCATCCTGAGTTTCCAAATCGGTCCTTCTTTATAGAGAAAAATGGGAAAATTTGATGTATTATAACTGAGGGAGTCCTGGATTAGGGGGTCTCCGGACAGCCGGACTATCTCCATTGGCCGGACTGTCAGACTATGAAGATACAAAATTGAAGACTTCGTCTCGTGTCTAGATAGGACTCTACTTAGCGTGGAAGGCAAGCTAGGAAATATGGATATGGATATCTCCTCCTTTGTAACTGACCTTGTGTAACCCTAACCCTCTCCAGTGTCTATATAAACCGAAGGGTTTTAGTCCGTAGGACAACAACCACAACATACAATCATACCATAGGCTAGCTTCTAGGGTTTAGCCTCTCTGATCTCGTGGTAGATCTACTCTTGTACTACCCATATCATCAATATTAATCAAGTAGGACGTAGGGTTTTACCTCCATCAAGAGGGCCCGAACCTGGGTAAAACATCGTGTCCCCTGCCTCCTGTTACCATCCGGCCTAGATGCACAGTTCGGGACCCCCCTACCTGAGATCCGCCGGTTTTGACACTGACATTGGTGATTTCATTGAGAGTTCCTCTGTGTCATCGCTGTTAGGCTTGATGGCTCCTACTATCATCGATAGCAATGCGGTCCAGGGTGAGACTTTTCTCCCCGGACAGATCTTCATGCTCGGCGGCTTTGCACTGCGGGCCAATTCGCTTGGCCATCTTGAGCATATGGAAAGTTACGCCCCTGGCCACCTGGTCAGGTTTGGAAGCTTAAACTACACGGCCGATATCCGTGGAGATTTGATCTTTGATGGATTCGAGCCTCTGCCTTGTGCGGCACGCGGTCACGATGAGCATGACTTAGCTCTCCCATCGGACAGTGTTAAGGAGATCGCACCGGCAGCCGCTCCGACCCTCAATTTGGAGCCAGTCGCGCCTTCCGCGGACGGGTGGATGGACCCCGCCACGGAGACCTTACCCTCAGCGGCGATCGAGCCGAACATCGACCTTGCCTTGCACGAGAGCCGTGTTGTTACACTGCCGGATCCTTCTCCGGCCACAGACTCCGAACCGCCTGCGCCCATTCCTATCGAATCTGATTGGGCGCCAATCATGGAGTTTACCTCCACGGATATTTTTCAGCACTCGCCCTTTGGCAACATACTAAACTCATTAAGGTCTCTCTCCTTGTCAGGAGAATCCTGGCCAAAGTATGTCCGGCAGGACTGTGATGCGGATGACGAAGAAATTCGAGGCCCACCCACCACCCACCTGGTAGCCACTGTCGATGACTCAACAGACATGCTTGACTTCGACTCCGAAAACATCGACGGTATGGACGACGATGCGGGAGGCGAAGAGGAACCACCGCCCACAGGGCGCTGGACGTCCACCTCATCATATGACATATACATGGTGGACACACCAAAAGAAGACGACGACGAGGAACGGAAGGACGCAACGAAGGCTTGTCCCCTCGAGAAGCAGTCAAAGCGGCGGCGCCCAAATCCCGCCTCGGCAGAAATAACGATCATACAGACCCAGCATTGGAGCAGGGCGAACCACTGCCGGACCACGGCAATACGGAGAATCAAACCGAACAAACCAATTCTGTCAAAGATAATAGTCTGGATGACATAACGCCGGACAGGCACCCGGAGCAGCAGAATGCCCGTCAAAGGCTTGTTGCCACCGTGAGGAGTCTGAAAAAGCAGAAGCAAAGGCTCAAGGCTGCGCAGGACACACTCCAAATCAGATGGAGTAAAGTACTCAACACAGCAACGAAGTATGGTGGTAATCGCCCCACCAAGAGCTACCTGAAGCGGAAGTTGCTACCCGAATTCGATGAGGAGGCCCTAGATCCCCCACAACCAAAAATCAAAACGGCCACCTGGCCGGATAGATGACCTCACGGCCAACATGGAGCGGCAAACAACTCCACTCACAAGCCAATAAGCGATCCACACGAGGGCTCGCACCAAAAGGACGGTGCAACCAGATCCATCTATGGACCACGCAAGTGCGCCCCAGCATATGATGTAACACAACAAACATCAGAACAATGTGGTACACCCGGATACAGGGGTGCCGCACACCCCCTATGTTTCACCAATGAGGTGCTGGACCATGAATTTCCAGAGGGATTCAAACCCGTAAGCATAGAAGCATATGACAGAACAACAGACCCTGGGGTCTGGATTGAGGAGTACATCCTCCATATCCATATGGCTCGAGGAGATGATCTCCACGCCATCAAGTACTTACCCCTCAAGCTCAAAGGGCCAGCTCGGCACTGGCTTAAAAGCCTCCCCGAAAACTCCATTGGAAGTTGGGAAGAGCTCGAGGACGCTTTTCAGGCAAATTTTCAAGGGACTTATGTCCGACCCCCGGATGCAGACGATTTGAGTCATATAACTCAACAGCCCGGAGAGTCGGCCCGAAAGCTTTGGAACAGGTTTCTTACTAAAAAGACCCAAATAGTTGACTGTCCAGACGCCGAAGCCTTGGCAGCTTTTAAGCATAGCGTCCGCGACGAATGGCTTGCCAGACACCTCGGCCAAGAAAAGCCGAGAACAATGGCAGCATTAACAAGCCTCATGACCCGCTTTTGCGCAGACGAGGACAGCTGGCTAGTAGCACCAGCAACCCAAGCACATCCGAAGTTAGAGATGAAAACGGAAATCACGATGCAAAAAAATAATAAGCGTCATAATAAAGAAGACAGCTCGAAGAGCACGGCGGTACACGCCGGATTCCGAAGCTCTCGGCCAGGTCAGCAAAAGCCGCCCTCTAAAGGTGCCAGAGATGAACTATCCAGCCTGAACAAAATTCTGGACCAAGTATGTCAGATCCATAGCACCCCTAGTAAACCCGCTAATCATACCCACAGAGAATGTTGGGTCTTCAAACAGTCCGGCAAGCTCAACGTCGTACACAAGGGGGAGGATACACCAAGCGAAGATGAGGATGAGCCTCTCAAGCAATACACTGGGGAACAAAAGAAGTTTCCATCAGAAGTCAAAACAGTCAACGTATTACACATGATTAAGGGAAGCAAAGCGGCCCTCCCAGATAAATATGCCCAAGGGCCTATCACCGTGAAACCCTGCCACTGGTCGTCTCAACCGGTCACTTTCGACCATCGTGATTACTCAGCAAGTATCCGGTGGGCAGGATGGGCTGCCCTGGTATTAGACCCAATAATTGACGGATACCACTTTACACGAGTCCTGATGGACGGTGGCAGCAGTTTAAACCTGATATTCCAGGATACAATCCGCGACATGGGGATAGACCCAATGAAAATTTGCCATAGCAACACTACCTTTAAAGGAGTAATGCCAGGCCCAGGGGCTCACTGCGCGGGCTCCCTGCTACTAAAGGTTATATTCGGCTTCCCCGATAACTCCCGTAGCGAACATTTAACCTTCCACATTGCTCCGTTCCAATGCGATTATCAAGCACTACTTGGACGCGAAGCTTTTGCTCGCTTTAATGCAATACCGCATTATGCTTCCCTCACGCTCAAGATGCCCGGTCCACGTGGCATCATTACAGTGAACGGAAGTATTAAGCGATCTTTGCGCGCCGAAGAGAATGTGACTGCCTTGGCAGCCGCACACTAAAAACGGCCTCACCAACTAAAGCATTCGATAGGTCGTCAAGACCACGGACGCGGTTAGGCGAGTCCGGCGCTGCTATATGTAATTTGCACCGGATTGATGGCCACACCCCTATTAAAAATACAAGGGGCTCAATGTGCACAGACAAGTGGCAATTTCTACTCATTTTTAGTTATACATGGTTTCTTTAAAAACTATCTTTTTGCACGACAACTTTTTCACCTAAGTTCCTCTCTTTTACAGATGACCATCGTGCTACATCCGTCCAGGATATGGCACAACGGAGACACAGGCGCAGACGTGCAGCTGGGACCCGCTCCAAGGATTCTTTTTAGATTAAGACCCTGTGTAAACCTTTTTACTGTCTCTTGTTGATACACATCCACCGAATTCTCAGCACAATTGAGAAGGATGCTGACGTCTTGGCATGTGGCCACGTCAGAATAATGCATGTACCCGGACACAAGGGGCTTCTTACAAAGGGCACTATTTAGGCCTGGTTTATACCATAAAGACCGAATACCTTAGGGAGTGTTCGGCGTCGCGAGTTTGGCCTTATATGCATCAGCTCCGAATCATTGTCTTTGGTCAAATGTTGGGTTTGCCCGGCTCCTGTGTTTTGGTGCCCTACGTTCCGCTTTATCGGCTAAGGCAGCACCAGGAGAACTACTGCGATTGTGCCCTGGTTCATCCGGATGAGCACCTCAGTAGAGAAAGTCGAAAACTGGCTGTCATGATATAGCGTGAGACTGGTCAACCACTCGATGACCTATCAGAATGTTAGAATTCCTCCGCCTTAACGAAGGGCCGTTTTCCGGCCAGGCATGTACGCACCCCGAGATCGGGAGAGTGCGGAGCCACCAGGGGCTATCTAGTAGCCCCACTGTCAAACTCCTATGGCTAAGTGAAAGTGTTAAAGCATTATAGTCCGGTTGCCTCGTTCGTTGCGCTATCACCTCCTCAATAGGACCAAGACGTTGGGTTAAGTGTGAACACGCGTTTTTTGCGAGCACCTCCGCATTATATGCGTGGGGGCCGAAGCCAACGACTGCAATCTTTCTGGTTATACACATGTATACATAAACGGGCGCACAGGAGGCGTCACATTACTTTAAGGCAAAAGTATAAACACAGCCTTATAAAATTTCGTAAAAACATTGTGTTTAGAATGGGAACACATATCACTCAAACATAATATTCTTCGAGCACTGGGCCTCTATCAAACGAGCACCCTCGAGAACCTCCTCGAAATAGTGCTCGGCAGCCACTCGGCCTATGGCCGAACCCTGCGCCACAACAGTGGTACCGTCCATCTCCACCCAGTATGCTTTAACACGGGAAAGGGCCATCCACGAGCCTTCTATGCATGCCAACCTCTTCATCGCATTAATGCGCGGCACCGCACCAAGGGACTGCTGCACTAAGCTAAAATAGTTGTTCGGCTTTGGCTTTTCCGGCCATAGCTAATCCACGAAAGACCTCATGGCGAGTCCGGACAACCTATTTAGTTCGGCCCATTCGGCTAGCTGATCAGTCAATGGAAGAGGACGCTCTGGAGCATCGAATTGCGACCAGAATAGCTTGTCCACCTCACGATTTGTTTGACCTTGGAAGTATTTGGCCGCATCGGTAGCGCTCGCTGCCAAGTCCATATATGCATCTGCCGAACTCCACAGCCGATCTAGAGGGGCATACCGTGGATCTCCGAACTTCCTCCGTAGCATGAAGGGCTTCCTAGCCGCAATATCCCCAGCTTCCCGCAGCTCCTCCTTCTTCGCTTTCATAGCAGAGCGGGTGTCTTTGTCCGCCACCGTGGCCTTCTCAAGGTCTGTTGCCTTCGCTCGATTTTATTTCTCAAGGAGCCAGCAACGGTCGGCAGTGTCTTTTAACTCTACAGCCATCTTGGCCATCTTCTCTTTGCTCTCGCAATGTGCGGCCTTCTCGGCTTTCAACTCTTCGGCCGCCTTCAAAGCAGCCGCATTACTAATCCTCGCTTGTTCCTTGGCTCGGGCAAGTTATGCCCGAAAGGTTTCCATGGTGGCAGCTCCATCTGCAGTCACAACATATTAAAGATACTGACATCATGCTGCTCTTACTGTGTGGCATTCACCAGAAAAAACACTTACCTTGTGCCTCGTCAAGCCTCTTGTTAACAAGCTCGATGTCGGCGTCTGCCGCATCCAGATGCCGTTTTAATTCGGCAAACTCACTAGTCCGGCTAGCCACCGGAGCTTCCACCACCTGCACATAAAGGCAGTCTGGTTATTGCCTGGGACTATGATCCTCTGTTTGCCGCCGTTCTCGACGACAACCAAAGTCTCAGGGGCTACTATCTACACAGGGCACACCTAACATGTGCGATACTATCACATATTATCTCACGTACCTCAAAGCCTGTCAGTAGACTCATAAAGGCTTCATGTACTCCACTTTCGGCGGACGAAATTCTCTCCATCACCGTACCCATCAGCGTACGGTGTTCTTCGGAGATGGCTGCTCGCCCCACCAGCTCCCTCAGAACGTCCGACCGCATACCAGACGGTGTCGGACTCTTTTGTTTGCTCTCTTCGAGAGCCGGACGCTGGGGACTTCGGGGGTCTATGGGATTATCTTTTGGCCTCACTGGATCCGGAGAGGCCCTCCATGACGACACTTTGGGGTCGCCCGCTTCTTGAGCGGAGGAGTCCGGGGGAGGCGTTTCGCTCTCCATCATCTCCGGAAGAAGATCCCGCGAAGACGAGCTCAGCTGAGAGAGGCTAAGGCTATGCGGTGGTCATTTTCTCAGAAGAAAGACAGTATACCTTCACTATTAAAGTATTTTTTGGATCACTTACGACTCCTTGGAGGGCTGATCCCCGCGCGTACTTTGTGCGGCAAGAGCACCCCCCGAGGCAGGACCCTCTGTTGGAGACTTCTTCTCCCGTTTGGAGGCCTCGGCTTCCGGATCCTCGGAAGCAATCCTTTTCCTCCCCCGGTTATCCTCCTTCATGGAGCTGCTCATTCCCTCGGTTGGAACTGGCAGCGATGGGGGCCCGCATCTGCCTGTATTATTTCCCCATGTATCTTCCTTCGAGGGCTCCGGGCAAGGTGCGAGCTCGAGCATCTTTTTCAATACTGGATTTTCCAAACCCTCGGGGAGGGGGGCCAAACACCGAATCATCTTCTCCTTTGTTAGCCAGTCCTGGTCAAAGAGCGAACTCTCAGAAATAACTTCATGATGAATAAAAGACGGTGTGTTCGGCTAGAGGATTTCTTACTTGTTCGGGGGCGCGGTTACTGCTCAGGCCCACGTCCTCGGTAGTATCCGGACACTCTATTTGAGGTCCGAAGAATGACGTGTACATCTCCTCGTGCGTCAGGCCAAGGAAACTTTGAATGGCATGCGGTCCTTCTGGGTTGAACTCCCACAAGCGAAGGGGCCGGCGTTTGCAAGGCTGGACTTGAAGAACCAGCATAACTTGCATTACCACAACCAATTTAAAATATCCCTCGAATAGATCTTGAATGTGGCTTTGCAGTATAGGCACGTCCTTGGCTGGACCCCAGCTCAGACTTCGGCTAATCCATGACATCAGTTGTGGTGGGGGGGCGAGTGGAAGGCGGGGGCAGCCGCCCACTTGGCACTTCTGGGAGCCATGACGTAAAACCACTCCCATTGCCATAATTCGGACACCTCTGGAAAGGAACCTTTCGGCCATGGAGCTCCTGCCATCTTGCCTATTGATGCGCCTCCGCATGCTGAATGTTGCCCCTCGATCATCTTCGGCTTCACTTCAAAGGTCTTGAGCCACAGGCCAAAGTGAGGGGTAATACGGAGGAAGGCCTCACACACGACAATAAATGTCGAGATGTGGAGAAAGGATTCCGGAGCTAGATCGTGGAAATCTAGCCTGTAATAGAACATCAAACCCCTAACGAAGGGATCCAGAGTGAGGCCTAGGCCTCGAAGGAAGTGGGAGACGAACAAGACGTTCTCGTTGGGTTCGGGAGTAGGGATGACCTGCCCTCGAGCAGGCAGCCGATGCGAAACCTCGGCGGTCAGGTATCTGGCCTCCCTCAACTTCTTGATATCATCTTCCGTAATGGAGGAGGGCAACCATCGGCCTTAAAGGCTGGATCCGGACATGATTGAAGATCCGGAGCACCTGACCTAGGCTTTGGGTGTTAGAACTCGAGGCGGGGGAGGGGTTCGATTGAGCACGAAAGGGAAAAAGCAAAAACCATGTCCCTTTATAAAGAGGATGAATATCAAGTGTCCTCTCCGTAGCTGTTTGGGACTTACCTATAATCTAGGAGTCCTAGACACGGTTGGGTTACCCACGACCGTATTAATGAGAATCCCGTAATCGGGGGAACACGATCTCTGCTTTGACAAGATGTGTCAAGAAATCGCCTCGCGTTATGTGTGGAGCTGGTTGAAGAAAAACGGTTCGAATAATCACCAGGCCATGACATAACGTCATGCTGCCAAAACAAGCCAGCAAATTAGATTTGTGAAAATATTATTCTCTCTGCGGTGGTATGTGGAACTTATTTTCCAGGGTCGGACACTATCCTCGTATTCAAATTCTTCTGTGATGTATTCAGAGAAGGAACCCGCCTTGCAATGCCGAAGACAAAACTGCGCGCCGGACTCATCATCATTGAAGCCTGGTTCAGGGGCTACCGAGGGAGTCATGGATTAGGGGGTCTCCGGACAGCCGGACTATCTCCATTGGCCGGACTGTCAGACTATGAAGATACAAGATTGAAGACTTCGTCTCGTGTCCGGATAGGACTCTACTTGGCGTGGAAGGCAAGCTAGGCAATATGGATATGGATATCTCCTCCTTTGTAACCGACCTTGTGTAACCCTAACCCTCTCTGGTGTCTATATAAACCGAAGGGTTTTAGTCTGTAGGACAACAACCACAACATACAATCATACCATAGGCTGGCTTCTAGGGTTTAGCCTCTCTGATCTCGTGGTAGATCTACTCTTGTACTACCCATATCATCAATATTAATCAAGCAGGATGTAGGGTTTTACCTCCATCAAGAGGGCCCGAACCTGGGTAAAACATCGTGTCCCCTGCCTCCTGTTACCATCTGGCCTAGACGCACAGTACGAGACCCCCTACCCGAGATCCGCCGGTTTTGACACCGACAATAACCATCATGGAGGTAGGATGTATGGGACGAACCAAAGTAATGGCCATGAATAACATTACTTACACATAACTCCTGGACAAACACCTGCAACTGGCATTTTCCTTCATCTTCAGTATAATATTTCCAAGATGGGAAGATACGCACATACGATTTAACAACATCAAATGCGATAGATGCTAAACTACGACTAGCTGGTTGTGCTTCCTCCACAGGAATAGGCATACTAACTCGTGGAGTTGGGGTTCCCCGTGATAGTACTGGCCCTTTGGGCACTGGAACTGCCTTACTAACTGCTCTTGTTTGGGAGCTCTATGGTGGAGATGGTGTTGTGTCAACAGGAACTGGGTTACTATCAGCTGGGGTTGGGGTTAGATTGGGTGAAGCTGGTTCTCTGTCCATCGCGGTAGGGGTACAATTTGTGAGAGTTTGGGTTATGTGTGGTAGGGCTGGTTCTTGTGCATGTACAACCGGGGTGCTATCTCCACCAAGAGGTAGCACTGTTTTATTTGAAGACCGTGTTTTTAGTCCGCTAGATACTGGCATCACCTGCTCCAATTCAAATGGCTGATAAACAGGAAACATAGTTGAATGTACAGACATTGTATGAGAGACATATGCAATAGATAGTGTGGAAAAAAGAGGGCATGAAATAGTTTACATGTATATTGTTTAACTAAAACGGATAGCATGACATAATTTCACATATATGATGTCTATCTAAACTGGATAGCATAGCATAACATAATTCAAAGATATGATGAATAACTAAACAGGATCGCATGACATAATTCACCTACATGTTATCTAAGTAATCAGGATCGCATCATTTAATTCACATATGTGATTTATATGCTAAACAGAGGGCATTCGATATGATGTCTGAACTAAGAACATGGTCTTGAATATTGTGTATATGATGTCTAAACTATGCAATGCAAGACACCGTATGCATGATATGAGCAGTATAACCGTGCCAAGTTAGTGCATACACCTCAGTGGGGGGATAGGAGTGGTCATCTGTCTCTGAATCCATCTCTGAGGAGCTATCGGGACCTAACAAGAGATCTGCTTTGACAGGTAGCACTGTCTGCTCTGAAGGCCTTGTTTTCACTCCAGATTTTTCCATCTCCCACCCAAATGGTTGATTCGTAGGAAGAGTAGTTTAATGTACAAACATTGTTGACAAATGGAAATGTAATGAAGAAAAGGATGGGCAAGATATCATTCAAATATATGGTGCCTGGTTAAAAAGGATGGCATTGCACATTTCACATATATTATGGCTGGCTAAAAGACATGAGACTACATAATTCCCATATATGATATAGAAACTGAATAGGTGGCATTACAGAACATGTCTAAACTAAGCAAATGACATATATGATGTCAAAAGTAGGCACTGCAAGGCAACATATGCATGATATGACTAACATCATCATGCCAAGGTAGAGCAAACACCTTGGGGGTAAATAGGAGTGGTCAGCGGCGTCTGAATCTGCCTCAGAATAGATATCTTCCTCTAGATTACAATCTGGAGAGGGGTGGGGAGGGTTTGCCATTGAACCCACCATGGAGCGATGTCTGCATGACATTGTATTGCCGCGCAAAACTCTTCTCTTTTCTCTACATGTTCAGCATGACTGTGTACAATATCTGACATGCATACAAAAAAATATGGTGAGATTATGTAAGGAGAGCATGCAGAAATTTAGAGTGATGGTAACAACCAGTGGATCGACGTTTTTCCGTTGAACCAAAATAGCCCTAATGGATCAACGTGAATGTATAGTAATAAGTGATGCAACAAGTGTACAACCTCTTTGTCGTAGCCGTGTAGACCTCAGCATCATTGGGTTGGTCGCTGAAGCAGTTGAGGCAGAGGTGGCTATCGGAGGTGTGGAGGAAGATCTGAGGAATCTGTAGACGGCGTCCAGGGCACTGCTCTGTTGTGATGGATCGTTCTGTCGTTGGAGCAGCTCCGGTGAGCCGTAAGACGTCAAGGCTGAAGCAGCACAAGACAGACATCGTCAATCTCAAGTGGGATTCTAATAGCATCTCCAATAGATGATGTAAAATGGATGTAAAATTAACATCACCAAAAACCACATGACTACAACAGATGAGGTAAAAACTATTGACTCTGAACTTAACTGTCGAAACTGAAATTTACTATGGAATCTGAATGCTACTGTCGAAACTGAACGCAATGGTAGCAGAGAGGCACTTGACATGTAGTTTAGGGAGGGCCTGTAGTTCATCTTCAACCTGCACCCCCTGAGCCGCCAGCCACCACCGGCCGAACTGCCGGCCCCAGCGCCGCCTCGCCGCCCCGAAACAACTCGCCACCGCCGCCCCGGCCAGCCCTCTAGGCCCCTCGCCCCCCCCCCCACCCTGAACCCTAAGATAGATAGTGGGGTACCTCTCCGGCGAGCCCCCGTCCCCGCTGCGGGTGGTTCTTCCTTAACTCCGGCGAGCCCCCCCCCCCCAACCCCTGAAAATCGACTAACCCAAAAGTCGATTCAGTCGACTGAAGTGTGGCTTAATCGGAGCAGAGCAACAGCACG
This sequence comes from Triticum urartu, assembly GCF_056163025.1. Taxonomy (NCBI): domain Eukaryota; kingdom Viridiplantae; phylum Streptophyta; class Magnoliopsida; order Poales; family Poaceae; genus Triticum; species Triticum urartu. The sequence continues at coordinate 165,469,506 of NC_141873.1, read as the reverse complement.
AGCGAGGGGGAGAGCAGCAGTAGCAGCTGGGCGAGCGAGCGAGCGAGAGCCGGAGCAGCAGCAGCAGCGCGAGCGAGCGAGAGCTGAAGCAGCAGCAGCAGATCCGGCTGGTATGGCAGCCGCCGCCGAAGGGGCCTCGCACTGGGGGAGAGCCGCCGTGGAGATGTCGCCCGCGGCGCCAGCTTCAAGGGATCCGCTCCATGGGGGTGCGGGATGGAGCACCGTCGGTGCGGGGAGGTCGAGTTAAGGAGAAGGTGCGATGCGATGGGTGTACAACCTCTTTGGTGGCGCCGAGTAGGCCTCGGCTTCGTCCGAGGAGTCGGTGAGGATGCTGCGGTTCCGGTGGGGCAGGTTAAGGCGGCACTGTGGGGATGAAGTAGCCGCGATAGACGAGGCGATCGTCGGAGCAGCTCCTTGGAGGTGGAGGACGGGGCGGCTGAACCGGCGGGACGGCGAGATGGACGGCGGATACTCATCCGGGGAGGTGGACGAGGGACGTCGAGCTGTTACGGTGGACGACATCGTCGGGGAAGAGGCTCCGGCTGGGCAGCGGTGAAGTGGCGGACGGAGGAGGGTGGGGTTTTGCGGTTGGAGCGGAGAGGTTATGGTGGCCTGGGATTTTGAATGGCGAAAAGGGGGCGATGGGAGGGGGTGAAGCATGACATAGGGACACGCTTGTCCAAAATGTAGGGTGTGTTACAAAAGTACCCCCCACCAATTTGAACTAGCAGCCCTTTCGGCTCAGGGTTAGAAGGGGGATTTCACGTGTCGGGATTTGGCAGCTAGAGGGAGTTTTCGCATGCGTTGTAAATTCGGGATAGCAAGGCGCGGGTTGTGAAGGCGCCAGTTTTGGGAGCACGATATCTGAATTTTTGGGATATAACAAGATGCGGGTTGAATTTTAGGGACAAGCCTAACGTGTAGTAATATTGTACTTGTACGTACCAAATCAATTCGCACTTCCCTCTACCAAAAGGAAAACGAAAAAAATAAAACTATTCACACCACACAAAGAGAGAGTCTTGCCCCGTTCTACTATACAAATGCTATTCAAAGCTACTCCCTCCTTCCATCTATATAGGGCCTAATGCGTTTTTCAATGCTAACTTTGACCAAATATTAGAGCAATGATATATAACATGCAACTTACACAAAGCACACCGTTAAATTCGTCTGTGAAAGGTTCTTTCAATGATATAATTTTCACATTGTGCATGTCATGTACTATTAATCTTGTCAATAGTCAAAGGCGGTCTTAAAAATCTCATTACGCCCTATATAGATGGAAGGAGGGAGTATGGATCCATGTTATGCCCGATTAAATTTTTTCGCTTGCTGTATAATGCATGTAACCTACTCAAACCAACATTTTAGTGCATTCCAAATGTCTATACTACCGCTGCAATTCGAACTAAATTTGAATTCGTTTCTCTATTTCAATAAGAATCTACAATCATGATTGTTGCCAACTTCAACCATCATAGTTTCCTTGCTATCCGCCAGATATAAATCGGACGGCCTATAATGCAGGATGGCAGGCACACCATCATCAACAACTCTGTTTTTTATAAGAGTAGAGATAAAATATATTAAATGTAGTATAACATGTTCATAACCACACCATGTGTATCACCATTATATATATTCACACATGCGTCGGTTTGAAACACTATGATAAATTCTTCAAATATCTGATAAATTCTTCAAATATCTGAATTCGCTTTTTATAATGAATTATATATGATCTCTATTCGTCTTTTACACCCACACAACCCTCTTATCTTTGTAGCTAGCGCTAACTTTCTCTTGTGCATGCACACGCCCGCATCCCTCTCACCCTCCCTCAGCATTCTCTAGCTCCATCACGCAATTCGTCTTTTCACTTTAGGTCATTCACCCACGGTGTGTGTAGGCCCCCCAGCTCCTTCTTTATGACACACATCGATCGGTATGCCTCTCTAGCCAGGTGTGCCTAGCACAAACACAAGCTTCCCCTCCTCTCTTGTCACCGTCCATGCCTCACTCCCACCACTCTTTTCATCGTTCTCGTACTCGCACACTCCTCCCCCCTCGATATAGTATGCCTCTCGTACCACCTCCTACATGCATCCCTCTCTCTCTATCCTTCTCCTCGTGCCTCATTTGCTTCTAACACACACATGCATGTATACCGATCGATCTCCCAACATATACCTAGATCGACTTTAACTACCCCCCCCCATCGATCGACGTACCTCACAAGTTATGTCTCTCCTTTCTCTAACAAAGGGCGATTGATCTTCCTATGTAGTTACGTCTGCTTACCACAGCCACATCGTCCCCCCTCATCATTCGTGCATGCCTCCTGACCCGTCTCTCACACGCACGTGCACAGATAACAAGGAGCCATCTCCTCTCTTATTGATATTGCGGGCGTGCCCTCCGTTTGTCTAGCAAGCCTATCCCACCATTTGTTAGAAGCAACTCCACTACCACCCCTCCAACACTCTAGCTCTGTCTCTCTCCCAACCTTATTCCTCTCCTGCACATATGCATGGATGCCAATCGATCTCCCTTAATACATGAGGCAGATCGATCTCCTTAATACATGAGGTAGGCCTCTCTCCTCCTCCACACATATAGCAGCCATTGTACCTCTATAGTTAATTGGGCCTCCCTCTTCCCCCACCACACACCGATAGTCGAGCGCTACAGGTAGGTATCCATGCCACAGAGACAAACTGCACATGTCACATCTCACGTTCCAGTAGGCCAGCCACTCTATATCTTTGACGTGGGCACACACAAATTCGATGGCACTCTTTATTGATCACGCGCGCACACACACACATCATCCCTCTCTTCGATTCTATGGACACCTCAAGCCGATGATACCTCCACTCTTTTCTCGTGGATCGCCCCCTCTATATATATATATATATATATGTTATATCCAGGACTCTATTTCACACACATTGCATATGTTACATTTTTTGATTGACCCCCCCCCCAAAAAAAACTCTCAAGAACCCACACACTATATCTCTCTAGGTTTGTATCTCTCTCACACAACCCCACGTAGGTGGTGTACGTATACAAGAAGAGAATAGGTGCACCGTGCACGTACTCACGCTTCGTGCCCAGCCACACCCGCGTGGGTACACGGTGGAGCTCATTTCTTTATGAAATGGCAGCCCACGTGCTAATTTGAACGCATGTAGCGGTTGTTTGCCTAGGGAGGTCGTGTACCACGCGTGCACGAAACAAAGTTCGACTTGACGCGTTGCCACGTTATTTTTAAATAAAGTTATATCGCTCAATGGCACATACACAGAATATAAAACGATTTTTATGGAGAAAAAGGTAGTCCACTCACTATATACAATGGAGCCTGCCTGCCTGGTTTGTCGCTCTTCGGAGTATCTCACACAAGGTTGCGGTGGTCTCTCTCTCTCACCGTTGGTCACTGATCCGGCCGCATCCCGTCCGTCGGGGGAAAGGGAGTGTGGTGGCCTCTCTCTCTCTCACCGTTGGTCACTCATCCAGCCGCATCCCGTCCGCCGAGGGAAAGGGAGGAAGTGCATCGTTTCTCCATTCGATGGTGCCGAGGCAGCACGTCTCGATCTGCGGTACATGCCGTTCTCTCTGACCAAACTCCGGCGTGGCAAGGCCTACGCCACCTGCTCGCAGATTCCGCCCGCCGCTGCTCACCTAGTTACATCCTGACGACCTCCAGGTATCCCCTCTGGCCTTGCTCCACTGCCCGTCTTCCCACGTCGCTGCATGTGGATCTTCCATAGTTCTTTGCCCAAAACGTAGCTCGTCCGGCGTACTTTCCATATTGCATTCTCGTCCTCACACCGTTTTAGACAAACACAACCGTGTTGTTATCTTCCCTTAGGACAAGGAATATGCTTCTTTTTTGTCGTCGCATGTGTCATCAACTGTTATTGGCCAGTAATTGTTTGCTTTCTACCTCTTTTTTGCAAACAGGGCTATCCATTTCACCTCATTGCTATTGCGACCTTTTGCTGAACTGCACAAATCACTTTTTTCTTAAGAATGTTTTGTGCGGTTGTACTAAAATGTCACACGGGCAACGTCTCTACATTTCAGTGCGACTGCACAAAGGGAGATTGGTTTTGCTCTATCCTCCTCATCCAACTCTGAGCCTAATCTTCTCCAACTAGTTAGTCTTAAGAGAGACTGCAAAGGTGACCGGCTTCTATTTGTGTGTTTATTGTTTCATCAGCAGTCCTCTATTATCGTAATCACACTTGATATCTTTGGAACAGGGACGCTCATCTCTATTTTAGTGGAACTGCATAAAATGATCGGAATGTTGCATGCTCCAGACAGCTAATTTTTTTCCCAACATGCCTTGTTGATTTAGACAGAGCTGGGGGGACGTTGCTGCCAATGAAAGCATGGATCAATTTTAATTTAACACCTTCTCACAACTCTATCTTCAGTTGTGATGTAATTATTAGCTCTGATCTGCTAATAATTGACATGCATTAGCAAGGAAGTTAGATTTTTATTGTTTCTGAAAGAGCATCGATGGCAAGACACGCGAAACAAAAGCTGAAAGCTCACACCATTGTACAATTTCATGTCACTGGAAAATTATTTGTATAGTATGTCAATTATGTAAACAAATGATGGAAGCTTGATAGCATTGCCAGAAGCCTCTTCATCATCCGGGTCCATGTGCCACGCACAAAATTATACTCCTTCATTCCTAAATATTTGTCTTTTTACAAATTTCAAACGGGCATATTTTAGAGTGTAGATTCACTCATTTTGCTTCATATGTGTACTCCCTCCGTTCCTAAATATTCTATTCGTCTTTCTAGAGATTTCAACAAGTGACTACATACGGAGCAAAATGAGTGAATCTACACTCTAAAATATGTCTATATACACCCGTATGTGCCGGTCCATTTGAAATCTCTAAAAAGACAAATATTTGAGTAGTCACTCATTGAAATCTCTAGAAAGACAAATACTCCAGAGTATATTTAAGAACCGAGGGGGTAGTGCACAACCGCATGGAGACTCAGCCCGGTCGTTGCGCCGCATTAATAGTGAGTAATGAGCAATCAAATCATAAGCCCCACCTTTCCCACTATAAGTTGCTCTGAAGAAGCAACCATCAATACGCTCTTCTTTGAATCCGCTCATACTACTCCATCCGTCACTGTTTATACATCGTGCTTCAGAAAAAAGAAAAAATCTATGGGACCAAGGAGACTAGTGATCGGCCTGAAAAATAGCATTGGTAGTTATAGCATGGCGTCTATTACTAGAGGGAATAATGCGTACACACATGCATGCAGTGCTTCCACCCCGGGTAGACACATGCATGCACTTACTCCACTCCTTAGTAGTACAGTACATGGAGAGAAAATTGTGGACTTGATTGCGGTTACCACGCCCTAATTAATTGAGCATTAAACCAAATGAGTCTAAAGTCTCTCTGGTGGTGGAAATGCATTGAGAGAAATGCATCATAATGAAGCGCGCCTTATAAACTGTGATGGAGGGAGGAGTAGTATGAAGGTGCAAAACCAAGTACACGTATGGCCAGTCGGTCAACGCACGTCCTCTTGGCATATCACTGACATGTGGGACAGGAGTGTGAGCAAAACGATCTTAATTGACGGCAAAGAGCCAACCCGCCGTTCCTTGAGAGAGATGAGGGGGCTGTTTGGTTCTCAGCCTGAGGTTGCCACGTCTAACCTTAGTCATGCCACAACACCTTAGGCATATGTTTGGTTTATTGCCACACTTGTGGCTTGCCACACTTTTCTAGTTATACGGCCCACAAGTCATAGGCTCAAATTTTTGCTAAATATTGCCACACTTGTGGTGGCCATTTTGTTAGCCAAACTTTTTGTGGCAGCCACAGTTTGCCTAAGATTAGTTGTGGCAAAGTTAGTCATGAACCAAACAAGCCCGAGGAGCGAGAATACACAGACGGGCTCGCATGGAGGCCAAGATATATTCGAGCATGGTTGGTTGATCGATATCATTCATTACATGTTGGGCTGCCGTTTTCCGCCCTTCTCCGGAATAAACATGTACTTTATCAGAGATAAAAAAATAAGAGTATAGACGCTCCACCATGCGGTTCTAGTAGTAGTACTACTCGTACTACTGCGCTTGGATCTTCGCTTCTTCATGAAGTCGAACAATGATGGTACTCCGCATGTTGGGTACTACAGTGTATGCCTCTCACAATCTGACACTGAGTGGACTGATGCATGTCCACCGAGGGTAGGTTGCATTAGTCAAAAGGCGTAAGCGAGCTTCACCTTGTCCTGCAAGCTTCTCCTTGTTCTGCGAGTTGACGGGACACACCAAAAAGTAGTGCTAGTCCATACTCCCTCCTTTCCGGTTAATATGGCTTTGAAACTACTACGCAGACGATACTTGTTCGGACGAAAGCTGGACGATGGTGAATCCATTGGCATGTCGTAGTTTTCTCATAGGCATGGACGGCTTGATTAGCACTGTTGTGCAAGAATCGTGCACCATGAGTCGTCTACATAGCAGCGCTCATATGGCTTAATCTTTTTTGCGGGTAAATGAGAGAGCTTTATTCATGTATAAGCATTCTTAGGACGATCAGCCAAGACACTGGTCACTAGGAAGTGAGGTACCCCGCAAAAAAAGAAGTAGGAAGCGAGGTGTTTCATCAAGCCAGCTCTTGGCCACATTCAAAGTGCAGCAAGCACGGTTCGCACGAAGATGCGCCGCAAGGTTTGCTGACCTGTTTTCATGTTGAATAACAAAAAAAGAGGAAATATTACCGAGCGCTACTATTTGTAACATGATATGAGCCAAAATTAAGCGAGAATTGTGGCGAGTGTTCCATGCAATCAACTTCCATTATCACATGCGAGAACCCTCGAAGAGAACCAAATGTGTTGAAGATTGCTTTATCACATTTTAAAATTATAATAAGAGTGCAGATGCTCCTCCATCCGGTTCGCACTAGTATAGTACGTACCTTTATAGACTATAGTAGTAGTACTAGTAAACTTTGCGCTTGGCTGTTCGCCTATTCGGGAAGTCGAACAATAATAGCACTAGTAGTAGTATAGTGTATGCTTCTGGCAATCTGACACCGAATTAACTGTTGCACGTCCACCGCCTGAGCGAGGGAGAGCTTGCATTAGTCAAAAGTTTCTCCTTGTCCTGCGAGCCACCGCGCGCAAGCTTCTCCCGTCCTGCAACCTTCTCCTCATTCGGCAAGTTGACGGGACACAACAAAGTAATGCTAGTCCATACTGCCTCCTCTCCGGTTAATATGGCTTAATTTCAAATGAGATAAATACACTGTCTGTCACTATATATTTGTAAAAATATGGTTAGTGGACTTCATAATACGCTCATTGCGCTCAATATATATATATATATTCTAGTGTTTATACGGTCACTAGCTCACCCTGACTGAGTATGTGTGTGGATGCACGTGTAGGTTGAGCACTTGAGCGTGACCGTGTGTGTTCCGTCGTGTGATTGGACATGCATGCATTAGGGCGTCACACGCGTTTTTGCGTCCATGTGTATGTGTGACTGTTGCATACACGTAGGGGGAGTACGTGTAGGGGCCACTAAGGAGCAGTCAAATCACACAGTAAGTTAGTCGGAAGAAGCAACCATCATTTCACTCTTGAATGACACGTACGCAATATAAAATGGTTGATATGGAGAGAAAAAGAAAACCACTATATATACACTAGCAGGAGCCTAAGCTACAAGCCTGCTTGCTTGGGTTGCTCTCTTCACAAGCATAGAACGACGGGCCTGATCCCGCAGCTGGGGGAAGGGAACAATGTTCTGCGTAGACGCGGTCGACATCGGTGTGGGAGAAAACCCACAGTCGGTGCGTCCCAATCGGGGGTCACCGCGGTATGGGCCGATGCCGTGTCCCAACCACCCTTCTAGCTACAGCCCGACGTCCCAGGTAGTCCATCTTCCTTTTGGAGCCGGCTTGCTCCACTGCCGTAGCTCCATCTCCATGTCGATCTTTCTCTACTTCTACCGGCTTCTGCTTGTGATGAGTTTATGTCTCATGAACTAGTGCCAGTACTATTATTCTAATCACACTTCTTCAATATCTTTGCCATCAGGGATGCTCAGGTCGATTTTTAGTGGAACTGCACAAAAGCATCGTATGATCCGAGGGTGCCAGTCGTCTTTCCTTCGACAGGTTCTCACTGGACAAGAAATTAAATCATGTTTACGGTTTAGGGTTTAAGTCGTAGTGACCCCATTAGTAGTTTTTCTTTCATACACGCTCTCACAACTTTTTTCTTTAGTTGTGAAGTAAATATTGGCTATGATCTGTGAATCATTGAGATGCATCAGCATGCCTATTAGTTTTCCTTTGTATTTGATGGAATGTTGTAACGGAGCAACCTTGGAATAAGAATGAAAATGGAGTGGAAAGTTTCCGTTTTTCCAGAGAAAAAATGGAAACGGAGAGAAACCAACATTTCGTTTTGTTGGATCGCGCCATCGAGCAAAACCAACGTTTAAATCACGTCTGTCGTGTTCGTGTCTCACCCTCCTCCACTGCTCGACCCCACATGATCGCTCGGCATGCCACTCACCGCAAACCGAGTATACGATAACTTTCCCGCCTGCTTGTTGATGGATCGCGCCATGGAGTACTAGCACTACTGGAAGAGATTGACGAGTTGGGGGAGGACAGCTAGCTGTAGCACGGACTCCCAAGAACTTTTTACATGCATGTAGCCGGCTATTGCGACCTTCTAACGCGGAGCAGCCGCGTGCACCCGGAAGCGGCGCGGGCGACGCTCTCTCGGCCGGCGCGCCGCTTCAATGCTAGCGCCAGTGAGAGGTCGCGTTCGCTCTGGCGGGCATGAATGCGGCACTGACCATTTTGGGCGGGAAGCACGCGCGGGTGATGAAGAGGGTTCGAGTTGGTCAGGACCAGCCGTGGCAGCGGTCCGGACGTGCGCAAACAAGAGATGATGTACGTTAATATTGCTGCGTATATAATTAACAACGTAAATAATGTGCCAATTGGACAAATATGATTGGAGATGGAGATGGAAATGGAATTTTACGTAAACACGGATATGCATGTCTATGTGTGTGTGTGCGCGCGATGACTCTCGCGACCTGGAAACGGGGGCGTGTTTTTGATCGAGTTTTCTTTCTTGGTACGTTAGAAAATTAGTTTGTCTAATTCACATCTAGATGTTATTTAAGGATATCACATCTAAGCTCCCACAAATACATAATGTAGCAACAAGAAACAAAAAAACTAGGAAAAAAATAGACCACAAACAGAGTGGACATCAACTTAGGGTTTGCACTCTCCACATGCTCGCCGCACTACATATATGTTACACGCTAGAGGCTCAGCGTTCATTTGCTAGGGTTTGCTATATTCACAGTCTCTCACCCTATCTTCACCAGATCTAAACAAGACTGTGTTGGCCTCTTGTCTCTCTCTCCCCCCTCACAGCTGGTGAAGGAGGCGTCCGTATCCCGTCCCACCGGGAAGGGAAGGAGGTGCAGCGTTCACTCTATCGCCTTCGGCGAGGGAGGCAATCCACTGCCGGCTGCGCTGTTCTCTTTCACCCAGCGCCTGTGTGGGAGGGCCACCAACCCCTTCTTCCTCGCTGCCATACGTAGTGTGGGCAGATCCGGCCTCCCGCCGCATGCCTTGCCACATCTCGACGACCCTAAGGTATAAGTTTCTTTGAAACCTTCGTTGCTCTAGCTGCATGTGGATCTTTTTCGATCTGTAGTCGAATCTAGGTCTTGGTTCAAAGAGGAAAGAATGGTGCCGTGGGCTGGAGCAAGAATCTAGGACGTGGTTCAATGAGGAAAGGAGGGGCGGAAAGTAGTATAGACTGGCTATCCAACCGCTTTGTAGGTCGAAAAGGGAAAAACGGGGTAACCCAGTACACACATCTATAAGGAACCGATCTCTTTGTTGAAAAGGGAAAGAAACTGGGGGGTCGGGTAGTTTGTGCAGGACTAGATTTGCTGCCCTCACATAGGAAGAAGGTTCAAAGAGAACAAATATGGGACCAGTGCATATATGCTGCTTGGCTACATACTGCTGCCCATTTATACGTGTGGACGCACATGGTGCTGGCATGTCCCATACAGCTATTTTGCTGTTGTTAATCTAAGAATGCCGCCAGAAAATTGAAGCAATGCCACTGTTAAAAGTAAATTACATTTTTTAACGAATGTTGTTTCAAGAAAATGTCTCTGTTAATATGAATCAATGCAACCTTTTAGAAATGCTATTGTCCTACTTTGTTTTCCATCCAAGATAAGTTAGATGCTTCTTTCTGTCGCTGTTTGTTTCATCCTCCTTTATCGGCAAGTAATTGTTTCCTTTTTTGCCTCTGTTAAAACACGGGTATCGATTCAACTTGTTGCTATTGCGACATTTTACTTCGCTAGTCGAAACACTTATGTTTTAAGAGTGTTTTGTGCAGTTCAACTTGAATGTCACACCGGTGACTTTGCTTAATTTTGGTAGAACTGCACAAAAGGAGATCGAGATTTGTTTCCAGTCTTTGTATCGATTCAACTTGTTGCTATTGCGACATTTTGCTTCGCTACGCGAAACACTTTGCTTGATTTCAGTGCAACTGCACAAAACGAGATTGGATTTCCTATTCGTGTTGGCAGATTCGTATTTTATCTTGTCCGTCTCATGAAAGGTCAGTACAGGCCTTCATCCACATGATTGTGCAGTGTGCTTTGAGATGTTGTGCTACTTGTATTGGTACTATTTTAAATAAATGTTGAATTGAAGCTATTGTATTGCTGTCTTTTCCCATTAAGTAGTGAACAAAAATGGGACCAACCCAGACATAATGCTTGTTGCTTTATTACAACAAACTCTGCATCACCCCCTTTATAAGTAGATGGAAGCACATACTGTTGTTGCGCCCACTCTTCCCTGGAACTATTTATGCTTTTCATTAATCTAATGCCGCTGGTAAAATTAAGCAATGCCACTCTCAGAATTAATTAACTACTGAATCTTAGTTCAAAACTACAACACTTGTTAGAAAAATGGTACTATCCTGCTTTGTAGTTCTTTCTACATGTTTAACCAAGGTATTGTTAAGATAATGTCTCTGTTAAAATGAATCAGTTGCATTGTTTTAGGAATGGTACTTTTCTGCTTTGTCATTCTTTATACATGTTGAAACAAGGCATTGTTAAGATAATGTCTCAGTCAATATGAATGAATCACACTGATGGAGAATTGCTACTCTCGTGCTTTGTTTCCCATTAAGATAAAGTAGATCAGTAGGTGCTTTTCTTCTAGGAGTACAAGTCATCAACCGTTATTTCTTAGTAATTGTTTCCCTTATACCTATTGTTGCTTACAGGGATATCAAAATTAAAGCTCAGTTTTATTCTGACTTCGATTTTAGTTGAACTGCACAAAAGGAGCCAATGTGTCCAAGGCAAATTGCTGCATTACTGGGTCCAGTTGGTCGTTCCACTTTCCATAAAGAAGCAGTCACTGTTTGTGCTACATTACAGAAGGAATGACCAAGAAGCTTTACAGAGTATTATTAGACACCGGTGACATGACTAGTGTGCAGAGACCATTGGCAATTTAACAACACATGGAGTGCCCTGGGCAAAAAGTGCCCAAACAAGTACAAGAAGCTACGACAGGACGATCATAGGCATTAAATATTTTGAATGGGAAAAGCTTATCAAATTTTAATCATTGATGTTAGCAAAAAGACGTTAGTTTAATATATTGGAATTGGAAAACCTTGTCAAAATTTGCTCATTGATGTTACCCAGAAGACATGCATTTGATATTTTTGAGTGGGACGCCCTTGCTGTGAGCAACGTCGAGTGTTTTTTCCTATTCCTGTGTTCAGTTTAGAAGTAAATAGTTACTCTGCTGAGATATTCCTGTGTTAAGAGTTTGTTCTGAATATTGTCTATGTAATGCCAGGCCTTGTGTTTGATTGCAAAGTTGAGCTTGGAATGTTGTGGCATGCGGCATCACGAGCTGTTCGCCGTGCCTCCTGAGAATAATGCTTCGTATTGTTTTGCATGTCGATCTAATGCCAGTGAGTTGCTTGTTAAGAAGATCATCCTCTTCTGTTGTTTTTGTGCTTAAGAAGTTCATCGTCTGATGTTTCATTCATAGCCTATACGACAAGTCGGGTAGGTTAGACGTGAAACCATATGATCTTCCGACCAACTCATGATATTAGGCCGTGATTGGATCGTCGTTTTCCAACCAAAACCGCTTGTAAAACTGACGCTTGTAAATTAAAGCAGATGGTCTCGAGCGAAGGCGCTTGGTTGGTCGATTTCGACTAGTAAAATATCGGAAGTACTTCACACACGATAAAAACGCTGAACAACACTCGGACGATTGCTAATCCAGCCGTTAGCTGATGTTTCAGCCTTGCCCATGGACTGCATGATACGCACGTCATGCATGTATCGTCTGGTAATGTCGTCCATATAGCAGTGCTCGTAAAATATACACTGGTCTCTCAAATTACACGTGTAACCCGCCAGTTTTACTTACAGACCTCGGGCCCTCGGTTTCATTACGCCTGTATTTTACGCGTTGTTTCGATGACGAGTAAATTACACTTGTATGTTAATACAGGTTTGAAATAAACCAGAGCTCCCAAGCGCGGCCTTACCGTTTCATGTCGTCTCAGTTTCTCGAAGGTGCTCATAGGTGTCCGATGATCCTGGCTTCCTGAATGAGCAGCGGGCGCTGTATCAGACCATCCGTAGGGCCCGTGAGGCCCTCTCCATTGTCCTTCGAGTTGTTGCGCTCGCTGTGGCACCGAGCATTGTTAACATCGTCAACGAACATGAGAATTCAGGAGATGACTTTATTTTGACTGGATGACACTAGGGACCCACTAGGGCCATAGCCGTACGTACGCAAGTGCCTCCTTATTATGTACAACTATATTTTTTTTGCTTTCTCCTGGTTTCCTGACATCACGGTCCCACACCATTGTCAACCTATGTAGTCAATATAAACGAGAGAATTGCACAAGGTGCGGCCGACAGCTGGGACCAAGTAGCTCGAGCAGTATTTGTGTTTTTGAGGCGTGAGCACTGCAGAGTTTTTCTTGGCGATGATTTCGTTGTTGTTCAGAGGAGATCAAGGTATTAACTGGGCGGGCTGTGGCCCGTCTAGCCCAGGCCAGATATCCAGCCCGGATACTAATTTTTTCAAGATGAAAATGGCTAGCCCAGCTATACGTCTTTTTGAGGAATACCCAGGCAAGGTCAACTTGTTATTCTCCGCCCCGCTGGGCTGCAAATCTTTCCTAGGAGGGAAGCATTAGGCTTAACAGGAAGATGGGCTTTAAAAAATAATAAATGAGATGTAATTATAAAAACTGGGCAGTAACTATAAAAAAATGCACCAAACACGAAATTAGTTTATAAAATATTATTTATGGATTTTGAAAATCTTAAATTTTCATTGTTGCGCGCGCCATGTTTCATTGAATTTTTACGTAATACAAATTGATATTTAATCTAACTAGAAATGTCAGGATAAAAATATTTCGGATCCCATCAAAATGTGGGAAATTTTATTAAATTCTGTCTTTAATGGTTGGTTGAAATTATTAATCATTGTCCTAGCTAGAAAATGGGTTGTACTTTTAACAAACTGTAAATGGGCTGTTGTAAATTCCATTAGAATTCAAAAATGGGTTGTGCATTCTTACAGAACGCGAATGGGCTATAAGTTCTCTGCCACACACTTGTGGGTCTACTAAGTGACGCGTCCCCTAAAAAAAATAAGTTGATGCGTATGCAAGGCTTTGTCAACTTATTATAGTCAACACACGGTTCTAGCAGCAGTGGCCGTTGGATGTCTATCCAACGGATGTCGTGCTTCTTCTTCAATCTCGGATATTCTTAGCTTCGGCCGCCCAAAAAATGATTCCTCCCCCTGACATCTGGGGCGCACCGTTTCGGAGGCTGACCTGTGGGCCTACTAAGTTGGAGTGTACCAAGGGCTTTGTCAACTTAGTTAATATAAACGATTCTAGCTTCAGTGACCGTACGATGACCATCCAACGGCCGTAGTGCTTCTTCAACCTCTAGTCTTCTTGGTCCAGCCGCCCAAAGCAGCGTCGGTCGTGCCGCCTGCTCCTGCCTCCTGTGGCAGGCTGTGCTGCCGTGGAGGCCTCACCGCCCCCATACTACTCCCACCGCTGGCCATGCCATCCCTCCACTCACCCACACCCCCTGTTATTCTGTGGCTACGGCAACCTCACACCGCAGCCGAACCAGTGAACACTCGTACTCCTCTCCGCGTGGGCATCCACTGCCGCGTCTTGCCCGGCTCCGCGTCGTCCCCTTCCTAGGCCTCGCCGTCGTCCACCGCCGTGGTGCTCTTGGCGCGGCGTGGTCAATGTGGTCAACGACCGACTTCCATCGGAAGAGTACTGTACGTGGAGAGGCTGACAGCTGGGTCCATGGCAGCCGCAAGGAAGTGCCTCCTTATTACGGGGAAAATAATTATTCCTCCACCTGACAGCGGGGACCCACCAGACGGGCCACCAGTATTTTGCGAAAAAAATTGTTTCCCCCTGATTGCTGGGACCCACCGGACAGGCCACCGTATTTCGCAAAAAAACATTCCCCCCGCTGTCAGCTCGGACCCACCGGAAGTGCCTCCTTATTACGCACAAAAAAATGAATACTCCCCCGGCTAGCTGGGACCCACCTTGGTGGGAGGCTGACTTGTGGGCCTACTAAGTTGACAGGGACGAAGGGCTTTGTCAACTTAGTAAATATGAACGATTCTAGCTCCAGTGACCGTATGATGTCCATCCAACGGCCATAGTGCTTCTTCAACCTCTGGTCTTCTTGCTCCAGCCGCCCAAAGCAGCGCCGGTCGTGCCGCATGCTCCTGCCTCCCATGGCCGGCTATGCTACCGCAGAGGCCTCACGCCCCCTACTATTCCCACCGCTGGCCAGGCCCTGCGGCGATGGCAGCCTCACACCATAGTCGAACCAGTGAACCCTCGTACTCCTCTCCGCGTGGGCTTCCACTGTCGCGTCTTCCCCGGCTCCGCGTTGTCCCCTTCCTAGGCCTCGCCGTCATCCACCGTCGTGGTGCTCTCTGCGCGGCGTGGTCAACATGGTCAAGGAACGACTTCCATCGGAAGAGTACTGTACGTGGAGAGGCTGACAGCCGGGTCCACGGCCACAGCCCGGTTTTTTTGTGATTTACCAAGTAAGTCGCTTTGTCAGGCCTGTTGGGCTGCAAATCTTTCAAGACGAGGAGAGCTTTCATTCGGATGGCCGAGAAAATGGCCCATCAGTAATGAGAAATGGGCTGTACATTTTTAAAACACATCAAATCGGCAATTAGTTTCAAATATCATTTTTTTTTCATTTCAAGATTTTAAATTACATTATTTTTTATGCGTGGAGAATTTGTTTCATTTTATATTGATATACATTTATTTTTAAAATCAGTTTGAATGTGAGTCGAAATTTCGGGATTAAAAATAGTTTGGACCGCACCGAAATATGCAAAATTTCGTATAATTTTTTAACCGTGGCCACAATATAGGCTGTAATGCTAACAAAAAGAATATGGGCTCCAAAAAACCTTAAGAATTAGCAAATGGGCTGTAAATTATTAGAAATAATGGTAGATGAGTTGTATGTTGTTTTCCACAGATTTGAGGCTTTCCAAAAAAAGGTTGACGCACAAGCACTGACTGTTGGATGTCCATCCAACGGCCGTCGTGCTTCTTCAATCTCTCTTCCTGCTCCAGCCGCTCAAACAAGTGCCGGCGTGACTGCCTGCTCCCTCCTCCCCTTGGCCGGCTGTGCTGCCGCGCAGGCCTCACCGCCCCATCGTACTCCCATCGCTGGCCTAGCCATCCCTCTACTCACCCACACCTGATGTTATTCTCCGGCGACGGTAGACAAACCAGTAAACCCTCGTACAGTCGTACTCCCCTCCGCGTGGGAAACAACTGCCGAGTCTTCCCTGCCTCCATGTCATCCCCTTCCTAGGCCTCGCTACCATCCACCGACGTGGTGCTCTCGGCGCGGCGTGGTCAATGTGGTCAACGACCGACTTCCATCGAAAGAGTATTGTGCGTGGAGACGCTGACAGCTGGGTCCACGGCCACAGCAAGGAAGTGCCTCCTTATTACGCGCAAAATAATTATTCCTCCACCTGACAGCGGGGACCCACCGGACGGGCCACCGTATTTTGCAAAAAAAATGTTTCCCCTGACTGCTGGGACCCACCAGCTACACCTTCTATAAGGGCATATTTATCCCTAAGGTGTTTTGGTGATTGATGACAATGCTTTTGCGGACTAATCGTGTGCCTTGAGTTTCCCAGACGTTTCATCGCTAGGCACAAGACGGTTTGGTGCCCCTCGAAGACTGTTGAAGACGGCATCTTTTCTACGTTTCTTTTTGGTGGATTTGAGTCGTAGGAAAGCCGTACTATTAAGAGGGGGTCCGCGTCGGAAAGGTTTGGATGGAACCATCACGTACATGTTTTCTTCCTTGTCCCCTCCTTTCCCCTGCACTTTGTAGCATCCTCCGTTGTTCCTCTTTTCCCTTGTCCTGACTGCTGTTGGTGGGCTTGCGGTAGTACTGCTCCTTGTTGAGCGGTAGTACCGCAGGCACCCGCGGTAGTACTGCACTTCGGCGCGGTAGTACCGCAGGTGCCCACGGTAGTACCGCTCCTCTGGAGCCGCAGTACCATGGCCCCCAGGCCAAGTACCGCTCCTTCGCGGTAGTAGGGGCGGATGTAATTTTTTACATCCGCGCCACTGTGGTAGTACCGCATCCCTTGCGCGGTAGTACCGTGCGCGCCCTGGCGCAACTGCCACGCAGTAGTACCGCTCCTCTGCGGTAGTACTGTGTCAGATTTTTGCTTCTTCCGTTTACCAGCGGAAGTAGGCACGGATGTATCTTTATCCGCGCTCTTCCCGGGCTAGGGGTTTCCTGCCTTGCGGTAGTACCGCAAGGGGGAGCGGTAGTACCGCGCCCGTGGCAGTACTACCCTCAGCTCTTATGCTACAGGTCTGCCCTAGCTGCTGCTGCTGCGATAGTACCATGGGTCCGCACGGTAGTACCGCGTGGCCTTGCGGTAGTACCTCTTATCAGCAAGCGGAAGTACCGCGTGGCCCTGCGGTAGTACCGCGTGGCCCTGCGGTAGTACCGCTGGTCTGGGGCGGTAGTACTGCTGGTCGCGGGCTGGTACGTGGATAACGGTTGGATATTTGTCCTAAGCTATAAAAGGGGTGTCTTCTTCCTCTGGTTGACTACCTCTTCCAACCCTAAGCTCCATTGTTGCTCCAAGCTCCATTTTCACCCGATCTCACTCCCTAGCCAATCAAACTTGTTGATTTGCTCGGGTGTGGTTGAGAAGGCCCCGATCTACACTTCCACGAAGAGAAATTTGATTCCCCCCACTAATCCCTTGTGGATCTTGTTACTCTTGGGTGTTTGAGCACCCTAGACGGTTGAGGTCACCACGGAGCCATAGTCCATTGTGGTGAAGCTTTGTGGTGTCGTTGGGAGCCTCCAATTGAGTTGTGGAGATTGCCCCAACCTTGTTTGTAAAGGTTCGGTCGCCGCCTCCAAGGGCACCAATAGTGGAATCACGGCATCTCGCATTGTGTGAGGGCGTGAGGAGAATACGGTGGCCCTAGTGGCTTCTTGGGGAGCATTGTGCCTCCACACCGCTCCAACAGAGACGTACTTCCCCTCAAAGGGAAGGAACTTCGGTAACACATCCTCGTCTCCACCGGCTCCACTCTTGGTTATCTCGTGCCTTTACTTGTGCAAGCTTATTTGTGATATATCTCTTGCTTGCTTGTGTTCCTATCTTTGTTGCATCATATAGGTTGCTCACCTAGTTGCATATCTAGACAACCTACTTTGATGCAAAGTTTAAATTGTTAAAGAAAATCTAAAAATTGTTAGTTTCCTATTCACCCCCCCCCCCCCCCGCTCTAGTCAACCATATCAATCCTTTCAATTGGTATCAGAGCCTCTTCTCTTTATTAAGGACTTTACCATCCGAAGAGTATGGTTGACGTCATAGAAGGCGAGGAGGAACACTCCGGTGCAAATCTGGTATCTTCTACGGGAGATGGGGGAACCGCGGTCTCTCGTGAGGAGTTCAATGTGGCGTTGGACACATTGAAAACCTCCATGACGACCGAGGTCAAAAGCATGTTTAAAGATTTCTTAGAAGAGCTTAAACTTTCCACCGCATCGTTGAAAGTGGGTGATCCCGCCAAAAAGGTGACGGATACTACCTCCGACAAGGGGGAAGCTACTAGCGAGAAAGCCCTTCCTACTAGTGGTAAGAGTGGCACCGGCATCTTTGCCCATGTGGAACCTCCACTTGTCTATGGTGGACCTCTCCCTTCCACTCATTTGAATCATGCCGGGCCGGCCCCTAAGATTGAGAAGAATGTTGAATTTGACTCTTGGGTCTATCGTTTTAAGCATCATTTAAATCATGTGAACACTAACCTTTGGAGAATCATTGAAGAAGGTTTCTATCCGCATGACCGAAGCAACTTCACTCCTAGAGAAGCCGTGGATAATCAATTCAATGAGAATGCTCTCTTCATCATTCAAGAAGCTATCCCACCTGAAGACCTTCCTCATCTCCGGCCTTACTCCTTGGCCAAAGATGCTTGGCTCCAAGTGGTTTCCCTCTACCGGGGAAGCGCAAGCATTCAACGCTCCAACTATGAAGTGGTGCAAGATGAAGCCGATGAGTTTGCAATGAAAGAAGATGAAGAACCTCGTGAGCTCTATCGGAGGGTGACCAAACTCGTGGTCTCGCTCCGAGATCATGGAAGCAAGGACACGGATGACAATTGGATCAAGCGCAAATTCCTCAAGGCAATGATGCCCTACCACAAAGCCATGTCCTCTGTCATTCGTCAAAGGCCGGACTTCCACACCTTGTCCTCAAGTGATGTGTTGGATGAGTTCGTTACTATGAGCATCTTGGACAAGACCGCCGACAACGCGGTGCTTCGCTCTCAAAGAGTAAAGAAACCCAACCTTGCTCTAAAGGCCAAGGTTAGTATGGAGGAAGAGTACGAAGAGGAAGAAGAGGAGAGTAACCTCGAAGATACGAAGTATGCCTATCATGAACACATGGCCCTTGCTTCAAGGCAATTTTGGAGCAAGAAGAACTCAAGGCCCAACTTCAAGAAGAACATTTCAAGTGGCACAAAGGGCAAGCAATGAGTGAGGACTTGTTTCAATTGTTGCAATGTAATTCACTTTGTTGCGGAGTGCCCTTATGAGAAGAGGGAAGACAATGGTGGCAAGCTCATCTGAAAGGACAAGGCCAAGTCATTCCCCAACAAGAGCAATTTCACCAAGAAGACTCCTCTCAAGGCATTGGTGGTACAAGAAGAGTACAATGAGGATGATGACGATGATGAAGATGGTGAGTCGGTTGCCATGGCCTCCGTTGCCATTGCGACAACTCCACGGGTGTCTCTCTTTGACTCACCCAATGAGAGCATCACCGCCAAGTGCCTCATGGCTAAAGCCACCAACAAGGTAACCCCCAACATCAAAACTACCATCATTAATCATCCCTCTTCGACGGATAGCATTGATGAACATGAGGGAAATAATGTGGAGGTGAATGAGTTTGAGGCCTTTATGGGTAAACTCAAGGGTAAATCCAAGAAGCACTTTGTTGCTATCTTGGAACAACTTGGTGAAGCCAATGACATGATCGAGGCTCACGAAGTTACCATCTCTAAGATGGAAGGGCATAGTCGTGACTATGCCGATGAGATTTCGGATCTTTCCAATTCTCTTGAGGAAGAGCGTGGTCTTCGTTTGGCTCTTGAGGAGTCTCACAATGATTATCATGCTAAATTAAAGAAAGATCTTGATCATGCGCTTGTTGTTTCTCGTGTGCTAAACTCCGAGAAGGCAAAGATTGGGGTTGATCTTGCTAGACTCAAAGAGGAGTTTGACATTCTCGACAAGGCTCACAAAGTCTTGAAGGGTGTTCATGCTACCCTCAAGGAGTCTCATGATCAACTCCAAGTGAAGCTAACCAAGGAGAAAGCCACTTTTCCTCGTATGGTGTTAATGGATAATGCAAATGCTACTAACCCTTGTTGTGAGCATGTGCATCTTATTGAGGAGAATGTTCAGTTGAAGGAGCAACTTGAGGAAGGCCTTGTGTCATGCATACAAGGTGAGAAGAACCTAAACGACCTTTTGAGAAATCAAAAGGGAGTTGTGGCCAAGGAGGGGATTGGGTTCGCACCCAACCCCAATAACAAGAAGAAGGATAACAAGACCAAACGACCTCCTCCTCTCAAGCAAACGTTTGTGAAGGAGGGAGAGAGTGCCTCCAAGGAGAAGAAGAGCAATGCGAAGGGTGACGGTGTCAAAAAGGGAAATGTCACACCTCCCAACAAAGCCGGCGACTTTAATCCTTCTTACGTGTTATGTCGTGCTAGTGATGGGCATGTCTATGCCAAATTTGTTGGTTCTCCTCATGAGTACATTGAATGGTCTATTTGGGTTCCCTAGACCCTTGTTACTAACATCAAAGGACCCATTACAAAATGGGTACCTAAAACCAAGCATTGATCTCTTGTAGGTGTTTGCTTCCGGTGTGGGATCATGGTTGCTCGATAGTGGAGCTACAAATCATATGACTAGAAGCAAGGACTTGGTGGTGGACGTGCACAAGATTCCATCTATGCCCACCAATGTCGAGTGGGGTGATGCCTCTTCTTCTAAGGTATTGGGACTTGGCAAGGTTTTCATCTCTCATGATCTCACGATCGAGAAGGTCATGCTTGTTGAGTCCCTTGCATACAATTTACTTTCCGTTCGTCAACTTGCAATCATGGGCTTTGCCACTTTCTTTGATATTGATACCGTGGCCCTCTTGTGAAGCAAGACTCTTAAAGTAGCCTTTGTTGGGCACGTCGAGAACGGTCTATATGTGATTAACTTTTCGGAGCGACCCACTAAGACCGCGACGTGCCTAATGGCTGAAGTTAACATGGGATGGCTTTGGCATCGCCGTTTAGCCCATGTCAATATGAGATCTTTGCAAAGTCTTCTCAAGGGGGACCATGTCCGTGGACTAACGAATGTTAGTTTTGCTAAAGATTGTGCCTGCAGTGCTTGTATCGAAGGAAAGCTTCATGAGAAGGCTCACCCTCCCATGACTATCATTTACTCAAAGAGGCCTTTGGAGCTCCTTCACTTGGATCTCTTTGGGCCTCCATCCTTTGATAGTCTTGGGGGTAGGAAGTATTGCTTGGTGATTGTGGATGACTACTCGAGATATACTTGGGTGTATTTCTTCAAAAGGAAGAGCGAGACCCAACAAACCATCATTGACTTTGCAAATGAAGCACAACGTCAACACAATGCAAAGATCTTGACAATAAGAAGTGGCAACGGCACCGAGTTCAAGAACTACACCTTGTATGAGTTTCTTAGTGATGAGGGGATCAAGCATCAATATTCCGCACCTTACACCCCTCAACAAAATGGTGTTGTGGAGAGGAAGAACCGAACGTTGATGGATGCAGCAAGAACCATGATGGAGGAGTTCAAGTCTCCATACAACTTTTGGGCCGAAGCCATCAACACCGCGTGTCATGCATCCAATCGGCTCTACCTCCTCAAGGGCTTGAACAAGACTCCATATGAGATACTCACCGGTAACAAGCCCAACCTTAAGTACTTTCGGGTGTTCGGGTGTAAGTGTTTCATTCTCAAGAAAGGTGTTCGGTTGTCTAAATTTGAGGCTAGAGCTTATGAGGGCATATTTGTTGGTTATGCTACAAACTCTCATGCTTACCGTGTCCTCAATAAATCCACGGGACTTATTGAGGAGACGTGTAACATGGAGTTTGATGAGAATAACGGCTCCCAAGTGGAGCAAAGTGGCACTTGTGATGTAGGTAATGAAATTCCTCCTCAAGCCATAAGAAGAATGGGTGTTGGTTTTATCCTACCCATTGAGGAACCCCTTGTGGCCTAAGGAGAAGGACAATGCTCCACTCAAGTGGAGCCATCACCAACCCAAGGCCCACACGCTTCCTAAGAACAAAGTGAAGGCCCTCATCCTCGTGAACAAGACCAAGGGCAAGTCATGCTCAAGACGGTGTTGACACACCAAGTGATGCCCAAGGTCAAGTTCTCTCCTCTGAGCAAGTTCAAGATCAAGAACAAGCTCAAGACGTCGCTCAAGATGATCAAGTGACCGCTCCTCAACTCACCACCGAGGAGGAATTGGAGCATCGTGCCGCCAAGATTGCTTCCAAGCTCTCCACCAAGGGTCATCTCATGAAGAATGTACTTGGAAGCATTCAAAAGGGGGTAGGCACTCGTAGACAATTGGCAAACTATTGTGAACATCACGCATTTGTATCTTGTGTTGAACCCCAAAAGGATATGAAGCACTCGAAGATCCGGATTGGCTTAATGCCATGCATGAAGAACTCAACAACTTCGAGTACAATAAGGTGTGGAGATTGGTGCCAAGGCCAACGGGGAACCACAATCTCATTGGAACCAAGTGGATATTTAAGAACAAGCAAGATGCTCATGGAACCATCATTCGCAACAAGGCAAGATTGGTGGCACACGGCTACTCCCAAGTCGAGGGTATCGACTACGGTGAAACCTTTGCTCCCGTTGCTCGCCTTGAACCCATTCATTTGTTGATTGCTTATCCTTCGCATCATAACTTTAAGTTGCAACAAATGGATGTGAAGAGTGCTTTTCTTAATGGTCCTATTAATGAGTTGGTCTATGTCAAGCAACCCCCCCGGGTTCGAGGATCCCTACTTTCCTGATCATGTGTATCAACTCGATAAGGCACTCTATGGGCTTAAACAAGCCCCACGTGCGTGGTGTGACCACCTTACCGAATTGTTACAAGATCGTGGGTTTGAAGTTGGGCTAATTGACCCCACTCTTTTTACTAAGAAGGTCAAAGGGGAGTTGTTTGTATGCCAACTATATGTTGATGAAATTATCTTTGGTTCCCCTAACAAAGCTTTCAATGAGGAATTCGCCGCTCTCATGACCTCTAAGTTCAAGATGTCTTCCATGGGAGAGTTGAAGTTCTTTCTAGGGTTCGAAGTGAAGCAAAGAAGAGAAGGAACCTTCATCAACCAAGCCAAATACACTCAAGACGTGCTCAAGAGATTTAAGCTAAGTGATGTCAAGCCGGCTTCCACTCCAATGCCCACCAAGTGCCAACTTGACATAGATCCCAATGGTAAAGCGGTGGATCAAAAGGTATATCGCTCCATGATTGGACCCTTGCTTTACCTTTGTGCATCTAGACCGGATATCATGTTGAGTGTGGGAATTTGTGCATGGTTTCAAGCTGCACCTAAGGAAAGTCACTATGTGGCGGTCAAGCGAATCTTTCGATATTTGGCTCATACCCCAAACTTTGGCTTATGGTACCCAAGAGGATCAAACTTCAAGCTTGTAGGGTATTCGGATTCCGATTGGGCGGGAGACAAAGTGGATAGGAAGTCCACTTCCGGAGGGTGCCAATTCCTTGGTTGCTCTTTGGTGAGTTGGTCTTCCAAAAAGCAAAGTTGTGTGTCTCTCTTGTCCATGGAAGCGGAGTATGTAGCGGCCGGTACTTGTTGTGCACAACTCTCATGGATGAGTCAAACTTTAAAGGATTACGGTGTCATTTGTGACAAAGTGCCTCTTTGGTGTGACAATGAAAGTGCCATCAAGATTTCTCTCAACCCGGTGCAACACTTCAAGACGAAGCATATTGAGATTCGGTATCACTTCATCCGGGATCACATTAGGCGAGGGGAGATCGAGCTCAACTACGTCAACACTCATGATAACCTTGCAGATATTTTCACGAAGCCATTGGATGAAGCAAGATTTTGCGAGTTAAGGCATGAGCTAAATATCATTGATTCGAGCAATGTTGCTTGAACCCTTGCACACCCCACCACACTCAACTTGTTGTCTTGTTTAGATGTAGGCATGGACATAGGGGGGTGCTGTTCTCTCAATGAACTCTCCCTCCCCCCATTATGCATAAATTGGTCAAATCTTTCACATTAGCCATTTTTTATGGTACTTGTGCTTCAAAGACGAGTTTTGGTCATGGGCCCAAGGATAATTCTTAGCGGTGCCATACCAATTGACTCAAACATAGGTGGCTCCGGCCACCGCCCTCTCTTTGGAGAGGTTGTGTCTCGTGGTCGTCTCTTGTTGTCGTTTTGCCCCTTCTTCCCTTCGTGTTTGAGCTTGTTGTGAGGTGTTTTGTTCGTTTCAAGTTTCCTTGCGAAGACCTCTCTTTTCCTGTGTTTGGAAATGGATTCTTCTTGAGCTCACGGTACTACCGCGACCTGCCATGGTACTACCGTGCGTGGAAAGTACGATACTACCGGCCCAGCGCGGTACTACCGCCTGGGAGAGCGGTACTACCGCTTTGGTGCGGTTCTTCCGCCCAAGTGGTACTACCGCGATGATACGCGGTACTACCACGCTGTCGGAGACGCGTGGGGATAAGGACGGGAACAGGGGGTTCTAACTCCCCCATACACATTCGTCAGTTTTCCCCACTTCGTCTCTCTCTCTCGCTCAAGAACGGGGCCGGAGTCCCTTGCCGGATCTCCATCTCCGGCTGCTCTCCTTGGATTCCGACCGGTGGGATCGTTCCCCACCACTTCCTCTTGCCATGGACCAAGGTTTTTCCCCAAATCCCTCTCTTTCTTGTTGGTTCTCTTGTCTCTAGGTTTTTGGGGAGATGCTTGTGTTCTTGAGATTTTAGGCCAAGTCTTTGCAAGAGAAGGCTGTAGGAGAGTAGTGTTGCGTAGAAATTATACTTAATATATTGTCCCGTGGTAGATTTGATCAACCATAGTTCCACCGTGGTTTCGCGCGTCTTCTCAGATTCAAAAGTAGGTTCGAATCTGACGCGGTGCGGTTCTACCGCCCGTTCGGTGCAGTACTACCGCATGTTCTGTGGCACTAAGATCTTACTACCGCTCCAAGCCACGGTACTACCGTATCCTCACACGGTACTACCGCGACTAGGAGTGGTACTAAAATTTTAGTACCGCACAACCAGGCGGCACTACCGTTGTTGTCCCATCTTCCTCGTACCAGTTATCCCATATGCTTTCTACTTGTTTCCCTTACTTTGTCGTGGTCTTTGCATTGATTCTTCTCGCTCTTTGTGTGTGTTTTCTCTTGTGTCTTAGGTGGTGGCTCTCGCCGTTCCAATGCCAGTCGTGACACTGGCTCCAAGCGACTGCACAATCCTCAAGATGAAGCACCAGAGGGCTCCAATGCCCTCAAGCGCAATGTCAAGACCACTGCCAGCAAGCAAAAGGAACCTGCTAAGGGCATGGACGAGATTCCCCTCACTGAGTACATCGAACGCCGGAAGATCAACCCTTATGTGAATGCTCATGCTACCCTTAGAGGCACTGAGTTGTTTTGGACCAAGCAGCAGGCTCTCATTTATCTGGATGTAATCAAGAACAAGCAAAATACCTACGTGGATGTCAAGTGGATAGACATGAATCACATGAGGAAGGACAAGTTTCGTGACTACTTTGGAGAAGCTCTGGATTTGGTGGAGCAGTTTGGTATTGAACATGTGATCTCTTTCCACCTTGACTATGATCCTGAGCTTATATGTCAGTTCTTTGCCTCAGTTCACTTTCACCCCGGGGATGAGCGGAGGATGACCTAGATGACCAATGGCCGTCAGTTGTCTGCTACCTGGAAGGAGTTCATGGGTCTGCTCCACGTTCCTGATGACGGGCTTCACACACCCGTTGGTGTTCGCCCCCACGCCAATTCTGAGTCTGCTAACAAGAACAAGCTTCAGTCGTACTATGTTGAGAAGGTGCTTCCCAGTGGCAAGTCGACTTGGGTGCTGAACTATTTTCTAGATATCATGCATCGCATCTTCCGCAACACTCTGTTCCCTCGCATTGGCGACAAGGACAAGGTTCATTCCTACCTGGTGGACATGATGCTCCTGTGCACGGAGGCACGTGCGTCTCAGACTCAGCCACTTGATGTCTCACACATCATGTGGTGTGAGCTTCGATTTGCAGTGTACACCCGCAAGGTACCTATCTATGGACCATACATGTTTCTGTTGATCTCCACGACTTGGGAGAAGATGCACCCTGGTGATGAGTTCCTTGCTCCAGACTGGATTCGGCATGAGTCCATCAGTCTCCGCATCAAGCCCAACTGGGCCAACACTACTACTCGTGTTGAGGCGTCTGCTGCTAGGAGGGCTGTTGGTGAGGAGGAGGCTGGTGCAAAGGATGTTGCTGAGGACCATGCTACTAGGTCTTCCCCACCTTCCTCTGAGCCGTCGTGGGCCAAAAAGTTGAAGGACAAGATGAAGACTCTCTTCTGCATGCAGGCGAAGGGGCAGTACAGGACTCACATGGCATCCAAGGAGAGTCACCGCCGCGATGGAGAGGATGTCTCTGGCGGTTCTGAGGATGCCATCACGCCAGAGGCTGCATGGATGGCGAAGCAAGGTTTCAAGTGGACTAGTTCTGAGGAGGACATCGAGGAGACCGTCCCCGCCACCGAGTCTGACGAGGAGCACGAGGAGCATTGGGATGATTTCTCTGCCTGAGCCACCCCTTGTGTGTAGGTGTCCTCTCTGCCTTTTTGGCGTCTCGATGCCAAAGGGGGAGAGAGTGTAGGGATTTCCGTGCTTGCGTGTCATGTCGTCTTTGGTGTTTGCTTTGTCGTTTGGACCTTGTTTGCTTTGGTTTAGTTTGCGCCTTTGAGACTTATCCTTCATATGGTGTAATACATATGCACTCTATTCTATCCTAGTGAGCTTATGATTGTGCTACTTGTTATGCTCGTATTTGCTATCTTGTCTAGTGTTAGCCTTACTTTTGCAAGATACGCCTTGTCTCTATAATATAGGGGGAGCTTTGATCTTAGTATGTGTGTCGTGCAGTCCAAAGCACCCATCTAGTTAGCACACATCTAGGGGGAGCCCGTCTATATTCTAGAGAGGAGGGGTTTGCGTTTGCTTAACCGTATTTCCTCTGTGCAAATCCCGTATTGTCATCAATCCACCAAAAAGGGGGAGATTGTAAGGGCATATTTATCCCTAAGGTGTTTTAGTGATTGATGACAATGCTTTGCGGACTAATTGTGTGCCTTGAGTTTCCCAGACATTTCATCGCTAGGCACAAGATGGTTTGGTGCCCCTCGAAGACTGTTGAAGACGGCGTCTTTTCTACGTTTCTTTTTGGTGGATTTGAGTCATAGGAAAGTCGTACTATTAAGAGGGGGTCCGCGTCGGAAAGGTTTGGGTGGAATCATCACGTACACGTTTTCTTCCTTGTCCCCTCCTTTCCCCTACACTTTGGAGCATCCTCCGTTGTACCTCTTTTCCCTTGTCCTGACTGCTGTTGGTGGGCTTACGGTAGTACTGCTCCTTGTTGAGCGGTAGTACCACAGGCACCCGCGGTAGTACCGCACTTCGGCGCGGTAGTACCGCAGGTGCCCATGGTAGTACCGCTCCTCTGGAGCCGCAGTACCGTGGCCCCGGGGCCAAGTATCGCTCCTTCGCGGTAGTAGGGCGGATGTAATTTTTTACATCCATGCCAATGTGGTAGTACCGCATCCCTTGCGCGATAGTACCGTGCACGGCCTGGCTCAGCTGCCAGGCGGTAGTACCGCTCCTCTGCGGTAGTACTGTGTCGGATTTTTGCTTCTTTCGTTTACCAGCGGAAGTAGGCACGGATGTATCTTTATCCGCGCTCTTCCCAGGCTAGGGGTTTCCTGCCTTGCGATAGTACCGCAAGGGGGAGCGGTAGTACCACGCCCGCGGCAGTACCACCCTCGGCTCTTGTGCTACAGGTCTGCCCTAGCTGCTGCTGCTGCTGCTGCGGTAGTACCGCGGGTCCGCACAGTAGTACCGCGTGGCCTTGCGGTAGTATCGCTTATCAGCAAGCGGAAGTACCGCGTGGCCCTGTGGTAGTACCGCTGGTCTGGGGCGGTAGTACCGCTGGTCGTGGGCTGGTAGGTGGATAACGGTTGGATATTTGTCCTAAGCTATAAAAGGGTTGTCTTCTTCCTCTAGTTGACTACCTCTTCCAACCCTAAGCTCCATTGTTGCTCCAAGCTCCATTTTCACCCGATCTCACTCCCTAGCCAATCAAACTTGTCGATTTGCTCGGGTGTGGTTGAGAAGGCCCCGATCTACACTTCCACCAAGAGAAATTTGATTCCCCCCACTAATCCCTTGCGGATCTTGTTACTCTTGGGTGTTTGAGCACCCTAGACGGTTGAGGTCACCACGGAGCCATAGTCCATTGTGGTGAAGCTTCGTGGTGTCGTTGGGAGCCTCCAATTGAGTTGTGGGGATTGCCCCAACCTTGTTTGTAAAGGTTCGGTCGCCGCCTCCAAGGGCACCAATAGTGGAATCACGGCATCTCGCATTGTGTGAGGGCGTGAGGAGAATACGGTGGCCCTAGTGGCTTCTTTGGAGCATTTTGCCTCCACACCACTCCAATGGAGACGTACTTCCCCTCAAACGGAAGGAACTTCGGTAACACATCCTCGTCTCCACCGGCTTCACTCTTGGTTATCTCGTGCCTTTACTTGTGCAAGCTTATTTGTGATATATCTCTTGCTTGCCTGTGTTCCTATCTTTGTTGCATCATATAGGTTGCTTACCTAGTTGCATATCTAGACAACCTACTTTGATGCAAAGTTTAAATTGTTAAAGAAAAGCTAAAAATTGTTAGTTGCCTATTCACCCCCCCCCTCTAGTCAACCATATCGATCCTTTCACCTTCGCACGCAAGGAAGTGCGTCCGGGCAAAAAAATGATTCACCCCCTGACTAAAGGGACCCACCAGCTACATCTTCGCACGCAAGGAAGTGCCTGACAGTCGGGACCCACCTGGTCGAAGTGTATGTAGCGTTGTCATTCTGGTCGCGAACGTGTACATACATATATACTGGTGGATGTAGAGGCGCGCACGTGTCATAGTAGAGGCGCGCACGTAGCATGTACACGTACGTACGGCGGCCAGGGTGCAAGAAATAAAATACGGCCACGTATGTGTACATACGGGCGGGGTCTCGAACGCCTACTCGCGCATACGTACGGTCAGGGCTCATTGACATGGCTGGGTCGGAACGGAGAAACAGCATCGTCATCGTGTTCATGGGGAGGCAACGGAATGCGTCGTGTTCATGGGGAGGCAACGGAATGCATCATGTTCATCGGGAGGCAATGAAATGCGTGGGAGCCAACCGTATGGGTCGGAACGGAATGCGTGGTCGTGTTCGTCGGGAGGGCTTGGACAGAACAGGCGATGGAAACGAGGCCTGGCGTACCGCACAACGGAGGAAACGGCCTTGTGTTCGACCGGCCATGTTCGAAACAGGATCCTGTTCATCGGGAGGGGTCTAGCGTACCGCAAAACGGATGAAACAGACCTCCTACGGTCGAAACGGGGGTCCTGTTGATCGGGAGGGGTGTGGCATACCGCAAAACGGACGAAACAGACTTGTGTTGGAGCGCTACGGTCGAAACGGGGGTCCTGTTCATCGGGAGGGGTGTGGCGTACCGCAAAACGGGACTCCACGGGATATTGTTCATCTCCACCGTCGACCTCCTCCAGCCTCCATGGGCTCCTGTTCATCCAGCCTCCACCGCGCGCTACTCCACCGGCTACTGTTCAACCACCCCTCCACGGGCACCCCTCCACCGTCTACTGTTCATCCAGCCCTCCACACCATGGGGTCCTGTTCAACCACCCCTCCACCGTCTACTGTTCATCCAGCCCTCCACCACACCACGGGGTCATGTTCATCTAGAGGTAACGCCACCGCTCACTGTTCATCCAAACCCCCCGCAACGCTCACTGTTCATCCCAGAGGCCGCATCGATCGGCTTCAGTTAGCAGCAGTAGCGAAGGAATCGCTCAATCGGTTCAGTTAACAGCCATCGATCGATCGCTCGGGTTCAGTAACGCGTAGCCTGCAGTGCAATCGCTCGGGTTCAGTTAGAGCCCAACGCCTCGCTCGGGTTCAGTTAGAGCCAATGCCCCGCACACACGCGCGTACGTGTATGAGAGAAACGTGCATCGCTCGGCCCCGACCTCCCACCGTAACCGGGAACTCCCCGAAATTTTCCTTGCCCTCGCTTCAACCACGGTTTTTTTCCGTCATGGATGGCCCAAAGAATGTCATGCAGCTGCGTCTCCGGCCCGCCCAGGACGAAAAGCCCATTTTCTGTCATGATTTTTTGTCATAGAAGTAGGAGCCCACCACATCTATGATGATACCGGGTTTTGTCACAATTATCATCATAGAAGTGTCATATGTATGACGAAAATTTTTTCGTTCGGCCCAAAATGTCACGGATATGTCTTTTTTTTGTAGTGTACGTCTTTGCGACAAGGTAATAGTAAAGGTATTGATATAACTTCACACGAGAATGATGCATGCGTAGTTAACTTGAATACATCATGTGTTGAGTTACCTGTTGATTTGAGCACACCACCTATTCTAGAGAATCATGTTACCGTCATGAATGCGCCATGCGATCAAACAGTTGAAATACCAACAATTTTGAGTGCACCCATTGAATTAAATGTTGATCCAAAAGAACCATGTGAATCGGGGAATAAATCAGATTTGGATCAAATACATTTGAAAATAATTGTGCCAATGTTTAATCATTTTGATATGTCCTTTAATATTTGTGATGATTTTGTGTCAAATGACTTATTGCATGTTTGCTTATTTAAGCATGTTGTAGCATGCAAATTTGATACAAGGAAGATTTATTCACCAATGTTGGGATGGTTTAATGATAAACATTGTCAATCTTTTGATATGAATAAGAGCTTTAATTATATGTGCAAACTGGGTTGCAATATTTTCATGCCTTCTACTTCTTGTGATAATATTTTGGTTTTATATTTTATGTACTATCAAAGTTACTCATGTATACATGTGTCATATGTGAAAAAACCAAGGGAAGTAAAAATGGATGACATATACATATACAACATGTACACATTGTCTCTTTTGTTACCCACATTTCAGATTAAGTAATGCCGAGGATGGCTTTATTTTCAAGAAGGTGAGGATGATGAGGACATGACTACCTTGAATACGACCAAAAATATTGCATACATGCATATTTGTTCGGTGATTTCTAATGCAAACTATACAATAATTTATTTATGTTATTCAGGACAAAAATACTTCACAAACTTTTGTGTCATGTCTAATTGCAGGTGTATGGGTTTGTACAATCCACATACAAAGATAAGAAAAAAAGAGAAGTTTAGGTTCTGTTCAAAAAGTCCTCTCACGTCACTTTTAGCGCAAGAGAAGATATAGTCCAAGTCTCTCACGTTTTGGACTCAGATTCAGATTGCACAGATATACCTGACTCAAAACGTTAATATATCTTTCATTCGGACTCCGGATTGGGTGATTCTTTTTTTGTTGGAAAGTAGATTTCGTGCACTTTCCAATCCAGTTGGATTCACCTTCAAATTCGTCCGGAGCATTGAGATACTGATGAGACAATGCGACTTTGCAACAGAATCCGAGTCAAACTACAAGTCCAAAGGTGTTACATCACCCCCACTTGGGCTCATTGGCCTTGTACGACCTAGGGTTAGTTTTAGGCTGCCTTGGGACGTCCTCCCACCTCCTTGGCCGCCACCCCTTGCTCCTATATAAGTAGATCAATCTAATAGCTTTTCCTTAGGATTTGTTTAGTTAAAAGTTAGCCAACGCAACTTCGTGTAATTCATTTGTGTCCAAGGACCAGACCAAGACCGCTTTTGGATCCCTAATTTTATCAATAATTCATATATATTTGCAATATTCAGATTGCATTATCATATTCTTGCTTGTTCTTTGATTGCATGCAGGAATAGACCTTCGTGGTCAGGCTGATCATGCTTCCAATATCGTCAGTAACCTCAGGAGATTGGTTTAGCGATTGCTAAGGCGCAACGTTGTGCACGTTTCTAATCGGATCGTCAAAGTCGACTCCATCAAATCGATAGCTATCATCTCATCGAAAGATCGAGACACCCTCGCCTCTATCAACACCCTTTCCCGCACACCCAGAGATGCCGGGAGGCAGATGCGGAGCTCCTCGTTGGTAGCGCGCGGTGTCGACCGGGGCAGAAGGCGACGCCGACCATCCATGCGTCACCAAGGTGGATCACGCCTCTACCAACGCGTGCTGCACATCCATAGAGAAATTCTACCTTGGCGTCGATGAGCGAATTGGTCAATATATAGGTTTAATTGTGTATGAACTTTGTATTTGCTATGTATGAACTCCGGTGATGTGATAAATTATTTATAGCGCAGACTGATTTTTTAAATTTACTAGCTAAGTGTCCGTGCATTGCTACGGACTAACAAAATATATATACAAAGAGAAAATTCATGTACAAAATATATATATACAAAGAGAAAATTCATGTGACATGAGAGCCAAAGGCTATTTTTATGGATGATATCCCGCGGTCATGATCTGGTAGGTACACGTATCTCGTCTTCGTCTTTCTTCCAGACTACCTGTCTGAGCTACCACGTGACACTCGACTTCCTTCTCCCACCATGCATGCTTTTTATCTCCTATTTCCCCACCTCTGCCTTGCCGACAGTACCGAGCTAGTTTCTTGTCCAACTACCATAATCTTCTCTGGTAGGGCATCCCCTTAGATTATTAATGAGTTGTACATGTCGCAAATAAGAACAACGAAAATGGATACTAAATTTCTGATGAGAAATGAGAATTCAGGGCATTCTCCGGTAGGGCACCCCCTTAATAGAATGCCCGTGCGCTGCCATGGGCCTTTTGTTGTATATATAAAATTGAGTGAATTTTTTGTCTTTTCCAACAACATCCACCTCAACACCCTTGTCAACGAATTATGTTTATACGTCAACATAATCCATTTTCATATCTTCTGATTATCATGCGCAACAAATAGATAAAGAATATTTATTTTTATGCATCTGTTCTGATAGTTAAAACTCAACGTTTTTCACTCCGGTCCTTCATAAAGCTTTGCCAATCGACATTTTCAAAG
Source organism: Triticum urartu (assembly GCF_056163025.1). Lineage (NCBI taxonomy): Eukaryota > Viridiplantae > Streptophyta > Magnoliopsida > Poales > Poaceae > Triticum > Triticum urartu. The sequence continues at coordinate 165,436,342 of NC_141873.1, read as the reverse complement.
CATAGATGTTCATTTTTAGTACGATTGAGTGGCATCCTACTTTTTAGTAGAGTGAGTCACATTCCAATTTTAATACTATAAGCTCACCTATAAATCATTTGCTGGTAATTATTCTCCAGAAATAACTTTTTAGAGTATCTAATATTCTTCACTATATAAAGGTATGTGACTTCTGTCTCATAACAAACAACCGCTTTCCCTAAAAAGGCACCGCTCCTTTTCTTCTTATTAAAAAAATTCACTCTCTCATTCTCTCATCTCATGTCACAACACTCACACTCACATCTCATCCTCCGGTCTGCTCTCCTTGTTGACATTGTTGGCATCAAATCACACCACGGTGTTCAACCCGTACCTTCCTCTCAGCGTCGGTTCCCCTTCCCTTCATGGCGTTGCCCTCCCCCTCCTTTCCCATCTATGACATCCTGGGCAGATTCCCATTGCCATGGAATGTACATCGTATTCTTATGCACACCACACTTTATTCTTCTTCTTCATCATCTTCTTTTGCTCTCATCATGACCACCTCACATTCTTGTCAAGAAACTCAATACAATTGTGTTGTTCTTCTCTCAAACAAGTTTCAATGCAATTGTGTTGTTATTCTCTCAAGCAGGTTTTGATGCTCTAACAACAGCCTCACGAGCTAGTCGTCGTCGTTGTTGTTGGTGGTGGTGGTGACGACATCGTGGAGGGCCAAGAGGTCTCTGATGCCGCCATGACCTATGTAACTTCCATGCCTTCTGTATTCGATGATCTGAATACATGATGTGGCAGAACGACAAGCTCATACTACCTCCTTGAAAGCCAACTGTTAATTGGAGGAGCCAAAGGTCCCGGGTCTTGTCATGCACCAATTTTGACATTGGCTCTTGAACAACCTAATCACAAGGACACACGGAACAACATGATAAAAGAAAATGCCATGGCTATGTTCATCTAATTAGATGGTTTCCAATGAAGTGAAATAAAAAGAACCAGACCTATGCTCATATACATCTGAACAATATGTAAAAGCAATGGCCAACATTACAAAGAAAACAAAGAAGCTGCAACATTGTAAAATAGATTTAGTGACCCCATGTTTATCCAGACCATGTATCCCTTTCAAAAAAACTTCAAGAATGCTAAATAAGTCTATCTGCATGCCTGAAAAAAATAGTGAGTATCCACACTAAGCAGAAAATATCTTGACATAAGGTGATGGATTTCTAACACAAACACCTTTAGATTGGTTGCTTAACTGGTTCTCGGATCTGTGTCCTTCCTGCATAGAAGAAATGTATCTTGCATCAGATGAGTTCTTTTACAGTACCCTGAGTTTAATATGAGTCATCCATTTGTTCAGATCCAACGGGCGTGCTTAAATGGTACTCCATTATAAGCATCGAGGAGTACTGCAGCCAAATACCAGGGAGTGCCTTAATTATGAGGGTATATTCGTCATGTACAAGAGCTAGACTCAGATCCAAAGTTTGATGACTAGTATGATGCTATTCTGGCGGTCAGCTGCAGCGAGTTCTTTGATCATGCTCCAACTTATGCACCTTCGATCATGCGCCAGCGAGTTCTTTGATCATGCACCAGCATATGGTCCTTCTTCCCTTGGCGAAGAGAAACACAAAATCATGCAGTCATGAACGATCCAACAACGATTTCTGAATCACGTTAGTTTACCGTCAATCAATATTGTTGATTGAATATGGACATGGGGGAATTTATGATCAGCAAATTACAGGGGCGGCCCATTTGATTTCAGTAACGCCGGCAGATTCGTTTATAACAAAGGAGATCGTTTTGATTTCAGCAGCGCCGGCAGATTCGTCTATAACAACGGCGACGGATCTCAGAAACTGAGATGGAGGCAGCTGATTTGGTCGCTGTGGCGGCGCCGTAGACACAAGTTAATTGGATTAGGGTAATCAAACTGCCACGTGAACTGTAAAATGTCTCTAACGCCCTCCAATATTAATGGCTGGATTTAGTTGGTACTCCACATAGGCCTTGGGGAGTACGAGGGTACCGCAAAAAGACTCGCATCAGATATGACATTTGATACTTAGATTCAGTTACATCCAAGAGGGATGCATAAACCCGTTAGTACTTACAATATAGAAGCATCATGCTAGTTCTCTTTTTCAGCATGATTACACAATTAACACCAAATAACAAGATAAACTTGTTCATCTAACTACTGGTGAATCGATGAGTATATATGCTTATGTGTCTTACTGTGAGTACATAAGACTTATATATGGATAGATGGATACAGGAGCACGTACAGGCCTATCCTTCAGCAGCTTTGACGAAGTGCCATTTTCTCGTGTATGCAGCATATTGCCTCTAGATACTTGCTCTTCATCTCCAAATCCTTGGCATACATAAAAGAAATGTATCTTGCATCAAATATGACATTTGATACTAAGATTCAATTATATCCAAGAGGGATGCATAAACACGTTAGTAATTCCAATATAGAAAGCATCGGGCTAGTTCTCTTTTTCCAGCATGGTTACATAATTAACACGACATAACAAGATAAATAACATAAGATTAGAACTAAGGTAATACCCGCTTCTTCCCATAATAAGTGTCGTGGATTTAGTACAAAATTAGTACAAAGTTTTACTAAATGAGTGACACTTATTTTGGGATGGATGAGTATATTCAAGTTAAGTTTGCAAGGTTATAACCTCGATCAAACACAACCTATGAAAAAGAATTGTGTACTGCTTAGTGTGGATAACTCCATCTGATTGGGGAGTTTAGACTGCCCTCCATCCAGCTCACCCATGTGAAAGTACAAATTAAGGAGAAGTATAAACCCGATATAATAACAGGGGAACAAGTTTATATGCAGGAGACGCCATATTTTCTTAAAGATCCTTCCATAACAGTTAATTGCCGTCTCCTATGCATATATATTTTGCTGATAAAAGGTTTTGTTTCTCCAGCAAAAATGTGAAGCTAACCTGAAAGTACCAAGCACACGCATGTGGAAACCAAGATTAAGAACACAAATAATCAAAGAAAATGAACCTAAGCTAGGTTGTTGATGGCATGCTCAGCTTGGTCCCTCTGGATGACAAGTAAAAATAAATAAGGAAATCTATTTGGATATAATCCAACAAAATAACTTCATGAGAGATAATGATTTTTGTAAAAGCAGGTCCTTAAGAACAATACTCTAGATAGTAAGGGGGAATAAATTCTAGAACAATCTACCTTGGTAGACCATGCAGTATTATGATGGCGGTCACTTCACACCGTCGGGCCAGCTTGTATGGACTTGTATTCATATCTATGATTCTGTTTCCTGGTCCAATTGCTGGCCTTCTTAAGATCTGGATGCATTAAATTATTTAGTACATGCAATTGTCGACTGTAAAATTTATGCATACATGTAGTCAAATAAATGTAATAATATGGCAGGATTTAGAAACTTACCGTTCTGACAATTTTATCTTCAGAAAGACATAGAACTCTGGTTCCAGGAAGGTAATGTCCCTGAGATGAAAGAAAGTAAGAACAAACAAGTTGGGAGTATGCAATGCATTGTCCGCATAAAATAACCAGATTATCATCCTACTTACATTTTTCTCAGCTTCCAATGCATCATTTAGGGTCGAACACTTTTCCCAAAGTAATGGAACTTGTTGTTCTACTTTCATATTCTAACCTTCAAAAATATCCTGAATATCCATGTAAAGGTGTTGGCATTTGGGGGAGTCCATTGCTGCAGAAGTGAAGCATTGCAAGTAGCTTCCCCCCATCATCTAATTTCATATAGATGTCCATTGGATGAATTTCAAGATGAAAGAGAATTAATTACTCTAAATGATATTCAATGTAAAAAAATCAAAGATGGTTAAGCATACGGCGAATACATCACTAAAGAAAAGGAGTAATTGTAGAAATAATTGGGAAAAATAATAGCAACAGAGAGCATATTTTGGGTCTGAGATCAGGAAGTTAGGTATAGTTGATGTTTCAGTACAGAAATTACATTTCTATTTTTAGTTTTAAAAAAAGCATTGTCTTCCTCTTCATGACTACACAAAATGCAAACATACAGATTGTTGCAAATTAAATCCAAACAAGAGAATGAGTTTGTCATGTGTAATTTATAGTACATATTTGTGAGGATAAAAAACAAATTGTCGCCCCTAATTAATTACATCTAACTAAAAAATCTCTAGTCTAATACTGCAGTACGGATTCCATCTAATTAAAGAATTTCTGCAGCCTAATAATGTAGTATGGTACTGAATTGTTGCATGGCTCAAGGAGAATTAAAGAATAAATTAAAGGAGACTTGCCGGAGTTGATGAGTCACTGGATTATGTGCATTGCATAGTAGTAACCAAAAGGAGACTACCAACTGGATGCATTAAATTGTTCAGTACATGCAATTGTCCACTGTAAAATTTATGCATGCATGTAGTCAAATAAATGTAATAATATGGAAGGATTTAGAAACTTACAGTTTTGACAATTTTCTCCTCACAAAGACATAGAACTCTGGTTCCAGGAAGGTAATGTCCCTGAGATGAAAGAAAGTAAGAACAGACAAGTTGGGAGTATGCAATGCATTGTCCGCATAAAATAACCAGATTATCATCCTACTTACATTTTTCTCAGCTTCCAATGCATCATTCAGGGCTGGACACTTTTCCCAAAGTAATGGAACTTGATGTTCTACTTTCATATTCTAACCTTCAAAAATATCCTAAATATCCATGTAAAGGTGTTGGCATTTGGGGGAGTCCATTGTTGCATAAGTGAAGCATTGCAAGTAGAGTCCCCCCCCATCATCTAATTTCATATATTTGATGTCTATTGGCTGAATTTCAAGATGAAAGAGAATGAATTACTCTAAATGATATCCGATGTAAAAAATTAGAGATAGTTAAGCATATGGCGAATACATCACTAAATAAAAGGAGTAATTCTAGAATTAATTGGGAAAAATAATAGCAACGGAGAGCATATTTTGGGTCTGAGATCAGGAAGCCAGGTATAGTTGATGTTTCAGTACAGAAATAACATTTCTATTTTTAGTTTTAAAAAGAAAGCATTGTCTTCCTCTTCATGACTACACAAAACGCAAACATACAGATTGTTGCAAATTAAATCCAAACAGGAGAATGAGTTTGTCATGCCTAATTTATAGTACATATTTGTGAGGATAAAAACAAATTGCCGCCCCTAATTAATTACATCTAACTAAAAAAATCTCCAGTCTGATACTGCAGTAAGGATTCCATCTAATTAAAGAATTTCTGCAGCCTAATAATGTAGTATGGTACTGATCAGTTGCATGGCTCAAGGACAGTTAAAGAAGAAATTAAAGGAGACTTGTCGGAGTTGACGAGTCACTGGATTATGTGCATTGCATAGTAGTAACCAAAAGGAGACTGCTACCTCTTGAGCACTTGCGTTGGTTTTCCCTTGAAGAGGAAAGGGTGGTGCAGCAAAGTAGTGTAAGTATTTCCCTCAGTTTTTGAGAACCAAGGTATCAATCCAGTAGGAGGCTACGCACGAGTCCCTCGCACCTACACAAAACAAATAAATCCTCGCAACCAACGCGATAAGGGGTTGTCAATCCCTACACGGTCACTTACGAGAGTGAGATATGATAAGATAATATTTTTGGTATTTTATGATAAAGATGCAAAGTAAAATAAAAGCAAAGTAAAAAGCAACGGAAATAACTAAGTGTTGGAAGATTAATATGATGGAAGATAGACCCGGGGGCCATAGGTTTCACTAGTGGCTTCTCTCAAGAGCATAAGTATTTTAGGTGGGTGAACAAATTACTGTTGAGCAATTGACAGAATTGTGCATAGTTATGAGAATATCTAGGTATGATCATGTATATAGGCATCACGTCTGAGACAAGTAGACCGACTCCTGCCTGCATCTACTATTATTACTCCACACACCGACCGCTATCCAGCATGCATCTAGAGTATTAAGTTCAAGAGAACAGAGTAACGCTTTAAGCAAGATGACATGATGTAGAGGGATAAACTCATGCAATATGATGAAAACCCCATCTTGTTATCCTCGATGGCAACAATACAATACGTGCCTTGCTGCCCCTACTGTCACTGGGAAAGGACACTGCAAGATTGAACCCAATGCTAAGCACTTCTCCCATTGCAAGAAAGATCAATCTAGTAGGCCAAACCAAACTGATAATTCGAAGAGACTTGCAAAGATAACCAATCATACATAAAAGAATTCAGAGAAGATTCAAATATTGTTCATAGATAAACATGATCATAAACCCACAATTCATCGGTCTCAACAAACACACCGCAAAAGAAGCTTACATCAAATAAATCTCCACAAGAGAGGGGGAGAACTTTGTATTGAGATCCAAAAAGAGAGAGAAGAAGCCATCTAGCTAATAACTATGGACCCGAAGGTCTGAGGTAAACTACTCACACTTCATCAGAGAGGCTATGGTGTTGATGTAGAAGCCCTCCGTGATCAATGCCCCCTCCGGCAGAGCTCCAGAATAGGCCCCAAGATGGGATCTCGTGGATACAGAAAGTTACGGCGATGGAATTAGGGTTTTGGCTCCATATTTGATCGTTTGGGGGTACATAGGTATATATAGGAGGAAGGAGTACGTCAGTGGAGCAACAGGGGGCCCATGAGGGTGGAGGGCACGCCTAGGGGGGGGGGGGGGGTAGGCGCGCCCCCTACCTCGTGGCTTCCTTGTTGGTTGCTTGACGTAGGGTCCAAGTCTCCTGGATCTTGTTCGTTCCAAAAATCACGTTCCCGAAGGTTTCATTCCTTTTGGACTCCATTTGATATTCCTTTTCTTCGAAACCCTAAAATAGGCAAAAACAGCAATTCTGGGTTGGGCCTCCGGTTAATAGGTTAGTCCCAAAAATAATATAAAAGTGAGTAATAAAGCCCAATAATGTCCAAAACATAAGATAATATAGCATGGAGCAATCAAAAATTATAGATACGTTGTGGACGTATCAAGCATCCCCAAGCTTAATTCCTGCTCGTCCTCGAGTAGGTAAATGATAAAAACAGAATTTTTGATGTGGAATGCTACTAGGCATAATTTCAATGTAATTCTTCTTAATTGTGGTATGAATATTCAGATCCGAAAGATTCAAGACAAAAGTTCAATGTTGACATAGAAATAATAATACTTCAAGCATACTAACTAAGCAATTATGTCTTCTCAAAATAACATGGCCAAAGAAAGTTATCCCTACAAAATCATATAGTCTGGCTATGCTCTATCTTCACCACACAAAGTATTTAAATCATGCACAACCCCAATGACAAGCCAAGCAATTGTTTCATACTTTTGACATTCTCAAACTTTTTCAATCTTCACGCAATACATGAGCGTGAGCCATGGACATAGCACTATATGTGGAATAGAATGGTGGTTGTGGAGAAGACAAAAAGGGAGAAGATAGTCTCACATCAACTAGGCGTATCAACGGGCTATGGAGATGCCCATCAATAGATATCAATGCGAGTGAGTAGGGATTGCCATGCAACGGATCCACTAGAGCTATAAGTATATGAAAGCTCAACAAAAGAAACTAAGTGGGTGTGCATCCAACTCGCTTGCTCACGAAGACCTAGGGCATTTTGAGGAAGCCCATCATTGGAATATGCAAGCCAAGTTCTATAATGAAAAATTCCCACTAGTATATGAAAATGATATCATAGGAGACTCTCTATCATGAAGATCATGGTGCTACTTTGAAGCACAAGTGTGGTAAAAGGATAGTAGCATTGTCCGTTCTCTCATTTTCTCTCATTTTTTTATTTGGGCCTTTTCCCCTTTTTTATGGCCTCTTTTTTTTATTTGGGCTTCTTTGGCCTCTTCTTATTTTATTTTATTTTTTGTCTGGAGTCTCATCCCGACTTGCGGGGGAATCATAGTCTCCATCATCCTTTCCTCACTTGGGACAATGCTCTAAAAATGATGATCATCACACTTTTATTTACTTACAAATCAATACTTGGAACAAAATATGACTCTATGTGAATGCCTCCGGCGGTGTACCGGGATATGCAATGAATCAAGAGTGACATGTATGAAAGAATTATGAACGGTGGTTTTTCCACAAATACAATGTCAACTACTGTTGGGGAACGTAGCAATAATTCAAAATTTTCCTACGTGTCACCAAGATCTATCTATGGAGTCATCTAGAAACGAGGGAGGAGTGGATCTATATACCCTTGTAGATCGCTCGCGGAAGCGTTCAAGAGAACGGGGTTGATGGAGTCGTACTCGTCGTGATCCAAATCACCGATGATCCTAGCGCCGAACGGACGGCACCTCCGCGTTCAACACACGTACGGAGCAGCGACGTCTCCTCCTTCTTGATCCAGCAAGGGGGGAGGAGAGGTTGATGGAGATCCAACAGCACGACGGCGTGGTGGTGGAAGTAGCGGGATTCCAACAGGGCTTCGCCAAGCGCTGCGGGAGGAGGGAGATGTGTCATGGGAGGGAGAGGGAGGCGCCAGGGCTTAGATATGGTTGCCCTCCCTTCCCCCCACTATATATAGGTCCAAGGGAGAGGGGGAGGCGCAGCCTTGGCCCTTCCTCCAAGGAAGGGTGCGGCCAGGGGAGGAGTCCCTCCTCCCCAAGGCACCTCGGAGGTGCCTTCCCCTTTTAGGACTCTTCCTTTCCCTCTTCTCTTGGCGCATGGGCCTCTTGGGGCTGGTTCCCTTGGCCCATATAGGCCAAGGTGCACCCCCTACAGCCCATGTGGCCCCCCGGGGCAGGTGGCCCCACCCGGTGGACCCTCGGGACCCTTCCGGTGGTCCCGGTACAATACCGATGACCCCGAAACTTGTCCCGATGGCCGAAATAGCACTTCCTATATATAATTCTTTACCTCTGGACCATTCCGGAACTCCTCGTGACGTCCGGGATCTCATCCGGGACTCCGAACAACTTTCGGGTTACCGCATACTAATATCTCTATAACCCTAGCGTCACCGAACCTTAAGTGTGTAGACCCTACGGGTTCGGGAGACATGCAGACATGACCGAGATGACTCTCCGGTCAATAACCAACAGCGGGATCTGGATACCCATGTTGGCTCCCACATGTTCCACGATGATCTCATCGGATGAACCACGATGTCAAGGACTTAATCAATCCCGCATACAATTCCCTTTGTCTATCGGTATGTTACTTGCCCGAGATTCGATCATCAGTATCCCGATACCTTGTTCAATCTCGTTACCGGCAAGTCTCTTTACTCGTTCCGTAACACATCATCCCGTGATCAACTCCTTGATCACATTGTGCACATTATGATGATGTCCTACCGAGTGGGCCCAGAGATACCTCTCCGTTTACACGGAGTGACAAATCCCAGTCTCGATTCGTGCCAACCCAACAGACACTTTCGGAGATACCTGTAGTGTACCTTTATAGCAACCCAGTTACGTTGTGATGTTTGGCACACCCAAAGCACTCCTACGGTATCCGGGAGTTGCACAATCTCATGGTCTAAGGAAATGATACTTGACATTAGAAAAGCTTTAGCATACGAACTACATGATCTTTGAGCTAAGCTTAGGATTAGGTCTTGTCCATCACATCATTCTCCTAATGATGTGATCCCGTTATCAACGACATCCAATGTCCATGGTCAGGAAACCATAACCATCTATTGATCAACGAGCTAGTCAACTAGAGGCTTACTAGGGACATGGTGTTGTCTATGTATCCACACATGTATCTGAGTTTCCTATCAATACAATTCTAGCATGGATAATAAACGATTTATCATGAATAAGGAAATATAATAATAACTATTTATTATTGCCTCTAGGGCATATTTCCAACAGTCTCCCACTTGCACTAGAGTCAATAATCCAGTTCACATCGCTATGTGATTAACACTCAAGGTCACATCCCCATGTGACTAACACCCAAAGAGTTTACTAGAGTCAATAATCTAGTTCACATTACCATGTGATTAACACTCGATGAGTTCTGGGTTTGAACATGTTATGCTTGTGAGAGATGTTATAGTCAACGGGTCTGAATCTTTCAGATCCGTATGTACTTCGCAAATCTCTATGTCATCTTGTAGATGCAACTACTACGCTACATTTGGAGCCATTTCAAATAACTGTTCTACTTGGAGCTATTCTAAATTTTTTTCTCCATTATATGTATCCGGTATCTCTACTCAGAGCTATCCGGATAGGTGTTAAGCTTGCATCGACATAACTCTTTACGTCGAACTCTTTATCACCTCCATAACCGAGAAAATTCCTTAGTCCACTAGTTACTAAGGATAACTTTGACCGATGTCCTGTGATCCATTCTTGGATCACTCTTGTACCCCTTGACTGACTCATGGCAAGGCACACTTCAGGTGCGGTACACAGCATAGCATACTGTAGAGCCTACGTCTAAAGCATAGGGGACGACCTTCGTCCTTTCTCTCTCTTCTGCCGTGGTCAGGTTTCGAGTCTTACTCAATGTTCACACCTTATAACACAGCCAAGAACTCCTTCTTTGACTGGTCCATCTTGAACACCTTCAAGATCATGTCAAGGTATGTGCTCATTTGAAAGTACCATTAAGCGTTTTGATCTATGCTCAATGTTCAAGTAGCTTAATCCAGGTTTTCCATTGAAAAACACTTTCCAAATAACCCTATATGCTTTCCAGAAATTCTACGTCATTTCTGATCAACAATATGTCAACAACATATACTCATCAGAAATTCTATAGTGCTCCCACTCACTTCTTTGGAAATACAAGTTTCTCATAAACTTTGTATACACCCAAAATCTTTGATCATCTCATCAAAGCATACATTCCAACTCCGAGATGCTTACTCCAGTCCTCAGAAGGATTGCTGGAGCTTTGCATACTTATTAGCATCTTTCAGGATTGACAAAAAACCTTCCGGTTGTATCACATACAACCTTTCCTCAAGAAAATCATCGAGGAAACAATGTTTTGACATCCTATCTGCAAGATTTCATAAATAATGCAGTAATCGCTAATATAATTCCAACAGACTCTTAGCATCGCTACGAGTGAGAAAGTCTCATTGTAGTCAACTCCTTGAACTTGTCGGAAAACATCTTAACGACAAGTCGAGCTTTCTTAATGGTGACATTTACCATCATTGTCCGTCTTCCTTTTAAAATCCATCTGTACTCAATAGCATTACGACCATCGAGCCATTCTACCAAAGTCTACACTTTGTTTTCATACATGGATCCTCTCTCGGATTTTATGGCCTCGAGCCATTTATCGGAATCCGGGCCCACCATCACTTCTCCATGGCTCGTAGGTTCATTGTTGTCTAGCAACATGACTTCCAAGACAGGATTACGTACCAGTCTGAAGTAGTACGCATCCTTGTCATCCCACAAGGTTTGGTAGTGACGTGATCTGAAGTCTCATGATCACTATCATAAGCTTCCACTTCAATTAGTGTAGGTGCCACAGGAACAACTTCCTATGCCCTGCCACACACTAGTTGAAGAGACGGTTCCATAACCTCATCAAGTCTCCACCATCCTCCCACTCAATTCTTTCGAGAGAAACTTGTCCTCGAGAAAGGACCCGATTCTAGAAACAATCCCTTATTGTTTTCGGATCTGAGACAGGAGGTATACCCAACTGTTTTGGGTGTCCTATGAAGATGCATTTATCCGCTTTGGGTTCGAGCTTATCAGCCTGAAACTTTTTCACATAAGCGTCGCAGCCCCAAACCTTTAAGAAATGACAGCTTAGGTTTCTCTAAACCATAGTTCATACGGTGTCATCTCATCGGAATTATGTGGTGCCCTATTTAAAGTGAATGTGGTTGTCTCTAATGCCTAACCTATAAACTATCGTGGTAATTCGATAAGAGACATCATGGTATGCATCATATCCAATAGGGTGCAGTTATGATGTTCGGACACACCATCACACTACGGTGTTCCAGGCTGTATTAGTTGTGAAAAAATTTCCACAATGTCTTAATTATGTGCCAAACTCGTAATTCAGATATTCATCTCTATGATCATATCATAGATCTTTTATCCTCTTGTCACGACGATCTTTCAACTTCACCCTGAAATTACTTGAACCTTTCAATAATTCAGACTCGTGATTCATCAAGTAAATATACTCAACATCTACTCAAATCATCTATGAAGTAAGAACATAACGATATCCACTACATGCCTCAGCACTCATTGGACTGCACACATCAAAATGTATTACTTCCAACAAGTTGCTTTCTAGTTCCATTTTACTGAAAACGAGGCTTTCAGTCATCTTGCCCATGTGGTATGATTTGCATGTCTCAAGTGATTCAAAATCAAGTGAGTCCAAACGGTCCATTTGCATGGAGTTTCTTCATGCATATACACCAATAGACATGGTTCGCATGCCTCAAACTTTTCAAAAACGAGTGAGCCCAAAGATCCATCAACATGGAGCTTCTTCATGCGTTTTATACCGATATGACTTACGTGGCAGTGCCACAAGTAGGTGGTACTATCATTACTATCTTTTGGCATGAACATGTGTATCACTACGACCGAGATTCAATAAACCATTCATTTTAGGTGCAAGACCATTGAAGGTATTATTCAAATAAACAGAGTAACCGTTATTCTCCTTAAATGAATAACCGTATTGCGATAGACATAATCCAATCATGTCTATGCTCAACGCAAACACCAATCTCGATGGTAGAGGGAGCGTGCGATGCTTCATCATATCAACATTGGAAACACTTCCAACACATATCGTCAGCTCACCTTTAGCTAGTCTCCGTTTATTCCGTAGCTTTTATTTCGAGTTACTAACCCTTAGCAACCGAACCGGTATCTAATACCCTGGTGCTACTAGGAGTACTAGTAAAGTACACATCAACACAATGTATATCCAATATACTTCTATCGACCTTGCCAGCCTTCTCATCTACCAAGTATCTAGGGTAATTCTGCTCCAGTGGTTGTTCCCCTTATTACAGAAGCACTCAGTCTCGGGTTTGGGTTCAACCTTGGGTTTCTTCACTAGAGCAGCAGCTGAATTGCCGTTTCATGAAGTATCCCTTTGTTCCCTTGCCCTTCTTGAAACTAGTGGTTTCACCAACCATCAACAATTGATGCTCCTTCTTGATTTCTACTTTCGCGGTGTCAAACATCGCGAATATCTCAAGGATCATCATATATGTCCCTGATATATCATAGTTCATCATGAAGCTCTAGCAGCTTGGTGGTAATGACTTCGGAGAAACATCACTATCTCATCTGGAAGATCAACTCCCACTCGATTCAAGCGATTGTTGTACTCAGACAATCTGAGCACAAGCTCAACAATTGAGCTTTTCTCCCTTAGTTTGCAGGCTAAGAAAATCGTCGGAGGTCTTATACCTCTTGATGTGGGCACGAGCCTGAAATCCCAATTTCAGTCCTTGGAACATCTCATATGTTCTGCGATGTTTCAAAAACGTCTTTGGTGCCTCAATTCTAAACCATTTAGCATTACGCACTGAACTATCATGTAATCATCAAAACGTGTATGTCAGATGTTCGCAACATCCACAGACGACGTTCGAGGTTCAGCACACTGAGCGGTGCATTAAGGACATAAGCCTTCTATGAAGCAATGAGGACAATCCTCAGTTTACGGACCTAGTCCGCATAATTGCTACTATCAACTTTCAACTAAATTTTCTCTAGGAACATATCTAAACAGTAGAACAGAAATGTGAGCCACGACATAATTTGCGAAGACCTTTTGACTATGTTCAGGATAATTAAGTTCATCTTATGAACTCCCACTCAGATAGACATCCATCTAGTCATCTAAGTGATTATATGATCCGAGTCAACTAGGCCGTGTCCGATCATCACGTGAGACGGACTAGTCATCATCGGTGAACATCTTCATGTTGATCGTATCTACCATACGACTCATGCTCGACCTTTCGGTCTCTTGTGTTCCAGGGCCATGTCTGTACATGCTAGGCTCGTCAAGTCAACCTAAGTGTTTTGCGTGTGTAAATCTGTCTTACACCCGTTGTATGTGAACGTAAGAATCTATCACACCCGATCATCACGTGGTGCTTCGAAACGACGAACTTTCGCAACGGTGCACAGTTAGGGGGAACACCTTCTTGAAATTTTAGTGAGGGATCATCTTATTTACTACCGTCGTTCTAAGTAAACAAGATGCATAAACATGATAAACATCACATGCAATCAAATAATAGTGACATGATATGGCCAATATCATATAGCTCCTTTGATCTCCATCTTGGGGCTCCATGATCATCTTGTCACCGGCATGACACCATGATCTCCATCATCATGATCTCTATCATCGTGTCTTCATGAAGTTGTCTCGTCAACTATTACTTCTACTACTATAGCTAACCGTTAGCAATAAAGTAAAGTAATTACATGACGTTTATGTTGACACGCAGGTCATAAATAAATTAAGACAACTCCTATGGCTCTTGCCGGTTGTCATACTCATCGACATGCAAGTCGTGATTCCTATTACAAGAACATGATCAATCTCATACATCACATATATCATTCATCACATCCTTTTGGCCATATCACATCACATAGCATACCCTGCAAAAACAAGTTAGACGTCCTCTAATTGTTGTTTGCATGTTTTACGTGGCTGCTATGGGTTTCTAGCAAGAATGTTTCTTACCTACGCAAAAACCACAACGTGATATGCCAATTTCTATTTACCCTTCATAAGGACCCTTTTCATCGAATCCGATCCGACTAAAGTGGGAGAGACAGACACCCGCTAGCCACCTTATGCAACTAGTGCATATCAGTCGGTGGAACCAGTCTCACGTAAGAGTACGTGTAAGGTCGGTCCGGGCCACTTCATCCCATGATGCCGCCGAATCAAGATTGGACTAGTAACGGTAAGCATATTGAACAAAATCAACGCCCACAACTACTTTGTGTTCTACTCGTGCATAGAAACTACGCATAGACCTAGCTCATCATGCCACTGTTGGGGAACGTAGCAATAATTCAAAATTTTCCTACGTGTCACCAAGATCTATCTATGGAGTCATCTAGCAACGAGGGAGGAGTGGATCTACATACCCTTGTAGATCGCGCGCGGAAGCGTTCAAGAGAACGGGGTTGATGGAGTCGTACTCGTCGTGATCCAAATCACCGATGATCCTAGCGCCGAACGGACGGCACCTCCGCGTTCAACACACGTCCTCGAGTAGGTAAATGATAAAAACAGAATTTTTGATGTGGAATGCTACTAGGCATAATTTCAATGTAATTCTTCTTAATTGTGGTATGAATATTCAGATCCAAAAGATTCAAGACAAAAGTTCAATGTTGACATAGAAATAATAATACTTCAAGCATACTAACTAAGCAATTATGTCTTCTCAAAATAACATGGCCAAAGAAAGTTATCCCTACAAAATCATATAGTCTGGCTATGCTCTATCTTCACCACACAAAGTATTTAAATCATGCACAACCCCAATGACAAGCCAAGCAATTGTTTCATACTTTTGACATTCTCAAACTTTTTCAATCTTCACGCAATACATGAGCGTGAGCCATGGACATAGCACTATATGTGGAATAGAATGGTGGTTGTGGAGAAGACAAAAAGGGAGAAGATAGTCTCACATCAACTAGGCGTATCAACGGGCTATGGAGATGCCCATCAATAGATATCAATGCGAGTGAGTAGGGATTGCCATGCAACGGATCCACTAGAGCTATAAGTATATGAAAGCTCAACAAAAGAACTAAGTGGGTGTGCATCCAACTCGCTTGCTCACGAAGACCTAGGGCATTTTGAGGAAGCCCATCATTGGAATATGCAAGCCAAGTTCTATAATGAAAAATTCCCACTAGTATATGAAAGTGATATCATAGGAGACTCTCTATCATGAAGATCATGGTGCTACTTTGAAGCACAAGTGTGGTAAAAGGATAGTAGCATTGTCCGTTCTCTCATTTTCTCTCATTTTTTTATTTGGGCCTTTTCCCCTTTTTTATGGCCTCTTTTTTTTATTTGGGCTTCTTTGGCCTCTTCTTATTTTATTTTATTTTTTGTCTGGAGTCTCATCCCGACTTGCGGGGGAATCATAGTCTCCATCATCCTTTCCTCACTTGGGACAATGCTCTAAAAATGATGATCATCACACTTTTATTTACTTACAAATCAATACTTGGAACAAAATATGACTCTATGTGAATGCCTCCGGCGGTGTACC
Organism: Triticum urartu; assembly: GCF_056163025.1. Lineage (NCBI taxonomy): Eukaryota > Viridiplantae > Streptophyta > Magnoliopsida > Poales > Poaceae > Triticum > Triticum urartu. Next base: position 165,420,073 of record NC_141873.1, on the reverse strand, counting down.
GGGATATGCAATGAATCAAGAGTGACATGTATGAAAGAATTATGAACGGTGGTTTTTCCACAAATACAATGTCAACTACTGTTGGGGAACGTAGCAATAATTCAAAATTTTCCTACGTGTCACCAAGATCTATCTATGGAGTCATCTAGAAACGAGGGAGGAGTGGATCTATATACCCTTGTAGATCGCTCGCGGAAGCGTTCAAGAGAACGGGGTTGATGGAGTCGTACTCGTCGTGATCCAAATCACCGATGATCCTAGCGCCGAACGGACGGCACCTCCGCGTTCAACACACGTACGGAGCAGCGACGTCTCCTCCTTCTTGATCCAGCAAGGGGGGAGGAGAGGTTGATGGAGATCCAACAGCACGACGGCGTGGTGGTGGAAGTAGCGGGATTCCAACAGGGCTTCGCCAAGCGCTGCGGGAGGAGGGAGATGTGTCATGGGAGGGAGAGGGAGGCGCCAGGGCTTAGATATGGTTGCCCTCCCTTCCCCCCACTATATATAGGTCCAAGGGAGAGGGGGAGGCGCAGCCTTGGCCCTTCCTCCAAGGAAGGGTGCGGCCAGGGGAGGAGTCCCTCCTCCCCAAGGCACCTCGGAGGTGCCTTCCCCTTTTAGGACTCTTCCTTTCCCTCTTCTCTTGGCGCATGGGCCTCTTGGGGCTGGTTCCCTTGGCCCATATAGGCCAAGGTGCACCCCCTACAGCCCATGTGGCCCCCCGGGGCAGGTGGCCCCACCCGGTGGACCCTCGGGACCCTTCCGGTGGTCCCGATACAATACCGATGACCCCGAAACTTGTCCCGATGGCCGAAATAGCACTTCCTATATATAATTCTTTACCTCTGGACCATTCCGGAACTCCTCGTGACGTCCGGGATCTCATCCGGGACTCCGAACAACTTTCGGGTTACCGCATACTAATATCTCTATAACCCTAGCGTCACCGAACCTTAAGTGTGTAGACCCTACGGGTTCGGGAGACATGCAGACATGACCGAGATGACTCTCCGGTCAATAACCAACAGCGGGATCTGGATACCCATGTTGGCTCCCACATGTTCCACGATGATCTCATCGGATGAACCACGATGTCAAGGACTTAATCAATCCCGCATACAATTCCCTTTGTCTATCGGTATGTTACTTGCCCGAGATTCGATCATCAGTATCCCGATACCTTGTTCAATCTCGTTACCGGCAAGTCTCTTTACTCGTTCCGTAACACATCATCCCGTGATCAACTCCTTGATCACATTGTGCACATTATGATGATGTCCTACCGAGTGGGCCCAGAGATACCTCTCCGTTTACACGGAGTGACAAATCCCAGTCTCGATTCGTGCCAACCCAACAGACACTTTCGGAGATACCTGTAGTGTACCTTTATAGCAACCCAGTTACGTTGTGATGTTTGGCACACCCAAAGCACTCCTACGGTATCCGGGAGTTGCACAATCTCATGGTCTAAGGAAATGATACTTGACATTAGAAAAGCTTTAGCATACGAACTACACGATCTTTGAGCTAAGCTTAGGATTAGGTCTTGTCCATCACATCATTCTCCTAATGATGTGATCCCGTTATCAACGACATCCAATGTCCATGGTCAGGAAACCGTAACCATCTATTGATCAACGAGCTAGTCAACTAGAGGCTTACTAGGGACATGGTGTTGTCTATGTATCCACACATGTATCTGAGTTTCCTATCAATACAATTCTAGCATGGATAATAAACGATTTATCATGAACAAGGAAATATAATAATAACTATTTATTATTGCCTCTGGGGCATATTTCCAACAACTACATGATCATGCAAAGCAATATGACAATGATGGAGTGTGTCATAGTAAACGAAACGGTGGAAAGTTGCATGGCAATATATCTCGGAATGGCTATGGAAATGCCATGATAGGTAGGTATGGTGGCTATTTTGGGGAATGTATATGGTGGGTGTACGATACCGGCGAAAGGTGCGCAGTATTAGAGAGGCTAGCAATGGTGGAAGGAAGAGAGTGCGTATGATCCATGGACTCAACATTAGTCATAAAGAACTCATATACTTATTGCAAAAATCTACAAGTTATCAAAGCAAAGTATTACGCGCATGCTCCTAGGGGGATATATTTGTAGGAAAAGACCATCGCTTGCCCCCGACCGCTACTCATAAGGAAGACAATCAATAAATAAATCATGCTCCAACTTCATCACATAATGGTCCACCATACGTGCATGCTATGGGAATCACAAACTTTAACACAAGTATTTCTCAAATTCAAAACTACTCAACTAGCATGACTCTAATATCACCATCTCCATATCTCAAAACAATTATCAAGTATCAAACTTCTCATAGTATTCAACACACTCATAAGAGAATTTTATTATTAATCTTGTATACCTAGCATATTAGGATTATTTAAGCAAATTACCATGCTATTTAAGACTCTAAAAATAATCTAAGTGAATCATGAAATATCAATAGTTTCTATAAAACAAATCCACCACCGTGCTCTAAAAGATATAAGTGAAGTACTAGAGCAAAACTATATAACTCAAAAGATATACGTGAAGCACATAGAGTATTCTAATAATTTCCGAATCATGTGTGTCTCTTTAAAAAGGTGTGTACAGCAAAGATGATTGTGGTAAAATTAAAAGCAAAGACTCAAATCATACAAGACTCTCCAAGCAAAACACATATCATGTGGTGAATAAAAATATAGCCCCAAGTAAAGTTGCCGATAGAAGTAGACGAAAGAGGGGATGCCTTCTGGGGCATCCCCAAGCTTTGGATTTTAGGTGTACTTAGATTATCTTGGGGGTGCCATGGGCATCCCCAAGCTTAGGCTCTTGCCACTCCTTGTTCCATAATCCATCAAATCCTTACTCAAAACTTGAAAACTTCACAACACAAAACTTAAAGTGGAAAATCTCGTGAGCTCTGTTAGCGAAAGAAAACAAAATAACACTTCAAGGTACTGTAATGAACTCATTCTTTATTTATATTGGTGTTAAATCTACTGTATTACAACTTCTCTATTGTTTATAAACTATTTTACTAGCCATAGATTCATCAAAATAAGCAAACAACACACGAAAAACAGAATCTGTCAAAAACAGAACAGTCTGTAGTAATCTGTAGCTAGCGCAAGATCTGGAACCCCAAAAATTCTAAAATAAATTGATGGACGTGAGGACTTTATCTATTAATCTTCTGCAAAAATAATTAACTAAATAGCACTTCCCAATTAAAAATGGCAGCAGTTCTCATGAGCGCTAAAGTTTCTGTTTTTTACAGCAAGATTAACAAGACTTTCCCCAAGTCTTCCCAATGATTCTACTTGGCACAAACACTAATTAAACACAAAAAACAACCAAAACATAGGCTAGATAAATTATTTATTACTAAACAGGAGCAAAAAGCAAGGAATAAAAATAAAATTGGGTTGCCTCCCAACAAGCGCTATCGTTTAACGCCCGTAGCTAGGCATAAAAAGCAAGGATAGATCTAGGTATTGCCATCTTTGGTAGAAAATCCATAAGTGGCTCTCATAATAGATTCATAAGGTAATTTAATTTTCTTTCTAGGAAATTGTTCCGTGCCTTTCCTTAACGGAAATTGGAACCTAATATTTCCTTCCTTCATATCAATAATTGCACCAATCGTTCTAAGGAAAGGTCTACCAAGAATAATAGGACATGAAGGATTGCAATCTATGTCAAGAACAATAAAATATACGGGCACATGATTCCTATTTTCAACAATAAGAACATCATTAATTCTTCCCATAGGTTTCTTAATAGTGGAATTCGCAAGGTGCAAGTTTAAAGAGCAATCATCAAAACCACGGAAACCTAACAAATCACACAAAGTCTTTGGAATCGTGGAAACACTAGCACCCAAATCACACAAAGCATAGCATTCATGATCTTTAATTTTAATTTTAATAGTAGGTTCCCACTCATCATAGAGTTTTCTAGGGATAGAAACTTCCAACTCAAGTTTTTCTTCATAAGATTGCATCAAAGCATCAACGATATGTTTGGTAAAAGTTTTATTTTGACTATAAGCATGAGGAGAATTTAGCACGGATTGCAACAAGGAAATACAATCTATCAAAGAGCAATTATCATAATTAAATTCCTTGAAATCCAAAATAGTAGGTTCATTAACATCTAGAGTTTTGATCTCTTCAATCCCAACTTTTATCAAATTCAACATCAAGATCTAAAAACTCCGAATTTTTGGAACGCCTTCTAGGTAAAGGTGGATCATATTCAGTCCCATCATTATCAAGTTTCATATTGCAAAACAAAGATTTAATAGGGGACACATCAATAACTTTTAGATCTTCATCTTTATTATTATGGAAACTAGAAGAACACACTCTTATAAAGGAATCTTTCTTAGCACGCATCCTAGCGGTTCTTTCTTTGCACTCATCAATGGCTTTGAGATACTCATTGATATCATGCTTAGGAGGAATAGATCTAAGTTTCAAAGAATCAACATCAAGAGAAATTCTATCAATGTTCCTAGCCAACTCATCAATCTTAAGCAATTTTTCTTCAATCAAAGCATTGAAATTATTTTGTGAAGTAATAAATTCTTTAATAGTAGATTCAAAATCAGAGGGCATCTTATTATAATTTCCATAATAATTGTTGTAGGAATTACCATAATTATTAGAGGAATTACTAGGATACGGTCTAGGGTTAAAGTTTCCTCTATATGCGTTACCAGAATTATTCCTACCAACAAAATTCACATCCATAGATTCGTTATTATTCTCAATCAAAATAGACAAAGGCATATCATTAGGATCAGAAGAAACACTCTTAGTAGCAAATAATTTCATAAGTTCATCCATCTTTCCACTCAAAACATTAATTCCTTCTATCGCATGCACTTTTTTATTAGTAGATCTTTCAGTGTGCCATTGAGAATAATTAACCATAATATTGTCTAGGAGTTTAGTAGCTTCTCCTAAAGTGATTTCCATAAAAGTTCCTCCCGCGGCCGAATCTAAAAGATTTCTAGAAGCAAAATTCAATCCGGCATAAATTTTTTGTATAATCATCCACAAATTCAAACCATGTGTTGGGCAATTACGTATGATTAATTTCATCCTCTCCCAAGCTTGTGCAACATGTTCATGATCAAGTTGCTTAAAATTCATAATATCGTTTCTAAGAGAGATAATCTTAGTGGGAGGAAAATACTTAGAGATAAAAGCATCTTTGCACTTATTCCAAGAATCAATACTATTTTTAGGCAAAGACGAAAACCAAGCTTTAGCACGTCTAAGCGAAAAAGGAAATAGCTTCAATTTAACAATATCATTGTCCACATCTTTCTTCTTTTGCATATCACACAAATCAACGAAGCTATTTAGATGGGTAATGGCATCTTCACTAGGAAGGCCGGAAAACGGATCTTTCATGACAAGATTCAGCAAGGCAGCATTAATTTCACAAGATTCAGCATCGGTAAGAGGAGCAATCGGAGTACTAATAAAATCATTGTTGTTGGTATTGGTAAAATCACACAATTTAGTGTTATCTTGAGCCATCGTGACAAGCAAGCAATCCAACACACAAGCAAACGAGGAACGGGCAAAAAAGAGGCAAATAGAGAAAGAGAGTGAGGATAGAGAGAGAGGGCGAATAAAACGACAAGGGTGAAGTGGGGGAGAGGAAAACGAGAGGCAAATGGCAAAAAATGTAATGCGGGGGATAAGGGTTTGTGATGGGTACTTGGTATGTTGACTTTTGCGTAGACCTCCCCGGCAACGGCACCAGAAATCCTTCTTGCTACCTTTTGAGCACTTGCGTTGGTTTTCCCTTGAAGAGGAAAGGGTGGTGCAGCAAAGTAGCGTAAGTATTTCCCTCAGTTTTTGAGAACCAAGGTATCAATCCAGTAGGAGGCTACACGCGAGTCCCTCGCACCTACACAAAACAAATAAATCCTCGCAACCAACGCGATAAGGGGTTGTCAATCCCTACACGGTCACTTATGAGAGTGAAATCTGATAGATATGATAAGATAATATTTTTGGTATTTTTATGATAAAGATGCAAAGTAAAATAAAAGCAAAGTAAAAAAGCAATGGAAATAACTAAGTGTTGGAAGCTTAATATGATGGAAGATAGACCCCGGGGCCATAGGTTTCACTAGTGGCTTCTCTCAAGAGCATAGGTATTTTACGGTGGGTGAACAAATTACTGTTGAGCAATTGACAGAATTGAGCATAGTTATGAGAATATATAGGTATGATCATGTATATAGGCATCACGTCCGAGACAAGTAGACCGACTCTTGCCTGCATCTACTACTATTACTCCACACATCGACCGCTATCCAGCATGCATGTAGAGTATTAAGTTCAAGAGAACAGAGTAACGCTTTAAGCAAGATGACATGATGTAGAGGGATAAACTCATGCAATATGATGAAAACCCCATCTTGTTATCCTCGATGGCAATAATACAATACGTGCCTTGCTGCCCCTATTGTCACTGGAAAAGGACACTGCAAGATTGAACCCAAAGCTAAGCACTTCTCCCATTGCAAGAAAGATCAATCTAGTAGGCCAAACCAAACTGATAATTCGAAGAGACTTGCAAAGATAACCAATCATACATAAAAGAATTCAGAGAAGATTCAAATATTGTTCATAGATAAACTTGATCATAAACCCACAATTCATCGATCTCAACAAACACACCGCGAAAGAAGATTACATCGAATAGATCTCCACAAGAGAGGGGGAGAACTTTGTATTGAGATCCTGTAGGATCAAAAGTATGTCTAGATGGGGATGATTAGACTACTTGACCAATTAAAAATCTATCCTTTTCCCAATTTTAGTCTTTGGCAGATTTTAGCTATCTTAGCACAAGTCAAGCAATGTTAACACAATTCAAGCAAGCATGCAAAGAGTCTATGAGCAGCGGAAAGTAAAGCATGCAACTTGCAAGAGTGTAAAGGGAAGGGTTTGGAGAATTCAAACGCAATTGGAGACACAGATGTTTTTGTCGTGGTTCTGATAGGTGGTGCTATCGTACATCCACGTTGATGGAGACTTCAACCCACGAAGGGTAACGGTTGCGCGAGTCCACGGAGGGCTCCACCCACGAAGGGTCCACGAAGAAGCAACCTTGTCTATCCCATCATGTCCATCGCCCACGAAGGACTTGCGTCACTAGCGGTAGATCTTCACGAAGTAGGCGATCTCCTTGCCCTTACAAACTCCTTGGTTCAACTCCACAATCTTTGTCGGAGGCTCCCAACTGACACCTTGCCAATCTAGGAGACACCACTCTCCAAGAAGTAACAAATGGTGTGTTGATGATGAACTCCTTGCTCTTGTGCTTCAAATGATAGTCTCCCCAACACTCAACTCTCTCTCTCTCACAGGATATGGATTTGGTGGAAAGAAGATTTGAGTGGAAAGCAACTTTGGAAGGTTAGAGATCAAGATTCATATGGTGGGAATGGAATATCTTGGCCTCAACACATGAGTAGGTGGTTCTCTCTCAGAAAATGTGTATTGGAAGTGTAGGTATGTTCTGATGGCTCTCTCCACGAATGAAGAGTGGGTGGAGGGGTATATATAGCCTCCACACAAAAACTAACCGTTACACACAATTTACCAATCTCGGTGAGACCGAATTGAGAAACTCGGTCGGACCGATTTAGCAAACCTAGTGACCGTTAGGATTTTTGGTGGGACTAAGATGCAACTCGGTAGGACCGATATGGTTAGGGTTAGGGCATAACGTAATCTCGGTGTGACCGATTACACAATCTCGGTGGGACCGATTTTGGTAATAAGCTAACCAGAGAGTTGGTCAGGTAAACTCGGTGGGACCGATCGCTCATTTCGGTGGGACCGAAATGTTACAAAAGGGAAACAGAGAGTTTACATTGCAATCTCGGTGGGACCGATCACTCATCTCGGTAGGACCGAAACGTTACGAAGGGAAACAGAGAGATTACAAACCCATCTCGGTGTGACCGAGATCCCTATCGGTGAGACCGATTTGCCTAGGGTTTGTGGTAGTGGCTATGACATCTGAACTCGGTGGCGCCGGATAGAAAGAATCGGTGGGGCCGAGTTTGACTTTTGGTTTAGGTCATATGTGGATGTGGGAAGGTAGTTAAGGGTTTTGGAGCATATCACTAAGCACTATGAAGCAAGAACCTCATCAAGCAACACCTCATCCCTCCTTGATAGTATTGGCTTTTCCTATGGACTCAATGTGATCTTGGATCACTAAAATATAAAATGTAGAGTCTTGAGCTTTGAGCTTGAGCCAATCTTTTTGTCCTTAGTATTTTGAGGGGTCCACTTTCCTCATCCATGCCATGCCATTCATTGAGCTTTTCCTGAAATATTAATCTTGGAATAATGTTAGCTCAATGAGCTATTTGTTGTTAGGAATTACCAAAACCACCTAGGGATAGTTGCACTTTCAATCTCCCCCTTTTTGGTAATTGATGACAACATATAGATCAAAGCTTCGACGAATGATAATAAGAGTGAAAAACATTGTCGCTTTGAGAAATATGTGAAAAGCAAGAGCTCCCCCTAAATTTGTGCATAGTTTATGGTTTGCTTTGGACTGCAAATGCACAGAGAATTAGGCTCATGGGTTACTCTTCCATGTCACATACATCTTGGTGGAGCGCTCAAAATGATAATAATTAAATACATGCACTTATCACCAAGCAAAGTGAATGATCATATAGGGATTAAATGATAATGTCATCCAACAAGCATTAATGTAGCATATGATCAAACACACATGGTCATCCAAGTATCACACAGACAGAAAGTATCTCAATCAAGCAAATAAAGTTCAACCACCAAAGCAAGAGAGAATAAAAAAGCAACGCTCTCTCTCGAAGCCTATGGTCTATACATTTTTCTCCCCCTTTGGCAACGAGTTACCAAAAAGTTCCTAAAAAATGCATAGCACTAAATCGTCTCTCAGGCTTGGTCTTCAGGTGGTGGTGTCCGGATAACTCCAAGAACGAAGGCTTCAGTCGATGTAGATGGAGCTGATGGAGTAGGTGCTGGAGCTGGTGGCACTGAAGCTGTAGCTAGTGTAGATGAAGTTGCTCTAGTGTCTGGAATAGGCACTGCAGCAGATCTCTGAGCTCTATGCACTCTAGCAAATGCATCAGTGGTTGTCTTGCCCTTCCTCTCCTGCATATTATCCTGAAGTTGCTCCACAACAGACTGGATCTCAGTTACCTTCACATCCATGTCATAGAACTTCTGCTCTATGATCCTTTCCAAGCTCTCCTGGTTTTGAGTCAGGGTGGCCATCCCTTTCTCAATCCTTAGAGTGGATGCAATCAAGTAGCCGAGCTGATCTTGCTTACTCTTCAGAAGATACCGAGATGCCTCTTCCATGGTTGGCATCTTTTCAGCTTTCTCTGCCTTTGCCTTCTCCCTCTTTGCTTGAACATGCACAGAAGATGGTTCATCCTCATTCATGACCACTTGGTTGTCCTCAAAGTCTGGATAGATGGGCAGGTGCTCCTTGTCTAGCAGATATGTGACAGTGCCCATCTTGGAGTTAATCAGCTCCTGAATCTGTGGGGCATATCCACAACTCCTCTTCTGATCTGCAGCTATCCTCTTTATGGTTTCCACTATTAGGCTCATGACTTTGAACTTTTGTGGGACATCAAAGATGTGAAGCAAGTTAATTGCATGGCCTCTGATCATCTTGTGATCACCTGACTTTGGCAAGAGAGTGTGCCTGAGGATCCAGTTGATAGTTGGCAAGCCTGACAGAAGGTAATGTACAGATCCAAACTTGTGTGTCTCAAGAGCAGCATCTGGGATCTCCTTGTACATGTGTGCCATGGTGTTGTGATCCTTCTTCTTGTTGGCATAGACATCCAAGTCATCTTCACTCTTTTTCTGGGGCATTGATCAACTTAGCCCATTCGGCAACTGTGGACTGGTATGTAGTGCCCTCAGACATCCAGACTATCTTGCCATCTGGGTAGAAGTGAGATGAGGAGTAGAACTGCATGATAAGCTCATCATTCCACTTTGTGAGCTTCTGAGCCACAAACTCATCAACTCCATAAGCCTTGAAACTGTCATATACTCCTGGATAATGTTCTTCATTCTCCTTGATGTACTACCAGTTGAACCATCTCATGTCACATACTATTGGTTTCTTGTCAAGCAACATTGTCTCATAAAAATCCTGTTGTTCTTTGGTATGGAACTTGTAGTCCACAGCAGTTCTCCTTCTCGTGGCATATGGATTTGACTCTCTTCATAGCCTCAATCCTGAGTCCTTCCTGATCTTCATGTTTTCTGCTACAGGATGAGCATCATTATGATCTGGAATTTTTGGCTTTAACTTCCTCAAAACATTTCTCTCATCATCTTCTTCTTCAGCAACAGTTTCAGGCACTGGGGCCTTGTTTTTCTCAGCAGCTGGAATGTTCCTAGTACTCCTCTTTGGTGCAGATTTGGGTTTTGGAGCAGCTGGCTTAGAAGCTTCTTTAGGCTTAGATGAAGCAGCCCCTAACCTTATGGCATCTCCCATAAGTTTCTGTGCCTTAGGTGCTGGTGCAGCATCTTCTTCCTCTTCCTCTTCAGAGTCTCTCATGATTGAGGATCTCCCAAGCACTCTGACAGTGGTCTTCTTGACCCTCTCTTTCCTCTTCTTCCCTTCTGCAGCAGCCTCTTTGGGTTCAGATTCCAAAGCTACTTGAGTAGAGGCTCTTGCTTTAGACATGGGAATTCTCTTTGCAGGTAATTTGGTCTTCATACCAGGCTTAGTTGCAGCAGCAGTGCTATATTCCTTTTTAACCACTTTCTTCTTGGAAGTGGCCTCATCCTCAACTGCCACATAGTCTTCATCCTCAGATTCAGAAGTTTTCTTCTTTCTGGCCCTAGTGGCAGCTTTTGGCAAGTTGCTGGGTGTGCTCCTGCTTCCATCATCTGAGCTGCTAGAGGGACTAGTGCCCTCACTCAAGTGAACCTGCTCCTCTGACTTGTTCTGGTTGTCACTTTGATCAGACATGATGTAAACACTAACAGCTGACCCTGTGAATAGATTATAGATGAGGTAGAGTGGATGAGCATCATAAAGTACAGAGTTTTTTGCAAAATAATGAATTAAAAACTTAGTTTTAGTTTTCCTCAGAAAGCATTTCAGATCAACCGATTTGTAAACTCGGTGATACCGAAGCAGCTTTTGGAACCTAAACTAGTGAACTCGGTCAGACCGAGTCACAGTTCGGTGGCATCGAGACTGCTAGGGTTTCACAAAGTCCTGAACTCGGTCACACCGATTTGCAATTCTCGGTCAGACCGAGAATTGCATGTGTAATGGCCTGAGCCGAATCGGTGGTACCGAGTTCCACAACTCGGTTGGTCCGAGATAGTTTTGGCGGAAACCTAACCCTAAATTTTCAAATCATCTCTCATCTACGGAGTGTTTTGACTGGATAAGATAGTTTCAATCGTGGCAAGATTCATGGCGAACACAATGTGCTAGGAATCAGATAAGGATAGCACAGTGATCAAGTTCATACCCTAGTGTAGGATCGAAAGTATGTCTAGAGGGGGGTGATTAGACTACTTGACCAAATAAAAGTCTATCCTTTTCCCAATTTTAGTCTTTGGCAGATTTTAGCTATCTTAGCACAAGTCAAGCAATCTTAACATAGTTCAAGCAAGCATGCAAAGAGTCTATGAGCAGCGGAAAGTAAAGCATGCAACTTGCAAGAATGTAAAGGGAAGGGTTTGGAGAATTCAAACGCAATTGGAGACACGGATGTTTTTGTCGTGGTTCCGATAGGTGGTGCTATCGTACATCCACGTTGATGGAGACTTCAACCCATGAAGGGTAACGATTGCGCGAGACCACGGAGGGCTCCACCCACGAAAGGTCCACGAAGAAGCAACCTTGTCTATCCCATCATGGCCATCGCCCACGAAGGACTTGCCTCACTAGCGGTAGATCTTCACGAAGTAGGCGATCTCCTTGCCCTTACAAACTCCTTGGTTCAACTCCACAATCTTTGTCGGAGGCTCCCAAGTGACACCTAGCCAATCTAGGAGACACCACTCTCCAAGAAGTAACAAATGGTGTGTTGATGGAACTCCTTGCTCTTGTGCTTCAAATGATAGTCTCCCCAACACTCAACTCTCTCTCACAGGATATGGATTTGGTGGAAAGAAGATTTGAGTGGAAAGCAACTTGGGGAAGGCTAGAGATCAAGATTCATATGGTGGGAATGGAATATCTTGGCCTCAACACATGAGTAGGTGGTTCTCTCTCAGAAAATGTGTATTGGAAGTGTAGGTATGTTCTGATGGCTCTCTCCATGAATGAAGAGTGGGTGGAGGGGTATATATAGCCTCCACACAAAAACTAACCATTACACACAATTTACCAATCTCAGTGAGACCGAATTGAGAAACTCGGTCGGACCGATTTAGCAAACCTAGTGACCGTTAGGATTTTCGGTGGGACTGAGATGCAACTCGGTAGGACCGATATGGTTAGGGTTAGGGCATAACGTAATCTCAGTGTGACAGATTACACAAACTCGATGGGGCCGATTTTGGTAATAAGCTAACCAGAGAGTTGGTCAGGTAAACTTGGTGGGACCGATCGCTCATTTCGGTGGGACCGAAATGTTACAAAAGGGAAACAGAGAGTTTACATTGCAATCTCGGTGGGACCGATCACTCATCTCGGTAGGACCGAAACGTTACGAAGGGAAACAGAGAGATTACAACCCCATCTCGGTGTGACTGAGATCCCTATCGGTGAGACCGATTTGCCTAGGGTTTGTGGCAGTGGCTATGACATCTGAACTCGGTGGCGCCGGATAGAAAGAATCGGTGGGGCCGAGTTTGAATTTTGGTTTAGGTCATATGTGGATGTGGGAAGGTAGTTGAGGGTTTTGGAGCATATCACTAAGCACTATGAAGCAAGAACCTCATCAAGCAACACCTCATCCCTCCTTGATAGTATTGGCTTTTCCTATAGACTCAATGTGATCTTGGATCACTAAAATATAAAATGTAGAGTCTTGAGCTTTGAGCTTGAGCCAATCTTTTTGTCCTTAGTATTTTGAGGGGTCCACTTTCCTCATCCATGCCATGCCATTCATCGAGCTTTTCCTGAAATATTAATCTTGGAATAACATTAGCTCAATGCTATATGTTGTTAGGAATTACCAAAACCACCTAGGGATAGTTGCACTTTCAATCTCCCCCTTTTTGGTAATTGATGACAACATATAGATCAAAGCTTCGACAAATGATAATAAGAGTGAAAAACATTGTCGCTTTGAGAAGTATGTGAAAAGCAAGAGCTCCCCCTAAATTTGTGCATAGTTTATGATTTGCTTTGGACTGCAAATGCATAGAGAGTTAGGCTCATGGGTTACTCTTCTATGTCACATACATCTTGGTGGAGCGCTCAAAATGATAATAATTAAATACATGCACTCATCACCAAGCAAAGTGAATGATCATATAGGGATAAAATGATAATGTCATCTAATCAAGCATTAATGTAGCATATGATCAAACAAACATGATCATCCAAGTATCACACAGACATAAAGTATCTCAAACAAGCAAATAAAGTTCAACCACCAAAGCAAGAGAGAATAAAAACAGCAATGCTCTCTCTCTTGAAGCCTATGATCTATACATTTTTCTCCCCCTTTGGCAACAAGTTACCAAAAAGTTCCTAGAAAATGCATGGCACTAAATCGTCTCTCAGGCTTGGTCTTCAGGTGGTGGTGTCCGGATAACTCCAAGAATGAAGGTTTCAGTCGATGTAGATGGAGCTGATGGAGTAGGTGCTGGAGCTGGTGGCACTGAAGTTGTAGCTGGTGCATATGAAGTGGCTCTGGTGTCTGGAACAGGCACTGCAATAGACCTCTGAGCTCTAGACACTCTGGCAAATGCATCAGTGGTTGTCTTGCCCTTCCTCTCCTGCATATCATCCTGAAGTTGCTCCACAATAGACTGGATCTCAGTTACGTTCACATCCAAGTCATAGAACTTCTGCTCCACGATCCTCTCCAAGCTCTCCTGGTTTTGAGTCAGGGTGGCCAGTCCCTTCTCAATCCTTAGAGTGGAGGCAATCAAGTAGCCAAGCTGATTTTGCTTGCTCTTCAGAAGATACTGAGATGCTTCTTTAGTAGTTGGCATCCTTGCAGCCTTTTCAGCCTTTGCCTTCTCCTTCTTGGCATGTGCGTGCATAGAAGATGGTTCATTTTCATCCATCACCACAATGTTGTCCTCAAATTCTGGGTAGATGGGCAGGTGCTACTTGTCCAGCAGATATGTGCATGTGCCCATCTTGGAGTTAATCAGCTTCTGGATCTAGGGGCATACCCACAACTCCTCTTCTGGTCAACAGTTGTCCTCTTGATAGTTTCAACTATAAGACTCATGACCTTGAACTTTTGTGGGACATCAAAGATGTGAAGCAAGTTAATTGCATGGCCTCTGATCATCTTGTGATCTCCTGACTTTGGCAAGAGAGTGTGCCTGAGGATCCAGTTGATAGTTGGCAATCCTGACAGAAGGTAATGTACAGATCCAAACTTATGTGTCTCAAGAGCAGCATCTGGGATCTCCTTGTACATGTGTGCCATGGAGTTGTGATCCTTCTTCTTCTTGGCATAGACATCCAAGTCATCTTCACTCTCTTCTGGAGCATTGATCAACTTAGCCCATTCAGCAACCGTCGACTGGTACCTAGTGCCTTCAGACATCCAGACAATCCTTCCATCTGGGTAGAAGTGAGCTGTGGAGTAGAACTGCATGATGAGCTCATCATTCCATTTTGTGAGCTTCTGAGCCACAAACTCATTAAATCCACAAGCCTTGAAGCTGTCATATACACCAGGGAAGTGATCCTCATTTTCCTCAATGAATGTCCAATCGACCCATCTCATGTCACACACTATGGGCTTCTTCTCAAGCAAGATGGTCTCATTGAAGTCCTGATGTTCCTTTGTATGGAACCTGTAGTCCATAGTAGTCTTTCTCCTGGTGGCATATGGATCAGACTCTCTCCATAGCCTTAGACCTGAGTCCTTCCTGATCTTCATGTTCTCTGCAACTGGATGAGCATCATTGTGATCTGGAATTTTTGGCTTTAACTTCCTCAAGACAATAGAATCATCTTCTTCTTCCATTGCAGCTTCAGGCATTGGGGCCTTGTTCTTCTCTGCGGCTGGAATGTTCCTGGTACTCCTCTTTGGTGCAGTTTTGGGTTTTGGAGCAGCTGGCTTAGAAGCTTCTTTGGGCTTAGATGAAGCAGCCCCTAACATTATGGCATCTCCCATAAGTTTCTATGTCGTAGGTGCTGGTGCAGCATCTTCTTCCTCTTCCTCTTCAGAGTCTCTCATGATTGAGGATCTCCCAAGCACTCTGGCAGTGGTCTTCTTGACCCTCTCTTTCCTCTACTTCTCTGCCACAACCTGTTCTTTGGGTGCAGATCCCAAAGTCTCTTGAGTAGATGCTCTGGCCTTAGACATTGGAGATCTCTTGGCAGGAACCTTTTGCTTCATGCCTGGCTTGGTGGCAGCAGTTGTGCCATATTTCTTCTTCAGGACTTTCCTCTTTGAGGTGGTTTCTTCTTCCTTAGCCACATAGTCCTCATCCTCTGACTCTGAGGTTCTTTTCTTGCTGGCCCTGGTGGCAGCCTTTGGCAGATTGCTTGGTGTGCTCCTGCTGCCATCATCTGAGCTGCTAGAGGGACTAGTGCCCTCACTCAAGTGAACCTGCTCCTCTGACCTGTTCTGACTGTCACTTTGATCAGACATAATGCAATCTCTAACATCTGACCCTGTGAATAGATTATAGATGAGGTAGAGTGGATGAGCATCACAAAATACATAGGTTTTTGCAAAAGAATGAATTAAAAACTTAGTTTTAGTTTTCCTCAGAAAGCATTTCGGATCTACCGATTTGAAAACTCGGTGATACCGAAGCAGCTTTGGAACCTAAACTAGTGAACTCGGTCAGACCGAGTCACAGTTCAGTGGCACCAAGACTGCTAGGGTTTCATAAAATGCTGAACTCGGTCACACCGATTTGCAATTCTCGGTCAGACCGAGAATCACATGTGCAATGGCCTGAGCCAAATCGGTGGAACCGATTTCATCAACTCGGTCGGTCCGAGATGGTTTCGGCGGAAACCTAACCCTAAATTTTCAATTCACGACTAAACTACGGAGCGTTTTCGATGGATAGAATGATCTAAATCGTGGCAAGATACATGGCAAAGCAATGTGCTGGGGAATCGGAGTTAGAACATCACAAAGTTCAAGTTCATACCCTAGTTCGGCGATGAACTTGCTACGGCGGCAACGGCGGAGATGATCTCATTGACAGCGGCGGAGACCAGTGACACGAGGCGGCTGGCGATGAGGAGGACGATCCGGAGACCCAGGGAGGCAGAGCAGGCTAAGCGCGGGTCGAGGAGGTTCAGAAAGTTTTCCAAAATTTGACCCGTGGATATATATAGCCCGACCCTCTCGGTGTGACCGAGTGGAACAACTCGGTGGCACCGAGATTCATAACTACAAGCAGTTACTGAAACTCGGTGTGACCGAAAAGTCCGAATCGGTTGCACCGAGGTTGAAAACCTCGATCGACTTAGTGATCTTGGTATGACCGAAATGGGTGAATCGGTCAGACCGAAACGCACAAAGAAGTTTTGGAAGTTTAAGTCTATGACGAATCGGGGACTCCGAGTGCTCCTCACACAGAGTGGTTCGAATCTGACTTGATCAAATTTTGTGATGTAGCATGAATAGAGTTTGAGATGAGAAAAGCATAGATAGCTAGAGAAGGTTCTTAGGCATTCTTGTCCATCCACTTGGCCAAAAGAAAAGGAAACCAATCAATCAAAACAACAAGTGGATGTCCTCAAATGAGCAAATTATGCAACCAACATGCTCACACAATAAAATGACAAATGAAATATGTGGCAAAGCATGCACAAACAATTCTAGCATCTATCAAGCAATTGGCGATGACAAACAATTCTAAAATGACAAATGTTGATGTATATATGAGTATATTGACTTAGGACTCAAATGAGAACATTTGATCATAGGTCATACTCATCGTTTAAGCACAAGTGGGGTTACCACTTTTACATAAAGCGTTCTTGTGTTCACACCATTAGAGTTGCTTTAACTCAATTGTTAGAGTAAAGCTCCCTCTAGATGTGAGATCCCCCCTAAGAGGGATGAACTAACCTTGGGTTTTGTCGGTGATGACTTCATGTAGATGTTGAAGATGTGGATTCTCAATGTTGATGTAGATCATTTGGAGCTATCCTTTGGAGTGAGTTGCACTTTCAATACCTACACGGGTTAGTCCCACAAGGAACAAACAAGGATATCCATAGACATAGAGTGATGCACACACAAGATGATGTCTATGAAAGCTTTAGGTTACCTTGTCCCTTGTCTTACCAACAAGAGGGTTTGTGACTCCTTGAACTAGTGCAAGATGTGGAATTTGATTGCACTTGTTCTTGCCGAAATGGTAAGAGTGAAGTATGTTGGCGGAGTCACCCTCAAGAACTCTCTAGTTCTTCTTCTTCGGGATCCACACCATCTTGATGGGAATCCTCGGAGTTGTAGTTGTACTTGATGAAGTGGAACTTGATGTAGTCTTGGGAACCCACTTGACCAAGGCCTTAGGAGCTTCTTCAAATGCATCAATTTCCTCTTGAAGCTTGTCCTTGCCTTTTTGCTTGTGGTTTTGTGGTGGAAGGTCATCTTGAGCTTGTGTCCCTTTGAAAGAAGTAGTATCATACTTCTCTTGTTGAGGAACAAAATTCGTCTTGGGGTATTGATCTTCTTCCCACTCAACTCCATTGGCATTGAACTTTCGTTCAAAACCAATACCTTGATTCTTCTGGTGCCTTCCTTGCTTGCGTACAATTTCCTCGAATTGCTTACTCCCGGCAAGGCTATTGTAAACACCTTTCTCTATAATTCCCTTCAATAAGCTATTTTCTTGCTCAAGTGTAACTTGGCTAAGAGAATCATTAGTGGAATCAAGATAACTACTAGAAGCAACAACATTGGATTTAGCATGATTATTGTTACTACTAGAGGAAGAATCTTTCTTGTGCTTGTTACTAGACTTGACTTGAGGCATGTAAGTGGATAAGAGTAAACGCTTGGCAATGTAAGAAGAACTTTTCTTGCGAAGATCATCATTGATTGCCTTTAAGAACTCATGCTCTTGCTCAAGATTGAGCTTTTCAAAACGTAATTTCTCATGAGTCCTTAAAAGTTCTCGATGATCTCCTAAGATAGTTTCATGAGCTAACTTAAGAGTGTTTAGTTCTTTAGTTAGAGATTCAATCTTCTCCTTATCATTGTCATTCGTTTCATCATAGTATTCATCACTATAGTTGTCAACAAGTAAATCATCATCACCTAACAAGTCATCTTCATCACTATTGAAATCAACATACTCGGGGTGTGATACCTTTGGACCTTTGGCCATGAAGCATCTTCCAATTCCTTCATTTGGTGAATCAAATATGTCGTAGGAGTTGGTTGACACAAGTGCTAGACCGGCAACACCTTCATCTTGAGTATATTCGGAGTCGGAGTGATAGCTTCTCTCGGAGTCATTGTCGGAGTCGGAGCCGGATACCCATTCACCAACATGAGCTTGATGTCTTCGTTTTGTGTAGCTCCTTGATGACCTGTCCTTCCTTTCCGAATCCTTGCTTCTCCGAGAGGGTCTTTGTTCATATCGATCATCCCTACTCCTTCTCTCCCTTGATGGTGATTCTTCTCTTCTACTTCTTCTTTTGGGAGAATCTTCTCTTCTCTTGTGGGGAGCCGTACACTCATTGGAGTAGTGTCAGGGTCTTCCATAATTGTAGCAGTTTCGCTCTCGACTAGAAGATCTTTTGTCATTGTAGGACCTTGACTTGGAACTTCTCTCTTTGCTTCTATTCTTATAGAACTTGTTGAAGTTCTTCACCATTAAGCTCAATTCTTCATTGAAGGTTTGTTTCTCACTTGATGATGTGGGAGCTTCACATGAGGCTTTGTAAGCACCACTTGACTTGTTATGGAGCTCCTCCTTATCCTTGAGTGACATCTCATGAGCAACAATTCTTCCAATGACTTCGGTTGGCTTGAGATCTTTGTAATTTGGCATCATTTGGATCAATGTGCATACGGTATCGTATTTTCCATCCAAGGCTCTTAGGATGTTCTTGATGATGAATTTGTCGGTCATCTCTTCACTTCCTAAGCCGGCAATCTCATTTGTGATAAGAGCAAGCCTAGAGTACATTTCAGCGACACCTTCACCATCCTTCATTTTGAACTTGTCAAGTTGACTTTGAAGCACATCCAACTTGGATTCCTTCACGGAGTCGGTACCTTCATGCATGCCAATCAAAGTATCCCAAATTTCCTTTGCATTCTCAAGACAGCTGATTTTGTTGAATTCTTCGGGGCACAATCTGTTGAAGAGGATATCACAAGCTTGAGCATTGTATTGCAGCATCTTCAATTCTTCTGTGGTAGCTTCATGATTTGGTTCTCTCCCATCAAAGAATTCACCTTGCAAGCCAACACACACAATAGCCCAAACGGCGGGGTTATGTCCAAGAATATGCATTTTCATCTTATGCTTCCAACTAGCAAAATTAGTGTCATCAAAGTAAGGACCTCTACAGTGGTAATTTCCCTCGCTAGACGCCATACTCTCCTAGGTTGTGAAACCAAGGCTATGACCACCAAAAGCTATGGAAATCAAAGCAAATGGAAACCTGGCTCTGATACCACTTGTAGGATCGAAAGTATGTCTAGAGGGGGGTGATTAGACTACTTGACCAAATAAAAGTCTATCCTTTTCCCAATTTTAGTCTTTGGCAGATTTTAGCTATCTTAGCACAAGTCAAGCAATCTTAACACAGTTCAAGCAAGCATGCAAAGAGTCTATGAGCAGCGGAAAGTAAAGCATGCAACTTGCAAGAATGTAAAGGGAAGGGTTTGGAGAATTCAAACGAAATTGGAGACACGGATATTTTTGTCATGGTTCCGATAGGTGGTGCTATCATACATCCACGTTGATGGAGACTACAACACACGAAGGGTAACAGTTGCGCGAGTCCACGGAGGGCTCCACCCACGAAAGGTCCATGAAGAAGCAACCTTGTCTATCCCATCATGGCCATCGCCCACGAAGGACTTGCCTCACTAGCGGTAGATCTTCACGAAGTAGGCGATCTCCTTGCCCTTACAAACTCCTTGGTTCAACTCCACAATCTTTGTCGGAGGCTCCCAAGTGACACCTAGCCAATCTAGGAGACACCACTCTCCAAGAAGTAACAAATGGTGTGTTGATGATGAACTCCTTGCTCTTGTGCTTCAAATGATAGTCTCCCCAACACTCAACTCTCTCTCTCACAGGATATGGATTTGGTGGAAAGAAGATTTGAGTGGAAAGCAACTTGGGGAAGGCTAGAGATCAAGATTCATATGGTGGGAATGGAATATCTTGGCCTCAACACATGAGTAGGTGGTTCTCTCTCAGAAAATGTGTATTGGAAGTGTAGGTATGTTCTGATGGCTCTCTCCACGAATGAAGAGTGGGTGGAGGGGTATATATAGCCTCCACACAAAAACTAACCGTTACACACAATTTACTAATCTCGGTGAGACCGAATTCAGAAACTCGGTAGGGCCGATTTAGCAAACCTAGTGACCGTTAGGATTTTTGGTGGGACTAAGATGCAACTCGGTAGGACCGATATGGTTAGGGTTAGGGCATAACATAACCTCGGTGTGACCGATTACACAAACTCGGTGGGACCTATTTTGGTAATAAGCTAACCAGAGAGTTGGTCAGGTAAACTCGGTGGGACCGATCGCTCATTTCGGTGGGACCGAAATGTTACAAAAGGGAAACAGAGAGTTTACATTGCAATCTCGGTGGGATCGATCGCTCATCTCGGTAGGACTGAAACGTTACGAAGGGAAATAGAGAGATTACAACCCCATCTCGGTGTGACCGAGATCCCTATCGGTGAGACCGATTTGCCTAGGGTTTGTGGCAGTGGCTATGACATATGAACTCGGTGGCGTCGGATAGAAAGAATCGGTGGGGCCGAGTTTGACTTTTGGTTTAGGTCATATGTGGATGTGGGAAGGTAGTTGAGGGTTTTGGAGCATATCACTAGGCACTATGAAGCAATAACCTCATCAAGCAACACCTCATCCCTCCTTGATAGTATTGGCTTTTCCTATAGACTCAATGTGATCTTGGATCACTAAAATATAAAATGTAGAGTCTTGAGCTTTGAGCTTGAGCCAATCTTTTTATCCTTAGTATTTTAAGGGGTCCACTTTCCTCATCCATGCCATGCCATTCATCGAGCTTTTCCTAAAATATTAATCTTGGAATAACATTAGCTCAATGAGCTATATGTTGTTAGGAATTACCAAAACCACCTAGGGATAGATGCACTTTCACCTAGTTCGGCGATGAACTCGCTACGGCGGCAACGGAGGGGATGATTCCCGTTGACGGCGGCGGAGACCAGTGGCAGGAGGCAACTGGCGACGAGGAGGACGATTCGGAGACCCTCGAGGCAGAGCGGGCTAAGCGCGGGCGAAAGAGTTCGAAGAAAATTTCCAAAATTTTGCCCGTGGGTATATATAGCCCGACCCTGTCGGTGTGACCGAGTGGAACAACTCGGTGGCACCGAGATGCATAACTGCAAGCAGTTGCTGCAACTCGGTGTGACCGAAAAGTTCAAATTGGTTGCACCGAGATTGAAAACCTAGATCGACTTAGTGATCTCGGTATGACCGAAATGGGTGAATCGGTCAGACCGAAACGCACAAAGAAGTTTTGGAAGTTTAAGTCTATGACGAATCAGGGACTCCGAGTGCTCCTCACACAGAGTGGTTCGAATCTGACTTGATCAAACTTTGTGATGTAGCATGAATAGAGTTTGAGACGAGAAAAGCATAGATAGCTAGAGAAGGTTCTTAGGCATCCTTGTCCATCCACTTGGCCAAAAGAAAAGGAAACCAATCAATCAAAACAACAAGTGGATGTCCTCGAATGAGTAAATTATGCAACCAACATGCTCACACAACAAAATGACAAATGAAATATGTGGCAAAGCAAGCACAAACAATTCTAGCATCTATCAAGCAATTGGCGATGACTAGGTCATCTATATATGAGTATATTGACTTAGGAGTCAAATGAGAACATTTGATCATAGGTCATACTCATCGTTTAAGCACAAGTGGGGTTACCACTTTTACATGAGGTGTTGTTGTGTTCACACCATTAGAGTTGCTTTAACTCAATTGTCTATGAAAGCTTGAGGTTACCTTGTCCCTTGTCTTACCAACAAGAGGGTTTGTGACTCCTTGAACTAGTGCAAGATGTGGAAGTTGATTGCACTCGTTCTTTGCCAAAATGATAAGAGTGAAGTATGTTGGCGGAGTCACCCTCAAGAACTATCTAGTTCTTCTTCTTTGGGATCCACACCATCTTGATGGGAATCCTCGGAGTTGTAGTTGTACTTGATGAAGTGGAACTTGATGTAGTCTTGGGAACCCACTTGACCAAGGCCTTAGGAGCTTCTTCAAATGCATCAATTTCCTCTTGAAGCTTGTCCTTGCCTTTTTGCTTGTGGTCTTGTGGTGGAAAATCATCTTGAGTTTGTGTCCCTTTGAAAGAAGTAGGATCATACTTCTCTTGTTGAGGAACAAACTTCGTCTTGGGGTATTGATCTTCTTCCCACTTAACTCCATTGGCATTGAACTTTCGTTCAAAACCAATACCTTGATTCTTCCCGTGCCTTCCTTGCTTGCGTACAATTTCCTTGAATTGCTTACTCTCGGCAAGGCTCTTGTAAACACCTTTCTCTACAATTCCCTTCAATAAGCTGTTTTCTTGCTCAAGTGTAGCTTGGCTAAGAGAATCATTAGTGGAATCAAGAGAACTACTAGAAGCAACAACATTGGATTTAGCATGATTATTGTTACTACTAGAAGAAGAATCCTTCTTGTTCTTGTTACTAGATTTGACTTGAGGCATGTAAGTGGATAAGAGTAAACGCTTGGCAATGTAAGAAGAACTTTTCTTGCGAAGATCATCATTGATTTCCTTTAAGAACTCATGCTCTTGCTCAAGATTGAGCTTTTCAAAACGTAATTTCTCATGAGTACTTAAAAGTTCTCGATGATCTCCTAAGATAGTTTCATGAGCTAACTTAAGAGTGTTTAGTTCTTTAGTTAGAGACTCAACCTTCTCCTTATCATTGTCATTCGTTTCATCATAGTATTCATCACTATAGTTGTCAACAAGTAAATCATCATCACCTAACGAGTCATCTTCATCACTATTGAAATCAACATACTCGGGGTGTGATACCTTTGGACCTTTGGCCATGAAGCATCTTCCAATTCCTTCATTTGGTGAATCAAATATGTCGTAGGAGTTGGTTGACACAAGTGCTAGACCGGCAACACCTTCATCTTGAGTATATTCGGAGTCGGAGTGATAGCTTCTCTCGGAGTCATTGTCGGAGTCGGATACCCATTCACCAACATGAGCTTGATGTCTTCGTTTTGTGTAGCTCCTTGATGACTTGTCCTTCCTTTCCGAATCCTTGCTTCTCCGAGAGAGTCTTCGTTCAAATCGATCATCCCTACTCCTTCTCTCCCTTGATGGTTATTCTTATCTTCTACTTCTTCTTTTGGGAGAATCTTCTCTTCTCTTGTGGGGAGCCGTACACTCATTGGAGTAGTGTCCGGGTCTTCCCCAATTGTAGCAGTTTCGCTCTCGACTAGAAGATCTTTTGTCATTGTAGGACCTTGACTTGGAACTTCTCTCTTTGCTTCTATTCTTATAGAACTTGTTGAAGTTCTTCACCATTAAGCTCAATTCTTCATTGAAGGTTTGTTTCTCACTTGATGATGTGGGAGCTTCGCATGAGGCTTTGTAAGCACCACTTGACTTGTTATGGAGCTCCTCCTTACCCTTGAGTGACATCTCATGAGCAACAATTCTTCCAATGACTTCCGTTGGCTTGAAATCTTTGTAATTTGGCATCATTTGGATCAATGTGCATACGGTATCGTATTTTCCATCCAAGGCTCTTAGGATGTTCTTGATGATGAATTTGTCGGACATCTCTTCACTTCCTAAGCCGGCAATCTCATTTGTGATAAGAGCAAGCCTAGAGTACATTTCAGCGACACCTTCACCATCCTTCATTTTGAACTTGTCAAGTTGACTTTGAAGCACATCCAACTTGGATTCCTTCACGGGGTCGGTACCTTCATGCATGTCAATCAAAGTATCCCAAATTTCCTTTGCATTCTCAAGACAGCTGATTTTGTTGAATTCTTCGGGGCACAATCTGTTGAAGAGGATATCACAAGCTTGAGCATTGTATTGCAGCATCTTCAATTCTTCTGTGGTAGCTTCATGATTTGGTTCTCTCCCATCAAAGAATTCACCTTGCAAGCCAACACACACAATAGCCCAAACGGCGGGGTTATGTCCAAGAATATGCATTTTCATCTTATGCTTCCAACTAGCAAAATTAGTGCCATCAAAGTAAGGACCTCTACGGTGGTAATTTCCCTCGCTAGACGCCATACTCTCCTAGGTTGTGAAACCAAGGCTATGACCACCAAAAGCTATGGAAATCAAAGCAAATGGAAACCTGGCTCTGATACCACTTGTAGGATCGAAAATATGTCTAGAGGGGGGTGATTAGACTACTTGACCAAATAAAAGTCTATCCTTTTCCCAATTTTAGTCTTTGGCAGATTTTAGCTATCTTAGCATAAGTCAAGCAATCTTAACACAGTTCAAGCAAGCATGCAAAGAGTCTATGAGCAGCAGAAAGTAAAGCATGCAACTTGCAAGAATGTAAAGGGAAGGGTTTGGAGAATTCAAACGCAATTGGAGACACGGATGTTTTTGTCGTGGTTCCGATAGGTGGTGCTATCATACATCCACGTTGATGGAGACTTCAACCCACGAAGGGTAACGGTTGCGCGAGTCCACGGAGGGCTCCACCCACGAAGGGTCCACAAAGAAGCAACCTTGTCTATCCCATCATGGCCATCGCCCACGAAGGACTTGCCTCACTAGCGGTAGATCTTCATGAAGTAGGCGATCTCCTTGCCCTTACAAACTCCTTGGTTCAACTCCACAATCTTTGTCGGAGGCTCCCAAGTGACACCTACCCAATCTAGGAGACACCACTCTCCAAGAAGTAACAAATGGTGTGTTGATGATGAACTCCTTGCTCTTGTGCTTCAAATGATAGTCTCCCCAACACTCAACTCTCTCTCTCTCACAGGATATGGATTTGGTGGAAAGAAGATTTGAGTGGAAAGCAACTTGTGGAAGGCTAGAGATCAAGATTCATATGGTGGGAATGGAATATCTTGGCCTCAACACATGAGTAGGTGGTTCTCTCTCAGAAAATGTGTATTGGAAGTGTAGGTATGTTCTGATGGCTCTCTCCACGAATGAAGAGTGGGTGGATGGGTATATATAGCCTCCACACAAAAACTAACCGTTACACACAATTTACCAATCTCGGTGAGACCGAATTGAGAAACTCGGTCTGACCGATTTAGCAAACCTAGTGACCGTTAGGATTTTTGATGGGACTAAGATGCAACTCGCTAGGACCAATATGGTTAGGGTTAGGGCATAACATAACCTCGGTGTGACCGATTACACTAACTCGGTGGGACCGATTTTGGTAATAAGCTAACCAGAGAGTTGGTCAGGTAAACTCGGTAGGACCGATCGCTCATTTCGGTGGGACCGAAATGTTACAAAAGGGAAACGGAGAGTTTACATTGCAATCTCGGTGGGACCGATCACTCATCTCGGGAGGACCAAAACGTTATGAAAGGAAACATAGAGATTACAACCTCATCTCGATGTGACCGAGATCCCTATCGGTGAGACCGATTTGCCTAGGGTTTGTGGCAGTGGCTATGACATCTGAACTTGGTGGCGCCGGATAGAAAGAATCGATGGGGCCGAGTTTGACTTTTGGTTTAGGTCATATGTGGATGTGGGAAGGTAGTTGAGGGTTTTGGAGCATATCACTAAGCACTATGAAGCAAGAACCTCAGCAAGCAACACCTCATCCCTCCTTGATAGTATTGGCTTTTCCTATGGACTCAATGTGATCTTGGATCACTAAAATATAAAATGTAGAGTCTTGAGCTTTGAGCTTGAGCCAATCTTTTTGAAGGAAATATGCCCTAGAGGCAATAATAAAGTTATTATTTATTTCCTTATATCATGATAAATGTTTATTATTCATGCTAGAATTGTATTAACCGGAAACATAATACATGTGTGAATACATAGACAAACAGAGTGTCACTAGTATGCCTCTACTTGACTAGCTCGTTAATCAAAGATGGTTATGTTTCCTAACCATGAACAAAGAGTTGTTATTTGATTAATGGGATCACATCATTAGGTGAATGATCTGATTGACATGACCCATTCCATTAGCTTAGCACCCGATCGTTTAGTATGTTGCTATTACTTTCTTCATGACTTATACATGTTCCTATGACTATGAGATTATGCAACTCCCATTTGCCGGAGGAACACTTTGTGTGCTACCAAACGTCACAACGTAAATGGGTGATTATAAAGGTGCTCTACAGGTGTCTCCAAAGGTACATGTTGGGTTGGCGTATTTCGAGATTAGGATTTGTTACTCCGATTGTCGGAGAGGTATCTCTGGGCCCTCTCGGTAATGCACATCACATAAGCCTTGCAAGCATTGCAACTAATGAGTTAGTTGCGAGATGATGTATTACGGAATGAGTAAAGAGACTTGCCGGTAACGAGATTGAACTAGGTATTGAGATACCGACGATCGAATCTCGGGCAAGTAACATACCGATGACAAAGGGAACAATGTATGTTGTTATGCGGTCTGACCGATAGAGACCTTCGTAGAATATGTAGGAGCCAATATGAGCATCCAGGTTCCGCTATTGGTTATTGACCGGAGACGTGTCTCGGTCATGTCTACATTGTTCTCGAACCCGTAGGGTCCGCACGCTTAAGGTTTCGATGACAGTTATATTATGAGTTTATGAGTTTTGATGTACCGAAGTTAGTTCGGAGTCCCGGATGTGATCACGGACATGATGAGGAGTCTCGAAATGGTCGAGACATAAATATTGATATATTGGACGGCTATATTCGGACACCGGAAGTGTTCCGGGTGATTTTGGAGAAAACCGGAGAGCCGGAGGGTTACCGGAACCCTACCGGGAGAAGTAATGGGCCTTATGGGCCTTAGTGGAGAGAGAGAGGGGCAGCCAGGGTGGGCCGCGTGCCTCCTCCCCCCTGGTCCGAATTGGACTTGGAGAGGGGGGGCGGCGCCCCCCTTTCCCTCTCCCTCCCCACTTCCTTCCCCCTCCTAGTAGGAGTCCTACTCCTACTAGGAGGAGGACTCCTCCTAGCGCGCCTATAGGGGCCGACCGGCCTCCTCCCCTTGCTCCTTTATATACGGGGGCAAGGGGGCACCCCTAGACACAAGTTGATCCACGTGATCATATTCTTAGCCGTGTGCGGTGCCCCCTTCCACCATAGTCCTCGATAATATTGTAGCGGTGCTTAGGCGAAGCCCTGCGACGGTAGTACATCAAGATCGTCACCACGCCGTCGTGCTGACGGAACTCTTCCCCGACACTTTGTTGGATCGGAGTCCGAGGATCGTCATCGACCTGAACGTGTGCTAGAACTCGGAGGTGTCTTAGTTTCGGTGCTTGATCGGTCGGGCCGTGGAGACGTACGACTACATCAACCAAATGCTTCCGTTGTCGATCTACAAGGGTACGTAGATCACACTCTCCCCTCTCGTTGCTATGCATCACCATGATCTTGCGTGTGCGTAGGAATTTTTTTTGAAATTACTACGTTCCCCAACAGTGGCATCTGAGCCTAGGTTTTATGTGTTGATGTTATATGCACGAGTAGAACACAAGTGAGTTGTGGGCGATATAAGTCATACTGCTTACCAGCATGTCATACTTTGGTTCGGCGGTATTGTTGGACGAAGCGGCCCGGACCGACATTACGCGTACGCTTACGCGAGACCGGTTCTCCCGACGTGCTTTGCACAAAGGTGGCTAGCGGGTGACAGTTTCTCCAACTTTAGTTGAACCGAGTGTGGCTATGCCCGGTCCTTGCGAAGGTTAAAACAGCACCAACTTGACAAACTATCGTTGTGGTTTTGATGTGTAGGTAAGATTGGTTCTTGCTTAAGCCCGTAGCAGCCACGTAAAACTTGCAACAACAAAGTAGAGGACGTCTAACTTGTTTTTGCAGGGCATGTTGTGATGTGATATGGTCAAGACATGATGCTAAATTTTATTGTATGAGATGATCATGTTTTGTAACCGAGTTATCGGCAACTGGCAGGAGCCATATGGTTGTCGCTTTATTGTATGCAATGCAATCACGCTGTAATGCTTTACTTTATCACTAAGCGGTAGCGATAGTCGTGGAAGCATGAGATTGGCGAGACGACAACGATGCTATGATGGAGATCAAGGTGTCGCGCCGGTGACGATGGTGATCACGACGGTGCTTCGAGGATGGAGATCACAAGCACAAGATGATGATGGCCATATTATATCACTTATATTGATTGCATGTGATGTTTATCTTTTATGCATCTTATCTTGCTTAGATTGACGGTAGCATTATAAGATGATCTCTCACTAATTATCAAGAAGTGTTCTCCCTGAGTATGCACCGTTGCGAAAGTTCTTCGTGCTGAGACACCACGTGATGATCGGGTGTGATAGGCTCTACGTTCAAATACAACGGGTGCAAAACAGTTGCACACGCGGAATACTCAGGTTATACTTGACGAGCCAAGCATATACAGATATGGCCTCGGAACACGGAGACCGAAAGGTCGAGCGTGAATCATATAGTAGATATGATCAACATAGTGATGTTCACCAATGAAACTACTCCATCTCACGTGATGATCGGACATGGTTTAGTTGATTTGGATCACGTAATCACTTAGAGGATTAGAGAGATGTCTATCTAAGTGGGAGTTCTTAAGTAATATGATTAATTGAACTTAAATTTATCATGAACTTAGTCCTGGTAGTATTTTGAAAATTATGTTGTAGATCAATAGCTCGCGTTGTTGCTTCCCTGTGTTTATTTTGATATGTTCCTAGAGAAAATTGTGTTGAAAGATGTTAGTAGCAATGATGCGGATTGGATCCGTGATCTGAGGTTTATCCTCATTGCTGCACAGAAGAATTATGTCCTTGATGCACCGCTAGGTGACGGACCTATTGCAGGAGCAGATGCAGACGTTATGAATGTTTGGCTAGCTTAATATGATGACTACTTGATAGTTTAGTGCACCATGCTTAATGGCTTAGAATCGGGACTTCAAAGACGTTTTGAACGTCATGGAGCATATGAGATGTTCCAGGAGTTGAAGTTAATATTTCAAGCAAATACCCGAGTTGAGAGATATGAAGTCTCCAACAAGTTCTATAGCTAAAAGATGGAGGAGAATCGCTCAACTAGTGAGCATGTGCCCAGATTGTCTGAGTACTACAATCGCTTGAATCAAGTGGGAGTTAATCTTCCAGATAAGATAGTGATTGATAGAATTCTCTAGTCACCATCACCAAGTTAGTAGAACTTCGTGATGAACTATGATATGCAAGGGATAACGGAAATGATTCCCAAGCTCTTCGTAATGCGGAAATTGACGAAGGTAGAAATCGAGAAAAACATCAAGTGTTGATGGTAGACAAGACCACTAGTTTCAAGAAAAGGGCAGAGGGAAGAAGGGGAACTTCAAGAAGAACAGCAAGCAAGTTGCTGCTCAAGTGAAGAAGCCCAAGTCTGGTCCTAAGCCTGAGACTAAGTGTTTCTACTGCAAAGGGACTGGTCACTGGAAGCGGAACTACCCCAAGTGATTGGCAGATAAGAAGGATGGCAAAGTGAACATAAGTATATTTGATATACATGTTATTGATGTGTACTTTACTAGTGTTTATAGCAACCCCTCAGTATTTGATACTAGTTCAGTTGCTAAGACTAGTAACTCGAAACGGGAGTTGCAGAATAAACAGAGACTAGTTAAGGGTGAAGTGACGATGTATGTTGGAAGTGGTTCCAAGATTGATATGATCATCATCGCACACTCCCTATACTTTCGGGATTAGTGTTGAACCTGAATAAGTGTTATTTGGTGTTTGCGTTAAGCATGAATATGATTTGATCCTGTTTATTGTAATACAGTTATTCATTTAAGTAAGAGAATAAATTGTTGTTCTGTTTACATGAATAAAACCTTATAATAGTTCGTTGGATCTTGATCGTAGTGATACACATAATCATAATATTGAAACCAAAAGATGCAAAGTTAATAATGATAGTGCAACTTATTTGTAGCACTGCCGTTTAGGCCATATTGGTGTAAAGCGCATGAAGAAACTCCATGCTGATGGGATTTTGGAATCACTTGATTATGAATCACTTGATGCTTGCGAACCATGCCTCATGGGCAAGATGACTAAGACTCCGTTCTCCGGAGCGAGCAACTGACTTATTGGAAATAATACATACTGATGTATGCGGTCCGATGAGTGTTAAGGCTCACGGCAAGTATCGTTATTTTCTGAACTTCACAGATGATTTGAGCAAATATGGGTATATCTACTTGATGAAACATAAGTCTGAAACATTTGAAAGGTTCAAAGAATTTCAGACTGAAGTGGAAAATCATCGAAACAAGAAAATAAGGTTTCTACGATCTGATCGCGGAGACAAATATTTGAGTTACGAGTTTGGTCTTCAATTAAAACAATGTGGAATAGTTTCACAAACTCATGCCACCTGGAACACCACAGCATAATGGTGTGTCCGAACGTCATAACCGTACTTTATTGGATATAGTGCAATCTATGATGTTTCTTACTGATTTACCACTATCATTTTGGGGTCATGCATTAGAGACAGCCGCATTCACGTTAAATAGGGCACCATCAAAATCCGTTGAGATGACGCCTTATGAACTGTGGTTTGGCAAGAAACCAAAGTTATCGTTTCTTAAAGTTTGGGGTTGCGATGCTTATATGAAAAAGTTTCATCCTGATAAGCTCAAACCCAGATCGGAGAAATGTGTCTTCATAGGATACCCAAAGGAGATAGTTGGGAACACCTTCTATCACAGATTCGAAGGCAAGTTATTCGTTGCTGGGAATGGATCCTTTCCAGAAAAGGAGTTTCTCTCGAAAGAAGTGAGTGGGAGGAAAGTAGAACTTGATAAGGTAATTGTACCATCTCCCTTATTGGAAAGTAGTGCATCACAGAAAACTGTTGACACCTACACCATTTAGTGAGGAAGCTAATGATGATGATCATGAAACTTCAGAACAAGATACTACTGAACCTCGTAGATCAACCAGAGTGAGATCCGCGCCAGAGTGGTACGGTAATCCTGTTCTGGAAGTCATGCTACTAGATCATGATGAACCTGCGAACTATGAAGAGGCGATGGTGAGCCCAGATTCCGCAAAATGGCTTGAAGCCATGAAATCTGAGATGGGATCCATGTATGAGAACAAAGTATGGACTTTGGTTGACTTGCCCGATGATCGGCAAGCAATTGAGAATAAATGGATCTTCAAGAAGAAGACTGACGCTGACAGTAATATTACTGTCTACAAAGCTCGACTTGTCGCAAAAGGTTTTCGGCAAGTTCAAGGGATTGACTAGGATGAGACCTTCTCACCCGTAGCGATGCTTAAGTCTGTCCGAATCATGTTAGCAATTGCCGCATTTTATGATTATGAAATTTGGCAGATGGATGTCAAAACTGCATTCCTGAATGGATTTCTGGAAGAAGAGTTGTATATGATGCAACCAGAAGGTTTTGTCGATCCAAAGGGAGCTAACAAAGTGTGCAAGCTCCAGCGATCCATTTATGGACTGGTGCAAGCCTCTCGGAGTTGGAATAAACACTTTGATAGTGCGATCAAAGCATTTGGTTTTGTACAGACTTTTGGAGAAGCCTGTATTTACAAGAAAGTGAGTGGGAGCTCTGTAGCATTTCTGATATTATATGTGGATGACACATTATTGATTGGAAATGATATAGAATTTCTAGATAGCATAAAGGGATACTTGAATAAGAGTTTTTCAATGAAAGACCTCGGTGAAGCTGCTTACATATTGGGCATTAAGATCTATAGAGATAGATCAAGACGCTTAGTTGGACTTTCACAAAGCACATACCTTGACAAGGTTTTGAAGAAGTTCAAAATGGATCAAGCAAAGAAAGGGTTCTTGCCTGTGTTACAAGGTGTGAAGTTGAGTAAGACTCAATGTCTGACCACTGCAGAAGATAGAGAGAAAATGAAAGATGTTCCCTATGCTTCAGCCATAGGCTCTATCATGTATGCAATGATGTGTACCAGACATGATGTGTGCCTTGCTATAAGTCTAGCAGGGAGGTACCAAAGTAATCCATGAGTGGATCACTGGGCAGCGGTCAAGAACATCCTGAAATACCTGAAAAGGACTAAGGATATGTTTCTCGTATATGGAGGTGACAAAGAGCTCATCGTAAATGGTTACGTTGATGAAAGCTTTGACACTGATCCGGACGATTCTAAATCGCAAACCAGATACGTGTTTTTATTGAACGGTGGAGCTGTCAGTTGGTGCAGTTCTAAACAAAGCGTCGTGGCGGGATCTACATGTGAAGCGGAGTACATAGCTGCTTCGGAAGCAGCAAACGAAGGAGTCTGGATGAAGGAGTTCATATCCGATCTAGGTGTCATACCTAGTGCATCGGGTCCAATGAAAATCTTTTGTGACAATACTGGTGCAATTGCCTTGGCAAAGGAATCCAGATTTCACAAGAGAACCAAGCACATCAAGAGACGCTTCAATTCCATCCGGGATCTAGTCCAGGTGGGAGACATAGAGATTTGCAAGATACATACGGATCTGAATGTTGCAGACCCGTTGACTAAGCCTCTTCCACGAGCAAAACATGATCAGCACCAAGGCTCCATGGGTGTTAGAATGATTATTGACTCTAGTGGAAGTGGGAGACTGAAGGAAATATGCCCTAGAGGCAATAATAAAGTTATTATTTATTTCCTTATATCATGATAAATGTTTATTATTCATGCTAGAATTGTATTAACCGGAAACATAATACATGTGTGAATACATAGACAAACAGAGTGTCACTAGTATGCCTCTACTTGACTAGCTCGTTAATCAAAGATGGTTATGTTTCCTAACCATGAACAAAGAGTTGTTATTTGATTAACGGGATCACATCATTAGGTGAATGATCTGATTGACATGACCCATTCATTAGCTTAGCACCCGATCGTTTAGTATGTTGCTATTGCTTTCTTCATGACTTATACATGTTCCTATGACTATGAGATTATGCAACTCCCGTTTGCCGGAGGAACACTTTGTGTGCTACCAAACATCACAACGTAAATGGGTGATTATAAAGGTGCTCTACAGGTGTCTCCAAAGGTACATGTTGGGTTGGCGTATTTCGAGATTAGGATTTGTCACTCCGATTGTCGGAGAGGTATCTCTGGGCCCTCTCGGTAATGCACATCACATAAGCCTTGCAAGCATTGCAACTAATGAGTTAGTTGCGAGATGATGTATTACGGAACGAGTAAAGAGACTTGCCGGTAACGAGATTGAACTAGGTATTGAGATACCGACGATCGAATCTCGGGCAAGTAACATACCGATGACAAAGGGAACAATGTATGTTGTTATGCGGTCTGACCGATAGAGGTCTTCGTAGAATATGTAGGAGCCAATATGAGCATCCAGGTTCCGCTATTGGTTATTGACCGGAGACGTGTCTCGGTCATGTCTACATTGTTCTCCAACCCGTAGGGTCCGCACGCTTAAGGTTTCGATGACAGTTATATTATGAGTTTATGAGTTTTGATGTACCGAAGTTAGTTCGGAGTCCCGGATGTGATCACGGACATGATGAGGAGTCTCGAAATGGTCGAGACATAAAGATTGATATATTGGACGGCTATATTCGGACACCGGAAGTGTTCCGGGTGATTTTGGAGAAAACCGGAGAGCCGGAGGGTTACCGGAACCCTACCGGGAGAAGTAATGGGCCTTATGGGCCTTAGTGGAGAGAGAGAGGGGCAGCCAGGGTGGGCCGCGCGCCTCCTCCCCCCTGGTCCGAATTGGACTTGGAGAGGGGGGGCGGCGCCCCCCTTTCCCTCTCCCTCCCCACTTCCTTCCCCCTCCTAGTAGGAGTCCTACTCCTACTAGGAGGAGGACTCCTCCTGGCGCGCCTATAGGGGCCGACCGGCCTCCTCCCCTTGCTCCTTTATATACCGGGGCAAGGGGGCACCCCTAGACACAAGTTGATCCACGTGATCATATTCTTAGCCGTGTGCGGTGCCCCCTTCCACCATAGTCCTCGATAATATTGTAGCGGTGCTTAGGCGAAGCCCTGCGACGGTAGTACATCAAGATCGTCACCACGCCGTCGTGCTGACGGAACTCTTCCCCGACACTTTGCTGGATCGGAGTCCGGGGATCGTCATCGAGCTGAACGTGTGCTAGAACTCGGAGGTGCCGTAGTTTCGGTGCTTGATCGGTCGGGCCGTGGAGACGTACGACTACATCAACCAAACGCTTCCGTTGTCGATCTACAAGGGTACGTAGATCACACTCTCCCCTCTCGTTGCTATGCATCACCATGATCTTGCGTGTGCGTAGGAAATTTTTTGAAATTACTACGTTCCCCAACACTTTTTGTCCTTAGTATTTTGAGGGGTCCACTTTCCTCATCCA
Source organism: Triticum urartu (assembly GCF_056163025.1). Classification (NCBI taxonomy): domain Eukaryota; kingdom Viridiplantae; phylum Streptophyta; class Magnoliopsida; order Poales; family Poaceae; genus Triticum; species Triticum urartu. The sequence continues at coordinate 165,385,098 of NC_141873.1, read as the reverse complement.
TGCCATGTCATTCATTGAGCTTTTCCTGAAATATTAATCTTGGAATAATGTTAGCTCAATGAGCTATATGTTGTTAGGAATTACCAAAACCACCCAGGGATAGTTGCACTTTCAGATCCAAAAAGAGAGAAGAAGCCATCTAGCTAATAACTATGGACCCGAAGGTCTGAGGTAAACTACTCACATTCATTGGAGAGGCTATGGTGTTGATGTAGAAACCCTCCGTGATCGATGCCCCCTCCGGCGGAGCTCCGGAACAGGCCCCAAGATGGGATCTCGTGGATACAGAAAGTTACGACGGTGGAATTAGGGTTTTGGCTCCGTATTTGCTCGTTTGGGGGTACGTGGGTATATATAGGAGGAAGGAGTACGTCGGTGGAGCAACAGGGGGCCGACGAGGGTGGAGGGCGCGCCTGGGGGGGTAGGCGCGCCCCCTACCTCATGGCTTCCCTATTGGTTGCTTGACGTAGAGTCTAAATCTCCCGGATCTTGTTCGTTCCAAAAATCACGTTCCCGAAGGTTTCATTCCGTTTGGACTCCGTTTGATATTCCTTTTCTTCGAAACCCTAAAATAGGCAAAAAAAAATCTGGGCTGGGCCTCCGGTTAATAGGTTAGTCCCAAAAATAATATAAAAGTGAATAATAAAGCCTAATAATGTCCAAAATAGAAGATAATATAGCATGGAGCAATCAAAAATTATAGATACGTTGGAGACGTATCAGAGACTCACTGGATAATTTCCTTGCGTGTTGCGGTGAGTGGCAGTTTCGGCTGTCCATGTCATTGGTGCTGGTGCTGGTCGGTTGTGCCATCTGGTATGTTACCAAGCCGGCAAGCCCTTCGCCAGTTCACCGAACTGCCCTAGGCCAAATATGTTATCTGCAGACATATATTACCATCACTGAAACATTGATTTTAGAACTGTAAACATATCCAATTAAGACACTACTACAGCAACAACAAGATGTCAGATAATCTTGGCCTAGGGCCTCCACCTAGCTCCATTCTCTTACTGTCAGAGCATGGAACTAATTCATTAATGACCAAGCAAAAATATATACCGTGCAAGAGCCTTGCGATAAATATAGAAAAAAGATTGAGATTCCTGTAATTTGATGCTCACTTTGGCAACAAACACTTAAAAGCGGATCATTATCTAAAAGGTGAAGCAGAGTTACTTGATGACCTGTCTACACAATTGAGATGTCTACACAATTGAGAGATTATGTACATAGTATTATGCTTATTCATATGAGAATATCACAAAGATGGACATGTACTTTCCTGCTCCTAGACCATGAACCTAAAGGTTATGATTTTACCAGTTCTATTTGCTGGGAAGGACCGGGAGGATGGGGGGCTGACCTTGCAGGTGGGCATCAAGTACCTTCCTGCCCGGCGGCAAGGACGTCGTCGACAAAGCGGCGACAGACGGAGTCCAGGAGGTGCCACGCCTCGATTCTCCTCTACGGGGTCCTGGAGGCGCTCGAGCACGGCTGTGGCGGCGCCATACGCCTCGTCGGCGGCGGTTTGCGGACGGATCTGGGCATGCGTCGCGGGGATCCGACGACGACGAGAGGTGGAAGAGAGGAGAGAAGTCAATCAAATCCTCCGATGCGAGATCGGGATCGTCGGCTCTGACGTGTGAGGGCGGCGGATCCTCAACGGGATCGGCTGCGTCTCCTGAAGTGGAGGGCGGCGGCGAAGGGATGGAGCGGCGGCGGCGCCGAATGACTCGTGCATGCGAGTGTTCTCGCTCGAGCGGCGGGGGCGAGGGATGGAGCAACGAGCGATCGCTGGTTTTTTTCGTAGGTTTTTTTTCGGCCCTTTTTCTCTGGTGCGACGGGAGGTATGTGGAGGGATCGTTGGGTTTTTTTTGGGTCGACGTGTCTACCTGCGAGGTGGGAGTAAGGACGAAAATAAACCAGAAAAAGTAGGACGGAATTTAATCGCTGAAGACTACCAACCGAGACATTAGAAATAGAGACAATAGGAATTATACCGTATCTTGCTCTCGGGACTTTCACGTTGCCGCAAAATCGTTTTAAGAGGACGTAAAACGATTTTACCGCTTAGAGCATCTCCAATAGCTTGTCTATATGGATGTCTATACTCGTTTTCCACGACGTGAGCTCAAAATAGGCGTCCAACAGCTTGTCTATATGATCGTTCAAATATACACATCCTCTAAATTGGCCTTGACAATGTCCATGCCTGGACAATGTGAAGGCGTTGTCTAAACTCAGCTGCAGTTATGATTTCTTTCTCTCCCTAGCAATGACCCACCTGTCATGGTCTCTGTATATAGACATTCTGATGCAAAACTGAATGTGTATATGAGGGAATTTTTTTAGACCATTGTCTATATAAATATATAGACATTCAAATATACACATGCTATTGGAGATGCTTTTAGGAAAGAAAGCGTGCTCGGTCGGTTGTGACGACTGTGGCAACGCCCTTCACTTCGACTTACCCCTCTCCCCCTCTCCCTCGCTCTCCCCAAACCCGCAAACCCCTCGCGGCCGCCGCAGGAAGCCGCGGCGATGGGCGACTACGGCAGCGCGATGACGCGGGGCAACCCGGACGGCGGGTCGCAGGGCCGCCCAAAGGGAGTGCCCCGCGCCAACGTCCAGCAGCTCAAGCTCGTAACCCGCCCTAAACCCTAGCCAACCCTATCTCTCCTCTCCGTCTCCGTTTGCTTGATTTCGATCTGAGATCTGGTTGGTTTCTGTGGAACAGATGGGGCAGGGCCACCCGACGGGCCTCACGCCGAACCTGCTCAAGCTGTTCGAGGCGCGGCCTATGCTCGAGCACAAGCCGCCCGTCCAGAAGCGCAAGTTGCCGGCCTACACGGGTAAGCGATCGATTACTGCTCTCCTATCCCGCACATCTATGGGTACTGCTGGCTGCCGAGATCAGTGGCTTAATTTATCTGTGACTGATTGAGTTCCTGTCTTCCTGAATGTCGATGGTTGTTGTTGCTGTTGTTGATTGGTTGAAGGGATGGCGCAGTTTGTGTCGCGGTTTGCCGAGCCTGGCGACCCAGAGTATGCGCCGCCTGTCCCAACGTGTGAGACTAAGGTATGGCTTCTTTGGTCCTCGGAATTGCCTTTTGCTAATGTTTGTGTATTGCAAGCGATACTTATTCCAATGTTTGGCCAATTGATCATAGTCATACAGTAGCATACTACAGTAGACGCCAATGATGCACTGCTAGGTACTCTACTTAGGTTGGCAGGACGTTTGCTGGCTCAAATAATTGTTAACCGGGATTTTAGTGAGTGTTTAAGTGGAACTGAAATTGTGTGGCGAGAGAAAAGAACAGAGGATAAATTTTGCCTGTCTCTACACATTAAACTTACACCTAACACTTTTGCGATATGAAAAAAAAGGTGTTCCCTCAGATTGCGCAATTCGTTCTGTTAACAGTGCACTTGAGCACTTAGTGGACCATTGCAGTTGTTGCTGACAATGAATAATGAGGGTGCTGTATTATTACATATGTGAAATTTATAACTTTATGCGCTCGAAAAGTTTGCACACTTTCAACATGTTCCAGTGGAACAACTCAAAAAAGTAGTTTCTGGTTCTTATAACTATGCCTGGTATTACTAAGACATGTTGCATCTGAGCAAGAGTTTGGTTGAACTGTTTCCAGTGTTGAGAAAGCGGTGTAGCACTACCTCAATTGAATATCTCGTTGATCTTGTTAAAAGTGCGTCAAGTGTATTTTCTGTCTATTTTCATGCAGTTTGCCATTCGTTCCCAAATTTGAGTTTTTTTTGTGTGCATATAGGCCGAAAAGAAGGATAGAATCAGGAAACTTAAGCTTGAGCAAGGGGCAGATAAGGTCGCCAAAGAGCTTCAGAACTGTGAGTTCCTTTTGAGCAATGTTACTCCTTGTTTCAGATGATTCATGTTGTAACATCATTTCTCATTTTTCTCAAACATAGATGACCCACAAAGTGACCCCAATACCACTTCAGATCCATACAAAACACTCTTCGTTGCAAGACTTGTAAGTATTTGCTTGGTCATTCCTTTTAAAACTGCTGGGCATTATATTCTGTCTGTAACTTAGTGCTCACTGACTTCTTCAACCTCCGCAGAATTATGAGACATCTGAGAGCAGGGTTAAGCGGGAGTTTGAAGCCTACGGGCCTATTAAAAGGGTAGGTGCATGTGGTAAATCCCAGTACAGGTGGAGTTATTCCTCTTTGAAGTGTGTGTTGTTCAGTTATTGTGATCAGCAAGCCGTCATGGGGTGAAATCTCAAAGAAACAGTGGGTCCGCTGTCACCATATATCTTCATTGTAGTTTTTGTGTGCCAAGGTGACTTTTGGACACACGGCGTTATACTTTTGGCCTATTTTAGCTACCACACAGAGCTAGAAGCTTCCCACACCTCCCAAGGATTGCCTATGAACTTACTTCTGTTTGCTCTTGTCGTTGTTCTTGGAAAATTACTTGGAGCCTTTGAGGTGTTCTTTATTTTTTTTCCTGGTGGAAAATAATGAAGCGCCTCTTCTTTTATTTCATTTTTTGCAAAAATAGTACTCCCTCTATTTCAAACTACTTTGCGTATTAGTTTTGTACAAAGTCTGACCCAATTTTGGTAGCAAAAAGTACCGACAATCACAACACAATATAAATGTCATTAGATCCATCATGAAATATATTTTCATATTTACTAGACTAGATAATTGCCCGTGCGTTGCATTTGGGGGGGTGGGGTGGACAATATTTTGTATGCAATCACCGTCATTTATCTGCCATTTTATTGTTAATGTAATTACATACCAAAAATGGATTTTAGCTGCCAATTCAATCAGTACTATTTTGCGTACCAAACAAAACATGCTTTTATTTGTTAAGTCGATAAGAGGTGGTGCAGTTAAGGCAGTTCTTAAGCAAAACCGGTCGAGAGAAAAAATCAGCAAAACCGAAAACAGCATGGAAGAAGTAACGTAAGACGGAACCTTTTGTATTTTTCAAGTGGGAGAGATTATTTGGATTGTAGATGTTGATATTTTTTTTCTACTAACTTGGCCAAATTTTACAAAGTTTGGTTTAAGACAAAACTAATGTGCAATGCATTGCGAAATGGAGGGAGTATAGAAGCCAAGGCTGGTACTGTGTTTGTTGTGTTTTGCATGTGGATGCATACATTTTGTGACCACCCTTCAGTAGCTGATGTTGTGTGCTAAACAAATAAAATATTAATTAGATTCTGTAGGCAAAATTTTAATCGTGTGACTTAACATGTATTCATCTAAAAGTCATACAAAAGCTGAAGGAGATTTATGATAGACATAATGGCATATCATGAAATTTCTAAATCCGAATTTGACACATGGCCTGAGATATAAAGAAGTCATGCTGTGAATAGTGCCAAGTTGGGTACTTCTACTCAATATTTGAATCTGGTAATATTCAAAGTTGGATTTATTTTTCTTGTTCTAAGATCAATTATTTGAAATTTTGTACTCCACATGATGTGCACGTGATGTCTATGTTGTTAATAAAAGGTTGGAACTTTTCAATGCTTTTAGAGGTCATTTGTAGGCTCAGGTGCACCAGGTACACCACAATCCTAGGTGCACAAGACACACTATTGTATATACATGACTGTTTGTAGGTCTTTATACAACCTGTCCTTGCTATCCATCTTTAAACATGTGGGGCATTAGAGGTACCTATGAAATCGACACACTTAATGCTAAGCAGATAAAGTAACATAGATTTCAGACAGAATTTTCTGCTTCCTAGTAAATTAATTAGTCATTTCTACTGAATCTTCCGTAAGCCAGTTTAATCTGAGATTCATTAATACTAACATCGCTTGCTTGCTATTAATCGCACCAATTATGTAATTGTTTTCTGCTATTTTTCTTTTCTTGGCCCCGAAGATTAAGCACCAATTCTGTATCTGTTGCTGCTATTTTCTTTTCTTGGCCACGGCTGAACAAAATACACACAACTGAGAGGGCAACTTGGTATAGTATTTACTATTTAAGTCTACAGTTGTATATATATATAGTTAGCCAGTTCCCTGGTAAGGGGATATCATCGTATTTTCCGACATACGCCAATCAGTCAGACTGCTTTTCCTCCAACTGTTGATCTGTGCTGGATTTCACTCCTCATAATGGAAGCTCTACATATGCAAGGTTAGCACGGCTGTTTTAGGCTTTATGCCTGTCTGTCGTGCAACATAGAACATGCAAAATTAACAAACTATTGTAGCGACAACAAATACTATCACTTTATCATGAAGTCTGGTGCAACTCTCTTTCTTAGTAGTCCTTAATTACTATCTTTGAGCTTTCCAGGTACGGCTCGTAACTGACAAGGATACAAATAAACCTAGAGGATATGCATTCATAGAGTATATGCATACTCGGGATATGAAAAGTAAGTTTCAGGTCAGTAGATGTATGCTGGTTGGACACTCCTGCTGCATGTCTTAAATTTTCTATGTTAATTTGGTATGTCCCAGATGCTTACAAGCAAGCTGATGGGAGAAAAGTGGACAATAAGAGGGTAATAGTTGATGTGGAACGTGGTAGAACTGTCCCTAATTGGCGTCCCAGGAGATTAGGCGGTGGACTTGGATCAAGCAGAATTTGTGGTGCAAATCAGAAGCTGCCTGCCAGGTATTCTCTTATTTAAGACATGCCTTAGAGGAAGCTAGTGCTTCTATTTATTCTTAGAATGAGGTGACAAGTGAGACTGGGAATTAATCGACACCAAAGCCTTTTCGTCATATGTTTCTTTCTTATTTTTCTTGTCCTTTTGTCTCTTTTCTTATCTATAGTATTGATCAGAAGGGAATTGAATATATTTTGGTACATTGCAATTTGATATTGCTATTATATTAACTTGGCAGTTGCATGTTCTGTTAGTGCAGTGAAGTTATGTTTTGGGCGTTATCAATGTTGTCCTCTTATGTTAGAGCATCTAGTTGTTTTATGCTGCTTGTTTCTTATTACCAGGGAGCCATCGAGTGTTGGGCGTCCCAGATCAGAAGAACCTAAGAGGGGTGATTCCCGTGTAGATAGGTGAGCTTCAGCAAATAAACTTTCTTCTGCTTTAGCATAGTGCTTTGTGTAAATGCTTATTTCTTACTTCACTATTGGTACAGAGATCGGGAGAAGTCTCGTGATAAGGTACGGGAAAGAGACCGCGATGAAAATCCCCGTGAGCGTTCTCATGACAGAATACGTGAGCGTGCTTCAAGGGAAGAGAGGCACCACCATAGAGATCGGGACAGGACTCGGGACAGGGACCGAGGAAGGGACCGGGAAAAAGACCATGGGCATGACCATGACCGTGATCGTCGGGACAGAGATAGGGATAGGGACCGTGGTAGGGATCATGATAGGGAGAAGGATCGTGGCCTCTCTCATGATCGTCACCGTGAGAGAGGCAGGGATCGCGAAAGAGATCATGAGCGTGCAAGTTACGAACGTGATCGCGCTCACTTGAAGGATAGGGATTCTGAATACAATGGTGAACCAAAGCATGACAGGAGCATGGCTGATTATGGGAAGCATTATGGCTCTAACCAACACAATAGTTACGGGTCGTATCGCTATCAAGTTCAAGGCGGGCATGGGCATGAAACTGAAAGCTCAAAGGGACATGAGCATGAATACTATCAGGCACAACCCAACACAGAACCTGAAGGCCCTGAAGAAGGTGAGGCATACGAGGAAGGTGACTACCAGTATCACCAAGCAGCAGAAGAGCAAAAGACTGAAGCTTGATCACTGCAGTAAGTTTTGTGAACCCAAACCTTTTTCTTTTCTTCCAATGGAGATGATAATATTCCCCTGTTCAATCTTCCTGTCATTTCAGATGCTTTAGTTTTCGTGGGTGTGCTTTTCCGAAGGGAGGCACAAAGCATGTCAACTTGCTGGCTCGGATATGTGATATTTTGTTTTATTCTAGTTGTCATCAGTGCAAATGTGGTAGCGATCGCTCCCTACTCTTTAGTTTTTGCTTTGTATGACAGACTGTATTAACTATTTTGGTTACCCCCCACCCACACCCCCACACACATTTCCTATTCCGCCCTATCAACAGCTATCTTTTTTGTTCTGTTATATGGATTTTTGTTTGAGCACTTTTGGGTAAGTTAAGGTATCTTGAGTCTCCTGTAATTTTTACTTCAAATTAATCAATTGTTGGCGAGGACGCCATCTCTTATACCGGGCATCCTCTAACCTGCCATCTCTTATACCGGGCATCCTCTAACCTGCTGCCATGATCCCGTGCGCCCCTGCTTGGATTGTCATTTTCCCTCGTAAATACCACTGTAAAGGTTTGTGTAATCACGTTTGTATTTCATCCCGAAAAAAAGGAACATTGGAGGTGTTTTTGCTCCCGGGTGCATAGCAATTTTTAAAGAAAAAACATAAATTTTTGTAGATGTTTGTGTTGGTGTTGCAAGCATGCTTGACAATTTTCGTGCGAAACGAAGAATCAGTATTTTGTTGGTGAAAAAATAAATTTGGGTGTGACAATTTGGGTAACAATCAATGTTCAATTTTATTTTCTTGCACAGGCCAAAATGCAACCTTTTTGCCTAAAAATTTCCAGGTAGCATTTGGATTTGTCAAAGAACACAAAAAAAATTGTTGTTTTTTTTGACATTTCAAAAATCATTTTCCACAGGAGGAACACGTGCTCCTGGGAGCAAATTGCATTTCCGGTAGTCACGCTTGTATTCGGCCTGTATCTGATACACGTCTCTCTCTTTTCTGGGAGGAAATAACCTTTGCCCTTTTTGTTAAGGATAATTAACCCATGCGGTTAATCAGGAAATCCCTGATTTCCCTCACGTGCGGTTGCAACTCTAGCAACCGTCGCGTCAGTTCCTTCGGAGGCGCCTCTTCAACCTTGTATATAATTTGTGAAAGATGGTCAATAAAGACTACACAAGTTCATTCTGTTTGTTTGTCTCTCGTTCCCTCTCGATTACTTACAACACGTTATCAACGGATAGACTCTACCTATAGATAGAAGGCCATTCAGATAGAGAGAAGAAGGCCATTCAGGGCGGTTATGGATGATGAGGCGCACAAAGAGAACCATCGAAGGATCTTCGTTCCCATCTGCTTGTTCGTCGGGCGCACAAAGAGAACCATCGAAGGATCTTCGTTCCCATCTGCTTGTTCGTCACTATGGGTGTCTGGGATTCATGGCGCCGAGGCATTAGACAACAGCTGCGAGGACGGCGCACGCGCGCTCGCTGCGGCCAGCCAGGGGCGGCGAGATGCAGCTCACAAGAAGAGAGGCGCCAGATAGATCATGCATGTATCAGTACCTGAATTCAATCAGGACCGAGACTCACTTGGGCACATGCACACGAAGAATGGATGAAGCAAGTAAGAACTACTCACGATTCTTTGCGTTCTCATGCACATTGGACGGTAGGAGCCGCTGGATCGCCGCCATGGTTGTTCGAGTAAAACGAGATTGAATGAAAGTAATGGATGATCAGTACTGATTTCTATTGATTCTCAAGTATATATACATCTGAAAGAGGTGAGAAGAAGATGCCTGTTCGGAGGCATCCCTTCGAACAGGTGCTTGTTTAGAGGCATCCCTCCCGAGCAGGTGCCTGCTGACAATAAAGAGAGAGGAGAGACATTTCTATTCAGGGTTGGACATGCCCTTTGCTAATGTCTATTCATTAATTAGTACTTCCTCCGTAAAGAAATATAAGAGTGTTTAGATCACTAAAGTAGTGATCTAAACACTTTTATATTAGTTTACAGAGGGAGCATGTGCTAATTAATCTACTTTTAATTCCTAACACTCCCCCTTGTACAAACATCGCTCCTTGAATGTTTTATCATTGAAAACTTCTTGTACATAGATCTTCCATCTTGAGAAATCTTTCGCTTGATAGTCTCTCCCAAAAACCATGTGAGAAAAATATAAGGAAAATAGATCAGATATGTTGCTAAAACTCCTTTAAATCCAATGAGAAAAAGAATAAGGAGAAAAGGTGCAACATATAATGATTATTGTCCAGTTGAAGGACTACCGACCCATAAGTCTGTGCAATGTGTTCTACAAAGTAATCTCGAAATGTATGGTGAACCGGCTAACACCCCACTTGGATGAGCTCATCTCAGAGATCAAAGTGCTTTCATTCCCGGTCGTTTGATCATGGATAATGCCACAATTGCCTTTGAGTGCTTCTACAATATTCAACATAGCAAACATCCTGCTAACACACACTGCGTCTTCAAGTTGGACTTGGCAAAAGCATATGACAGGGCGGACTGGGGCTTCTTGGAAGCAGCCTTGCTGAAGTTGGGTTTTGATAAAAAATGGATTGGATGGGTGATGAGATGTGTAAAATCTGTGAGATATTTTGTCAAGTACAATGGCGAGCTTCTAAATCCATTCTCACCCGAGAGGGGGCTCCGGCAGGGCGACCCCCTGAGCCCCTACCTTTTCCTGTTCGTGGCCGAAGGTTTATCATGTTTGCTAGACAAAGAAATCCGACGGGGTAAAATTACGCCCCTGAAAATTGCCAGAGGGAGTCCAGGGATTTCGAACTTGTTATTTGCCGATGATAGCTTGCTCTTCTTGAAAGCGTGTAAAGAAGAGGCAGAGTGCATCATGCAGGTTCTCCACAAGTTTCAGAAGGGCTCGAGCCAACTATTTAGTAACAACAAATGCCCAATCCTATTCAACGAAGTCTATCCGGAGGCAACACAACATGGAATCAAGGAGACCCTTCAGATTTCCACTGCCAATTTGAGAGTCAGTATCTAGGTCTCCCAACCCCGAAAGGACGCATGAAAGACTCTTCCTTCCAACCAATCATGGAGAGATTTGTCAAGAGATGCATAGATTGGTCGGAGAGATTCATGTCATTTGTGGCCAAAGAGACACTAGTTAAGTCAGTACTACAAGGCCTCCTCACTTACTACATGGGGGTATTTAAGATGTCACAGGGCTTTTGTGATAAGTACGAGAAATTGATCAGTGAATTTTGGTGGGGAGAGGAGAATGGACACAAGAAAGTACATTGGATGTCATGGGATCGAATGGTCAAACCGAAGAGAGGAGGCGGCATAGGATTCAGAGATATGAGCCTCTTCAATCAGGCCTTGCTCGCTAGACAGACCTGGAGATTGCTACACATGCCGGGGAGTTTATGTGCACGTGTCCTAAAATCCAAGCACTACCCGCACGGTGAGCTAATTGATATGGTTTTCACCTCGGAAGCATCCCCGGTTTGGCGTGAAATCGAATATGGACTATTTCAAAATTTTACCTACGATCACACAAGATCTATCTAGGAGATGCATAGCAACGAGAGGGGAGAGTGTGTCTACGTACCCTCGTAGACCAAAAGCGGAAGCGTTTAGTAACGCGGTTGATGCAGTCGAATGTCTTCGCGATCCAACCGATCCAAGTACCGAACACACGACACCTCCGCGATCAGCACACGTTCAGCTCGATGACGTCCCTCGAACTCTTGATCCAGTTGAGGCCGAGGGAGAGTTCCGTTAGCACGACGGCATGGTGATGGTGATGATGAAGTTACCGACGCAGGGCTTCGCCTAAGCACTACAATGATATGACCAAGGTGTGTAACTGTAGAGGGGGGCACCGCACACGGCTAAAAGATCAACTTATGTGTCTTTGGGGTGCCCCCTCCCCACGTATATAAAGGGGGGAGGACATGAGGCCGGCCCTAGGAGGGGGCGCTCCTTGGGGCGAGTCCTACTTGGACTCCTAGTCCAAGTAGGATTCGTCCCCCCTTTTCCTAGTCCAAGTAGGAGAAGAAGGGAAAGACGAGAAAAGAGAAGGAAGGAGAGGGGCGCCGCCCCCTCCCCTTGTCCAATTCGGACTGGGCAAGGGGGGGCACCTCTGGCCGGCCCTCTCTCTTCTCCACTAAGGCCCATTGTGGCCCATTAATCCCCCAGGGGATTCCGGTAACCCCCGGGTACTCCGGAAAATGCCCGAACCTATCCGAAACCATTTCGGTGTCCAAACATAACCTCCCAATATATAAATCTTTATGTCTCAACCATTTCAAGACTCCTCTTCATGTCCATGATCTCATCCAGGAACCCGAACAAACTTCGGTTCATCAAAACATGAAACTCATAATACAAATCGTCATCGAACGTTAAGCGTGCGGACCCTACGGGTTCGAGAACTATGTAGACATGACCGAGACATATCTCTGATCAATAACCAATAGCGGAACCTGGATGCTCATATTGGCTCCTACATATTCTACGAAGATCTTTATCGATCAAATCGCATAATAACATACGTTATTCCCTTTGTCATCGGTATGTTACTTGCCCGAGATTCGATCGTCGGTATCATCATACCTAGTTCAATCTCGTCACCGGCGAGTCTCTTTACTTGTTTCTTAATGCATCATCCCGTGGCTAACTCATTAGACACATTGCTTGCAAGGCTCATAGTGACGTGCATTACCGAGAGGGCCCAAAGATACCTCTTCGATACACGGAGTGACAAATCCTAATCTTGATCTATGCCAACTCAACAAACACCATCAGAGAAACCTGTAGAGCATCTTTATAATCACCCAGTCACATTGTGACATTTGATAGCACACAAGGTGTTCCTCCGGTATTCGGGATTTGCATAATCTCATAGTCCGAGGAACATGTATAAGTCATGAAGAAAGCAATAGTAGAAAAACTAAACGATAATTATGGTAAGCTAACATATGGGTCTTGTCCATCACATCATTCTCGAATGATGTGATCCCGTTCATCAAATGACAACACATGCCTATGGCTAGGAAACTTAACCATTTTTGATTAATGAGCTAGTCAAGTAGAGCATACTAGGGACACTTTGTTTGTCTATGTATTCACTCATGTACTAAGTTTCCGGTTAATACAATTCTAGCATGAATAATAAACATTTATCATGATATAAGGAAATATAAATAACAAATTTATTATTGCCTCTAGGGCATATTTCTAGCATGAATAATAAACATTTATCATGATATAAGGAAATATAAATAACAACTTTATTATTGCCTCTAGGGCATATTTCCTTCAGTCCCCCACTTGAAGGAAATATGCCCTAGAGGCAATAATAAAGTTGTTATTTATATTTCCTTATATCATGATAAATGTTTATTATTCATGCTAGAATTGTATTAACCGGAAACTTAGTACATGTGTGAATACATAGAGAAACAAAATGTCACTAGTATGCCTCTACTTGACTAGCTCGTCGAATCAATGATGGTTATGTTTCCTAACCATAGACACGAGTTGTCATTTGATTAACAAGATCACATCATTAGAGAATGATGTGATTGACTTGACCCATCCGTTAGCTTAGCACGATGATCGTTTAGTTTGTTGCTATTGCTTTCTCCATAACTTATACATGTTCCTATGACTATGAGATCATGCAACTCCCGAATACCGGAGGAACACTTAGTGTGCTATCAAACATCACAATGTAACCAGGTGACTATAAAGATGCTCTACAGGTGTCTCCGTTGGTGTTTGTTGAGTTGGCATAGATCGAGATTAGGATTTGTCACTCTGAGTATCAGAGAGGTATCTCTGGGCCCTCTCGGTAATGCACACCACTATAAGCCTTGCAAGCAATGTGACTAATGAGTTATTTACGGGATAATGCATTACAGAATGACTAAAGAGACTTGCCGGTAACGAGATTGAACTAGGTATTGAGATACCGACGATCGAATCTCGGGCAAGTAACATACCGATGACAAAGGGAACAACGTATATCGGTATGCAGTTTGATCGATAAAGATCTTTGTAGAATATGTGGGAGCCAATATGCACATCCAGGTTCTGCTATTGGTTATTGACCGGAGACGTGTCTAGGTCATGTCTACATAGTTCTCGAACTCGTAGGGTCCGCACGCTTAACATTCGGTGACGATCGGTATTATGAGTTTATGTGTTTTGATGTACCGAAGATAGTTCGAAGTCCCGGATGTGATCATGGACACGACGAGGAATCTCAAAATGGTCGAGACATAAATATTAATATATTGGATGACTATATTCAAACAGCGGATGAGTTCCGGGGGTCACCGCATAATTATCGGAGTGTCAGGAGGTTATCGAAACCCCCGAGGGATCTAATCGGCCAACATGGGCCTTGTGAGAGAGAGAGGAGGGGGCCTTAGGGCTGGACACGCCCCCCCCTTGAGGAGTCCGAATTGGACAAGGAGGAGGGGCGGCGCCCCCTCTTTCCCTCTCCTTCCTTCCCCCTTCCTCCTCCTAGTTGGACTAGGAAAGGGGGAGTCCTACTCCTACTAGGAGGAGGACTCCTCCCCTCCTTGGCGCGCCCCAAGGGCCGGCCGGCCTCCCCTCTTGCTCCTTTATATACGGGGGCAAGGGGGCACCGTAGAACACACAAGTTGATCATTGATCCCTTAGCCGTGTGCGGTGCCCCCCTCCACCATAATCCACCTCGGTCATATCATCGTAGTGCTTAGGCGAAGCCCTGTGTTGGTAGCTTCATCATCACCATCATCACGCCGTCGTGCTGACGAAGCTCTCCCTCGACACTCAGCTGGATCGAGAGTTCGTGGGACGTCACTAGGCCGAACGTGTGCAGATCGCGGAGGTGCCGTACTTTCGGTACTAGGATCGGTCGGATCATGAAGACGTACGACTACATCAACCGCATTGTCATAAAGCTTCCGCTTACGGTCTACAAGGGTACGCGGACAACACTCTTCCCCTCTCGTTGCTATGCATCACCATGATAGATCTTGCGTGTGCGTAGGATTTTTTTTTGAAATTACTGCGTTCCCCAACAGTGGCATCTGAGCCAGGTCTATGCGTAGATGTTATATGCACGAGTAGAACACAAAGGAGTTGTGGGCATGGGTATATACATATTGCTTGCCGTCACTAGTTGATTCTTGATTCGGCGGTATTGTTGGATGAAGCGGCCCAGACCGATATTACGCGTACGCTTACGCGAGACTGGTTCCACCGACGTGCTTCGCACCCAGGTGGCCGGTGGGTGTCAGTTTCTCCAACTTTGGTTGAATCAGATTCAATGAACATGGTTCTTTCCAAAGATCAAAAAGCAATCACTATACCGCGTTGTGGTTTTTGATGCGTAGGTAAGAACGGTTCTTGCCTAGCCCATAGCAGCCACGTAAAACTTGCAACAACAAAGTAGAGGACGTCTAACTTGTTTTTGCAGGGCATGTTGTGATGTGATATGGTCAAAACATGATGCTAAATTTTATTGTATGAGATGATCATGTTTTGTAACACAATTATTGGCAACTGGCAGGAGCCATATGTGTGACGCCCCAAGACCGGAGCTTCAGATGCCTTCCAGGGTTTCCGGGTTTCGTCGTGTGATTTGTTTGGTTCTTTGCATCATGTGCATTGCATCATGTCATCATGCCATCATGTCATTTCTTTTTCTTAACTCAACTAAATAAACGGCATGGATCTTTGATCCATTTAAATCGAGGGAACTCACATGGTGGTTTCTCTTTATAACCCATCCTCCCGATAATAGGGAGCTATATTCAATATTTCTTTAATTTGATATTCACCATAACACACGTGCAAAAATAATCCTCATGCCTATTTCCACTTCGAGTTTGACCTTCAAATCTTGTCCACAATTCTGTATCTCATTTATCGAGGCTCTTCCTAAATGTTCAACATTTTTGGAAACTTCGGATTCCTACTCCTTTCAAACGAGTTGAATTAAATTCAAATGCATTTGAATTTAAATCTTGCAATCATGGTCATTCCTATTTTCTTGGAACAAGTACATTTTCGCGAGTCCGGGAAAATTATTCGCGTGTCCAACTTCTTCCCCTAACCTCTCTTTCTTTTCTTTCTTTTCTCTGTTTTTTCTTTCTTATGAGGGGGAGAGAGAGGTCCAGTTGGCCACTTGGGGCCTCAGTGCCAGACCGGCCTGCTTCCCCACTCCTCCCTAAGGCCCAGGCCGGCCAACCAGCCTCCGCCGCGCTGGCCCATTTGGCCAAGGCCTCCCGCAGGCCCAGTCGAACCTCCCCTGCCTAACCCTAGCCCGCAACCCCGCACTCTGCTCGTTCCCCTCCTCTCGATCTCTCCCACTCGTCCCCCACACTGCTGCCACTCACACACCCACGCGCGCATCGGGACAGGGAGAGGAGGTCCCCTCGACGCCCGATCCCCTCGCCACACCCACCGCGCGAGCCCGCGTCCCGCTTCCTTCTTCCTCTGCATCGCGTCTCCTCCTCGAAGCTGGCCTCACGCGCCCAGGGCCCCGAGCAGGAGCGCCGCCCTTGTCTCCTCGCTCGCGCCTCCTCCGTTCCCATGGCAATTCCTGTTGGGGAACGTAGTAATTTCAAAAAAATTTCCTACGCACACGCAAGATCATGGTGATGCATAGCAACAAGAGGGGAGAGTGTTGTCTACGTACCCTTGTAGACCGGCAACGGAAGTGTTGACACAACATAGAGGAAGTAGTCGTACGTCTTCCCGATTCGACCGATCCAAGTACCGAACGCACGGCACCTCCGAGTTCTGCACACGTTCAACTCGGTGACGTCCCTCGAGTTTTGATCCAGCAAAACATTGAGGGAGAGTTTTGTCAGCATGACGACGTGATGATGGTGATGATGTTCTACCGACGCAGGGCTTCGCCTAAGCACCGCTACGATATGACCGAGGTGGAATATGGTGGAAGGGGGCACCGCACACGGCTAAAGAACGACCATGAGGATCAACTTGTGTGTCATGGGGTGCCCCCTTGCCTCAGTATATAAAGGAGGGAGAGGGGGAGGTGCGGCCGGCCCTATGGGTGCGCCTGGAGGAGTCCTACTCCAACCGGGAGTAGGGCTCCCCCCTCTTGCCTTGTTGGAAATGGAAGGAGGAAGGGAAAAAGAGGAAAGGGGGGCACCGCCCCCCCTTCCTTGTCCTATTCGGACTAGGGGGCACGCGGCCTGCCATGGCCGGCCCTCCTCTTCTCCCTTATGGCCCATGTAGGCCCAATAACCCCCCCTCGGGGGGGGGGGGGGGTTCCGGTAACCCCCTGGTACTCCGGTAAAATCCCGATTTCACCCGGAACGTTTCCGATATCCAAATATAGGCTTCCAATATATCAATCTTTATGTCTCGACCATTTCGAGACTCCTTGTCATGTCCGTGATCACATCCGGGACTCCGAACAACCTTCGGTACATCAAAACACAAAAACCCTAATTAAGATCGTCACCGAACTTTAAGCGTGCGGACCCTACGGGTTCGAGAACTATGTAGACATGACCGAGACACGTCTCCGGTCAATAACCAATAGCGGAACCTGGATGCTCATATTGGCTCCTACATATTCTACGAAGATCTTTATCGGTCAGACCGCATAACAACATACGTTGTTCCCTTTGTCATCGGTATGTTACTTGTCCGAGATTCGATCGTCGGTATCTCAATACCTAGTTCAATCTCGTTACCGGCAAGTCTCTTTACTCGTTTCGTAATACATCATCCTGCAACTAACTTATTAGTTGCAATGCTTGCAAGGCTTGAGTGATGTGCATTACCGAGAGGGCCCAGAGATACCTCTCCGACAATCGGAGTGACAAATCCTAATCTTGAAATACGCCAACCTAACAAGTACCTTCGGAGACACCTGTAGAGCACCTTTATAATCACCCAGTTACGTTGTGACGTTTGGTAGCACACAAAGTGTTCCTCCGGTAAATGGGAGTTGCATAATCTCATAGTCATAGGAACATGTATAAGTTATGAAGAAAGCAATAGCAACAAACTAAACGATCAAGTGCTAAGCTAACGGAATGGGGTCAAGTCAATCACATCATTCTCCTAATGATGTGATCCCGTTAATCAAATGACAACTCATGTCTATGGTTAGGAAACATAACCATCTTTGATTAACGAGCTAGTCAAGTAGAGGCATACTAGTGACTCTCTGTTTTTGTCTATGTATTCACACATGTATTATGTTTCCGGTTAATACAATTCTAGCATGAACAATAAACATTTATCATGATATAAGGAAATAAATAATAACTTTATTATTGCCTCTAGGGCATATTTCCTTCAGTCTCCCACTTGCACTAGAGTCAATAATCTAGATTACACAGTAATGATTCTAACACCAATGGAGCCTTGGTGCTGACCATGTTTTGCTCGTGGAAGAGGCTTAGTCAGCGGGTCTGCAACATTCAGATCCGTATGTATCTTGCAAATTTCTATGTCTCACTCTATGACTAAATCCCGAATGGAATTGAAGCGTCTCTTGATGTGTTTGGTTCTCTTGTGAAATCTGGATTCCTTTGCCAAGGCAATTGCACCAGTATTGTCACAAAAGATTTTCATTGGACCCGATGCACTAGGTATGACACCTAGATCGGATATGAACTCCTTCATCCAGACTCCTTCGTTTGCTGCTTCCGAAGCAGCTATGTACTCCACTTCACATGTAGATCCCGCCACGACGCTTTGTTTAGAACTGCACCAACTGACAGCTCCACCGTTCAATAAAAACACGTATCCGGTTTGCGATTTAGAATCGTCTGGATCAGTGTCAAAGCTTTCATCAACGTAACCATTTACGATGAGCTCTTTGTCACCTCCATATACGAGAAACATATCCTTAGTCCTTTTCAGGTATTTCAGGATGTTCTTGACCGCTGTCCAGTGATCCACTCATGGATTACTTTGGTACCTCCCTGCTAGACTTATAGCAAGGCACACATCAGGTTTGGTACACATCATTGCATACATGATAGAGCCTATGGCTGAAGCATAGGGAACATCTTTCATTTTCTCTCTATCTTCTGCAGTGGTCGGACATTGAGTCTTACTCAACTTCACACCTTGTAACACAGGCAAGAACCCTTTCTTTGCTTGATCCATTTTGAACTTCTTCAAAACCTTGTCAAGGTATGTGCTTTGTGAAAGTCCAACTAAGCGTCTTGATCTATCTCTATAGATCTTAATGCCCAATATGTAAGCAGCTTCACCGAGGTATTTCATTGAAAAACTCTTATTCAAGTATCCCTTTATGCTATCCAGAAATTCTATATCATTTCCAATCAATAATGTGTCATCCACATATAATATCAGAAATGCTACAGAGCTCCCACTCACTTTCTTGTAAATACAGGCTTCTCCAAAAGTCTGTACAAAACCAAATGCTTTGATCGCACTATCAAAGTGTTTATTCCAACTCCGAGAGGCTTGCACCAGTCCATAAATGGATCGCTGGAGCTTGCACACTTTGTTAGCTCCCTTTGGATCGACAAAACCTTCTGGTTGCATCATATACAACTCTTCTTCCAGAAATCCATTCAGGAATGCAGTTTTGACATCCATTTGCCAAATTACATAATCATAAAATGCGGCAATTGCTAACATGATTCGGACAGACTTAAGCATCGCTACGGGTGAGAAGGTCTCATCGTAGTCAATCCCTTGAACTTGTAGAAAACCTTTTGCAACAAGTCGAGCTTTGTAGACAGTAACATTACCGTCAGCGTCAGTCTTCTTCTTGAAGATCCATTTATTCTCAATTGCTTGCTGATCAATGGGCAAGTCAACCAAAGTCCACACTTTGTTCTCATACATGGATCCCATCTCAGATTTCATGGCTTCTAGCCATTTTGCAGAATCTGGGCTCACCATCGCTTCTTCATAGTTCGTAGGTTCATCATGATCTAGTAGCATGACTTCCAGAATAGGATTACCATACCACTCTGGTGCAGATCTTACTCTGGTTGATCTACGAGGTTCGGTAGTAACTTGATCTGAAGTTTCATGATCATTATATTTTGCTTCATCACTAATTGGTGTAGGTGTCACAGAAACCGGTTTCTGTGATGTACTACTTTCCAATAAGGGAGCAGGTACAGTTACCTCATCAAGTTCTACTTTTCTCCCACTCACTTCTTTCGAGAGAAACTCCTTCTCTAGAAAAACTCCGAATTTAGCAACAAATTTTTTGCCTTCGGATCTATGATAGAAGGTGTACCCAACAGTCTCCTTTGGGTATCCTATGAAGACACATTTCTCTGATTTGGGTTCGAGCTTATCAGGTTGAAGCTTTTTCACATAAGCATCGCAGCCCCAAACTTTCAGAAACGACAACTTTGGTTTCTTGCCAAACCACAGTTCATAAGGCGTCGTCTCAACGGATTTCGATGGTGTCCTATTTAATGTGAATGCAGCCATCTCTAAAGCATAACCCCAAAACGATAACGGTAAATCAGTAAGAGACATCATAGATCGCACCATATCTAATAAAGTACGATTACGACGTTCGGACACACCATTACGCTGTGGTGTTCCAGGTGGCGTGAGTTGCGAAAATATTCCACATTGTTTCAAATGTAGACCAAACTTGTAACTCAAATATTCTCCTCCACGATCAGATCGTAGAAACTTTATTTTCTTGTTACGATGATTTTCAACTTCACTCTGAAATTCTTTGAACTTTTCAAATGTTTCAGACTTATGTTTCATTAAGTAGATATACCCATATCTGCTTAAATCATCTGTGAAGGTGAGAAAATAACGATATCCGCCGCGAGCCTCAACATTCATTGGACCACATACATCTGTATGTATGATTTCCAACAAATCCGTTGCTCTCTCCATAATACCGGAGAACGGCGTTTTAGTCATCTTACCCATGAGGCACGGTTCGCAAGTACCTGATTCATAATCAAGTAGTTCCAAAAGTCCATCAGTATGGAGTTTCTTCATGCGCTTTACACCGATATGACTTAAACGGCAGTGCCACAAATAAGTTGCACTATCATTATCAACTCTGCATCTTTTGATTTCAACATTATGAATATGTGTATCACTACTATCGAGATTCATCAAAAATAGACCACTCTTCAAGGGTGCATGACCATAAAAGATATTACTCATATAAATAGAACAACCATTATTCTCTGATTTAAATGAATAACCGTCTCGCATCAAACAAGATCCAGATATAATGTTCATGCTCAGTGCTGGCACCAAATAACAATTATTTAGGTCTAATACTAATCGCGAAGGTAGATGTAGAGGTAGCGTGCCGACCGCGATCACATTGACTTTGGAACCATTTCCCACGCACATCGTCACCTCGTCCTTAGCCAATCTTCGCTTAATCCGTAGCCCCTGTTTCGAGTTGCAAATGTTAGCAACAGAACCAGTATCAAATACCCAGGTGCTACTGCGAGCATTAGTAAGGTACACATCAATAACATGTATATCACATATACCTTTGTTCACTTTGCCATCCTTCTTATCTGCCAAATACTTGGGGCAGTTCCGCTTCCAGTGACCAGTCTGCTTGCAGTAGAAGCACTCAGTCTCAGGCTTAGGTCCAGACTTGGGTTTCTTCTCCTGAGCAGCAACTTGTTTACTGTTCTTCTTGAAGTTCCCTTTCTTCTTCCCTTTTCCCTTTTTCTTGAAACTGGTGGTCTTATTGACCATCAACACTTGATGCTCCTTCTTGATTTCTACCTCCGCGGCTTTTAGCATCGCGAAGATCTCAGGAATAGTTTTATTCATCCCTTGCATATTATAGTTCATCACGAAGCTTTTGTAGCTTGGTGGCAGTGATTGAAAAACTCTATCAATGACACTATCAACAGGAAGATTAACCCCCAGTTGAGTCAAGTGATTATGATACCTAGACATTTTGAGTATATGTTCACTGACAGAACTATTCTCCTCCATCTTGCAGCTATAGAACTTGTTGGAGACTTCATATCTCTCAATCCGGGCATTTGCTTGAAATATTAACTTCAACTCCTGGAACATCTCATATGCTCCATGACGTTCAAAACGTCGTTGAAGACCCGGTTCTAAGCCGTAAAGCATGGCACACTGAACTATCGAGTAGTCATCAGCTTTGCTCTGCCAGACGTCCATAACATCTGGTGTCGCTCCTGCAGCAGGCTTGGCACTTAGCGGTGCTTCCAGGACGTAATTCTTCTGTGTAGCAATGAGGATAATCCTCAAGTTATGGACCCAGTCTGTGTAATTGCTACCATCATCTTTCAACTTTGCTTTCTCAAGGAACGCATTAAAATTCAACGGAACAACAACACGAGCCATCTATCTACAATCAAACATAGACAAGCAAGATACTATCAGGTACTAAGTTCATGATAAATTTAAGTTCAATTAATCATATTACTTAAGAACTCCCACTTAGAAAGATATCCCTCTAATCCTCTAAGTGATCACGTGATCCAAATCAACTAAACCATGTCCGATCATCACGTGAGATGGAGTAGTATCAATGGTGAACATCAATATGTTGATCATATCTACTATATGATTCACGCTCGACCTTTCGGTCTCCGTGTTCCGAGGCCATATCTGTTATATGCTAGGCTCGTCAAGTTAAACCTGAGTATTCCGCGTGTGCAACTATTTTGCACCTGTTGTATTTGAACGTAGAGCCTATCACACCCGATCATCACGTGGTGTCTCAACACGAAGAACTTTCGCAATGGTGCATACTCAGGGAGAACACTTATACTTTGATAATTTAGTGGGGGATCATCTTATAATGCTACCGTCAATCAAAGCAAGATAAGATGCATAAAAGATAAACATCACATGCAATCAATATAAGTGATATGATATGGCCATCATCATCTTGTGCTTGTGATCTCCATCTCCGAAGCACCTTCATGATCACCATCGTCACCGGCGCAACACCTTGATCACCATCGTAGCATCGTTGTCGTCTCGCCAATCTTATGCTTCCACGACTATCGCTACCGCTTAGTGATAAAGTAAAGCATTACAGCGCAATTGCATTGCATACAATAAAGCGACAACCATATGGCTCCTGCCAGTTGCCGATAACTCGGTTACAAAACATGATCATCTCATACAATAAAATTTAGCATCATGTCTTGACCATATCACATCACAACATGCCCTGCAAAAACAAGTTAGACGTCCTCTACTTTGTTGTTGCAAGTTTTACGTGGCTGCTACGGGCTTAGCAAGAACCGTTCTTACCTATGCATCAAAACCACAACGATAGTTTGTCAAGTTGGTGCTGTTTTAACCTTCACAAGGACCGGGCGTAGCCACACTTGGTTCAACTAAAGTTGGAGAAACTGACACCCGCCAGCCACCTGTGTGCAAAGCACGTCGGTAGAACCAGTCTCGCGTAAGCGTACGCGTAATGTCGGTCCGGGCCGCTTCATCCAACAATACCGCCGAACCAAAGTATGACATGATGGTAAGCAGTATGACTTATATCGCCCACACCTCACTTGTGTTCTACTCGTGCACAACATCAACGCATAAAACCTAGGCTCGGATGCCACTATTGGGGAACGTAGTAATTTCAAAAAAAATTCCTACGCACACGCAAGATCATGGTGATGCATAGCAACGAGAGGGGAGAGTGTTGTCTATGTACCCTCGTAGACCGGCAAGGGAAGTGTTGACACAACGTAGATGAAGTAGTCGTACGTCTTCCCGATCCGACCGATCCAAGTACCGAACATACGGCACCTCCGAGTTCTGCACACGTTCAACTCGGTGACGTCCCTCGAGTTCCGATCCAGCAAAACGTTGAGGGAGAGTTTCATCAGCACGACGGCGTGATGACGGTGATGATGTTCTACCGACGCAGGGCTTCGCCTAAGCACCGCTACGATATGACCAAGGTGGAATATGGTGGAAGGGGGCACCGCACACGGCTAAGGAACGATCACGAGGATCAACTTGTGTGTCATGGGGTGCCCCCTTGCCTCAGTATATAAAGGAGGGAGAAGGGGAGGTGCGGCCGGCCCTATGGGTGCGCCTGGAGGAGTCCTACTCCAACCGGGAGTAGGACTCCCCCCTCTTGCCTTGTTGGAAAAGGAAGGAGGAAGGGAGAAAGAGGAAAGGGGGGCGCCGCCCCCCCTTCCTTGTCCTATTCGGACTAGGGGGAGGGGGCACGCGGCCTGCCCTGGACGGCCCTCCTCTTCTCCCTTATGGCCCATGTAGGCCCAATAACCCCCGGGGGTGTTCCGATAACCCCCCGGTACTCCAGTAAAATCCTGATTTCACCCGGAACGTTTCTGATATCCAAATATAGGCTTCCAATATATCAATCTTTATGTCTCGACCATTTCGAGACTCCTCGTCATGTCCGTGATCACATCCGGGACTCCGAACAACCTTCGGTACATCAAAACACAAAAACCCTAATTACGATCGTCACCGAACTTTAAGCGTGCGGACCCTACGGGTTCGAGAACTATGTAGACATGTCCGAGACACGTCTCCGGTCAATAACCAATAGTGGAACCTGGATGCTCATATTGGCTCCTACATATTCTACGAAGATCTTTATCGGTCAGACCACATAACAACATACGTTGTTCCCTTTGTCATCGGTATGTTACTTGCCCGAGATTCGATCGTCGGTATCTCAATACCTAGTTCAATCTCGTTACCGGCAAGTCTCTTTACTCGTTCCGTAATACATCATCCTACAAATAACTTATTAGTTGCAATGCTTGCAAGGCTTGAGTGATGTGCATTACCGAGAGGGCCCAGAGATACCTCTCCGACAATCGGAGTGACAAATCCTAATCTTGAAATACGCCAACCTAACAAGTACCTTCGGAGACACCTATAGAGCACCTTTATAATCATCCAGTTATGTTGTGACGTTTGGTAGCACACAAAGTGTTCCTCCGGTAAATGGGAGTTGCATAATCTCATAGTCATAGGAACATGTATAAGTTATGAAGAAAGCAATAGCAACAAACTAAATGATCAAGTGCTAAGCTAACGGAATGGGGTCAAGTCAATCACATCATTCTCCTAATGATGTGATCCCATTAATCAAATGACAACTCATGTCTATGGTTAGGAAACATAACCATCTTTGATTAACGAGCTAGTCAAGTAGAGGCATACTAGTGACTCTCTGTTTTTGTCTATGTATTCACACATGTATTATGTTTCCGGTTAATACAATTCTAGCATGAATAATAAACATTTATCATGATATAAGGAAATAAATAATAACTTTATTATTGCCTCTAGGGCATATTTCCTTCAATTCCGTCGCGCCCACGGGGCCACCAGCAAGGCCCTGCACCCGCAGACGTCGTCCTCCGGCGCCCCAAGTCCCGCGCGACGCGCCAAGTCTCCATGGCCACGCCTCCTTCGCCGCTCGGACCCGTCGTCCTCAACCCCGCCGAGCTCTGTCGCACCCCGCTCCCTCAAGTGCCTCGCGCCCCGCCGCCGTCCATCTTCTCAGCCGTGCCGCCGCCGTTTTGCAGGAGCTCCATCTCCCTGCTTCGCCTCCGCCTCTCCTCTTGCTGCTGCAGCCCCGCGTCGACTTCCCTTGCTCAGCAGCAGCTCGTCATCTCCAGCGCTGCCCCTGCCCGAGTCAAGTACCACTGCCTCGTATCTTTGCCTTGCTT
Source organism: Triticum urartu (assembly GCF_056163025.1). Classification (NCBI taxonomy): domain Eukaryota; kingdom Viridiplantae; phylum Streptophyta; class Magnoliopsida; order Poales; family Poaceae; genus Triticum; species Triticum urartu. Next base: position 165,359,644 of record NC_141873.1, on the reverse strand, counting down.
CGTTTTGGATTGAAGACCGAGACGAGACCGCCAAGATGCATCCTGGTGTCGCCGAAGACACGTGAACGTCTACACGACGACCGCTGAGTACCTCTTCGCGAGTACCACTACTATCGCGTGGATCCGCCAAGACCGTGGAGTAAACGAACAAGTACCCCTACGCGCGAAGGCGCCAAGACCGTTTCGGGATTCACCAAGTACCACTACGGCCGGAGACCTCGATGTCCGACGCCTAAAACGTTCACCGAACCGGAAATAACGCCAAGTACTAGGTCAACGAGAACCGCCAAGTTCGTCTTCTGCCATCTCTGAAATCGCCAAGTACCACGACGATACGAGAACAACTACCGTTGACCCTCGAAGACTCCGTGGACATCAAGTTTCTCGCCGTGCCCCTGAACATCTACGGGAACTTGTGAGACTAAGAACGTGAACGACTACCGTCGCCACGAGAACGACTACTTCCCACAACGAACCGTGAACTACTACTTCCTGTACCATCGCCGAGTACCACTACTTCCCACGACGATCGTGAATGACTACACCGCTTGACTCGAACCACTCCAATAACGCACGCTTTGAAGGTATAACCCCGAGATGACCGCCCATGAATGAATGCATGTGTGATGTATGAGATGCTCGTGCTTGCTCCGTGCTCGAATTGTCGGTGCACGTTGCCCCTCTTTTGCCTTGTCACCATCGTCGACTCATGGGACACCCGGTATCCGGGAGCGCCCCACCATCTTTTGCACGCATCCGCACACTTCTCCTTTGCATCGGTATCTCAATCGAGTTACCGGAACCGGAACGCTGCCGTGGCACCGTTTTCGTTATCGTTGCCGTGGCACCCCTTTCCTTTCCTTTCCACCACGGTGACAAATGCTTCATTATGCTCTTGTCAACTTTTAATAAAAATTGCATAAACTTGTTCATGTCATCCGCATCATGATAACATCAATTAAAATGTTTAAAATTGTTGTTGCACCAAATTACTAATGCACATGGGGATTTGCCGGATTTGTTGTTTGCTATATCCGGCCCCATTTAAATTGTTTAGATAGACAGTTCCTTTATGCTTCATCTCTTGCCATGTTTAACAACATTTAATATCATTAAGTACCTAAACGAGAGCGAACTAAATAATTGTTGTGGTGTTTCGTCAATATGCAACTCGTCGCATATTGAGCTCCACTTAACTTGTAGTTTTGTTTGTGCCCTTTGCCATGCCATGCATATTTATACCGGACATGCATCATACTCGGTTGAGCATCATGCCATGTTTATGTGGTGGTTGTTTACTATGTTGTTTGCTTCTTTCTGGTGTTGCTTCTTCGGGGTTAGTTCCGATAACGTCGCGTTTGTGAGGATCCGTTCGACTACGTCCGTTTGTCTTCTGCATGGACTCGTTCTTCTTCCTTGCGGGATCTCAGGCAAGATGACCATACCCTCGAAATCACTTCTATCTTTGCTTGCTAGTTGCTCGCTCTTTTGCTATGCCTATGCTACGATACCTACCACTTTCTTATCATGCCTCCCATATTGTTAAACAAAGCCTCTAACCCACCTTGTCCTAGCAAACCGTTGTTTGGCTATGTTACCGCTTTGCTCAGCCCCTCTTATAGCGTTGTTAGTTGCAGGTGAATATTGGAGTTTGATCCTTGTTGGAACATGGATATTTGTTGGGATATCACAATATCTCTTATTTATATTAATGCATCTATATACTTGGTAAATGGTGGAAGGCTCAGCTTTATGCCTGGTGTTTTGTTCCACTCTTGCCGCCCTAGTTTCCGTCATATCGGTATTATGTTCCCGGATTTTGCGTTCCTTACACGGTTGGGTTATAATGGGAACCCCTTGACAGTTCGCCTTGAATAAAACTCCTCCAGCAAGGCCCAACATTTGTTTTACCATTTTCCACCTAGCCTTTTCTTTCCCTTGGGTAGGCCTGCCCGAGGGTCATATTTATTTAAACCCCCGGGCCAGTGCTCCTCTGAGTGTTGGTCCAACCTGTCAGCTACCGGTGGCCACCAGGGGCAACTCTGGGCTGGCCTACCAGAACCTTGGACAATCCGGTGTGCCCTGAGAAAGAGATATGTGCAGCTCCTATAGGGATTTGTCGGCACATTCGGGTGGCTTTGCTGGTCTTGTTTTACCATTGTCAAAATGTCTTGTAACCGGGATTCCGAGCCTGATCGGGTCTTCCTGGGAGAAGGAATATCCTTCGTTGACCGTGAGAGCTTGTGATGGGCTAAGTTGGGACACCCCTGCAGGGATTTGAACTTTTGAAAGCTGTGCCCGCGGTTATGGGCAGATGGGAATTTGTTAATGTCCGGTTGTAGATAACCTGAAACTTAACTTAAATAAAATGCATCAACTGCGTGTGTTACCGTGATGGTCTCTTTCCGACGGTGTCCGGGAAGTGAACACGGTGTTGGAGTTATGCTTGACGTAGGTTGTTCTAGGATCACTTGTTGATCATAGATTTCTCGAACATGCTTTGCCCTCTCTTCTCGCTCTCATTTGCGTATGTAAGCCACCAAATATGCTAGTCGCTTGCTGCAGCTCCACCTCATACCTTTTACCCTTCCTATAAGCTTAAACAGTCTTGATCGTGAGGGTGTGAGATTGCTGAGTCCCCATGACTCACAGTTACTTCCAAAACCAGTTTGCAGGTGCCGATGATACCGTGTAGGTGACGCAATCGAGATCAAGGAGGAGCTCGATGAAGATCTTGTCCATTGTGTTGTTTCGTTTCAGTCGATCAGTAGTGGAGCCCAGTTGGGACGATCGGGGATCTGTGTAGCATTTGGGGTAGTCTTTTTTATTTTGGTTCCGTAGTCGGACCTTGATTGTATCTGGATGATGTAATGCTTTATTCATGTATTGTGTGAAGTGGCGATTGTAAGCCAACTATGTATCTCTTTCCCTTATGTATTACATGGGTTGTGTGAAGATTACCTCACTTGTGACATTGCTTTCAATGCGGTTATGCCTCTAAGTCGTGCTTCGACACGTGGGAGATATAGCTGCATCGAGGGCGTTACAATATGGTTGTCGCTTTATTGTATGAAATGCAATCGCCATTTAATTGCTTTACTTTATCACTAAGCGGTAGCGATAGTCGTAGAAGCAATAGTTGGCGAGACGACAATGATCGTTCGATGGAGATCAAGGTGTCAAGCCGGTGACGATGGTGATCATGACGATGCTTTGGAGATGGAGATCAAAGGCACAAGATGATGATGACCATATCATATCACTTATATTGATTGCATGTGATGTTTATCCTTTATGCATCTTATTTTGCTTAGTTCGGCAGTAGCATTATAAGATGATCTCTCACTAAATTTCAAGGTGTAAGTGTTCTCCCTGAGTATGCACCGTTGCTACATTTCGTCGTGCCGAGACACCACGTGATGATCGGGTGTGATAAGCTCTACGTTCACATACAACGGGTGCAATCCAGTTTTGCACACGTAGATTACTCGGGTTAAACTTGACGAGCCTAGCATATGCAGATAGGCCTCAGAACACCGAGACCGAAAGGTCGAGCGTGAATCATATAGTAGATATGATCAACATAGTGATGTTCACCACTGAAAACTACTACACCTCACGTGATGATCGAACATGGTTTAGTTGATATGGATCACGTGATCACTTAGATGATTAGAGAGATGTCTATCTAAGTGGGAGTTCTTAAGTAATTTAATTAATTGAACTTTAAGTTATCATGAACTTAGTACATGATAGTATTTTTCATGTCTATGTTGTTGTAGATAGATGGCCCGTGCTGTTGTTCCATTGAATTTTAATGCGTTCCTAGAGAAAGCTAAATTGAAAGATGATGGTAGAAACTACACGGACTGGGTCCATAACTTGAGGATTATCCTCATTGTTGCATAGAAGAATTACGTCCTGGAAGCACCGCTAGGTGAAAAACCCGCTGCAGGAGCAACGCCAGATGTTGTGAACACCTGGCAGAGCAAAGCTGATGACTACTCGATAGTTCAGTGTGCCATGCTTTTCGGCTTAGAACCGGGACTTCAACGACGTTTTGAACGTCATGGAGCATATGAGATATTCCAGGAGTTGAAGTTAATATTTGAAGCAAATGACCGGATTGAGAGATATGAAGTCTCCAATAAGTTCTACAGCTGCAAAATGGAGGAAAATTGTTTTGTTAGTGAACATATACTCAGAATGTCTGGGTACCACAACCACTTGACTCAGCTGGGAGTTAATATTCCTGATGATAGTGTCATTGACAGAGTTCTTTAATCACTACCACCAAGCTACAAGAGCTTCGTGATGAACTATAGTATGCAATGGATGGATAAGACGATTCCTGAGCTCTTCGCAATGCTAAAAGCTGCGGAGGTAGAAATCAAGGAGCATCAAGTGTTGATGGTCAACAAGACCACCAATTTCAAGAAAAAGGGTAAAGGGAAGAAGGGGAACTTCAAGAAGAACAACAAGCCAGTTGCTGCTCAAGTGAAGAAACCCAAGTCTGGACCTAAACCTGAGACTGAGTGCTTCTACTTCAAAGGGACTGGTCACTGGAAGCGGAACTGCCCCAAGTATTTGGCAAAGAAGAAGGATGGCAAAGTGAAAGGTATATTTGATATACATGTTATTGATGTGTACCTTACTAATGCTCGCAGTAGCGCCCGGGTATTTGATACTGGTTCTGTTGCTAATATTTGCAACTCGAAACAGGGGCTACGGATTAAGCGAAGATTGGCTAAGCACGAGGTGGCGATGCATGTGGGAAATGGTTCCAAAGTCGATGTGATCGCCGTCGGCACGCTACCTCTACATCTACCTTCGGGATTAGTTTTAGACCTAAATAATTGTTATTTGGTGCCAGCGTTAAGCATGAACATTATATCTGGATCTTGTTTGATGCAAGAGGATTATTCATTTAAATCAGAGAATAATGGTTGTTCTATTTATATGAGTAATATTTTTTATGGTCATGCACCCTTGATGAGTGGTCTATTTTTACTAAATCTTGATAGTAGTGATACACATGTTCATAGTATTGAAGCCAAAAGATGCATAGTTTATAATGATAGTGCAACTTATTTATGGCACTGCCGTTTGGGTCATATTGGTATAAAGCGCATGAAGAAACTCCATTCTGATGGACTTCTGGAATCACTTGGTACTTGCGAACCATGCCTCATGGGCAAGATGACTAAAATTCCGTTCTCCGGAACAATGGAGCGAGCAACAGAGTTATTGGTAATCATACATACTGATGTATGTGGTCCAATGAACATTGAGGCTCGCGGCAGATATCGTTATTTTCTCACCTTCACAGATGATTTGAGCAGATATGGGTATATCTACTTAATGAAACATAAGTCTGAAACATTTGAAAAGTTTAAAGAATTTCAGAGTGAAGTGGAAAATCATCGTAACAAGAAAATAAAGTTTCTATGATCTGATCGTGGAGGAGAATATTTGAGTTACGAGTTTGGTCTTCATTTGGAACAATGCGGAATAGTTTCGCAACTCACGTCACCCGGAACACCACAACGTAATGGTGTGTCCGAACGTCGTAATCATACTTTACTAGATATGGTGCGATCTATGATGTCTCTTACTGATTTACCGCTATCGTTTTGGGGTTATGCTTTAGAGACAGCTGCATTCATGTTAAATAGGGCACCATCTAAATCCGGTTAGATGACACCTTATGAACTGTGGTTTGGCAAGAAACCCAAGTTGTCGTTTCTTAAAGTTTGGGGCTACGATGCTTATGTGAAAAAACTTCAACCTGATAAGCTCGAACCCAATTTGGAGAAATGTGACTTCATAGGATACCCAAAGGAGACTGTTGGGTACACCTTCTATCACAGATCCAAAGGCAAGATATTCGTTGCTAAGAATGGATCCTTTCTAGAGAAGGAGTTTCTCTCGAAAGAAGTGAGTGGGAGGAAAGTAGAACTTGATGAGGTAGTTGTACCTGCTCCCTTATTGGAAAGTAGTTCATCACTAAAATCAGTTCCAGTGATTCCTGCACCAATAAGTGAGGAAGCTAATTATGATGATGATGAAACTTCTGATCAAGTTACTACCGAACCTCATAGGTCAACTAGAGTAAGATCCGCACCAGAGTGGTACGGTAATACTGTTATGGAGGTCATGTTACTTGACCATGACGAACCTACGAACTATGAGGAAGCGATGATGAGCCCAGATTCCGCAAAATGGCTTGAGGCCATGAAATCTGAGATGGGATCCATGTATGAAAACAAAGTGTGGACTTTGGTTGACTTGCCTGATGATCGGCAGGCCATAGAGAATAAATGGATCTTGAAGAAGAAGACTGATGGTGACGGTAATGTTATTGTTTACAAAGCTCGACTTGTTGCAAAAGGTTTTCGACAAGTTCAAGGAGTTGACTATGATGAGACCTTCACACCCGTAGCGATGCTTAAGTCCGTCCAAATCATGTTAGCAATTGCCGCATTTTATGATTATGAAATTTGGCAAATGAATGTGAAAACTTCATTCCTTAATGGATATCTTAAAGAAGAGTTGTATATGATGCAACCAGAAGGTTTTGTCAATCCAAAAGGTGCTAACAAAGTGTGCAAGCTCCAGCGATCCATTTATGGACTGGTGCAAGCCTCTCGGAGTTGGAATATATGCTTTGATAGTGTGACCAAAGCATATGGTTTTATACAGACTTTTGGAGAAGCCTGTATTTACAAGAAAGTGAGTGGGAGCTCTGTAGCATTTCTGATATTATATGTAGATGACATATTGTTGATCGGAAATGATACTAAATTTCTGAATAGCATAAAAGGATACTTGAATAAGAATTTTTCAATGAAAGACCTCGGTGAAGCTGCTTATATATTGGGCATCAAGATCTATAGAGATAGATCAAGACGCTTAATTGGACTTCCATAAAGCACATACCTTGATAAAGTTTTGAAGAAGTTCAAAATGGATCAGGCAAAGAAAGGGTTCTTGCCTGTGTTACAAGGTGTGAAGTTGAGTTAGACTCAATGCCCGACCTGTAACGCCCCGAGACCGATGGCCAGGTGTCCTCCAATTATTCGCTGTTGTTGCCTTGTCATTGCTTGTGTGTCATGCATTGCATATCATGTCATCATGTGCATTTCATTTGCATACATGTTCGTCTCATGCATCTGAGCATTTTCCCCGTTGTCCGTTTTGCATTCCGGCGCTCCTATGTTCCCCGGCGTCCCTTTCTACCTCTTTTTGTGTGCGGGTGTTAAACGTTCTCGGATTGGACTGAGACTTGTCATGCGGCCTTGGTTTACTACCGTTAGACCGCCTGTCAAGTTTCGTGCCATTTGGACTTCGTTTGATAGTCCAACGGTTAACCGAGGGACCGAAAAGGCCTCGTGTGTGTTGCAGCCCAACACCCTTCCAATTTGGCCCAAAACCCACCTAAGACCTCTCCATCATCTCGGTCGTTCGATCACGATCACGTGGCCGCAAACCGCACCTCATTTGGACTCTCCTAGCTCCCTCTACCTATATATATGTGCAACTCTTCCAAATTCGTGGACGAAACCCTAGATCTCACTTCCCTCCGCGCCGCCAGACATGTCCATCCGCGCCGGACGCGTCCACCGGCCACCTCACCCCGGCCAATGGCGAGCCGCCACGTCAGCCTGCCGTCGCCGTCGCCCAACCGGACCGCGCCACCTGTCCCTCTGGCATCCTCCCATCGCGCGGCCCGACGGAGCACATCGCGGGCCCGCCCGGCCCTAACCGCCGCCGCCCCGCGCCTGTTCATCCCCGCCGCCATGCCCAATGCGCCGCCTCCGCGCTTGTAACACCCCGGATATGAATTTCCCAATATGTACTCCAACTCTTGCCATTTCCGGCCTTAAGTTATTTTATTTTCTCGGGTTCGGGTCTTTGCCTCCGTGTGTTGTTGTCGTTGTCATGCATCTTATATCATGTCATCTTGTGCATTGCATTTGCATACGTGTTCATCTCATGCATTCGAGCTTTTTCCCCGTTGTCCGTTTTGCATTCCGGCGCTTCGTTCTCCTCCGGTGGTCATTTCTACCTTTCTTTCGTGTGTGGGGATTAAACATTTCCGGATTGGACCGAGACTTGCCAAGCGGACTTGGTTTACTACCGGTAGACCGCCTGTCAAGTTTCGTATCATTTGGACTTCGTTTGATACTCCAACGGTTAACCGAGGGACCGAAAAGGCCTCGTGTGTGTTGCAGCCCAACACCCCTCCAATTCGGCCCAAAACCCACCAAAACCTGCTCCATCATCTAGAGCGTTCGATCACGATCGTGTGGCCGAAAACCGCACCTCATTTGGACTCTCCTAGCTCCCTCTATGTCTATATAAAGACTCCCCCATTCCAAATCTCGGATCCCCTCCCCGGAATCCTAGAAAAATCCACCTCGCGTCGGCCGGACACGTCCGTCCCCGGCCGGACAGCGTCCGCCGCCGCCTCCGCGCCAATCCGTGCCACGTGGCCTCGGCCACCACCGCCGCCGCCGGCCCATCCCGGCCCAGGGCGGGCCCTCTCCACTCGCACCACCGGGCCGCGCCCCGCCTCCCGCGCGCCGCCCTCGTCCTCCGCGAGCGCCGCCCGCGCCCGCTCGACCCCGCCGCCGGCGAGCGCTGCCACCAGGGCGCCGATTCCGGCAAGCCGCCCCGCCGCGCCGCTCCCGCCGGCGACACCCACGGCGACCCCGGGCCGCGCCTCCTCCTCAACCTCCCTCACCGGCCAGCCCCAGCTTCTCCTCCGTGCTCCGGCGAGCTCCGGCACCGACTTCGGCCATCTTCGTTTTGCGTGCTCCGGCGAGATCCGATCTGGATCTGGAAACCCTAGGGTTGACCCCTTGTTTTTTTCCCAAGTCTGCAGTTTATATGCCCTTGTTCATCGCATCGTAACTCCGCATCCTTAGCTCCATTTTGGGAATATAGCATATCAAAATGTTCGTCTCAGAGAGCACATCATTTCATTACATTGCATCATTTTCATTTGAGTTCATCTTGATGCCCGAAATGCTGTTAGAAGAGTGCTACTTGAGATAATTGTTAGATCTGCTACTCCATTTAGATATTTGTCATTTTTGCCATGATTATTGTGTGCATGATATGCCTAGGTGCTCTACATATGTTTTGTTAAGGGTTTTGCCATCTTTCCAGAGGTGCAAACCATGTATTTTTGTGATGTGTGTGGTGACTAGAACAAGCTTGCAAAGTGAGGCACTTGGTAATTCTGATTTCAGGGACTTAGCATTTCCACTAAGTCCTTGAGCTGTTTCTCATATGGCCATATGTTCATGTTGTTTCCTAGTGATCCGTGCCCCTTTTGAGGATGATCAGTAAGGATGTTTTGTTAATCTTGTAGTTCTCTATCCATCCATGTCTTTGTTTGCAATTATGGAGCACCCTAGCTTGAGTCAATCGAGCTCTACTTTTGCTACTTCGTGAATCTGGGCAGATTGTCTACTTGTTAGCGATTTTGCTGAGGATGTTGTAGTTGATCCGTGCATGCTATGATATTGTTCTTGCCATGCCTAGCTTGTATTTTGTGTATTCTTGATGGGTGTAAGCTTAGTTTGCCATGAATTGCTCTGTGGTGAGTGCATCGAGCTCGTAAACATGCCTACTTGATATCTGTTTTCAGCATGCTCCAGTTTTCACTAAGTCTGTGATCTGATTATGTTTTTGCCATGTTCACATGCTTGCAATTGTATTTTCTGATCCCTTTTGGCTCAAGGTCACTAAGGGACCTTTGTTAATCTCTTTGAGTATCTCCATGCCATGCTTTACTTTGCCATGTTCAGGTCCTGTAGCATGTAGTTTTGTTGCTCCGAAGTGTGCTACCTGATCTGAAATTCCAGACAAGTGTTAATTTCACTAAGTCTGAAATCTGTTTACCATATGCATTTTTGCCATGCTTGTTTGAACCTGTTAATGGATGAATTGGCCGTAGCTTAGTGCTAGACTTTTGTTAAGCATCTTGAATGCATCCCTGCCGTGTATTTTGTTGCCATGTTTGGGTGCTGTAGCTTGTTCACCTCATTGCATTTAGATGGCTACTTGCTGTAAATCGCAGACCGGTGTCATATTTGAATTGCTTGCCATTTCCAAACCGTAACTCTGATTCCGGCGTTCTTTATATCGTTTTCAAGCGATTTCATCTCATCTTTCCAGTGGCACACTTGGATTCCCAAGTTGAGGCCAGGTTCATGCATCCCTTGTCAAATCTTACATATGCATCCCGCATAGCATACCATCCTTGCATCATATTGTTTGATCCTTGCACGTGGTTGATTGTGTCCTTGTTGCTTGTTTTTCTTGTTTGGGTAGAGTCGGGAGACGAGTTCGCTAACGAGGAGCCCGTTGAGTTTGCTTCCGAGGATCCAGTCAACTCTGACAACTTTGCAGGCAAGATGATCATACCCTCGAAATCACTACTATCTTTGCTTTGCTAGATGCTCGCTCTTTTGCTATGCCAATGCTACGATGCCTACCACTTGCTTTCAAGCCTCCCAAATTGCCATGTCAAACATCTAACCCACCATGTCCTAGCAAACCATTGATTGGCTATGTTACCGCTTTGCTCAGCCCCTCTTATAGCGTTGCTAGTTGCAGGTGAAGATTGGAGGCCGTTCCTTGTTGGAACATTTATTTACTTGTTGGGATATCATTATATTTCCATGTTATCTTAATGCATCTATACACTTGGTAAAGGGTGGAAGGCTCGGCCTCTCGCCTAGTGTTTTGTTCCACTCTTGCCGCCCTAGTTTCCGTCATATCGGTGTTATGTTCCCGGATTTTGCGTTCCTTACGCGGTTGGGTTATAATGGGAACCCCTTGATAGTTCGCCTTGATTAAAGCTTTTCCAGCAATGCCCAACCTTGGTTTTACCATTTGCCACCTAGCCTCTTTTTCCCTTGGGTTTCCGGAGCCCGAGGGTCATCTTATTTAAACCCCCCCCGGGCCAGTGCTCCTCTGAGTGTTGGTCCGACCGAGTAGACTGCGGGGCCACCTCGGGGCAACTTGAGGGTTGGTTTTACTCGTAGGATGTCTCTTCTGAGTGTGCCCTGAGAACGAGATATGTGCAGCTCCTATCGGGATTTGTCGGCACATTCGGACGGTGTTGCTGGTCTTGTTTTAACCTGTCGAAGTGTCTTGAAGAACCGAGATACCGAGTCTGATCGGAACGTCTCGGGAGGAGGTCTATTCCTTCATTGACCGTGAGAGCTTGTCATGGGCTAAGTTGGGACTCCCCTGCAGGGATTTGAACTTTCGAAAGCCGTGCCCGCGGTTATGGGCAGATGGGAATTTGTTAATGTCCGGTTGTAGATAACTTGAACCTTAACTTAATTAAAATGTGTCAACTGAGTGTGTTACCGTGATGGCCTCTTCTCGGCGGAGTCCGGGAAGTGGACACGGTGTTGGAGTAATGTCTGCGCAGGTTGCCCTCTAGTTTCTCGCTCGCGCTTTGCCTCCTCTTCTCGCTCTCTTATGCGAACAGGATAGCCACCATATTTGCTAGTCGCTTGCTGCAGCTCCACATATTTACCTTGCCTTACCTATAAGCTTAAATAGTCTTGGTCGCGAGGGTGCGAGATTGCTGAGTCCCTGTGGCTCACAAATTACTATTACACCAGATGCAGGGCCTGATGATTCCGCTTCAGGTGACGCGCTCGAGCTCAAGTGGGAGTTCGACGAGGACTCTCAATGATACTATGTTTCCTTTCCTGATGATCAGTAGTGGTGCCCTGTTGGGGGTGATCGGGACCGTGTCGCATGTTGGGTTATCTTTTATTTTGGCGCCGTAGTTGGGCCATGAGTGTTTGGATGATGTAATGTTATTGATGTACTTGATTGACGTGGCGAGTGTAAACCAACTATGTTATCTCCCCTTTTATTATCTATATTACATGGGATGTTGTGAAGATTGCCTAACTTGCGACATATGCCTTCAATGCGATTATGTCTCTAAGTCGTGCCTCGACACGTGGGAGCTATAGTCGCATCGAGGGTGTTACAGCGCTGGAGCGCCACTCCGCCGTGCGCCTCCCGCCGGCGACCGCCGCCGCCCGACGCTTCCCTGCGTCGCCACCGGAAGCCGTGCCACGCGCGACTTGCTCGCCTCCCGACGCCATGGCGCCCGCGCCACTTCCAGCGCCCGCCGCCGCCCGGAGTGTCCGGCACCGCCCGAGCCTGCTGCCATCGGGGACGGATCCGGCCGGTCCCCGCCCCGCCTCACCTCGGCTCCGCCGCCTCGCCATCATCGCCAGGCGCCACCGTCCCTAGCTCCCTCGATCCAGGAGGGATCGAGGAGGACGACGATGCAGCCGCGTTGACCGCGCACGCGCATCCGTGGGCTTCCCTGCAGCCCATCTCCGCCGAGGCCCAAAACCCCTCCAGTGTCGGCCTGCCTCATCGCCGATTCGGCCCATCCCCGCCTGTTGACTTTTCCCGGAGGTCGTTTTTTTACTACGTCCCAGTTTCCAGTAATTTTATGCAATCTTTGACATGCCATAACTCTGCATCCGTAGCTCCGATTTGTGCGTGTAGCATATCGAAATGTTCGCCTCGACGAGTAAATCATTTCATCTCATTGCATCATTTTCATTTGAGCTCATCTTGATGCCCGAAATGTTGTTGGAAGAGGGCTATGTGAGGATTTTGCCAGATCTGTTTCAGCAAATAGGCTTTTGCCATTTTTTCCATGATTAATGTGTGCATGCTATGATATTGAGCTCTACATGTGTTTTGTTATATGCCATGCCATCTTTACAGAGGTTCTTGCCATGTATTTTTGTGATATTTGTGGTGACTAGCACAAGCTTGCAAAGTAGCGTAATCGGTAATGCTGATTTCAGGGACTTATAATTTCACTAAGTCCTTGTTCTGTTTTTGTTGTTATGCCATATATTGATGTTGTTTCCTAGTGATCCGTGCCTCTTTTGAGGATGATCAGTAAGGATGGTTTGTTAACATTGTGGTGCTCTATCCATCCATGTCTTTGTTTGCATTTATGGAGCACCCTAGCTTGAGTCAATCGAGCTCTACTTTTGCTATTAAAGGATCCTGGCAGATTGTTAACTTGTTTAGCGATTTTGCTGAGCTTGTTGTTATTGATCCGTGCATGCTATGTTGTTGTTCTTGCCATGTCTAGCTTCTATGCCATGTTTTCTTGATGGATGTATGCTTAGTTTGTCATGCCATGCTCTGTAGTGAGTGCATCGAGCTCGTAAACATGCCTACTCGTTAACTGATATGCATGCTTCAGTTTTTCACTAAGTCTGAATCTGTTTATGTTTTTGCCATGTTCACATGCTTGCAATTGTATTTTCTGATCCCTTTTGGCTCAAGGTCACTAAGGGACTTTTGTTATGGGCTTAGAGTAGCTTCATGCCATGCCTTGCTTTGCCATGATATGTTCGTGTAGCATGTAGTTTTCATGCTCTAAAGATTGCTTCCTGATGATAAATTCCAGACTTGTCTTAATTTAACTAAGTCTGAAACCTGTTATCATTTGCCTTTTTGCCATGCTTGTTTGAACCTGTTAATGGATGAATTAGCCGTATCTCAGTGTTCATCTTTTGTCAAGCATCTTGAGTGGATCCCTGCCATGTATTTTGTTGCCATGTTTGAGTGCTGTAGCATATTTATCTTGATGCATTTAGTTGGTCACTTGCTGATTATCGCAGACCGGTGCCATATTTGTTTTGCTTGCCATTTCCAAACCGTGCATCCGATTCAGGTGATCTTTATATCGATTTCAACCAAAATCACCTCACCTTTCCAGTGGCACTCTTGGATTTCCAAGTTGAGGCCAGGTTCAATCATTCCTTTGCAAATCATGCATATGCACCGCATACCGCATCCCGCATATCATACCATGTTCATGTGTGGTTTGTTTACTATGTTGTGTGCTTCTTTCCGGTGTTGCTTCTTCGGGTTGGTTCCGGTAACATCGCGTTTGTGAGGACCCGTTCGTCTACGTCCGTTTGTCTTCTTCATGGACTCGTTCTTCTTCCTTGCGGGATTTCAGGCAAGATGACCATACCCTCGAAATCACTTCTATCTTTGCTTGCTAGTTGCTCGCTCTTTTGCTATGCCTATGCTGCGATACCTACCACTTGCTTATCATGCCTCCCATATTGTTGAGCCAAGCCTCTAACCCACCTTGTCCTAGCAAACCGTTGTTTGGCTATGTTACCGCTTTGCTCAGCCCCTCTTATAGCGTTGCTAGTTGCAGGTGAAGATTGAAGTTTGGTCCTTGTTGGAGCATGGAGATGTTGTTCCTTGTTGGAACATGTCTACTTGTTGGGATATCACAATACCTCTTATTTAATTAATGCATCTATATACTTGGTAAAGGGTGGAAGGCTCGGCCTTATGCCTGGTGTTTTGTTCCACTCTTGCCGCCCTAGTTTCCGTCATATCGGTGTTATGTTCCCGGATTTTGTGTTCCTTACACGGTTGGGTTATAATGGGAACCCCTTGACAGTTTGCTTTGAATAAAACTCCTCCAGCAAGGCCCAACCTTGGTTTTACCATTCGCCACCTAGCCTTTTCTTTTCCCTTGGGAGTCGCGCTCTCGAGGGTCATCATTATTTTAACCCCCTCGAGCCAGTGCTCCTCTGAGTGTTGGTCTACCTTGTCAGCCGCCGGTGGCCACCAGGGGCAACTCTGGGCTGGCCTACTGGAAGTTTGGACAATCCGGTGTGCCCTGAGAATGAGATATGTGCAGCTCCTATCAGGATTTGTCGGCACATTCGGGTGGCTTTGCTGGTCTTGTTTTACCATTGTCGAAATGTCTTGTAACCGGGATTCCGAGTCTGATCGGGTCTTCCCGCTAGAAGGAATATCCTTCGTTGACCGTGAGAGCTTGTGATGGGCTAAGTTGGGACACCCCTGCAGGGATTTGAACTTTCGAAAGCCGTGCCCGCAGTTATGGGCAGATGGGAATTTGTTAATGTCCGGTTGTAGAAAACCTGAAGTTGACCTTAATTAAAATACATCAATCGTGTGTGTTACCATGATGGTCTCTTTCCGGCGGTGTCCGGGAAGTGAACACGGTGTTGGAGTTATGCTTGACGTAGGTTGTTCTAGGATCACTTCTTGATCATAGTTGTTCGACCGTGCTTTTGCCTTCTCTTCTCGCTCTCTTTTGCGAATAGGTTAGCCACCATATATACTAGTCGCTTGCTGCAGCTCCACATCATACCTTTACCTTACCCATGAGCTTAAATAGTCTTGATCGTGAGGGTGTGAGATTGCTGAGTCCCCGTGACTCACAGATACTTCCAAAACCAGTTTGCAGGTGCCGATGTTACCGAGCAGGTGACGCAACCAAGCTCAAGGAGGAGCTCGATGAAGATCTTGTTCTTTATGTTATTTCGTTCTAGTCGATCAGTAGTGAAGCCCAGTTGGGGTCGATCGGGGATCTGTGTAGCATTTGGGGTAGTCTTCTTTTATTTTGGCTCCGTAGTCGGGCCTTGATTATATTTGGTTGATGTAATGCTTTATTCATGTAATTGTGTGAAGTGGCGATTGTAAGCCAACTATGTATCTCTTTCCCTTATGTATTACATGGGTTGTGTGAAGATTACCTCACTTGCAACATTGCTTTCAATGCGGTTATGCCTCTAAGTCGTGCTTCGACACGTGGGAGATATAGCAGCATCGAGGGCATTACAAGTTAGTAATCAGAGCCTTCCCCGACCTTAGGAGCCCCCTGCTTGATCGAATCGTTGGCGTTGTTGAGTCTAGAAAAATGTTTTGAGTCTTTTAGTAATTATATATCAGAGAGTTAGGAATTCTTTTTACTCCCCAGTCCCTTCATCGCTCTGGTAAGGCATCCTGACGTAGAGTTTTGACTCTTCTCTTCTCAAATTTCACTAAAAAAATTTAGGATCACGCAGGTATCTTGGAATCGTTCCGATGGTTTTGTGACGAGAACATTGTTCTTGGTGCCTCCTGACATTTAGGGCTTGTGGCAGTGTCCTGGGGAGTTGAGCTCCGAGGTGTTGTCGTCACAATTTTATTGTTGCAGTTTTGGAATACCTGAGTTTAGTTTCGCCGACATCAAAAATCTCTTTTATGCAGTTGTTGGTGAGATAACCTTGACGCCACCCAGTACTGGGGCGGGAGTTCGGGAGTATTGCCATAACTCGTATAACGGATGCTTTTCGAAGGTTGAGGTAGATGATTTCCGAAGTTTTTTCGGTTATGTGTTGAAGGATGGATACAGCTGGATGTAGGATTTGTTAGTTTGAGTGAGATATTATGCTTCCCCTGTATCCCCAACACCTGATTGCATAACCAGAAAGTTTCGGGAGTTTATAAGTGGGAATTCAAGTAGCTCTTAGGATATCTTTCCGACAGATTTATGATATGAAATTGGGGTTCGACGTCTAGTGGTCCGCCTATCCACGGTTGGTTTTACAGTGGTCTCGTTGTGTCTTAAAGAGTCCTTGGCTATGCTGACTCGGGGACGCTTCGTATGTCATGTGCACTGCCTTGTACATGATGGTGCTGTACGATCGAGCCCGTGTAGGCCCCACGACGAAAACTTCGGATGAAATCTCTATCTTATGTTTGTTCCGGCTTTTCTGCAAGCCAATCCTTTGTTTTGTTTTGAGTTGTGGTATTCGAGTTGCTTCGAAGTCAAATGTTGATTCCATACCTTCTCTAAACGGTGTTCTCATATTCCTATGTGGATACTAATACTTCATGATAATCGATAGTGTCATGTCAATCCTTTTTAACCAGTGTGTCTCTCTTCAAGTGGATCCGATCATTTCAATATCAGCAAGATCAAGTATCAGTTCTTCTCAATGGTGTTGTCTTCATCCGTTCCAAGTTGACTTTGTTTTTCCCACCCACCCACCCTTTTTTCTTCAAGGACTCAGATTTCTTAATCAACTATCTTGTTATTGATGAGAAGCCTCTCCATTCTTTTCTGTCAATGTTCTTATCCGGTGATGCTCATGAAGATACTAACGGAGCCTCAAGTTCATCATTATTCATTCTTTTTCTTCTCCGGTGGATTCAATTCAAGCTTTGTCGATCATATCTTTTCCTCGTTTCAATGCTTTTCTTATGCCGGTGCACCTCATAATAATTCACTTCTCGCTATTTAATTTTTCCGGAGTGCTGAAGATATCTCGAAGATTCGTTTTTCCACTCTACATTCGTTCAAGCTCTTTCGAGGATGTTATCTCATTCAAGTCATTTAATTCAACCGGTGCATTCTCCTTTTCAAGTAATCTTTTCAATGGTGTTTCTTTTGAGTGGGCCCTAACCCACAGGTCTTTTCCCAGGATCTTACCTGACTCTTCCAATTTTTATCAGAGCTATTCTCAAATCTTTTAAAGTTTGACGTAAGAATGAATTATCATCAGTCAAATGTCTTTCTCCAAGATCTTTCAAATTCTTTTCATCGTTGGCTCAACCTTTCTATTCTTCATTCCGGAGTGCCTCAACAATTTTTGTTGGTGTTTCTCGTCGTCATTCTCAGGTTTTGAAGACCGAAGGAGACTTTTCCTCCATATCTATCCATTCTCTCAGAGATTCGTGATTCTAGTTTGAGCCTATCCTCTCAAAATTGTTTTCAATTGTGACAAATCTTTTCATCCTTCCGGAGCAATTTAAGAGTGTTCTCAGTTTGTTATCCGGAGTCGATTAGTTCAGGCTTATTCA
The DNA here is from genome assembly GCF_056163025.1 of Triticum urartu. NCBI lineage: Eukaryota > Viridiplantae > Streptophyta > Magnoliopsida > Poales > Poaceae > Triticum > Triticum urartu. The sequence goes on along the minus strand of NC_141873.1, from coordinate 165,341,941 downwards.
TTTTTAGCTTTCAGCTCTCGTTCTTCAAAAATCTTACCGGTGCTTCATTCAAGTATTCTCTTATCAACTCGTGATCTCTTCGTTTCACTTATATCTAAATTCTCTCAAGCATCTTCGTTCATTTGTTAATCCTTCCCGGTGCTTCTTTATGTTATTTTCGTTCATTTTCAATTCTTACGGTGGTTCATTCAACATTTCTCTTCCTTCGTTTATCATATCAATTCATTCATTCTTTCCAATCCTACCGGTGGATCATTAAAGACCTCTTCAAGTTTGCGCAATATCTATCTTAATCCTTTCTAAGAGAGTAAGTAGTATGCCAAATCCATTGTTTGTCATCAATTTAATTGGTGAAGGATACGCATAACATAATTCTTACTCTTGTTTCACCCAAGTGATTAATTCCCTATTCCGGAGGCTCATCAAATTCTCGTTTTCATTTGTTTCATCTTTCTTTTCCGGAGTTCCAAGTTTCAACTTATCTCGTCGCAGAGCTTCATCCAATCATCGCAAGGTTTCACCTTGTGTTTTCAACTTCTATTTCTTTTCGTTATCCTTTTGTTACCGGAGTTCTTCATGAAGGTTCTACATGATGGTGCATCAAGGATTTATTTCCTTCTCGAAGTTGTCATCGAGATTCTTTTCTAAGGAGCTCAAGTATTCTTCATATTGCAATCGGGAGTGCAATTCTTCCTCCCGTATCAATAGAGGTGGTATTATATCATTCTTGATAATTTGAGTTCATGTTTCATGATTCACATGTTGTCAAGAATGAGGTATTTAAACCCATCATTTTCTTCATTGGAATTATCTTGGGTTATATTTCACCTAAAGCTTTCCTTTAAGGATTGTCGCTCTCATGGTGTTTATCAATGATCCAAGTTCTTCATTTATCCTCTCGGAGAGATAGTTTCTCGTCTCCTTGTTCTTTCCAATCAAATCCATTCCGTAAGTGGCAAGTTGTCACCTCATAATTTTGAGATATCTTCTATAAGTCCATGTCAAGCTTATCCTTTCATTGTGGGTTTTCCAACAACTCCGTTCGACCTTTCTCCTTAAGATGCCTTTGCAAGCTCATTGGAGGTAGAAGATGTTGTTTTTCCTTTCATTCCTTTCCTTCATTTCTCCCGGAGGCATTGTGTTGCTGCTCTCTTCATACCTTCTTCTTGTTCTTGTCATGCTTATCCATTTAACCGGAGTGTTGTGTCCCTTTGCTCAAGCTCTTTCATTTGATCAAGTCTTTCATCTCTTTTCAACCGGAGTGCTGTCCGAATTTGTTGTTCCTTGTTCCTCGTTTCTAACGGAGGTTTTCAGCTTCATCATCTCCATTGTATTCTTTTCTCGAAATGGCTTAACCTTTTCAAGGTTCTTTGGTTTCACTCGTTTGTCAAAGAAGCAACTTAGTTTTACCTCTTCTCTTTCCCTTCCGTTTTCCCTCCGGTGCCATTCTAGATCTCAGGACGAGATCCTCTCGTAGTGGTGGAGTGTTGTAACGCCCCGAGACCGATGTGCTAGGTGTCCTCCAGTTATTCGCTGTTGTTGCTTTGTCCTTGCTTGCATGTCATGCATTGCATATCATGTCATCATGTGCATTTCATTTGCATACATGTTCGTCTCATGCATCCGAGCATTTTCCCCGTTGTCCGTTTTGCATTCCGGCGCTCCTATGTTCCCCGGTGTCCCTTTCTACCTCTTTTCGTGTGCGGGTGTTAAACGTTCTCGGATTGCACCAAGACTTGTCATGCGGCCTTGGTTTACTACCAGTAGACCGCCTGTCAAGTTTCGTGCCATTTGGACTTCGTTTGATACTCCAACGGTTAACCGAGGGACCGAAAAGGCCTCGTGTGTGTTGCAGCCCAACACCCTTCCAATTTGGCCCAAAACCCACCTAAGACCTCTCCATAATCTCGGTCGTTCGATCACGATCACGATCGCGTGGCCACAAACCGCACCTCATTTGGACTCTCCTAGCTCCCTCTACCTATATATATGTGCAACCCTTCCAAATTCGCGGACGAAACCCTAGATCTCACTTCCCTCCGCGCCGCCGGACATGTCCGTCCGCGCCGGACGCGTCCACCGGCCACCTCACCCCGGCCAATGGCGAGCCGACACGTCAGCCGGCCGCCGCCCTCGCCCAACCGGACCGCGCCACCTATCCCTCCGGCGTCCTCCCACCGCGCGGCCCGGCGGAGCCCATCGCGGGCCCGCCCGGCCCTAAACGCCGCCCCGCGCCTGTTCATCCCCGCCGCCATGCCCGATGCACCGCCTCTGAGCTGGAGCGCCACTCCGCCGTGTGCCTCCCGCCGGCGACCGCCGCCTCTCGGCGCTTCCCTGTGTCACCACCGGAAGTCGCGCCACGCGCGACTTGCTCGCCTCCCGACGCCATGGCGCCCGCGCCACTTCCAGCGCCCGCCGCCGCCCGGAGTGTCCGGCACCGCCCGAGCCTGTTGCCACCGGGGACGGATCCGGCTGGTCCCCACCCTGCCTCGCCTTGGCTCCGCCGCCTCGCCATCATCGCCAGGCGCCACCGTCCCTAACTCCCTCGATCCAGGAGGGATCGAGGAGGACGACGATGCAGCCGCGTTGACCGCGCACGCGCATCCGTGGGCTTCCCTGCGGCCCATCTCCGCCGAGGCCCAAAACCCCTCCAGCGCCGACCTGCCTCATCGCCGATTCGGCCCATCCCCGCCTGTTGACTTTTCCCGGAGGTCGTTTTTTTTTACAAAGTCCCAGTTTCCAGTAATTTTATGCAATCTTTCACATGCCATAACTCTGCATCCGTAGCTCCGATTTGTGCGTGTAGCATATCAAAATGTTCGTCTCGACGAGTACCTCATTTCATATCATTGCATCATTTTCATTTGAGCTCATCTTGATGCCCGAAATGCTGTTGGAAGAGGGCTATGTGAGGATTTTGCCAGATCTGTTTCAGCAAATAGGCTTTTGTCATTTTTGCCATGATTAATGTGTGCATGCTATGATGTTGAGCTCTACATGTGTTTTGTTATATGCCATGCCATCTTTACAGAGGTGCTTGCCATGTATTTTTGTGATATTTGTGGTGACTAGCACAAGCTTGCAAAGTAGCGTAATCGGTAATGCTGATTTCAGGGACTTATAATTTCACTAAGTCCTTGTTCTGTTTTTGTTGTTATGCCATATGTTGATGTTGTTTCCTGGTGATCCGTGCCTCTTTTGAGGATGATTAGTAAGGATGGTTTGTTAACATTGTGGTGCTCTATCCATCAATGTCTTTGTTTGCATTTATGGAGCACCCTAACTTGAGTCAATCGAGCTCTACTTTTGCTATTAAAGGATCCTGGCAGATTGTTAACTTGTTTAGCGATTTTGCCGAGCTTGTTGTTATTGGTCCGTGCATGCTATGTTGTTGTTCTTGCCATATCTAGCTTCTATGCCATGTTTTCTTGATGGATGTATGCTTAGTTTGTCAAGTTTGTCATGCCATGCTCTGTAGTGAGTGCATCGAGCTCGTAAACATGCCTACTCGTTAACTGATATGCATGCTTCAGTTTTTCACTAAGTCTGAATCTGTTTATGTTTTTGCCATGTTCACATGCTTGCAATTGTATTTTCTGATCCCTTTTGGCTCAAGGTCACTAAGGGACTTTTGTTATGGGCTTAGAGTAGCTTCATGCCATGCCTTGCTTTTCCATGATATGTTCCTGTAGCATGTAGTTTTCATGCTCTAAAGATTGCTTCCTGATGATAAATTCCAGACTTGTCTTAATTTAACTAAGTCTGAAACCTGTTATCATTTGCCTTTTTGCCATGCTTGTTTGAACCTGTTAATGGATGAATTAGCCATATCTCAGTGTTCATCTTTTGTCAAGCATCTTGAGTGGATCCCTGCCATGTATTTTGTTGCCATGTTTGAGTGCTGTAGCATATTTATCTTAATGCATTTAGCTGGTCACTTGCTGATTATCGCAGACCGGTGCCATATTTGTTTTGCTTGCCATTTCCAAACCGTGCATCCGAGTCCGGTGATCTTTATATCGATTTCAACCAAAATCACCTCACCTTTCCAGTGGCACTCTTGGATTTCCATGTTGAGGCCAGGTTCAATCATTCCTTTGCAAATCATGCATATGCACCGCATACTGCATCCCGCATATCATACCATGTTCATGTGTGGTTTGTTTACTATGTTGTGTGCTTCTTTCCGGTGTTGCTTCTTCGGGTTGGTTCCGGTAACGTCGCGTTTGTGAGGACCCATTCGTCTACGTCCGTTTGTCTTCTTCATGGACTCGTTCTTCTTCCTTGCGGGATTTCAGGCAAGATGACCATACCCTCGAAATCACTTCTATCTTTGCTTGCTAGTTGCTCGCTTTTTTGCTATGCCTATGCTGCGATACCTACCACTTGCTTATCATGCCTCCCATATTGTTGAGCCAAGCCTCTAACCCACCTTGTCCTAGCAAACCGTTGTTTGGCTATGTTACCGCTTTGCTCAGCCCCTCTTATAGCGTTGCTAGTTGCAGGTAAAGATTGAAGTTTGGTCCTTGTTGGAGCATGGAGATGTTGTTCCTTGTTGGAACATGTCTACTTGTCGGGATATCACAATACCTCTTATTTAATTAATGCATCTATATACTTGGTAAAGGGTGGAAGGCTCGGCCTTATGCCTGGTGTTTTGTTCCACTCTTGCCGCCCTAGTTTCCGTCATATCGGTGCTATGTTCCCGGATTTTGCGTTCCTTACACGGTTGGGTTATAATGGGAACCCCTTGACAGTTCGCTTTGAATAAAACTCCTCCAGCAAGGCCCAACCTTGGTTTTACCATTCGCCACCTAGCCTTTTCTTTTCCCTTGGGAGTCGCGCTCTCGAGGGTCATCATTATTTTAACCCCCCCGGGCCAGTGCTCCTTTGAGTGTTGGTCCACCTTGTCAGCCGCCGGTGGCCACCAGGGGCAACTCTGGGCTGGCTTACCGGAAGTTTGGACAATCCGGTGTGCCCTGAGAATGAGATATGTGCAGCTCCTATCAGGATTTGTTGGCACATTCGGGTGGCTTTGCTGGTCTTGTTTTACCATTATCGAAATGTCTTGTAACCGGGATTCCGAGTCTGATCGGGTCTTCCCGCTAGAAGGAATATCCTTCGTTGAGCGTGAGAGCTTGTGATGGGCTAAGTTGGGACACCCCTGCAGGGATTTGAACTTTCGAAAGCCGTGCCCGCGGTTATGGGCAGATGGGAATTTGTTAATGTCCGGTTGTAGAAAACCTGAAGTTGACCTTAATTAAAATACATCAACCGTGTGTGTTACCGTGATGGTCTCTTTCCGGCGGTGTCCGGGAAGTGAACACGGTGTTGGAGTTATGCTTGACGTAGGTTGTTCTAGGATCACTTCTTGATCATAGTTGTTCGACCGTGCTTTTGCCTTCTCTTCTCGCTCTCTTTTGCGAATAGGTTAGCCACCATATATGCTAGTCGGTTGCTGCAGCTCCACATCATACCTTTACCTGACCCATGAGCTTAAATAGTCTTGATCGTGAGGGTGTGAGATTGCTGAGTCCCCGTGACTCACAGATACTTCCAAAACCAGTTTGCAGGTGCCGATGTTACCGAGCAGGTGACGCAACCAAGCTCAAGGAGGAGCTCGATGAAGATCTTGTTCTTTATGTTGTTTCGTTCTAGTCGATCAGTAGTGAAGCCCAGTTGGGGTCGATCGGGGATCTGTGTAGCATTTGGGGTAGTCTTCTTTTATTTTGGCTCCGTAGTCGGGCCTTGATTGTATTTGGTTGATGTAATGCTTTATTCATGTAATTGTGTGAAGTGGCGATTGTAAGCCAACTATGTATCTCTTTCCCTTATGTATTACATGGGTTGTGTGAAGATTACCTCACTTGCGACATTGCTTTCAATGCGGTTATGCCTCTAAGTCGTGCTTCGACACGTGGGAGATATAGCCGCATCGAGGGCATTACAAGTTGGTAATCAGAGCCTTCCCCGACCTTAGGAGCCCCCTGCTTGATCGAATCGTTGGCGTTGTTGAGTCTAGAAAAATGTTTTGAGTCTTTTAGGAATTATATATCGGAGAGTTAGGAATTCTTTTTACTCCCCAGTCCCTTCATCGCTCTGGTAAGGCATCCTGACGTAGAGTTTTGACTCTTCTCTTCTCAAATTTCACTAAAAAAAATTTAGGATCACGCAGGTATCTTGGAATCGTTCCGATGGTTTTGTGACGAGAACATTGTTCTTGGTGCCTCCTGACATTTAGGGGTTGTGGCAGTGTCCTGGGGAGTTGAGCTCCGAGGTGTTGTCATCACAATTTTATTGTTGCAGTTCTGGAATACCTGAGTTTAGTTTCGCCGACATCGAAAATCTCTTTTATGCAGTTGTTGGTGAGATAACCTTGACGCCACCCAGTACTGGGGCGGGAGTTCGGGAGTATTTCCATAACTCGTATAACGGATGCTTTTCGAAGGTTGAGGTAGATGATTTCCGAAGTTTTCTCGGTTATGTGTTGAAGGATGGATATAGCTGGATGTAGGATTTGTTAGTTTGAGTGAGATATTATGCTTCCCCTGTATCCCCAACACCTGATTGCATAACCAGAAAGTTTCGGGAGTTTATAAGTGGGATTTCAAGTAGCTCTTAGGATATCTTTCCGACAGATGTATGATATGAAATTGGGGTTCGACGTCTAGTGGTCCGCCTATCCACGATTGGTTTTACAGTGGTCTCGTTGTGTCTTAAAGAGTCCTTGGCTATGCCGACTCGGGGACGCTTCGTATGTCATGTGCACTGCCTTGTACATGATGGTGCTGTACGATCGAGCCCGTGTAGGCCCCACGATGAAAACTTCGGATGAAATCTCTATCTTATGTTTGTTCCGGCTTTTCTGCAAGCCAATCCTTTGTTTTGTTTTGAGTTGCGGTATTCGAGTTGCTTCAAAGTCAAATGTTGATTCCATACCTTCTCTAAACGGTGTTCTCATATTCCTATGTGGATACTAATACTTCATGATAATCGATAGTGTCATGTCAATCCTTTTTAACCGATGTGTCTCTCTTCAAGTGGATCCGATCATTTCAATATCAGCAAGATCAAGTATCAGTTCTTCTCAACGGTGTTGTCTTCATCCGTTCCAAGTTGACTTTGTTTTTCCCACCCACCCACCCTTTTTTCTTCAAGGACTCAGATTTCTTAATCAACTATCTTGTTATTGATGAGAAGCCTCTCCATTCTTTTCCGTCAATGTTCTTATCCGGTGATGCTCATGAAGATACTAACGGAGCCTCAAGTTCATCATTATTCATTCTTTTTCTTCTCCGGTGGATTCAATTCAAGCTTTGTCGATCATATCTTTTCCTCGTTTCAATGCTTTTCTTATGCCGGTGCACCTCATAATAATTCACTTCTCGCTATTTAATTTTTCCGGAGTGCTGAAGATATCTCGAAGATTCGTGTTTCCACTCTACATTCGTTCAAGCTCTTTCGAGGATGTTATCTCATTCAAGTCATTTAATTCGAAAGCCGTGCCCGCGGTTATGGGCAGATGGGAATTTGTTAATGCCCGGTTGTAGAAAACCTGAAGTTGACCTTAATTAAAATACATCAACCGTGTGTGTTACCGTGATGGTCTCTTTCCGGCGGTGTCCGGGAAGTGAACACGGTGTTGGAGTTATGCTTGACGTAGGTTGTTCTAGGATCACTTCTTGATCATAGTTGGTCGACCATGCTTTTGCCTTCTCTTCTCGCTCTCTTATGCGAATAGGTTAGCCACCATATATGCTAGTCGCTTGCTGCAGCTTCACATCATACCTTTACCTTACCCATGAGCTTAAATAGTCTTGATCGCGAGGGTGGGAGATTGCTGAGTCCCCGTGACTCACAGATACTTCCAAAACTAGTTTGCAGGTGCCGATGTTACCGAGCAGGTGACGCAACCAAGCTCAAGGAGGAGCTCGATGAAGATCTTGTTCTTTATGTTGTTTCGTTCTAGTCGATCAGTAGTGGAGCCCAGTTGGGGTCGATCGGGGATCTGTGTAGCATTTGGGGTAGTCTTCTTTTATTTTGGCTCCGTAGTCGGGCCTTGATTGTATCTGGTTGATGTAATGCTTTATTCATGTAATTGTGTGAAGTGGCGATTGTAAGCCAACTATGTATCTCTTTCCCTTATGTATTACATGGGTTGTGTGAAGATTACCTCACTTGCGACATTGCATTCAATGCGGTTATGCCTCTAAGTCGTGCTTCGACACGTGGGAGATATAGCCGCATCGAGGGCGTTACACGACCACTACAGAAGATATAGAGAAAACGAAAGTCATTCCCTATGCTTCAGCCATAGGTACTATCATGTATGCAATGCTGTGTACCAGACCTGATGTGTGCCTTGCTATTAGTTTAGCAGGGAGGTACCAAAGTAATCCAGGAGTGGATCACTGGACAACGGTCAAGAACATCATGAAATACTTGAAAATGACTAAGGATATGTTTCTTGTATATGGAGGTGACAAAGAGCTCGTCGTAAACGGTTACGTTGATGGTAGCTTTGACACTGATCCGGATGACTCTAAGTCACAAACCGGATACATATTTTTATTAAATGGTGGAGCTGTTAGTTGGTGCAGTTCCAAGAAGAGTGTCGTGGCGGGATCTACATGTGAAGTGGAGTACATAGCTGCTTCGGAAGCAGCAAATGAAGGAGTCTGGATGAAGGAGTTCATATCCGATCTTGGTGTCATACCTAGTGCATCGGGTCCAATGAAAATCTTTTGTGACAACATTGGTGCAATTGCCTTGGCAAAGGGATCCAGATTTCACAAAAGAACCAAGCGCATCAAGAGACAATTCAATTCCATCCGCGATCAAGTCAAGGAGGGAGACATAGAGATTTGCAAGATACATACGGATCTGAATGTTGCAGACCCGTTGACTAAGCCTCTCTCACGAGCAAAACATGATCAGCACCAAGACTCCATGGGTGTTAGAATCATTACAATGTAATCTAGATTATTGACTCTAGTGCAAGTGGGAGACTGAAGGAAATATGCCCTAGAGGCAATAATAAAGTTGTTATTTATATTTCCTTATATCACAATAAATATTTATTATTCATGCTAGAATTGTATTAATAGGAAACTTAGTACATGTGTGAATACATAGACAAACAGAATGTCACTAGTATGCCTCTACTTGACTAGCTCATTGAATAAATGATGGTTATGTTTCCTAACCATAGACATGAGCTGTCATTTGATTAACGAGATCACATCATTAGAGAATGATGTGATTGACTTGACCCAACCGATGATCGTTTAGTTTGTTGCTATTGCTTTCTCCATAACTTATACATGTTCCTATGACTATGAGATCATGCAACTCCCGAATATCGGAGGAACACTTAGTGTGCCATCAAACATCACAACATAACTGGGTGACTATAAAGATGCTCTACATGTGTCTCTCATGGTGTTTGTTGAGTTGGCATAGATCGAGATTAGGATTTGTCACTCCGAGTATCGGAGAGGTATCTCTGGGCCCTCTCGGTAGTGCACATCACTATAAGGCTTGCAAGCAATGTGACTAATGATTTAGTTGCATGATAATGCATTATGGAACGAGTAAACAGACTTGCTGGTAACGAGATTTAACTAGGTATTGAGATACCGACGATTGAATCTCGGGCAAGTAACATACCGATGACAAAGGGAACAACGTATATCGTTATGTTGTTTGACCGATAAAGATCTTTGTAGAATATGTGGGAGCCAATATGAATATCTAGGTTCCGCTATTGGTTATTGACCGGAAGCGTGTCTAGGTCATGTCTACATAGTTCTCGAACCCGTAGGGTCCGCACGCTTAACATTCGGTGACGATCGATATTATGAGTTTATGTGTTTTGATGTACCGAAGATAGTTCGGAGTCCGGGATGTCATCACGGACATGACAAGGAATCTCGAAATGGCCGAGACATAAAGATTAATATATTGGATGACTATATTCGGACACCGGATGAGTTTCGGGGGTCACCGGATAATTATCGGAGTGCCGGCAGGTTATCGGAACCCCCGGGGGATCTAATGGGCCAACATGGGCCTTGTGAGAGAGAGAGGAGGGGGCCTTAGGGCTGCCCCCCCTTGAGGAGTCCGAATTGGACAAGGAGGGGTGGGGTGGGGGGGGGGGCGCCCCCTCTTTCCCTCCCTCTTTCCCTCCCTCTCCTTCCTTCCCCCTTCCTCCTCCTAGTTGGACTAGGAAAGGGGGAGTCCTACTCCTACTAGGAGGAGGACACCTCCCCTCCTTGGCGCGCCCCAAGGGCCGGCTGGCCTCCCCCCTTGCTCCTTTATATACGGGGGCAGGTGGGCACCCTAGAACACACAAGTTGATCATTGATCCCTTAGCCGTGTGCGGTGCCCCCTCCACCATAATCCACCTCGGTCATATTGTCGTAGTGCTTAGGCGAAGCCCTGTGTCGGTAGCTTCATCATCACCGTCATCACGCCGTCGTGCTGACGAAGCTCTCCCTCGACACTCAGCTGGATCAAGAGTTCGTGGGACGTTATCGAGCCGAACGTGTGCAGATCGCGGAGGTGCCGTACTTTCGGTACTAGGATCGATCGGATCATGAAGACATGCGACTACATCAACCGCGTTGTCATAACGCTTCCGCTTACGGTCTACGAGGGTACGTGGACAACACTCTTCCCCTCTCGTTGCTATGCATCACCATGATAGATCTTGCGTGTGCGTAGGATTTTTTCGAAATTACTGCATTCCCCAACACCACGAGCACTAGAGTCAATAATCTAGATTACATAGTAATGATTCTAACACCCATGGAGTCTTGGTGCTGATCATGTTTTTCTCTTGAGAGAGGCTTAGTCAACGGGTCTGCAACATTCAGATCCATATGTATCTTGCAAATCTCTATGTCTCCCTCCTTGACTTGATAGCAGATGGAATTGAAGTGTCTCTTGATGTGCTTGGTTCTCTTGTGAAATCTGGATTCCTTTGCCAAGGCAATTGCACCAGTATTGTCACAAAAGATTTTCATTGGTCCCGATGCACTAGGTATTATACCTAGATCGGATATGAACTCCTTCATCCAGACTCCTTCATTTGTTGCTTCTGAAGCAGCTATGTACTCCGCTTCACACGTAGATCCCGCCACTACGCTCTGCTCAGAACTGCACCAACTGACCGCTCCACCATTCAATAAAAATACGTATCCGGTTTGTGACTTAGAGTCATCCAGATCGGTGCCAAAGCTTGCATCGACGTAACCGTTTACGACGAGATCTTTGTCACCTCCATAAACGAGAAACATATCCTTAGTCCTTTTCAGGTATTTCAAGATGTTCTTGACCGCTGTCCAGTGACCCACTCCTGGATTACTTTGGTACCTCCCTGCTAAACTAATAGCAAGGCACACATCAGGTCTGGTACACAACATTGCATACATGATAGAACCTATGGCTGAGGCATAGGGAATGACTTTCATTTTCTCTCTATCTTCTGCAGTGATCGGGTATTGAGTCTGACTCAACTTCACACCTTGTAACATAGGCAAGAACCCTTTCTTTGACTGATCCATTTTGAACTTCTTCAAACTTTATCAAGTTATGTGCTTTGTGAAAGTCTAATTAAGCGTCTTGATCTATCTCTATAGATCTTGATTCCCAATATATAAGCAGCTTCACCGAGGTCTTTCGTTGAAAAATTCTTATTCAAGTATCCTTTTATGCTATTCAGAAATTCAGTATCATTTCCGAACAATAATATGTCATCCACATATAATATCAGAAATGCTATGGAGCTCCCCCTCACTTTCTTGTAAATACAGGCTTCTCCAAAAGTCTGTATAAAACCATATGCTTTGATCACACTATCAAAGCGTATATTCCAACTGCGAGAGGCTTGCACTAGTCCATAAATGGATCGCTAGAGCTTGCACACTTTTTTAGCACCTTTAGGATCGACAAAACCTTCTAGTTACATCATATACAACTCTTCTTTGAGATATCCATTAAGGAATGCAGTTTTGACATCCATTTGCCAAATTTCATAATCATAAAATGCGGCAATTGCTAACATGATTCGGACGGACTTAAGCATCGCTATGGGTGAGAAGGTCTCATCGTAGTCGACTCCTTGAACTTGTCGAAAACCGTTCGCAACAAGTTGAGCTTTGTAGACAGTAATATTACCGTCAGCGTCAGTCTTCTTCTTGAAGATCCATTTATTCTCTATTCCTTGCCGATTATCGGGCAAGTCAACCAAAGTCCATACTTTGTTCTCATACATGGATCCCATCTCAGATTTCATGGCCTCAAGCCATTTCGCGGAATCTGGGATCATCATCGCTTCCTCATAGTTCGTAGGTTCATCATGGTCAAGTAACATGACCTCCAGAACAGGATTACCGTACCACTCTGGTGCGGATCTTACTCTGGTTGACCTACTAGGTTCGGTAGTAACTTGATCAGAAGTTTCATGATCATCATAATTAGCTTCCTCACTAATTGGTGTAGGAATCACCTGAACTGATTTCTATGATGAACTACTTTCCAATAAGGGAGAAGGTACAATTACCTCATCAAGTTCTACTTTCCTCCCACTCACTTCTTTCGAGAGAAACTCCTTCTCTAGAAAGGATCCATTCTTAGCAACGAATATCTTGTCTTTGGATCTGTGATAGAAGGTGTACCCAACAGTCTCCTTTGGGTATCCTATGAAGACACATATCTCCAATTTGGGTTCGAGCTTATCAGGTTGAAGCTTTTTCACATAAGCATCGCAACCCCAAACTTTAAGAAATGACAACTTGGGTTTATTGCCAAACCACAGTTCATATGGTGTCGTCTTAACGGATTTCGATGGTGCCCTATTTAATGTGCATGCAGCCGTCTCTAAAGCATAACCCCAAAATGATAGTGGTAAATCAGTAAGAGACATCATAGATCACACCATATCTAATAAAGTGTGGTTACGACGTTCGGACACACCATTACGCTCTGGTGTTCCAGGTGGCGTGAGTTGCGAAACTATTCTGCATTGTTTCAAATGAAGACCAAACTCATAACTCAAATATTCACCTCCACGATCAGATCATAGAAACTTAATTTTCTTGTTACGATGATTTTCCACTTCACTATGAAATTCTTTGAACTTTTCAAATGTTTCAGACTTATGTTTCATCAAGTAGATATACCCATATCTGCTCAAATCATCTGTGAAGGTCAGAACATAACGATACCCGCCGCGAGCATCAACACTCATCGGACGACATACATCAGTAGGTATGTATTATTTCTAGTAAGTCTGTTGCTCGCTCTATTGTTTCGGAGAACGGAGTCTTAATCATCTTGCCCATGAGGCATCGTTCGCAAGCATCAAGTGATTCATAATCAAGTGATTCCAAAAGCCCATCAGCATGGAGTTTCTTCATGCGCTTTACACCAATATGACCTAAATGACAGTGCCACAAATAAGTTGCACTATCATTATTAAACTTATATCTTTTGGCTTCAATACTATGAATATGTGTATCACTACTATCGAGATTCAATAAAAATAGACCACTCATTAAGGGTGCATGACCATAAAAGATATTACTCATATAAATAGAACAACCATTATTCTTTGATTTAAATGAATAACCATCTTGCATCAAACAAGATCCGGATATAATGTTCATGCTTAACTGCTGGCACCAAATAACAATTATTCAGGTCTAAAACTAACCCCGAAGGTAGATGTAGAGGTAGCGTGCCGACCACGATCACATCGACTTTGGAACCATTTCCTACGCGCATCGTCACCTCGTCCTTAGCCCATCTTCGCTTAATCTATAGCCCGTGTTTCGAGTTGCAAATATAAGCAACAGAACCAGTATCAAATACCCATGCACTACTGCGAGCATTAGTAAGGTACACATCAATAACATGTATATCAAATATACCTTTCACTTTGCCATCCTTCTTATCCGCCAAATACTTGGGGCAGTTCCGCTTCCAGTGACCAATCCCTTTGCAGTAGAAGCACTCAGTCTCAGGCTTAGGTCCAGACTTGGGCTTCTTCACTTGAGCATTAACTTGCTTGCCGTTCTCCTTCAAGTTACCCTTCTTCCCTTTGCCCTTCTTCTTGAAACTAGTGGTATTGTTGACCATCAACACTTGATGCTCCTTCTTGATTTCTACCTCCGCAGCCTTTAGCATTGAGAAGAGCTCAGGAATTGTCTTATCCATCCCTTGCATATTGTAGTTCATCACAAAACTTTTGTAGCTTGGTGGCAGTGATTGAAGAACTATGTCAATGACACTATCATTAGGAAGTTTAACTCCCAGTTGAGTCAAGTGGTTGTGGTACCCAGACATTCTGAGTATATGTTCACTGACAGAACTATTCTCCTCCATCTTGCAGCTATAGAACTTATTGGAGACTTCATATCTCTCAATTCGGGCATTTGCTTGAAATATTAGCTTCAACTCCTGGAACATCTCATATGCTCCATGACGTTTAAAACATCGTCGAAGTCCTGATTCTAAGCTGTAAAGCATGGCACACTGAACTATCGAGTAGTCATCAGCTTTGCTCTGCCAGATGTTCATAACATCTGGTGTCGCTCCTGCAGCGGGCTTTGCACCTAGCGGTGCTTCTAGGACGTAATTCTTCTGTGCAGCAATGAGGACAATCCTCAAGTTACGGAACCAGTCCGTGTAGTTGCTACCATCATCTTTCAACTTAGCTTTCTCTAGGAACACATTGAAATTCAAAGGAACAGTAGCACGGGCCATTTATCTACAACAACATAGACATGCAAAATACCATCAGGTACTAAGTTCATGATAAATTAAAGTTCAATTAATCATGTTACTTAAGAACTCCCACTTAGATAGACATCTCTCTAGTCATCTAAATGATCACGTGATCCATATCAACCAAACCATGTTCGATCATCACGTGAGATGGAGAAGTTTTCAATGGTGAACATCACTATGTTGATCATATCTACTATATGACTCATGCTCGACCTTTCAGTCTCAGTGTTCCGAGGCCATATCTGCATATTCTAGGCTCATCAAGTTTAACCCGAGTATTCTACGTGTGCAAAACTGACTTTCACCCATTGTATGTGAACGTAGAGCTTATCACACTCGATCATCATGTGGTGTCTCGGCATGACGAACTATAGCAACGGTGCATACTCAGGGAGAACACTTATACCTTGAAACTTAGTGAGAGATCATCTTATAATGCTACTGCCGTACTAAGCAAAATAAGATGCATAAAGGATAAACATCACATGCAATCAAAATAAGTGATATGATATGGCCATCATCATCTTGTGCCTTTGATCTCCATCTCCAAAGCACCGTCATGATCACCATCGTCACCGGCTTGACACATTGATCTCCATCGTAGCATTGTTGTCGTTTCACCAACTATTGCTTCTACGACTATCGCTACCGCTTAGCGATAAATTAAAGCAATTACATGGTGATTGCATTTCATATAATAAAGCGACAACCATATGGCTCCTGCCAGTTGTCGATAACTGTTACAAAACATGATCATCTCATACAACAATTTACATCATCACGTCTTGACCATATCACATCACAACATGCCCTGCAAAAACAAGTTAGACATCCTCTACTTTGTCGTTGCTAGTTTTACGCGGCTGCTACGAGCTTCTAGCAAGAACCGTTCTTACCTATGCATCAAAACCACAAAAATTTTCGTCAAGTGTGCTGTTTTAACCTTCAACAAGGATCGGGCGTAGTCAAACTCGATTCAACTAAAGGTGGAGAAACAGATACCCACTAGCCACCTGTGTGCGAAGCACGTCAGTAGAACCAGTCTCATGAACGCGGTCATGTAATGTCGGTCTGGGCCGCTGTAACACCCATAATGCGGCTATATCTCCCACGTGTCGAGGCACGACTTAGAGGCATAACCACATTGCAGTTTTGTCACAAGAAGGGTCATCTTCACACAATCCCATGTAATGAACAAGAAAGGGACAAAGAGAGTTGGCTTACAATCGCCACTTCACACAATACTAAAATAAATCATACATCATCCAAAATACACACATAGACCGACTACGGTCAAATCCAAATGAAAAAGAAGATAACCCCAAATGCTAGACCCTCGATCGTCCCAACTGGGCTCCACTACTGATCATGAGGAAACGAAACATAGTAACGACCAAGGTCCTCGTCGAACTCCCACTTGAGTTCGGTAGCATCACCTGCACTGGTATCATTGGCACCTGCAACTATTTAGAAGTATCCGTGAGTCACAAGGACTCAGCAATCTCACACCCGCGAGATCAAGACTATTTAAGCTTATGGGTAGGATAAGGTAATGAGGTGGAGCTGCAGCAAACACTAAGCAAAAATGATGGCTAACATACGCAAATAAGAGTAAGATGAGAAGCTACGCAATGGTCGAAAAGTTAGAAGTGATCAAGAAGTGATCCTGCACCTACTTACGATCAAACATAACCCAAACCATGTTCACTTCCCGAACTCCACCGAAAAGAGATCATCACGACAACACACGCAGCTGATTCACTTTAATTAAGTCAAGTGTCAAGTTCTCCACAACTGGATATTAACAAATTCCCATATGCCACATAACCGCGGGCATGACTCTTGAAAGTTTATACCTTGAAGGGGTGTCCCAACTTAGCCCATGACAAGCTCATGATCCGCGTCGACAATCCTCCATTGCGGGAACCCGATCAGGCTCGGAATCTCGGTGCACAAGACATTTTGACTATGGTAAAACTAAACCAGCAAGACTGCCCGACTGTGCTGACAAATCCCGATAGGAGCTACACATATCTCGTTCTCAGGGCACACCGGATAGGTCAAGCTACCAGTAAAACCAACCCTCAACTTTGCCCGAGGTGGCCTCGCAGGCTGCCCGTTTCAGACAAACACTCAGAGGAGCACTGGCCCGGGGGGGGGGGGTTAAAATAAAGATGACCCTCAGGTTTGCAACCCCAAGGGAAAGTTATAGGTTGTTAGGCAAATGTAAAACCAAGGTTGGGCTTTGCTGGAGGAGTTTTATTCAAAGCAAACTGTCAAGAGGGTCCCATACCCCTCATCGTGTTAGGGAGGCAAAATCAAGGAACATAACACCGGTATGGTGGAAACTAGGGTGGCAAGAGTGGAACAAAACACCAGCCATAAGGCCGAGCCTTCCATCCTTTACCAAGTTGTAACATCCCAAATTTGCAATTTGGAATGTTATAAACTAGATCATCATGCATATCATATTTTCATGCATTTCGGTCGATCCTAGAAATTTCACGCAACTCAAGGACCTTCGGAGAGAGTTGGAGATTTCGTTATTTTCATATTTGAGTTCTCTCAAATTTTGGAAAAGAGGATCATTTGATTTATTTATTTCATCTTCAATTATTTTCCCAATATCAAATATGAGAGAGGGGAATAATATGACTTTCCCAAAATTTAGGAGAAATGAAGATTTAATGAATAAATCAAAATTTTGTTTTCCGGTGTTATTTGCTTTTTATTTGGATAGGGAAAAATGCGTGTTTTCAAAAATTGCATTCTAGGTCCGGAGTAAAGTTCATTTTGTTCGGCTCATTTTTAGGAGTCGGGGAAAATTTACTTTAGGAATTTTGGAGTTCGTTTAGCTTTTCTTTCTTTTTGTTTTCTGCGCGCGAAACCGATTTAAAAAAAAGGGACGCAGGCCCAGCCGCCTGGGCCAAGGCCGGCCCAGCCGCGTGCGCCAGCCGCCAGCCCCGCCGCCAGGCCGAGTCCCAGCGGGACTCCAAGCCGCCGCCGCCTCCCCTTGCCCCTTCCCCAAGCAAGAGACCCCCCTCCTATTAAATACCAACACCCCCCTCTCCTCCCCAAGCCGTCGCCGCCTCTAGCCGCGCCGCCACCCGCGCCCAAGCCGCAGCCCCGCCGCCGCCTAGCCGCCGCCGCCGCCCTTGCCCCGCCGCCGCCGGAGTTCCGCCTTGCCGGAGGTAGCCCCGCGCCGCGCCTCTCTCTTTTTTCTTTCCCCTGATTCGGTTTTTCTTAAAAGAACCATTCCGATTCTTTTCTGTTTTCTTTCCGGTTTTCTTTTCGGTTTCTTTTCCGAAAACCCTAGATCGGTTTTCGCTCTTCTTTCGGACCGTTCGTCTCAATGAACGTGATCACCGATTTTTCCCGGTTAACGATGCCCATTCGTTTAACCGTTCATCTTTTTCTTTTCGTCGGATTTATTCCGCGATCGCGATCTCAGATCCGATCTTCGTTCTAGTCTTTCTTCTCGCTCGTTTATCGGAATCAGGTGATTCAAGCGCCTGGAGTTTCGTCTCGAAACCGCCGTTCCGACTAATCAAATTGAACAAGCCTTTGCTACAGTAAAATTTGACCTAGCTTCAACTTGCTAGAACCGAGTTGTTTTCTTCCGCCGTTTGTTTTTCCGTCGTCTGTTCGGTTTTTTTCTTTCTTTGCAACCGGAGTTCTTAAGTTGAACTTTCTGGTTCGTTCTCTTGTTCGAGTTTTACCTGTGCATTAGATGAGTACTTATTGTGTGCTTGTTGTTTGTCTGCGATAGATCACCCGGATTGCGCCGCTTGTTACTTCGAAACCCTAGGTCTTGCGGATCATCAGCAAGGCAAGTAACACTTTGATCATACCTTTTCTACAACCTAGTTTTAATGCATTAGATCAATCCTCTCACATTGCATGATTAGGATCTAATTAAATTGTGGGATGGGAAGTAGATGAGGTAGTACCTATTACCTGTTTATTATGAAACCTTTGGGAGTTACTTCTACGTTTGCTTATTATGCCATGCTATGCTAGTAGATGTGGATTGGGTGAGTGATATCCATGACAGATGTGAGTTTATTAATTTTAATGGTTTATCTAAGGTGGCAACTTAAACACACATCTGGGTGGATTGAGGCACCTGATGTCTATCAGGACTTGCCTGTTTGATTTCGGACCGCCACCCAGGCTCAAAGGGATCATAAGATCATTCATGCTAGTAACTTCCGTGTGCAGCCACAAGCCATTATGGGCTCTGGCATAGTTTATTAAGTCGTGCGAACTCTTATGGGTAGACTAGCTGATGTAGGGATATAGGTGGTACGGTCTACCCACATGTAAGGTGCTAGCGCTTCTGAAAGACTGTGTCTCGGTCATCCGTCTTCTCAAACACCATGTAGTGCGAGAAACCAAACGGAGGCGATCGAGTCTTGTGGGGAAAAGTGCGCAAACCTCTACAGAGTGTACAAACTAATCATGATTAGCCGTGTCCCCGGTTATGGACAACTTGAGTATCTAGTACTTGAATATCATGTGAATCTCATCACGTTACTTCTAATTAATGTTGTTGGGTTTTAATTGTTCACTTAATTGGGATCGGAATGCTGTCAACCATTCTCGATGATTAACAACTACCATGATAGTTAAATAAATTTATTCCTTTGCAGTAGGGAAAAACTGGCTTTACGCAAAACTGTAACCATAGAGCTTTCCACCAGCCATATATGCATGTAGTATAGCTGTTCCATTCCATTACTCTCTATGTGTTACATTGCCAGCATATTCCATGTGCTGACCCATTTTCGGGCTGCAACTTCTCATGTTGCAG
This sequence comes from Triticum urartu, assembly GCF_056163025.1. Classification (NCBI taxonomy): domain Eukaryota; kingdom Viridiplantae; phylum Streptophyta; class Magnoliopsida; order Poales; family Poaceae; genus Triticum; species Triticum urartu. Next base: position 165,322,335 of record NC_141873.1, on the reverse strand, counting down.
ACTTTTCAGACGACGAGTAAGGTGCTTTTAGGTCGTGGTTCTATACTCAGTGATGCCGTTGGAGTTGATGGACCCATTTATCTTCCGAGTCTTCCGCTGTTATCGTTATTAGATGGCCTTAAGCCATATTTATTGTAATAAGTCTCTTTGAGACAACGATGTAATAAGTGTGTGATTGCCACTCTGCTATAAATCCTTCGATGTACTGTGTGGTGTCAGCATTACTGATCCAGGGATGACACCGGAGCACAGTAGACTTGATCCATTCGGGTCGGGTCGCCACAGAGATGGTATCAGAGCACACGCTGACTGTAGGACACGACCACTAAGTTAAAGCCATAGATCACCATTCTCTTCTTATTTTCTAACTCATCTTTTCTACTCTTTTAGGATGACGAACGCGAAGATTAAGTACGCTCAACCGGATGAAGGCACACCATTTGGATTTCACCTGAAGGAAGTCACCAAGTACCTAAACATTGGATTACCAAGCTTCACGGGAACCTTCAACGCCACTCTGCCTGAAGAGGAGCGCTGGAAGATTCAAGCTCACGTTTCGGGAAGTACATTCGCGCCAATCACGAAACCCATAGATAGTGTTTTCAATGCACCAACCTGGAGTCTGGGAAGGAGCATGGCAGCTCATATCACCATGGGACGCATTGGAGAAGTTTATCAAGAAGACCTCAAGGACACTATCTACCAGATTTGCGGACGCCGAGACGAACAATGGGAGTTAGTCAGCACCAAGAAGGATAGATCCATTGCATCTTTCATCCAGGAGTTAAACCAGCACATTCGACGCCACGAGAACCAGATGTGCAATGATATGATAGAATTGAAGAATGCAAAGGCAAGGATCATCGAGCTAGAAGGAGAACTGAAGTCTACACGCAAGGACTACATGGACGAAATCGTAGCTCTAGCAAGACACAATGGCGATCTTAAGCAGGAGATTGAAGAACTCAAGAGGAAGTTAGCATCCAAGGAGGAGGACGAGTACGTCGCATGTCCGGACAACTACATCATCATCGACGACACCGATTCGGATCCAAGTGAACCCGACTTTGAAGACGAAGCTGGAGCAGATATCATGGAATCTTCCACCGGTTCAAATTTCTAGATGACCACCAGATAGTAGTAGTATTCCCCCATGTAAACACAATAGTTCGAGCACTTTTGCGATAGTTAGACCGTTTGTAAGCCCTTGTTTGATTGAATGAAGTGATTTTGTGTGCATTTGCTCATGTGCATTGGGGTAGTGTTTTCCCTTTAGACCTCACTCTATTCTTAATTCTCGTCTCTTCTAAACCCTCAGATGCCTCCGAGACGTGACAATGGATTCCCACCGGAGCTCACTCAGTTGATCCAGCAGCAGAATCAATTGATGCAGATGTTAGTCCAGAACCAGCAGAACAACAACAACAACCCACCACCACCACCCCCACCTGTTGACCACTTAGCCCGTTTCCTTAGGCTGAATCCGCCGGTGTTTTCCAGTAGCACCGAGCCAATAGTAGCAGACGATTGGCTCCGCAAGATAGGAAGGGAGTTGACCACTGCAGGATGCACAGATGGTGAGAAAGTGAAGTTTGCCGCTCACCAGCTTGACGGACCCGCGGCAACATGGTGGGAGAATTTCACAGCCACTTACCCAGTTGACACTGTCACATGGGATCAGTTTCAGCAAGCTTTCCGCACTGCCCATGTTTCAGCAGGAGCTATGGCCATGAAGAAGCGTGAGTTTCGCAACTTACGCCAAGGAGGAAGGACAGTTGGCCAGTACGTTGACGATTTCAGCAAGTTAGCACGTTATGCCCCAGATGACGTTGCTACGGATGCAGCTAAGCAAGAGAAGTTTCTGGAAGGACTGAATGATGAACTAAGCATGCAGTTGATGGTAGCGAGTTTCAACAACTACCAGGAGTTGGTAGATCGTGCCATCATGATTGAAGGAAAGCAACAGCAGATTGAGAACCGTAAGAGGAAGTATGGACAGGGGAAGTATAACTCTGGAGCCTAGCAGAAGCCCCGTTTTGCCCCTAAACCGGGATTTCAGTTTCAGCATACCCATGGAGGAGGTAGCTCGCACAACCATAATGGCCACAAGAATGGTAATGGGAATGGAGGAAGCAACGGCTAGAACCGGACCACCCCATTGACCCCAACCAAGAGACACCTGAGTCAAGTCACCTGTTTCAAGTGTTCCAAGACCGGACATTATGCCAATGAATGTCCTGAAGGCCAGAATGGAAATGGCAATGGAAGCTCTGGGAAAAAGCCGAACCCTTTCAATAGGGGACAGGTGAACCACATTAATGTGGAGGAGGTTGAAGATCAGCCTGATGCAGTAATCGGTAAGTTTCTGGTTAAGTCATTTACCGCACTCGTTCTTTTTGATACTGGTGCATCACATTCATACATATCAAGGGGATTTGTGGATAAATATAACCTGCCAACCCAAGCCCTTAGGTCACCCATGTTAGTAAGCTCACCAGGAGCGGAGTTTATGGCTAGACGATGGTGTGATCGGTTACCATTAAGGATTGGTAACTATGTGTTTCCCTCAGACCTAATAGTATTGGAATCTCAAGGATTGGATGTGATATTAGGCATGGATTGGTTATCAAAGTATGAAGGAAACATTGAATGCGCTAGTAAGTCAATTTTTCTTACCACACCAGAAGGAAGAAGGATCAAGTATGTATCCCGGCATGTGCCAAACAGGACACAAGTAAACTGCCTAACAGGAGTTGTGCAAGAAGAAGTACCAGTGGTAAAGGATTTTCCTGATGTATTTCCTGAGGAATTACCAGGCATGCCACCGGATAGAGACATTGAGTTTTTGATTGAGTTATTGCCAGGTACAGGCCCAATATCGAAGCGACCGTACCGGATGCCAGCAAAGGATTTGGTGGAAATTAAGAATCAGATTAAGGAGTTATTGGATAAAGGTTACATTCGCCCAAGTTCTTCGCCTTGGGGATCACCCGTACTCCTAGTGGAAAAGAAGGATGGATCATTAAGGATGGTTGTTGATTATCGAGGATTGAATGAAGTAACCATCAAGAATAAGTACCCACTGCCAATGATTAATGATCTGTTTGATTGTTTGCAAGGAGCTAAAGTGTTTTCCAAGATCGATTTGCGATCAGGGTACCATCAATTGAAGATTCGAGACAGGACATACCTAAGACAACATTCACCACAAGATATGGACTGTATGAGTATACCGTTATGTCATTTGGATTGACTAACGCACCTGCCTATTTTATGAACCTGATGAACAAAGTGTTTATGGAGTTTTTGGATAAGTTCATCGTAGTGTTCATTGATGACATCCTGATTTATTCAAAGAATGAAGAGGAGCATAAGGAACATTTGCGTTTGGTTTTGGAGAAACTAAGGGAACATCAGTTATACGCCAAATTCAGCAAATGTGAGTTTTGGTTGAAGGAAGTTGGATTCCTCGGACACGTTATATCCGGAGAAGGTATAGTAGTTGACCCCACTAAGGTTGAGACCATAACCGAATGGGAATCACCAAAAACAGTTGGAGAGATCCGAAGTTTTCTTGGACTCGCAGGATACTACCGGAGATTCATTGAGAACTTTTCAAAGATTGCAAAGCCTATGACTGAATTGTTGAAGAAGGATACTAAGTTCAAATGGACTGAGGAGTGTGAGGCTAGTTTCCAGGAATTGAAGAAACGCTTGGTTACCTCACCAGTGTTGATTTTGCCAGATCAGACCAAGGATTATGAGGTGTATTGCGACGCTTCACGTCGAGGACTTGGAGCGGTGCTTATGCAGGAAGGAAGAGTTGTTTCGTATGCTTCACGACAACTGAAGCCTCATGAGTTGAATTATGCCACGCATGATTTGGAGTTAGCAGCCGTAGTGCATGCATTGAAGACGTGGAGACATTTCCTCATTGGAAATCATTGTGAGGTGTACACAGATCACAAGAGTTTGAAGTACATTTTCACGCAGAAGGAGTTGAACCTCCGACAAAGGAGATGGTTGGAGCTCATCAAGGATTATGACATGAGATTGCATTACCATCCCGGAAAAGCTAATGCAGTAGCTGACGCATTGAGCCGTAAGAGCCATGTCAATACTCTAATGATGGGGAAAATACCCAAGGAGTTAGCAGAAAACCTTCGTGAGCTATGTTTGGAAATAGTTCCGAGAGGCTATGTAGCAGCATTGGAGATTCAGTCAACATTGATGGATAAAATCAGAGAAGCTCAGAAATAAGACAAGGAGATTGCTGCTATAAAAGAGAAATTGAGCGAAGGAAAAGCAAAGGGATTTCGTGAGGATGAGCACGATACCCTATGGTTTGAGGACCGTGTTTTTGTGCCAAATGACCCGGAGATCAGGAAGTTGATTTTGCAAGAGGCACATGATTCACCGTATTCGATTCACCCAGGGAATACCAAGATGTATTTGGATTTGAAGGAAACATTCTGGTGGACCGGAATGAAGAAGGATATTGCAGCATATGTAGCAGTTTGTGACGTATGTCAGAGAGTAAAGGCAGAGCATCAGAAGTCAGCAGGATTGTTACAACCATTGCCGATACCCGAATGGAAGTGGGATAAGATAGGCATGGATTTTATCACAGGACTACCTAGGACAAAAGCAGGCTATGACTCGATATGGGTAGTAGTTGATCGTTTGACAAAGGTAGCACATTTCATTCCAGTTAAGACCACTTACACCAGTGCTAAGTTGGCAAAGATATACATGACTAGGATCATTTGTTTGCATGGAGTTCCGAGGAGTATCGTATTAGATAGAGGAACCCAATTTACCTCAAAGTTTTGGAATCAGTTGCATGAAACTTTAGGAACCAGACTAGAGTTCAGCACAGCTTTTCATCCACAGACAGATGGACAGACCAAGAGAGTCAATCAGATTTTGGAAGATATGCTGAGAGCTTGTGCACTAGATTATGGATCTAGCTGGGACGATAACTTGCCGTATGCAGAGTTTTCTTATAACAACAGTTACCAAACCAGTTTGAAGATGGCACCTTTCGAAGCTTTATACGGAAGGAGGTGCAGGACACCGTTGTCATGGGACGAAGTTGGAGACCGTCAATTCTTTGGACCAGATTTGATTAAGGAGTCTGAACGGAAAGTTAAGTTGATTCGCGATAGGCTCAAGGTAGCCCAGTCCAGGCAGAAGAGCTACGCAGATTCTAAACGCAAGGAGACAGTCTACGAAACCGGAGACAGAGTTTATCTCCGAGTATCCCCACTTCGAGGAGTTAAGCGCTTTGGAGTTAAGGGAAAGTTAGCACCGCGTTTCGTTGGACCATATAAGATCTTGCAACGTGTGGGAGAAGTCGCTTATAAGTTGGAATTACCAGAGGAGCTATCAGGAGTTCATGATGTATTCCATGTTTCTCAGCTGAAGAAATGTCATGTCGAGATGGCGGAGGTACCGCTAAGAGATACAGTACCGCTTGAAGCGATTCAGTTGGAGGATGACTTAACATATGAGGAGAAGCCAGTCAAGATTCTCGATTATGCCAGCAGAGTTACCCGCAGCAAGGTTATCAAGTTTTGCAAAGTTCAGTGGAACCACCACTCAGAGGATGAAGCCACCTGGGAAATAGGAGAAGATTTGCTCAAGGACCACCCTCACCTATTTTCTAGCCAACCCGAATCTCGAGGGCGAGATTCATCTTAAGGGGGGTAGGTTTGTAACATTCCAAATTCGCAATTAGGAATGTTATAAACTAGATCATCATGCATATCATATTTTCATGCATTTCGGTCGATCCTAGAAATTTCACGCAACTCAAGGACCTTCGGAGAGAGTTGGAGATTTCGTTATTTTCATATTTGAGTTCTCTCAAATTTTGGAAAAGAGGATCATTTGATTTATTTATTTCATCTTCAATTATTTTCCCAATATCAAATATGAGAGAGGGGAATAATATGACTTTCCCAAAATTTAGGAGAAATGAAGATTTAATGAATAAATCAAAATTTTGTTTTCCGGTGTTATTTGCTTTTTATTTGGATAGGGAAAAAATGCGTGTTTTCAAAAATTGCATTCTAGGTCCGGAGTAAAGTTCATTTTGTTCGGCTCATTTTTAGGAGTCGGGGAAAATTTACTTTAGGAATTTTGGAGTTCGTTTAGCTTTTCTTTCTTTTTGTTTTCTGCGCGCGAAACCAATTTAAAAAAAAGGGACGCCGGCCCAGCCGCCTGGGCCAAGGCCGGCCCAGCTGCGCGCGCCAGCCGCCAGCCCGGCCGTCAGGCCGAGTCCCAGCGGGACTCCAAGCCGCCGCCGCCTCCCCTTGCCCCTTCCCCAAGAAAGAGACCCCCCTCCTATTAAATACCAACACCCCCCCTCTCCTCCCCAAGCCGCCGCCGCCTCTAGCCGCGCCGCCACCCGCGCCCAAGCCGCAGCCCCGCCGCCGCCTAGCCGCCGCCGCCCTTGCCCCGCCGCCGCCGGAGTTCCGCCTCGCCGGAGGTAGCCCCGCGCCGCGCCTCTCTCTTTTTTCTTTCCCCTGATTCGGTTTTTCTTAAAAGAACCGTTCTGATTCTTTTCCGTTTTCTTTCCGGTTTTCTTTTCGGTTTCTTTTCCGAAAACCCTAGATCGGTTTTCGTTCTTCTTTCGGACCGTTCGTCTCAATGAACGTGATCACCGATTTTTCCCGGTTAACGACACCCGTTCGTTTAACCGTTCATCTCTTTCTTTTCGTCGGATTTATTCCGCGATCGCGATCTCAGATCCGATCTTCGTTCTAGTCTTTCTTCTCGCTCGTTTATCGAAATCAGGTGATTCAAGCGCCTGGAGTTTCGTCTCGAAACCGCCGTTCCGACTAATCAACTTGAACAAGCCTTTGCTACAGTAAAATTTGACCTAGCTTCAACTTGCTAGAACCGAGTTGTTTTCTTCCGCCGTTTGTTTTTCCGTCGTCTGTTCGGTTTTTTTTCTTTCTTTGCAACCGGAGTTCTTAAGTTGAACTTTCTAGTTCGTTCTCTTGTTCGAGTTTTACCTGTGCATTAGATGAGTACTTATTGTGTGCTTGTTGTTTGTCTGCGATAGATCACCCGGATTGCGCCGCTTGTTACTTCGAAACCCTAGGTCTCGCGGATCATCAGCAAGGCAAGTAACACTTTGATCATACCTTTTCTACAACCTAGTTTTAATGCATTAGATCAATCCTCTCACATTGCATGATTAGGATCTAATTAAATTGTGGGATGGGAAGTAGATGAGGTAGTACCTATTACCTGTTTATTATGAAACCTTTGGGAGTTACTTCTACGTTTGCTTATTATGCCATGCTATGCTAGTAGACGTGGATTGGGTGAGTGATATCCATGACAGATGTGAGTTTATTAATTTTAATGGTTTATCTAAGGTGGCAACTTAAACACACATCTGGGTGGATTGAGGCACCTGATGTCTATCAGGACTTGCTTGTTTGATTTCGGACTGCCACCCAGGCTCAAAGGGATCATAAGATCATTCATGCTAGTAACTTCCGTGTGCAGCCACAAGCCATTATGGGCTCTGGCATAGTTGATTAAGTCGTGCGAACTCTTACGGGTAGACTAGCAGATGTAGGGGATATAGGTGGTACGGTCTACCCACATGTAAGGTGCTAGCGCTTCTGAAAGACTGTGTCTCGGTCATCCGTCTTCTCAAACACCATGTAGTGCGAGAAACCAAACGGAGGCGATCGAGTCTTGTGGGGAAAAGTGCGCAAACCTCTGCAGAGTGTACAAACTAATCATGATTAGCCGTGTCCCCGGTTATGGACAACTTGAGTATCTAGTACTTGAATATCATGTGAATCTCATCACGTTACTTCTAATTAATGTTGTTGGGTTTTAATTGTTCACTTAATTGGGATCGGAATGCTGTCAACCATTCTCGATGATTAACAACTACCATGATAGTTAAATAAATTTATTCCTTTGCAGTAGGGAAAAACTGGCTTTACGCAAAACTGTAACCATAGAGCTTTCCACCAGCCATATATGCATGTAGTATAGCTGTTCCATTCCATTACTCTCTATGTGTTACATTGCCAGCATATTCCATGTGCTGACCCGTTTTCGGGCTGCAACTTCTCATGTTGTAGACTTTTCAGATGACGAGTAAGGTGCTTTTAGGTCGTGGTTCTATACTCAGTGATGCCGTTGGAGTTGATGGACCCATTTATCTTCCGAGTCTTCCGCTGTTATTGTTATTAGATGGCCTTAAGCCATATTTATTGTAATAAGTCTCTTTGAGACAACGATGTAATAAGTGTGTGATTGCCACTCTGCTATAAATCCTTCGATGTACTGTGTGGTGTCAGCACTACTGATCCAGGGATGACACCGGAGCACAGTAGACTTGATCCATTCGGGTCGGGTCGCCACACAAGTATATAGATGCATTAAATTAAAGAAGAGATAATATGATATCCCAACATATCCATGTTCCAACATGGAACAAACTTCAAATTCACCTGCAACTAACAACGCTATAAGAGGGGCTGAGCAAAAGCGGTAACTTAGCCAAACAACGGTTTTCTTGGAAGGTGGGTTAGAGGCTTTACATGACAATATGGGAGGCATGATAAACAAGTGGTAGGTAGCGCGGCATAGCGATAGAACGAACAAATAGCAAGCAAAGATAGAAGTGATATCGAGGGTAATGGTCATCTTGCCTGAGATCCCACAAGGAAGAAGAACGAGTCCAAGAAGTAGACGAACCAACGTAGACGAATGAATCCTCACAACTCTTGAACGAAACCGAAGCTAATGAGAGAAGCAAACCGGAAAGAAGCAAATAACGTGGTAAACACACAAGCATAAACATGGCATGATGCACAACCAAGGATGATGCATGTCCGGTGTAAATATGCATGGCATGGCAAAGTGCACAAACAAAACTACAAGTTAAGTGGAGCTCAACAAGTGACAAGATGCATGTTGATGAAACACCGCATCAATTATTTAGTTCTCTCCCGTTTATGTACCCAACAATATTAAATGTTGGTTAACATGGCAAGAGATGAGGCATGAGTAAACCAACTATTTAGGCAAGTTTAAATGAGGCCGGAAATAACAAACAATAATTCCGAAAAAATCCCCATATGCATATTATGAATTTGGTACTGTTCTGCCCTAAACCATATTTTAGAGTGTTTAAACATGCAAGATGAGTGCACCATGTTAGACTAGGCATTTTTCTACCCCATTTGCATATAAAGTTTATTTAAATCCAAGCTACGGTCAATTAGTTATGAATTAAATCATTTTAACATGACATTTAACAAATTAAATGCAAACAGCATTTTAAACATTTCAAACATGGATAAAGGTTGCATATTATGAAACTAGATGAAATTCTAAGCATTTTACATATATAAAACATTTTAATCCGATGCACAGTTTGGGAGTTATTAAATGCATGAAGTGCAAGGGCTTTTTTGCAAAATTGTTTTAACTCGATAATTGGTTAAATTCGCAAAAGAGGAAAAACATGCACGGGCCAAATCTAAAGCATGTTGGGCCAGCAGAAGAAAAACAAAAGAGGCGTTGCAGGGGGGCCTCACCATGGGCCAAGGCCCATCTCGGTGAGGAGGGCGCTGGCTTGGCCGGACAGGGACAAGGCCCACGAGGCCGTGTCAACGGGCGCAGGGACTTGGGGAGGTGATGACCCACAATTATAGGGGATCGCAACAGTTTTCGAGGGTAGAGCATTCAACCCAAATTTATTGATTCGACACAAGGGGAGCCAAAGAATATTCTCAAGTATTAGCAGCTGAGTTGTCAATTCAACCACACCTGGAAACTTAATATCTGCAGCAAAGTATTTAGTAGCCAAGTAATATGATAGTAGTGGTAACGATAGCAAAAGGTAATGATAACAAAAGTAATGTTTTTGGTGTTTTGTAGTGATTATAGCAATAGCAATGGAAAAGTAAATAAGCGAAGAACAATATATGGAAAGCTCATAGGCAATGGATCGGTGATAGAGATTATGCCGGATGCGGTTCATCATGTAACAGTCATAACCTAGGGTGACACAGAACTAGCTCCAATTCATCAATGTAATGTAGGCATGTATTCCGAATATAGTCATACATGCTTATGGAAAAGAACTTGCATGTCATCTTTTGTCCTACCCTCCCGTGGCAGCGGGGTCCTAGCGGAAACTAAGGGATATTAAGGCCTCCTTTTAATAGAGTACCGGACCAAAGCATTAACACATAGTGAATACATGAACTCCTCAAACTACGGTCATCACTGGGAGTGGTCCTGATTATTGTCACTTTGGGGTTGCCGGATCATAACACATAGTAGGTGACTATAGACTTGCAAGATAGGATCAAGAACTCTCATATATTGATGAAAACGTAATAGGTTCAGATCTGAAATCATGGCACTCGGGCCCTAGTGACAAGCATTAAGCATAGCAAAGTCATAGCAACATCAATCTCAGAACATAGTGGATACTAGGGATCAAACCCTAACAAAACTAACTCGATTACATGATAAATCTCATCCAACCCATCACCGTCCAGCAAGCCTATGATGGAATTACTCACGCACGGCGGTGATCATCATGAAATTGGTGATGGAGGATGGTTGATGATGACGACGGCGACAGATTCCCCTCTCGGAGCCTCGAACGGACTCCAGATCAGTCCTCCCGAGAGGTTTTAGGGTTTGGCGGCGGCTCCGTATCGTAAAACGCGATGAATCCTTCTCCTTGATTTTTTTCTCCCCGAAAGTGAATATATAGAGTTGGAGTTGAGGTCGGAGGAGCTCCAGGGGGCCCACGAGGTAGGGGGCGCACCCTGGGGGGCAGGCTCGCCCCCACCCTCATGGCTAGGGTGTGGGCCCCCTGGTCTTGATCTTTTGCCAGTATTTTTTATTATTTCCAAAAAGACGCTCCATGGAGTTTCAGTTCATTCCGAGAACTTTTGTTTCTGCACATAAATAATACCATGGCAATTCTGCTGAAAACAACGTCAGTCCGGGTTAGTTCCATTCAAATCATGCAAGTTAGAGTCCAAAACAAGGGCAAAAGTGTTTGGAAAAGTAGATACGACGGAGACGTATCAACTCCCCCAAGCTTAAACCTTTGCTTGTCCTCAAGCAATTAGTTGACAAACTGAAAGTGATAAAGAAAAACTTTTACAAACTCTGTTTGCTCTTATTGTTGTAAATATGTAAAGCTAGCATTCAAGTTTTCAGCAAAGATTATGAACTAACCATATTAACAATAACGCTTAGGTCTCATGTTTACTCATATCAATGGCATAATCAACTAGCGAGCAATAATAATAAATCTCGGATGACAACACTTTCTCAAAACAATCATAATATGATATAACAGGATGGTATCTCACTAGCCCTTTCTGAGACCGCAAAACATAAATGCAGAGCACCTTTAATGATCAAGGACTGACTAGACATTGTAATTCATGGTAAAAGTGATCCAGTCAAGTCATACTCAATGTAAAATAATAGTAATGAATGCAAATGACAGCGGTGCTCTCCAACTGGTGCTTTTTAATAAGAGGATGATGAATCAACATAAAAGTAAATAGATAGGCCCTTCGCAGAGGGAAGCAGGGATTTGTAGAGGTGCCAGAGCTCGGTTTTGAAATAGAGGTGAATAATATTTTGAGCGGTATACTTTCATTGTCAACATAACAACCAAGAGATGGCGATATCTTCCATGCTACACACATTATAGGCGGTTCCCAAACAGAATGGTAAAGTTTATACTCCCCCTCCACCAACAAGCATCAATCCATGGCTTTCTCGAAACAATGAGTGCCTCCAACTAACAAGAGTCCCAGGGGGAGTTTTGTTTGCAATTATTTTGATTTAGTTTGCATAAAGCAAGGGATTGGGCATCCCGGTGACCAGCCATTTTCTCGTGAGTGAGGAGCGGAGTCCACTCCTCTTGAGAATAACCCGCCTAACATGGAAGATACGGACAACCCTAGTTGATACATGAGCTATTCGAGCATACAAAACATGATATTTATTTGAAGGTTTAGAGTTTGGCACATACAAATTTACTTGGAACGGCAGGTAGATACCGTATATAGGTAGGTATGGTGGACTCATATGGAATAACTTTTGGGGTTTATGGGATTGGATGCGCAAGCAGTATTCCCGCTTAGTACAGGTGAAGGCTATAAAGAGACTGGGAAGCGACCAGCTAGAGAGCGACAACAGTCATGAGCATGCATTAAAATTAATCGACACCGAATGCAAGCATGAGTAGGATATAATGCACCATGAATATAAATATCGTAGAGGCTATGTTGATTTTTCTCAACTACATGCGTGAACATGTGCCAAGTCAAGCCACTCGAATGGTTCAAAAGAGGATACCACCCTGTCATACCACATCACAACCATTTTAACAGCATGTTGGCACGCAAGGTAAACCATTATAAGCTCCTAGCTAATTAAGCATGGCATAAGAAACTATGATCTCTAGTTGTCATTGCAAACATGTTTATTCATAGTAGCCTGAATCAGGAATGATGAACTAATCATATTTACAAAAACAAGAGAGGTCGAGTTCATACCAGCTTTTCTCATCTCAGTCAGTCCATCATAGATCGTCATAATTGCCTTTCACTTGCACGACCAAACGATGTGGATAATAATAATAGTGCACGTGCCTTGGACTAAGCTGGAATCTGCAAGCATTCAATAAACAGAAGAAGACAAGGCAATATGGGCTCTTTTGTTAGATCAACAATAGTGCATATAAGAGCCACTTCAACAATTTAATCATGGTCTTCTCCTATCGACCCCCAAAGAAAAGAAAATAAATAAAACTATTTACACAGGAAAGCACCCAACAAGCAAAAGAAGAACAGGAAATCTTTTTGGGTTTTCTTTTTAATTACTACTACAAGCACGGAAATTAAAACTAGCTAAAAGCTACTACTATTTTTTTTGGTTTTTCTTAAGGTTTATTAAGCACACAAGAAGAAAACATAAAAAGAGAAAATAAACTAGCATGGATATTACAATGAAAAAGTATGAGCACCGACATCTAGCAATTTGTGTGTGAACATGAGTGTAATGTCGGTGAGAAATACGTACTCCCCCAAGCTTAGGCTTTTGGCCTAAGTTGGTCTAATGCCACGGATGGCCTGACGGATATCCAAAGTTGTAGTTGGGGTCGTACTGAGATGCAGCAGTCATTGCATCGTGGGCTGCAGCTTGGAGGCGAGCTATCTCAACTCTCCTCTTATACTCTTCCGCCCCCTCTCTGGTTATAGAATATCTCCCTTTTGCCTGAAAGTCAAAGAAAGTAGAAGCAGGGAGAGCCGCGTGATAGGTGCGTCATCTGCCAAAGATTAGTCGGTACTGGAGGAACTGATCATTCCTCTCAACAAACTAATGATGAACCATAGCCTCATAATCCAAATAAGCAGGAGGCAACTCAATATCATCCTCACGTATGGTCAAGAAAATTAGCTATGCGGGTTGCATAAATTCCACTAAAGAAATCTCCATTAAATCTATTAATATGCAACCTACGTGCAATAATGGCTCCCAAATTATAAGATTTATCTCCTAACACAGCACTCCTAAGAATACTGAGGTCAGGGACACACATGTGACATGCTTCATCTTTACTGTTAATGCATCTACCTATGAAGAGAGCAAAATAATGTATAGCAGGAAAGTGAGTGCTCCCTATGGTAGCTTGTGCTATATCTCTAGATCCCCCCACAGTTATACTATTAAGAAAATCTCTAAATTCAGATTTGCGAGGTTCACTAGTACTACCCCATTGTGGAAGTTTGCAAGCAGTGGTAAAGTCCCCTAAGTCCATAGTGTAAGAATTTTCATAAAGATCAAACATGACAGTTTGAGAATTACGTGAAGATGAAAATTCAAACCTCCTCACAAAGGAGATAGTGAGATAGTGGTACTGACGGCACTTTTCTTCCTCGAAGCTCACAAGATCAACGTTACGCAAATATGTGTTAAATTCTTCCTTAATTCCTGCTCGATCCATGAAGTCCTCTGAAGGCCATTCACAAGGCCGCACTGGAGCGTCCCTTGGTGGCTCATCGTCAGCATCCCGCATTGCAAGCCTGGGTCCTTGCTTCCTTGAAGCACCACCTTGGTACATTTTCCTAAACATATTGCTTCCTTTGAAAAATTTCTGAAATTTTTAGTAACTTCAAATAAAAGTAAACCAAAGTCAACAAAATTGATAGCAACTACTCCTACAAGTGCCGAGAGCCCATATCATGCATTAGAACTACTTGGAACCATATAAATTTGACATGCAAGCTCAAGAACAGGGTCACCGAAGCAGCAAAAATATGCAATGAATAAAGCACTAGAACAAAAACTAATTGTACTAATGGAGGAGTCACATACCAAGGAACAATCCCCCCAAGCAGTTTTGTGAGAGGTGCTTTAATCAAGGAGATCGAAAATGGTAGCAAAATGAGCTTGGACTCGGGTTTGAGCTGGATAATGGTGTTTGTGGGAGGAAGAAGAAGTGTGTGGGTGCAGGAATAAGTGGAGGAGGGCCACCGTGGGCCCACGAGGTAGGGGGGCGCGCCCTCCACCCTCGTGGCCAGGTGGATGCCCCCCTGCTGTGTTCTCAGTGCCAAATATTCTCAAATATTCCAGAAAAAATCATATTTAAATTTCAGGGCATTTGGAGAACTTTTATTTTCGGGTTATTTTTATATTGCACGGATAATTTAGATAAGAGATAGAAAATACTATTTTTATTTTATTTAATATAAATAACAGAAAGTAAAAGGAGGGTACAGAGAGTTGTGTTTTCTAAATTCATCCATCTCATGATCATCAAAAGGAATCCATTAACAAGGTTGATCAAGTCTTGTTAACAAACTCATTCCGAATAACATGGAACCGGAGAAATTTTGAATAACACTAGGTTACCTCAACGGGGATATGCACATCCCCAACAATAAGAATATCATATTTCTTCTTGACAGTAGGAAGAGGAAATTCAAAACCTCCAAAAATAATCGATGGAATTTTCCCAATAGAATTGATACTATGGACTTGAGGTTGTTTCCTCGGGAAGTGTACCGTATGCTCATTACCATTAACATGAAAAGTGACATTACCTTTGTTGCAATCAATAATAGCCCCTGCAATATTCAAAAAGGGTCTTCCAAGAATAATGGACATACTATCGTCCTCGGGAATATCAAGAATAACAAAGTCCGTTAAAATAGTAACATTTGCAACCACAACATGCACATCCTCACAAATACCGACAGGTATAGCAGTTGATTTATCAGCCATTTGCAAAGATATTTCAGTAGGTGTCAACTTATTCAAATCAAGTCTACGATATAAAGAGAGAGGCATAAGACTAACACCGGCTCCAAGATCACATAAAGTAGTTTTAACATAGTTTCTTTTAATGGAGCATGGTATAGTGGGTACTCTTGGATCTCCAAGTTTCTTTGGTATTCCACCCTTAAAAGTATAATTAGCAAGCATGGTGGAAATTTCAGCTTCCGATATCTTTCTTTTATTATTAACAATTTCTTTCATGTACTTAGCATAAGGATTCATTTTAAGCATATCAGTTAATCGCATACGCAAAAAGATAGGTCTAATCATTTTAGCAAAGCGCTCAAAATCCTCATCATCCTTTTTCTTGGATGGTTTGGTAGGAAAAGGCATGGGTTTCTGAACCCATGGTTCTCTTTCTTTACCATGTTTCCTAGCAACAAAGTCTCTCTTATCATAACATTGATTCTTTGATTATGGGTTATCAAGACCAACAGCAGGTTCAATTTCTATATCATTATCATTGCTAGGTTGAGCATCAACATGAACATTATCATTAACATTATCACTAGTTTCAGGTTCATTACCAGATTGTGTTTCGGCATCAGAAATAGAAATATCATTTGAATTCTCAGGTGTTTCAGTAATAGGTTCACTAGAAGCATGCAAAGTCCTATCATTCTTCTTTTTCTTCCTTTTAGAAGGACTAGGCGCATCTATATTATTCCTCTGAGAATCTTGCTCAATTCTCTTAGGGTGGCCTTCAGGATACAAAGGTTCCTGAGTCATTTTACCAGTTCTAGTAGCCACTCTAACATCATAATCATTATTCTTACTATTCAATTCATTGAGCAAATCAGTTTGAGCTTTAAGTACTTGTTCTACTTGAGTGGTAACCATAGAAGCATGTTTACTAATAAGTTTAAGTTCACCTTTGACGTTAGCCATATAATCACCCAAGTGTTCAAGCATATCAGCACTGCATTTTAATTCTCTACAAAAATAAGCATTGAAGTCTTCTTGCTTAACCATAAATTTATCAAACTCATCTAAGCATGGGCTAGCAAACTTAGTAAATGGGATTTCAACTTTATCATATCTATAGAGAGAATTTACCTTTACTACCTTTGCCGGGTTATCAAGACCATGTGTTTCTTCAATAGGAGATGGATTAAAATTATGCACTTCTTGGACAGGCGGTAAATTAAGACCATGTATTTCTTCAATAGGAGGTAAATTCTTAACATCTTCAGCTTTAATACCCATTTCTTTCATGGATTTCTTTGCCTCTTGCATATCTTCAGGATTGAGAAATAGAACACCTCTCTTCTTCGGAGTTGGTTTAGGAATAGGCTCGGGAAGTGTCCAATTATTTTTATTAGTGAACATATTATTTAATAGAATTTCAGCTTCATCCGATGTTCTTTCCCTGAAAATAGAACTAGCACAACTATCCAGGTAATCTCTGGAAACATCGGTTAGTCCATTGTAAAAGATATCAAGTATTTCATTTTTCTTTAGAGGATGATCAGGCAAAGCATTAAGTAATTGGAGAAGCCTCCCCCAAGCTTGTGGAAGACTCTCTTCTTCAATTTGCACAAAATTATATATATCCCTTAAAGTAGCTTGTTTCTTATGAGTAGGGAAATATTTAGCAGAGAAGTAGTAAATCATATCCTGGGGACTACGCACACAACCAGGATCAAGAGAATTAAACCATATCTTAGCATCACCCTTTAATGAGAACGGAAATATTTTAAGGATATAAAAGTAGCGAGTTCTCTCATCGTTAGTGAACAGGGTGGCTATATCATTTAATTTAGTAAGATGTGCCACAACAGTTTCAGATTCATAGCCATAAAAAGGATCAAATTCAACCAAAGTAATTATACCAGGATCAACAAAGAATTCATAATCCTTATCAGTAACACAGATAGGTGAAGTAGCAAAAGCAGGGTCAGGTTTCATTCTAGCATTAAGGGATTACTGCTTCCATTTAGCTAATAACCTCTTTAGATCATATCTATCATTGCAAGCTAAAATAGCTCTAGTAGCTTCTTCATCCATAACATAACCCTCAGTAACAACAGGCAATTCATATTTATTAGGGAAGAGTCTTCATCATCACTTTCATCAATATTATCAGTTTCAATAATTTCATTCTCTCTAGCCCTAGCAAGTTGTTCATCAATAAATTCACCAAGTGGCATAGTAGTATCAAGCATAGAAGTAGTTTCATCATAAGTATCATGCATAGCAGAAGTGGCATCATCAATAACATGCGACATATCAGAATGAATAGCAGAAGCAAGTTTAGGTGTCGCAAGCTTACTCAAAACAGAAGGTGAATCAAGTGCTGAGCTAGATGGCAGTTCCTTACCTCCCCTCATAGTTAAGGGATAAATCTTGGTTCTTGGATCTTTTAGGTTCTTCATAATGATAAGAAGATATAAATCCCAAGTGACTCAAAGAATAGAGCTATGCTCCCCGGCAACGGCGCCAGAAAATAGTCTTGATAACCCACAAGTATAGGTGTCGGTGTCAAAACTGGCAGATCTCGGGTAGGGGGTCCCGAACTGTGCGTCTAAGGCAGATGGTAACAGGAGGCAGGGGACATGATGTTTTACCCAGGTTCGGGCCCTCTTGATGGAGGTAAAACCCTACGTCCTGCTTGATTTATTCTTGATGATATGAGTATTACAAGAGTTGATCTACCACGAGATCGGAGAGGCTAAACCCTAGAAGCTAGCCTATGGTATGATTGTATGTTGTATATCATCTATCGACTAGCCTGGCCTCGGTTTATATAATGCACCAGAGGCCTAGAATAACAAGAGTCCTAGCCGAATACGCCGGTGGGGAGGAGTCCTTGTCTTGATCGCCAAGTCTTGTGGAATCTTCCTTGTATGCGACAGCTGTCCGAACTGGCCCATGAGTATACGGTCACGGGGGTCCTCGGCCTAATCTAACAGATCGGGAGATGACGTGTTGAGTACCCCCTAGTCCAGGACACCGTCGGTAGCCCCCTGAACCAGTCTTCAAGTTAGGGAAGCTCCTCGATTCTTCTGAACTGTTCTTCATCTTCGGTTGTCGGTCTTGAAAACTAGTTCAACAAATCTTCTCATCTTCGATCTTGAGGATCGCCGAAATGCATTCGACGAGTTTACATGTCGGGTATCCGAGGAGCCCCTTTAAGTTTCCGGCCTTTACCAATGCCTGGTTATTTCTATGCCACACCTCGGGTTTGAAGTTGTTCCCGGGAGGCAGTGTCCTCTTGCGTCCGAGCTCCAACGCCGGACTGCATTCGAGGTATCTTTTGCAGCCGAGCACCAATGTCGGACTGCTTTCCGAGCTCCAATGCCAGAATGTGTCCGAGCTCAAATGCCGGACTATATCCGAGGTGTTATATCACCTTGGTTCAAAAAAGTTGAAGGAGTTTGACCGAGCTTAATGCTGGAAATGCCCTCTATGGAGCCAGCCACTAGCGCCCGAGCTTTATGCCGGACTGCTTCCGAGGTGGTGCACCACCCCGACCGCGCGCTGATTTATTGTGAATATTTTTTATTGGTGCAATTTATTCTCTGCCGAGATATATAGCCAGTAGCCCTCAAGGTGTGTATCGGTCTAAAACCCGAGATGCACCTGAAGGATGACGTAAGACCGTTGATCCCAGTAGCCGCTGAGACTCAGGTTGATTTGCAAAATTGGCCTGAGGATCAAGTCCTAGCTCGGTAGAATACTTCGGGACACAAAAAGCGGCATGCTCAGTCCTCGAGACTCAGGTTGGGTGCGGCCGACCAACCTGAGGATCAAAATCTCATCGGCAACTGTATTGCACTTAAAATTTTCTGCATTGAACAGGCAATGCAGTAGCCCCCGAGACACTGGTCGGGTGGCAACACCAGATCAGGGGATCGATACGCCCCTTTAATATTTGTAAATAATAAGCCCGAAGCCCAGTAGCCCTCGAGCCTTAATGCGGGCATGGGTGACCGAATTAAGGATCGATATCCAGAGTAAAATCACAAATTATGTGTAATGATTCTATGTATCCAAGTACTTTACATCATTAATGCTCGGATCCGCATTGTACAAAACTTTGTTGACTGACCATCGGCTTCCACCTCCTCGGCCCGTAGCCGAGGAGTGTTTGTCCTACTTTATAAAGCCTTTATGAGGGCAAAGATTTACGACAAACAAGGCAATCTGGCCATACAGTTTTATAAACAAAGGTACACAGAGAGATATGTTATGTTACTGTTTAACATAAGAAATGTTTTCCAAAGAAAATAGTCCCGCTATCGGTTCCTTTCTTTGGGTTGTCATGCTAAGCATGATTATGAAACCTCAGCTCTAATGTAAGAGCAAAATATTGAGGATTTAGTTTGGGAGGCCAGTTACTAGCCCCCGGTAGTGTTCGCCGATAGTCGAGGTCAAGCCGTAAACACTTCGGCCAATGTTATGAATGGCCAGTCATTTAACACCGTCATCGGATTGCTGACCAGTTTACGCTTATTGTGACAGTCAGTTTTCGGCTTTCTCCACTGAGGTGCTTAACCATGTGAGCTGGAAGCACAATCACAGTGGTTCTCCCTTTGCACACCTAGCCGAACAAAGCGGAACGTAGGAGGCAAGCGCAGGAGCCGGGAAACCCAACTATTGACCGAAGACACAATTCGAAACCAATGCATATATAGCAATATCCGAGAATGTTTTTGCCGAATCCCCAAAGGTGTCCGGCGCTACATTGCGAGACTAATGCTGGAAACGCACAAATAGTTTAAAAGTGCCAAAAAGCTTGGAAAGCCAAAAAACGTCAGTAAAAACATGACGTCCGAACAAGATCAAGTGTTCGGTGCCAATCCGAAAATTGGAAGAGAAAGAAAAGATTGTGCTTCTGTCGTGTTTTGACAACGACCAAGAAGAAAACACATTTACATCTCATATATAAATTTTAAGAGCCCCCAAGTGACTTGGGTAAGAATTTTATGTATAATGATTGTATGTACCGAAGTACTTATATCATATCTTTGTTCAACCGAACTTTAAACGCGTCTTAACCGACCGTCGGCTTCTCCCTCTTCGATCAAGGACCGAAAAGTGTTATGTACTCCACCTGTCGAGGATATCGACAACGTTTCCGATAACCAGGCAACTGGGCCATAAGGCTGTAACAGACAGAGCACGCTCAGGGAACTTATGCTATATTACAGACAAAGTGTAAGAAGCATCTTCGAAGAAAATAGTACCCCCACTGATACCTTTCCTCGGTGCTCATTATTGCTATGAGACTTGTGCAATAGATTTTTTGTACTCATGAGTTCCGTTGTGTGCTGACCATGATTGAAAACAATAAGAGCGCTAGCTTTCGGCTTCTCCCAGTCTGAGGTCAGAGCTCGGAGGACCCGGTCGTGACAATCGCAGAGGTGCTCCCTTTACTCCCTAGCCGAACAATCGAGAACGTAGGGGTAAGCACAGGAGCCAGGCAACCCAGCTTGCAAATCGCTTAAGTCAATATGGTGCATATTGTGGCGTAATACACGAACAAGGAACGAAGCCGTACAAGTATAATCATATGCAAGAGGAAAAAGCTTCATGAAGGAAGCCCCCAAGTAAACGGGGTATTTGAATTTGCATGCCACAAACAAAGTTTTGACAAGGAGATTTTCTACAAGCAACTTTTGCCAAAAAAGTATAATGAGCTTGATGCAGGATAAGGTTCCATCCCCCAAGCCGGTCCCGAGGTGGCGGAGTGGAGAGCTCGACACGCCGAAGTGGTGACATAGCACGGTCAATGCAGGCCGGCAGAGTGATGCCGAAGTCCCCGGATCATTTTCCTGTGCATAAAAAATAGTGCAAACCGGAGATAATAGTAATAATAATAATTAAAAAAAAATCGTTGCATAATAAATAATTTATGCAAAGTGAGTAATAAAAGAAATATGACCTGGCGCCGAAGTCAATGTTGATGCATGGGCGTCGACGTGATGCGGTAAAGGCGTGGCGAAGCCTGAATTCACAGGTCGGTCCGAATTCCGGATGCGGCGTTCGCCGGACTATGTACGGAAACTAACCGAACTACCATGCAACCGTCGTTAATGCGGCCATCATTTGATAGACCTGTGTACAGATGATGGACAAACCAGAGTAATAATTCCTTGGGAAAAATGAACCCAAACAAGCAAAAAATACTAGGATCAATAGCACCTGGTTTATTTGTTGTAGCAATCCGAAGAAAGGTGATTCCCAAAATTGGGACTCGATCCGCACACCCATTGCCTGATGGGCGATAAAGCGACGACAAGGCGATGCTGGAAAAGGTTGGCTCGCCGAGGCAAAGCCCTCGGCCTAGATAACGTGACGGAGCTGGTCGGCTAGAGACGCCGAAGTCCCCGGAGTAGGTTGATGAAGAGATGGCGAAGCCCCCGGTCCAGCCGAGATGTCGAAGCCTCGATGTCAGCCGATGAGTCGAAGTAGGTCGGCGTGATGGACACCGGCTTGAAGAAGCAATAGTGCGGCCGTGCCGATGCAGGTCATGACATGGTCAATGTCGGCTTGATGAAATGACCGTGCGGCGATGTTGGTGATGATTTTTCCTTCGCGATGCCAAACTCTTGTTCGGCTTGCCGAGATGAAGATCCGAAGAAGTTGAGCTCGGCTCAATAAAGTGACGATGCATCTAGCAGGTCGGTAGTCTTGGAGCAGTATTGCCGGGCTGGTCTGACACCAGTATGATGATGAAGATGACCTCAGGGGAGGCTTAAAATTTTACGGGCACATGTTTAAAAACGACGCACAATACCCTAGAAGAAAATTCCTCTAAAAAGGTTGTCCAATATCACGTTCATAAAGAAACATGAATTCGGGTCGGATCCGTATTCGCGCAGAAAACGGATCCAAGCATTGGTCCACTCATCGGAAGGTTCCCGGAGTTTGAACCGTCGGATCGAGCTGAAATTTGGAGGGGTGGTAGATATGGGAATTCCTCAGTAGATGGACGGTTGGATCTTCCAAAGGACCACCGAGCTGGGCTCTGGAGACCACGCCCTAAACTCATCCAGATTCACGTCCAGATTTGACAGGGCTCCGGTATATCGTAGATTGCCGGAGATTCCTCATCAGAACTCGACGGAATTTTGCATGGTTGTTGTAGACTCAATTCCGCACAATTCCACCGAAGGGATCGTCAAAGCGATGCTCTAAGAGGTGGTGGCAGTGGATACAAGTTCGCTGTTCGGAAAAACAACACGGTCGCCCGAGGGCAATGTTGACGTTGAGCCCCCGAGCTCCATGGATGATTCCTCCATGATCTTGATAGAGATCGGAGTTGATGTTGAAGAAGGGCCTTGTCCGAACATGACGATCAGAGATGGAGTACGGTCCTCGGTCGAGCCAAGGTGACCAGTCGAGCCGGTGACGAAGACGCCGGCATCGTAGTTGACCTGCAGACGAGCCATCGATCCTTTTGCCGATCACACAGCGGAACTCTCAATGAAAGCACCAATGTCGGTGTCAAAACCGCCAGATCTCGGATAGGGGGTCCCGAACTGTGCATCTAAGGCGGATGGTAACAGGAGGCAGGGGACACGATATTTTACCCAGGTTTGGGCCCTCTTAATGGAGGTAAAACCCTACGTCCTGCTTGATTTATTCTTGATGATATGAGTATTACAAGAGTTGATCTACCACGAGATCAGAGAGGCTAAACCCTAGAAGCCTATGGTATGATTGTATGTTGTATATCATCTATCGACTAGCCTGGCCTCGGTTTATATAATGCACCAGAGGCCTAGAATAACAAGAGTCCTAGCCGAATACGCCAGTGGGGAGGAGTCCTTGTCTTGATCGCCAAGTCTCGTGGAATCTCCCTTGTATGTGGCAGCTGTCCGAACTGGCCCATGAGTATACGACCACGGGGGTCCTCGGCCCAATCTAACAGATCGGGAGATGACGTGTTGAGTACCCCCTAGTCCAGGACACCGTCAATAGGGGATCGCAACAGTTTTCGAGGGTAGAGCATTCAACCCAAATTTATTGATTCGACACAAGGGGAGGCAAAGAATATTCTCAAGTATTTGCAGCTGAGTTGTCAATTCAACCACACCTGGAAACTTAATATCTGCAGCAAAGTATTTAGTAGCCAAGTAATATGATAGTAGTGGTAACGAGAGCAAAAGGTAATGATAACAAAAGTAATGTTTTTGGTGTTTTGTATTGATTATAGCAATAACAATGGAAAAGTAAATAAGCGAAGATCAATATATGGAAAGCTCGTAGGCAATGGATCGGTGATAGAGAATTATGCCGGATGCGGTTCATCATGTAACAGTCATAACCTAGGGTGACACAGAACTATCTCCAATTCATCAATGTAATGTAGGCATGTATTCCGAATATAGTCATACGTGCTTATGGAAAAGAACTTGCATGACATCTTTTGTCCTACCCTCCCGTGGCAGCGGGGTCCTAGCGGAAACTAAGGGATATTAAGGCCTCCTTTTAATAGAGTACCGGACCAAAGCATTAACACATAGTGAATACATGAACTCCTCAAACTACGGTCATCACTGGGAGTGGTCCTGATTATTGTCACTTCGGGGTTGCCCGATCATAACACATAGTAGGTGACTATAGACTTGCAAGATAGGATCAAGAACTCTCATATATTGATGAAAACATAATAGGTTCAGATCTGAAATCATGGCACTCGGGCCCTAGTGACAAGCATTAAGCATAGCAAAGTCATAGCAACATCAATCTCAGAACATAGTGGATACTAGGGATCAAACCCTAACAAAACTAACTCGATTACATGATAAATCTCATCCAACCCATCACCGTCCAGCAAGCCTATGATGGAATTACTCACGCACGGCGGTGATCATCATGAAATTGGTGATGGAGGATGGTTGATGATGACGACGGCGACGGATTCCCCTCTCGGAGCCTCGAACGGACTCCAGATCAGTCCTCCCGAGAGGTTTTAGGGTTTGGCGGCGGCTCCGTATCGTAAAACGCGATGAATCCTTCTCCTTGATTTTTTTCTCCCCGAATGTGAATATATAGAGTTGGAGTTGAGGTCGGAGGAGCTCCAGGGGGCCCACGAGGTAGGGGGCATGCCCTGGGGGGGGGGCAGGCGCGCCCCACCCTTGTGGCTAGGGTGTGGGCCCCCTGGTCTTGATCTTTTGCCAGTATTTTTTATTATTTCCAAAAAGATGCTCCGTGGAGTTTCAGGTCATTCCGAGATCTTTTGTTTCTGCACATAAATAATACCATGGCAATTCTGCTGAAAACAGCGTCAGTCCGGGTTAGTTCCATTCAAATCATGCAAGTTAGAGTCCAAAATAAGGGCAAAAGTGTTTGGAAAAGTAGATACGATGGAGACGTATCAGGAGGCATCGGCCCACGTGCGTGTGTGCGAGCAGCGGTTGGTGAGCGAAGCGCTCGATCTGGAGCAGGGAAAGCAAAGGCCGGCGATGCAGACGACAGTCAACGGCGCCACTGGACGCGGGACTACAACGTGGCAACAGGAACTTGGATAGGGTCGGGGAAGGGATCTCCCATGGTGGCGGAGCTCAAGATTAGCGGTGGTGGGGTCCTGCTGGAGCTCGTCGGAGGTGGGGCACCGCGAGTCGAGGCGGATCCGGCCGGGGTGGCGCGCTTCGGCGAAGAGCGGCGGCGAGGAAAGACTGGGATGGAGAACCCGGTCGAGGACGACGCGGCGAAGCTCGGCGGCCAGGGTTCCTGCTGATTGCTGCGAGAGGAGAGATACGGGAAGGTAGATCAGCACAGGAGGGAGGGAAGATACACGAGGGAGAAGGCTAGGGAACGGCGCAGAGTCCCTGGATGAGGCGCTTGGCATGGCGGGCTTCGGGAGCTCGCTGCTACCTCTTGAGCATGCGTTGGTTTTCCCTTGAAGAGGAAATGGTGATGCAGCAAAGCAGCATAAGTATTTCCCTCAGTTTTTGAGAACCAAGGTATCAATCTAGTAGGAGACCACGCGCGAGTCACCTCGTACCTACACAAACAAATAAGAACCTCGCAACCAACACGACAAAGGGGTTATCAATCCCTTCACAGCCACTTGCAAGAGTGAGATCTGATAGAGATAATAATAATAAGATAAATATTTTTGGTATTTTTATGATATAAATTGAAAGTAAAGATTGCAAAATAAAATAGATTGGAAACTTGTATGATGAAAATAGACCCGGGGGCCATAGGTTTCACTAGTGGCTTCTCTCAAGATAGCATAAGTATTACTGTGGGTAAACAAATTACTGTCGAGCAATTGATAGAATTGAGCATAGTTATGAGAATATCTAGGTATGATCATGTATATAGGCATCACGTCCGTGACAAGTAGACCGACTCCTGCCTGCATCTACTACTATTACTCCACACATCGACCGCTATCCATCATGCATCTAGAGTATTAAGTTCATAAGAACGGAGTAACGCTTTAAGCAAGATGACATGATGTAGAGGGATAAACTCATGCAATATGATATAAACCCCATCTTTTTTATCCTCGATGGCAACAATACAATACGTGTCATTTCCCTTTCTGTCACAGGGATCAAGCACCGCAAGATTGAACCCAAAGCTAAGCACTTCTCCCATTGCAAGAAAGATCAATCTAGTAGGCCAAACCAAACTGATAATTCGAAGAGACTTGCAAAGATAACCAATCATACATAAAAGAATTCAGAGAAGATTCAAATATTGTTCATAGATAGTCTTGATTATAAACCCACAATTCATCGGATCTCGACAAACACACCGCAAAATAAGATTACATCGAATAGATCTCTAAGAGAATCAAGGAGAACTTTGTATTGAGATCCAAAGAGAGAGAAGAAGCCATCTAGCTAATAACTGTGGACCTGAAGGTCTGAGGTAAACTACTCACACATCATCAGAGGGGCCATGGAGTTGATGTAGAGGCCCTCCGTGATCAATGCCCCCTCCGGCGGAGCTCTGGAAAAGGCCCCAAGATGGGATCTCTTGGGTACAGAAGGTTACGGCGATGGAAATAGGGTTTCATGGTGCTCCTGGATGTTTTCAGGGTACATAGGTATATATAGGAGGAATAAGTAGGTCGGTGGAGCCACGAGGGGCCCACGAGGGGGGAGGGCGTGCCCAGGGGGGTAGGCGTGCCCCCTGCCTCGTGGTCTCCTCGTTGGTTGCTTGACATCCACTCCAAGTCCTTTGGATCACGTTTGTTCCAAAAATCACACTCCTGAAGGTTTCATTCCGTTTGGACTCCGTTTGATATTTCTTTGCCGCGAAACATTGAAATAGGCAAAACAACAGCAATTTGGGTTGGGCCTCCGGTTAATAGGTTAGTCCCAAAAATAATATAAAAGTGTATAAATAAGCCCATTAAACATCCAAAATAGAATATATAATAGCATGGAACAATAAAAAGTTATAGATACGTTGGAGACATATCAAGCATCCCCAAGCTTAATTACTGCTCGTCCCTGAGTAGGTAAATGATAAAAACAGAATTTTTGATGTGGAATGCTTTCTAGAATATATTTTTCTCTATTGTGGCATGAATGTTCAGTTCCAAAAGATTCAAGATAAAAGTTTATTGTTGACATAAAAATAGTAATACTCCAAGTATGCTAATCAAGCAATTATGTCTTATCAAAATACCATAGCCAAAGAAAACTTATCCCTACAAAGTCATATAGTTTGTCCATGCTTCATTTTCGTCACACAAAATTCTCTCATTATGCACAACCCTGATGACAAGCCAAGCAATTGTTTCATACTTAGCCTTTTCAAACTCTTTCAACTTTTACGCAATATATGAGCACGAGCCATGGACATAGCACTATGGGTGGAATATAATATGATGATTGAGGTTGTGTGAGAAGGAAAAACGGGAGAAAGTCTCACATTGATGCGGCTAATCAATGGGCTATGGAGATGCCCACCGATTGATGTCAATGCAAGGAGTAGGGATTGCCATGCAACGGATGCACTAGAGCTATAAATATATGAAAGCTCATCAAAGAATCTAAGTGGGTGTGCATCCAACTCGCTTGCTCACGAAGACCTAGGGCATTTGAGGAAGCCCATCATTGGAATATACAAGCCAAGTTCTATAATGAAAAATTCCCACTAGTAAATGAAAGTGACAAAACAAGAGACTCCCTATCATGAAGAACATGGAGCTACTTTGAAGCACAAGTGTGAAAAAGGATAGTAACATTGTCCCTTCTCTCTTTTTCTCTCTTTTTTTATTTGGGCCTTCTTTCCTTTTTTGGCCTCTTTTCTCTCTTTTTTTATTTTTTTATTTTTCGTCCGGAGTCTCATCCCGACTTATGGGGGAATCATAGTCTCCATCATCCTTTCCTCACTGGGACAATGCTCTAATAATGATGATCATCACACTTGTTTTTACTTACAACTCAAGAATTACAACTCAATACTTAGAACAAAATATGACTCTATGTGAATGCCTCCGGCGGTGTACCGGGATATGCAATGAATCAAGAATGACATGTATGAAAAATTATGAACGGTGGCTTTGCCACAAATACGATGTCAACTACATGATCATGCATGGCAATATGACAATGATGAAGCATGTCATAATAAATGGAATGGTGGAAAGTTGCATGGCAATATATCTCGGAATGGCTATGGAAATGCCATAATAGGAAGGTATGGTGGTTGTTTTGAGGAAGATATAAGGAGGCTTATGTGTGATAGAGCGTACCATATCACAGGGTTTGGATGCACCGGCGAAGTTTGCACCAACTCTCAAGGTGAGAAAGGGCAATGCACAGTACCGAAGAGGCTAGCAATGATGGAAGGGTGGGAGTGCGTATAATCCATGGACTCAACATTAGTCAAAAAAGAACTCACATACTTATTGCAAAAATCTACAAGTCATCAAAACCAAGCACTACGCGCATGCTCCTAGGGGGATAGATTGGTAGGAAAAGACCATCGCTCGTCCCCGACCGCCACTCATAAGGAAAGCAATCAAAGAACACCCCATGCTTCAAATTTGTCAAATAATGTTTACCATACGTGCATGCTACGGGACTTGCCAACTTCAACACAAGTATTCATCAATTTCACAATTACTCAACTAGCACACCTCTAATATTACCGCCTTTATATCTCAAAACAATCTATCAAGCATCCAACTTCTCTTAGCATTTAAAATTTATAACCAAAGTGAATTACCATGCTGTTCTAAGGGACTCTCAAAATGATATAAGCGAAGCACATAGAGTATTCTAATAAATACCAATTCATGTGTGTCTCTCCCAAAAGGTGTGTACAGCAGGGATGATTGTGGTAAACTAAAAAGCAAAGACTCAAATCATACAAGATGCTCCAAGCAAAACACATATCATGTGGCGAATAAAAATATAGCTCTAAGTAAAGTTACCGATGGACGAAGACGAAAGAGGGGATGCCTTCCGGGGCATCCCCAAGCTTTGGATTTTGGTTGTCCTTGGATTTTACCTTGGGGTGCCTTGGGAATCCCAAAGCATAGGCTATTTCCACTCCTTGTTCCATAATCCATCAAATCTTTACCCAAAACTTGAAAACTTCACAACACAAAACTTAAAAGAAAATCTTCGTGAGCTCCGTTAGTAAAAGAAAACAAACCACCACTTCAAGGTACTGTAATGAACTCATTATTTATTTATATTGGTGTTAAACCTACTGTATTCCAACTTTTATATGGTTCATAAACTCTATTACTAGCCATAGATTCATCAAAATAAGCAAACAACGCACGAAAAACAGAATCTGTCAAAAACAGAATAGTCTGTAGTAATCTGTAGGTTACGAATACTTATGTAACCCCAAAAATTCTAAAATAAATTTATGACGTGAGTAATTTATCTATTAATTATCTGCAAAAATAATTAACTAAATATCACTCTCCAGTAAAAAATGGTAGCAATTCTCGTGAGCGCTAAAGTTTCTGTTTTTTACAGCAAGATCAAAAAGACTTCCCCAAGTCCTCCCAAAGGTTCTACTTGGCACAAACATTAATTAAACACAAAAACAATAAAAAAACAGAGGCTAGATAAATTATTTATTACTAAACAGTAACAAAAATCAAGGAATAAAAATAAAATTGGGTTGCCTCCCAACAAGCGCTATCGTTTAATGCCCCTAGGTAGGCATAAAAGCGAGGATAGATCTAGGTATTGCTATCTTTGGTAGGCAATCCATAAGTGGCTCTCATAATAGATTCATATGGTAATTTAATTTTCTTTCTAGGTAAGTGTTCCATACCCTTCCTTAATGGAAATTGGAACCTAATATTCCCTTCCTTCATATCAATAATTGCACCAATCGTTCTAAGGAAAGGTCTACCAAGAATAATAGGACATGTAGGATTGCAATCTATATCAAGAACAATGAAATCTACGGGCACATAATTAATTTTTGCAACAATAAGAACATCATTAATGCTTCCCATAGGGTTCTTAATGGTGGAATCCGCAAGATGCAAGTTTAAAGAACAATCATCAAATTCACGGAAACCTAGCAAATCACACAAAGTTTTAGGAATCATGGAAACACTAGCACCCAAATCACATAAAGCAAAACATTCATGATCTTTAATCTTAATTTTAATAGTAGGTTCCCACTCATCATAAAGTTTTCTAGGGATAGAAACTGTGAACTCAAGTTTTTTTTTCATAAGATTGTATTAAAGCATCAACAATATGTTTAGTAAAAGCTTTATTTTGACTATAAGCATGAGAAGAATTTAGCACGGATTGCAACAAGGAAATACAATCTATCAAAGAGAAATTATCATAATTAAATTCCTTGAAATCCAAGATAGTGGGTTCATTGCTATTTAAAGTGTTGACCTCTCCAATCCCACATTTATCAATTTTTGCATCAAGATCTAAAAACTCCGAATCATTGGGACGCCTTCTAACTGAAGTTGACTCATCTCCAGTCCCATCATTATCAAGATTCATATTGCAAAACAAAGATTTAATAGGGGACACATCAATAACTTTTAGATCTTCATCATTATTATCATGGAAACTAGAAGAACACGCTTTCACAAAGCAATCTTTTTTTGCACGCATCCTAGCGGTTCTTTCTTTGCACTCATCAATGGAAATTCTCATAGCTTTGAGAGACTCATTGATATCATGCTTATGTGGAATAGATATAAGTTTCAAAGAATCAACATCAAGAGAAATTATATCCACGTTACTAGCCAACTCATCAATGTTAGATAATTTTTCTTCAATCAAAGCATTAAAACTCTTTTGCGAACTAATAAATTCTTTAATATTAGATTCAAAATCAGAGGGCATCTTATTATAATTTCCATAAGAATTGTTGTAGGAATTACCATAATTATTAGAGGAATTACTAAGAAACGGCCTAGGATTAAAATTACCTCTATACGTGTTATTACCAAAATTGTTCCTAGCAACAAAATTCACATCCATAGATTCATTATTATTCTCAACCAAAGTAGACAAAGGCATATCATTGGGATCAGTAGGAGTACTCTTATTAGCAAACAATTTCATAAGTTCATCCATCTTTCCACTCAAAACATTAATCTCTTCAATTGCATGCACCTTTTTACTAGTAGATGTTTTAGTGTGCCATTGAGAATAATTAACCATAATATTATCCAGGAGTTCGATAGCTTCTCCTAAAGTGATTTCCATAAAAATGCCTCCCGTGGCCGAATCTAAAAGATTTCTAGAAGCAAAATTCAATCCGGCATAAATTTTTTGTATAATCACCCATAAATTCAAACCATGTGTAGGGCAATTACGTATCATTAATTTCATCCTCTCCCAAGATTGTGCAACATGCTCTTGATCAAGTTGCTTAAAATTCATAATATCGTTTTTTGACCTTGAAAACAGCAGGAGAGGCTCCTACTGTGTTGCATTAAAATAAAATGGAGATACATCATATGTACATACTCTTGAGGGAAAGCCCTCAAAAAGGGGGGGGGGAGAATGAAAAGAGTCGACTGGGGGAAACTAATACAAGTAGTGGGTGACTAAAAAGATCAGTGGAGAGGATTAAATTACAAAGCTAGGGAAAATAAAGTAATATAGTCCCAATGAGTTTTTTTAACTCTAAATTTGAGCCAGAGGAGGTCCTCCTTGGTTCTCCCTCTCCAAGCTGCCAAAGAAGGTGGTATCTGCCTGAAAATAAAGTTGTTCCTTTCCTTCCAAATATTCCAGGCCACAATCCCCACAAATTCAAAGAAAAGTTCCCTGTTAAAAGAACATCTGGCAGCTTGGATGGCTTCTATTCTGGAGAGGTTCAAGTTCCAAACAATCCCCACTTTCTGCCAACAAGAAGAGCTGAAGGGGCACGTGAAAATTAAATGCTCAATAGTTTCTTCCACCCCAGTGCTACAAAGGACGTAGTTAAATCCTTCATTAACGTTAAAGTGACGTCTTCTGAGCATGTTCCTAGTATTTAATCTGTCTGCCAGCAAAAACCACATAAATACCTTAAGTTTCATATGCAGTTTTGATTTCCAAATCCAAGCAAAAGGAGGAGGCGCCACAATGTCCTTATGACAATGCTCATAGAATTGTTTTGGGAAAATACACTTGCCCCTAGACATAGTTCCAAGAGTTCGCTGCATCCGAGTGATTGAGGCTTTCCGGTTTGAAAGAAAGCACTAATTGAAGTTCCTCGAACGCTTCTGGTGATAGGGGGATGTGAAACATGTCGGACCAATCATTAGAAGCATAGAACTCTGCCACCGAGAAGTCCTCATTAATGACAAAAGAAAAGAGGCATGCAAAACGATCTGCCAGAAGAACCTCATGCCATTTGTCATGCCACATGGCAATATTTTTACCATTACCAACCAACGGGGAAGATATACCTATGAAAATTGACATTAGCTTGCAGATTTGCTTCCACCAAAAAGAACCACAAATCGAGGACACGTGAGGCACATAATTCAAGTAGTAAGAGTCCCATATGAGTCTGACCCAAGGCAGCTCGGCCCTGTTATAGAATTTATCAAGGAATTTGAGCAGGAGACCCTGATTCTGGACTTTGATATTAACAACACCCAGGCCCCCATGCTCCTTGGGGCAGCAAACTCTTTGCCAAGCAACCAAACAGTTATAAGATTCACCTTGTTCATTCTTCTTGGTCCAAACAAATCTTCGTCTCACCTTATCAAAGTAATTTATAAAACCAACATTTAGCTGCAACGTGCACATAGCAAAATTGATCATGGAAGTAGCCGCAGAGTTGACCAAAGTTATCCTAGAAGCATGACAAAGGAGCGAGCATGTGCTGGACAATCTTATCTCAACTCAATCCACAAGAGGCAATAGATCTGTCATAGTAGGCTTGGTGGTGCCGAGTGGGAGGCCAAGGTAGGTAAAAGGCATTTTACCTATCTTGCAACCAAACTCAGCAGCAAGATCGGCAGCAACAGATGGGTCAACATTAATTGGCACCAAAATAGACTTTTGGAAATTAATTTTCAGACCCGAGGAGAGAGCAAAATCTTGGAGGATTTTATTAAGGTGGAGTAGTTGCTCCTTGCAAGCCGGGAGAATAATGATTGTATCACCAGCGTATTGAATGATTGGGAATTTACCCTATCTTGGGATTGGCAGGCTCAGATTTCCTTTAGTAAACTCATCATTAATCACATATTGCAATAACTCCACCACTAAGACAAACAATAAAGGCGACACCGGGTCGCCTTGACGGACTCCTCTTTTTCACTGAATTTTTTTACCAGGAATAGAGTTCAGGAGCATCGAGGAATGGCCAGAGGCTAGTAATAATCTGACCCACTGAATCCATTTATTATCAAACCCCAACTTTTCCATCATGGAAAAAATCAAATCGTGCTCGACTAAATCAAAGGCTTCTCCGAAATCGAGCTTTAGGAGAACAATTTCTCTATCAGAATGCTCACATTGGTGAATATATTCGAACGCCCAAGCTAAACAATCCTGAATGGATTTACCCTTAATAAATCCATACTGATTCTCATGAACGATTTTGAGGATAACTTTTTGAAGACGATCGGCTAGCAGCTTAGTCAACAATTTAAGACACTAGTTAAGCAACAAAATGGGACGAAAATCATTCACCATTGTAGGTTTTAACTTTTTAGGTATGAGGGTGATTAAGGACGAATTGAGACAGTCCAAAGAGATTCTGCCTTCCCAAAAGCTCTGACATAGGTCATAAAAATCATACTTGACTATCTCCCAACATGATTTCAAAAAACACCCATTAAAACCGTCCGGTACCGGTGCTTTGTCAACAGGAAGATGCTTAACTGCCTTATCAATTTCATCATGAGAAAAAGGTCAAGATAGATCAGAAAGATCAACATTGGCCGAAACAAGAGCATCCAGATTGAACTTCATCTCAATTGGAACAGAAACTCCCAATCTATCTCGGAAAGCATGAAAAAGAACAGGAGCTTTGCTGTCATGATCCTCCAGCACCACCTCGTTTTCTAGAGTCAGAGCGGCAATGGAATTGAATCTATGTCTTTCCGTGGCCATCCGTTGAAAGAACTTAGTGTTTTCAGCCCCAAACTTGATGTAATGAATAGTACACCTTTTTCGCCAGTATTGCTGCTTGTAATCTTGGAGACGGATAATATGAGCTTTGAGAATTTGTCTGAAATTCCATTCATGAATAACTAGTTGACGTTTCTCCTCAATGCCGTCCAAGAGTTTCAGAGCTTTTTCTGAGTTTTCAAGCAGAAAAGAGAGACGCGAGAGGGCCTTACTCCACTGACGCAAGGCGTGAGCAAGCGCTTTAAGCTTACCATTAATTCGTCTGGCGGGATCAGCAATCTGAACTGAAGACGCCCACGAGTTCATGACCACATATTTGAAACCCGGGTGAGAGATCCAGAAATTTTCAAAGCAGAAAAGTTTGGATCTAGCAAAATTGGATTGGACAGAGAAAAGGCATGGAACATGATCAGAAACTGGTCTCGCAAGCGATCTAACCATCGTATTTGGATAAGAGGAGGTCCAATGGTTCGACGTGAGAAACCAATCCAGTTGCTCTAAAAGGGGCTCCTGCTGCATATTACTCCATGTAAACGTAGCACCACAAAGAGGAATTTCCACCAAACTTTGGGATCTGATGATATCATTGAAAGTAATCATATCCACCAAGTCCCCTCCAGGACGGTTTCTATTTGTTGGCGAACGTATGAAGTTAAAGTCACCCATAAGCACCCAATCCCCCGAAGTGCCAATTTGCACATCATATAGCCATGAGACAAAATTTAAACGTTCTTCTCCTATACATGGACCATAGATATTCGCAAGGGTCCAAGCGTGAGACGAGTGCATGGACTTAAATGAGATTACTAAAGCCCATTGCGCTGAGAAACATACTAAACCAGAAAATCTTGCACTATTCCAAATAACCAGAAGCCCACCCGTGGCACCTATGGAGGGAACGAACGCAAACTTATCGAAACGTTTCGGGCAAAACTTACGCAAATAGGAATGATCGAAATGCTCATGTTTTGTCTCCTGAAGACAAATTATCGAGCACCCCGAATTATCAATGTGAGAACACAGTGCCAAATGCTTTTCATCGAAGCCAATACCACGCACATTCCAACAGATAATATTCCATGAGCTAGCAGCATGATTCATACCAAAATAAGGTTCAGAAACTCACACTTGGAATAAAACCTAAGGAGAAATAAAATAAGCCTCACGCCACACAACCAGATAATAAAGGGGGGTCCTGAGTGCACAAACGCAAACATAAACAGATAAAAGCCTACGATGAAGAGAGGCAAAAGGCGCATCAAAGTGAAGAACTAAGGCATCAGATTCAGGGCAGATAATTATCCCTCGGAGCAAGCAGCTTGTCTTCAGAGAGCTTAGTCAGAGGAATGCCACGCTCCGCCGACCCCATCTGCTGAATAGTTGCAATCAAAAGAGGCACAGGAGTAGGACTGGGCACTGAAGCAGGAGCAGGATCAGGAACCGCCAGGACCAAAGCAGGAACAATTGCAGATTTGCGCTTACGAGAATCAAACGACATGTCCACCTTGAACCCACGATACATGTTATTGCGACTGCTTCTACGAACTTCAGATGTGATCAGCGGAGTTGCAGCCCTAGGCTTTCCTCCTCTCTTTTTCCCTTAATGAGCAACAGGTGCATAAGATAGGACAGTAGGGGATATGTCCGCGACCGAGGCACTGAATCGCCTATGATAGCAACATCATCAGAGAAAATTTATAATATCGTTTCTAAGAGAGATGATCTTAGCGGGAGGAAAATACTTAGATATAAAAGCATCTTTGCACTTATTCCATGAATCAATAATATTTTTAGGCAAAGACGAAAACCAAGCTTTAGCACGATCTCTAAGTGAAAACGGAAATAACTTAAGTTTAACAATATCATTATCCACATCTTTCTACTTTTGCATATCACACAAATCAAAAAAGTAGTTTAGATGGGTAGCGGCATATTCACTAGGAAGGCCAGAAAACGGATCTTTCATGACAAGATTCAGCAAAGCAGTATTAATCTCACAAGATTCAGCATCGGTAAGAGGAGCAATCAGAGTGCTAATAAAATCATTATTGTTGGTATTGGGAAAGTTACACAATTTAGTATTATCTTGAGCCATCGTGACAGGCAAGCAATCCAACACACAAGCAAACAAGAAACAAGCAAAAGAGGCAAACTGGAAAAGAGAAGGGGAACGAAAAAAGAGGGCGAATAAAACGGCAAGGGTGAAGTGGGGAAGAGGAAACCGAGAGGCAAATGGCAAGTAATGTAATGCGAAGGATAAGAGTTGTGATGGGTACTTGGTATGTCTTGACTTGGCATAGATATCCTCGGCAACGGCGCCAGAAATCCTTCTTGCTACCTCTTGAGCATGTGTTGGTTTTCCCTTGAAGAGGAAAGGGTGATGCAGCAATGCAGCGTAAGTATTTCCCTCAGTTTTTGAGAACCAAGGTATCAATCCAGTAGGAGACCACGCGCGAGTCACCTCGTACCTACACAAACAAATAAGAACCTCGCAACCAACGCGATAAAGGGGCTGTCAATCCCTTCACGGCCACTTGCAAGAGTGACATCTGATAGAGATAATAATAATACGATAAATATTTTTGGTATTTTTATGATATAAATTGAAATTAAAGATTGCAAAAGAAAATAGATTGGAAACTTGTATGATGAAAATAGACCCGGGGGCCATAGGTTTCACTAGTGGCTTCTCTCAAGAGAGCATAAGTATTACGGCGGGTGAACAAATTACTGTCGAGCAATTGATAGAATTGAGCATAATTATGAGAATATCTAGGTATGATCATGTATATAGGCATCACCTCCGTGACAAGTAGACCGTCTCCTGCCTGCATCTACTACTATTACTCCACACATCGACCGCTATCCAGCATGCATCTAGAGTATTAAGTTCATAAGAATGGAGTAACGCTTTAAGCAAGAAGACATGATGTAGAGGGATACACTCATGCAATATGAAATGATATAAACCCCATATTTTTATCCTCGATGGCAACAATACAATACGTGTCGTTTCCCTTTCTGTCACTTGGATCGAGCACCGCAAGATTGAACCCAAAGCTAAGCACTTCTCCCATTGCAAGAAAGATCAATCTAGTAGGCCAAACCAAACTGATAATTCAAAGAGACTTGCAAAGATAACCAATCATACATAAAAGAATTCAGAGAAGATTCAAATATTGTTCATAGATAGTCTTGATCATAAACCCACAATTCATCGGATCTCGACAAACACACCGCAAAAGAAGATTACATCGAATAGATCTCCAAGAGAATCAAGGAGAACTTTGTATTGAGATCCAAAGAGAGAGAAGAAGCCATCTAGCTAATAACTATGGACCCGAAGGTCTAAGGTAAACTACTCACACATCATTGGAGGGGCCATGGACCCTAGTAGAAAATTGAGCTTTAAAACCGGTTCATAAGGGCCTTTAGTGCCGGTTCCATAACCGACACTAAAGGGTGGGCACTAAAGGCCCCCCCCCCTTTAGTACCGGTTCGGCATGAACTGGCGCTAAAGTGCCACCACGTGGCATGAGCTCGCGCCCTGGTATGGGGAACTTTAGTACCGGTTGGTGTTACCAACCGGTACTAAAGGTTTTTTTGAATTTTTTTTGATTTTTCTAAATTATTTGATGATTTAGTCTCTAATCACCTCTCTTAATTGCTCAAGTGTGGATCACTCTTTCCAAATCGCCTAACTTCCCGGCCGGTCACCCATCCTCTCACTCCCCCAGCCTGAGAACGCTTAACTTCGGAGTTCTATTCCCCCTACATTCCAAGTCTGCACTTGTTGTTTTCCTGACAAATGTAAGCTGTCAATCCTATTAACCCTCAGCAGTTTAGCTTGAGCATTAGGTCACATGTTTCACCGTTTGAGTTTGAAACTATTATTCTAAAAAACAGTAATTATTTAGTAACACTAATATTTCTTGAATAAGTTTGACCATAGTTTGACCATAGTTTGACCATAGTTTGACCACAGTTTGACCATAGTTTGACCAGATTTGATCAAAATTCAAAAAATTGAAATAATTATTTAGTAACACTAATATTCTTGAATAATTATGTAGTAACATTAATACTTCTTGAATAAGTAGTTTGACCGGATTTAACCAATTTTTTTAAAAAAACTGAAATTTGACCATATCTTTTTTTCCTTTTGGAATTTGAGGATTCTAAAAAATTGCAAACAAGCCGTAGGCAGTCTCCATCGGATGCGGATTTTCGTGCTGAATTTTTTGATATATTATACGTTTTTTTCCAACATCGTATGCAAAAGTTATAACCGTTTTACATTTTCCCTACACTTTTTGCAAAACATGTCCAAATTTAAGTTTTCAAATTTTCCTAACTAGTAGATGTAGTAATATAACTACCTCTCGAAGGATTTTATTTTTTGAAGTTTTTATCATTTTCTTTTGATTTTTTCAAAATTGAAATGGCGATACACCAGGGGGGATAGAGTTTGAAAATTGGCCCCTTTAGTGTGGGTTCGTGGCACAAACCGGTACTATAGGTTAGACCTTTAGTACCGGTTTGTGTCACAAACCGGTACTAAAGGGGCTCGTGGGGACCCGGCCTAACGCCAGCCTGCCACTACCCCTTTAGTACCGGTTCGTGGCACGAACCGGTACTAATGCATATGGTGCCTTTAGTGCCGGGCCAACTTCAAACCCACACTAATGTGTCTCACATTAGGCCCTTTTTCTACTAGTGGGAGTTGATGTAGAGGCCCTCCGTGATCAATGCCCCCTCCGGCGGAGCTCCGAAAAAGGCCCCAAGATGGGATCTCTTGGGTACAGAAGGTTGCGGCAGTGGAAATAGGGTTTCGTGGTGCTCCTGGATGTTTTCAGGGTACATAGGTATATATAGGAGGAATGAGTAGGTCGGTGGAGCCACGAGGGGCCCACGAGGGGGAGGGTGCGCCCAGGGGGGTAGGTGTGCCCCCTGCCTCGTGGCATCCTTGTTGGTTGCTTGACGTCTACTCCAAGTCCTCTGGATCACGTTTGTTCCAAAAACCACACTCCCGAAGGTTTCATTCCGTTTGGACTCGGTTTGATATTCCTTTTTTGCGAAACACTGAAATAGGAAAAAACAACAATTTGGGATGGGACTCCTATTAATAGGTTAGTCCCAAAAATAATATAAAAGTGTATAAATAAGCCCATTAAGCATCCAAAATAGAATATATAATAGCATGGAACAATCAAAAATTATAGATACGTTGGAGACGTATCACTCGCCATCGAGCCTCCTGCTCGATCCGGAGGTGGGGGCTTGAGGGTGAGGGGAGAACAGGTGCTGCTGGTTGGTTCAATTTGGAAAACAAGGAAAGGGCTAGGTGGATTGGGAGGGGATCCCAAGGAGGATGGCGGCGCATGATGGGATGGATGGGACATCTCCTAAAAATTAGGGTTTGGTCTGATTATAAATAGGAAGGGGAACTAGATGCTGGCGATTTGGTCCCTCCGATGAAAATCGGTTGGTCGAGAATAAATAGCTTAGGAGAGTCCAACGAGAAACCGATGATGATTTAGGGATGTTTGGGGATGATCCGGATCCAACGGTCATGACTGCTCGAGTTGGGTTTGGGAAGTTTCGGACACGCACGCAAAGGGGGTTAGGTGGTCACGGTCAAGAGGGAAGCAAAAACCCGATTGGTCTGGAATGGTCAACGAAGGCAAAGCGGTCCGAGGGAAGGTGATGAAGGCAAAGGGAGAAACGGCAACGACGAGCGTATGAAATTTTTTGGAAGATGACGGCAACAGAGTGTCGATGCATTGCAATGATGCGATGATGAATGCAACAAACAAATAAATAACAGATCTGACACGCAAAACATGGAAGGCAACTGGGAAGGCATCTCGAGCATCGGTCTCGGGGCATCACAACACTCCACTAACAAGAGATCTCTTCCCGAGATCTAAGGATGGCACCGGAGAGGCTTATTTGACAAAAGAGTGAAACCAATAAACCTTGAGAGGTTAAACAAATTGAAAGAAGGAATCCAACAAAGATGCAAGAAGTTGAAAACACTCTGTTATAACAGAGGAACAAAGAACATTGCGAGAACCTTGTAGGTTGAAGGACAAGAAACAAGAGCTTAATGGACCAAAAAGAATATGAAACCACACCGGTAGAAAAGAGAAACAAGGAACACCATGTGAACCTTGGAGTTTGCAAAGCTATGAATGACGAGAACAATGGACAAGAAGTACATGCAAGCACTCCAGTTGAAACGGGATGTACAAGGAACGATAAAGATCAATTACGACAACACTCAGGTTAAAACAAGATAGAGAAGGAATAAGAATGATATAATTTGGACAACACTCCGACTGTAAATGGAAGGAATTGAAAATGAACTTTACAAGATGAGAGGATGCTTTATGAAATCAACAACACACTGCCTCCGGAAC
Organism: Triticum urartu; assembly: GCF_056163025.1. Lineage (NCBI taxonomy): Eukaryota > Viridiplantae > Streptophyta > Magnoliopsida > Poales > Poaceae > Triticum > Triticum urartu. The sequence continues at coordinate 165,282,038 of NC_141873.1, read as the reverse complement.
TAGTGAAAGAAAGGCACAAGGGGTAAGAAAGATTTCAGACAACACTCCAGTTGAGAAGGGAGGCAAAACTTGATAAGATGAGAGAACTTGACTGAACGACATGACACTTCGGTTGAGTGGATATGCAAAGGAAAGAACATGATCTTTGACAAAAATTGGGATGATGGGTCAAAGAGAGCAACATCACAATGCCTCCGGAAGAAATGAAAGAATGGAATTTACTGAATGGAGGAAAACAAGATCTTGAAAGAGCACGCTTATAGGAAATGCTAGAACGGAGTTGTTGGATTATCAACAATGAACGTATAAGCTTGTTGTGGGCTTATGGACAACATCTCAAAATTATGAGGTGGAATTCTGCCATCAATGAAAACAAAGATTGATTGAGATCAATGAAGAGATGAAAAGTTCTTCACCGAGATGAGAAGGAGAAAATTGGATCATTGATGAGCACCACAATAGCAACATTCCTTAGGGAAGGCTTTAGTGTAATATAACCCAAGATAACTCCAACAAAGAGATTGATGTGTTTAAAGATCTCCTGAGCGAAGAGAAAAAATGATGGGTTTAAATATGTCATTCCTAAGCACTTGTGAATCATGAAACATGAAGGAAATTGTCAAGAATGACATAACACCATCTCAAAAGATAAGATAGAGAGAATTGCACTTTGGGAGGCAAGATGAAGAATGCTTGAACTCCTCAAACAAAACATGTGTTGAGCACCCTGTTTAATTTTGAGTATAGCTTGGCGGATCATAACTCAGAGATAAATCTTGACGAACAATTGAAGAATGAAAGGAATCCTTGATGAACCACCATGTAGAGCCTCCATGAAGAACTCCGTTAACAAAAAGGATGATAAAAGGAAGAGAAGTTGAAAACATAAGGTGAAGCCTTTCAATGATTTAGATGGAGCTTCACGACGAGATAATTGAGAGAGGTTGGGACTCCAGAAAAAGTATGAACCACTTGAACCAAGAATTTACTCATCATGAACAAACTCTGGAAGAATGAATCAATCACTTGGGTGAAGCAAGAATAAGAATTATGATGCGCATCCTTCACCAATTTCAATTGATGACAAGCAACGGATTTGACATACTACTTATTCTTCTTGAAAAGATTGAAAGAGATATAGTAAAACTTGGGAAGGTCTTCAACGAACCACCGGTAGGATTGAAACAACGAATAAATTAATATGAGAACATAGGAAGAGGAATCTTGAACAACCGTCGTAAGAATTAAAAACGAACAAAGAAAAGATAGTGAAACACCGGGAAGAGTTAGAAAATGAATGAAGATACTTGAGAGAATTTAGATACAAGTGAACGAAGAGATCCTGAGGTGATTAGAAAATACTTGAGTGATGCCCCGGTAAGATTTGGAGAACGAGAACTGAAAGCTGGAATGAATAATTCTGAGATGATGGGACCTGGAGAATCTAACTGAAAAGACTCCTGGATTGCTCCAGATGGGTGAAAAGAATTCTCACAATTGAAAACAATTATGAGAGGATGGCAGCCAGCTGGAACTACGCATCTTCCAGAGAACGCACCAAGATTTAGGAGAAATCCTTCTTCGATCTACAAATGTCTGAGAATGATGATGAGAACTACCATGATAACTGATGAGACACCCCGGAAGAATGAAAAGCGAAGAGGTTGAGCCAATGATGAAAAATAATTTGAAATCGATCTTGGAAAACATCTGACTGATGAAATTCATTCTTACGTCAAACTTCGAAAAGAATTTGTGAATATCTCCGGGAAAATTAGAAGAGCCAGGTAAGATCCTGGGAAAAGACCTATGGGTTAGGGCCCACTCAAAGATACACCACTGAATGATTTAAAAGAGAGATTGCACCGGTTGAATTAAATGGCTCAAAAGAGATAACAACCTCGAGATAGCTTGAACGGGTTAGGAATGAAAACACAAATCACCTGAGATATCTTCAGTACTCCAGAACAAATGAATGGCGAGAAGTGGATGATCAAGAGGTGCAACGACATGGGAAAGCATTTGAAAGAGGAAAGGGATATGATCAACACCGAAAGCTTGAATTGAATCCACCGGAGAAGAAAAAGAACAAAGAATGATGAACTTGAAGCTTCGTTAGTATCTTCCTGAGAATCACTGGATAAGAACATTGACAGAAAAGAATGGAGAGACACCCCATCAATAAAAAGGATACTTGATTAAGAAATCTGAGTCCTTGAAGGAAAAAGGTGGGAGGGCGGGAAAACAAATGCAACTTGGAGACTAATGAAACAAACACCGTTGAGAAAAACTTAGAATTGATCTTGCGGATGTTGAAATGATCGGATCCACTTGAAGAGAAGCACACCGGTTGGAAAAGAAATAACAAGACAACCTTGATGATCAAGAAGGATTAGCATACACATAGAAATATGAGAACACCACTTGGAAAAGGTATGGAATCAACATTTGACATTGGAGCAACTCGAATACCACAACTCAAAAACAAAACAAAGATTTGGCTTGCAGAATAAGCTGCAACAAACATATGATTGACCCCATATCGTATCATGTGTCTGCTGGAAAGATATCCTACAAGATATTTGAATTCCCACCTATAAACTCCCAAAACTTTCTGGTTATGCAATCTGGTGTTGGGGATACAGGGGTTAACAATATATATCACACAAGTAACAAGCCCTACGCTCCAACTGTATCCATCCGTCAACACATAACCAAGAAACCTTCAAAAATCGTGTACCTCAACCTTTGAGAAGCATCTGTTATATGAGTTATGGCAATACTCCCGAACTCCCGCCCCAGTACTGGGTGGCGTCGAGGTTATCTCACCAACAACTGCATAAAAGAGATTTTCGATGTCGGCAAACTCAGGTATTCCAGAACTGCAATGATAAAATTGTGACGACAACACCTCAGAGCTCAACTCCCCGGGACACTGCCACAACCCCTAAATGTTAGCAGGCACCAAGAACAATGTTCTTGTCACAGGAATATCAGAACGATCCCAAGATACCCGCGTGATCCTAATTTTTTTTAGTGAAATTTGAGGAGAGGAAAGTCAAAACATATACGCCAGGAGACCTCACCAGAGCGACGAAGGGACCGAGGAGTAAAAAGAATCCTACTCTCCAATATATATATATAATCCTAAGACTCAAAACATTTTTTTTCTAGACTCAACAACGTCAGCGATTCGATCAAGCAGGGGGCTCCTAAGTCGGGGATGGATCTGATACCAACTTGCAACGCCCATGATGCGGCTATATCTCCCACATGTCGAGGCAGGACTTAGAGGCATAATCGCATTGTGGTTTTGTGGCAAGAAGGGTCATCTTCACACAATCCCATGTAATGAACAAGAAAGGGATAAAGAGAGTTGGCTTACAATCGCCACTTCACACAATACTAAAATAAATCATACATCATCCAAAATACACACATAGACCGACTACGGTCAAATCCAAATGAAAAAGAAGATAACCCCAAATGCTAGACCCTCGATCGTCCCAACTGGGCTCCACTACTAATCATCAAGAAACGAAACATAGTAACGACCAAGGTCCTCGTCGAACTCCCACTTGAGTTCGGTAGCATCACCTGCACTGGCATCATCGGCACCTGCAACTGTTTGGAAGTATCTGCGAGTCACGAGGACTCAGCAATCTCACACCCGCGAGATCAAGACTATTTAAGCTTATGGGTAGGATAAGGTAATGAGGTGGAGCTGCAGCAAGCACTAAGCAAAATGGTGGCTAACATATGCAAATAAGAGTAAGATGAGAAGCTACGCAACGGTCGAAAAGTTAGAAGTGATCAAGAAGTGATCCTACACCTACTTACGATCAAACATAACCCAAACCGTGTTCACTTCCCGAACTCCACCGAAAAGAGACCATCACGGCTACACACGCGGTTGATTCATTTTAATTAAGTCAAGTGTCAAGTTCTCTACAACTGGATATTAACAAGTTCCCATCTGCCACATAACCGCGGGCACGGTTCTCGAAAGTTTATACCCTGCAGGGGTGTCCCAACTTAGCCCATGACAAGCTCACGATCCGCGAAGACAATCCTCCATCGCAGGACACCCGATTAGGCTCAGAATCCCGGTGCACAAGACATTTCGACTATGGTAAAACTAAACCAGCAAGACCGCCCGACTGTGCCGACAAATCCCGATAGGAGCTGCACATATCTCGTTCTCAGGGAACACCGGATAGGTCAAGCTATGAGTAAAACCAGCCCTCAAGTTTCCCCGAGGTGGCCCCACAGGCTGCCCATTTCGAACCAACACTCAGAGGAGCACTGTCCCGAGGGGGGTGGGGGGTTAAAATAAAGATGACCATCGGGTTTGCAACCCCAAGGGAAAGTTACTTGTTGTTAGGTAAATGTAAAACCAAGGTTGGGCCTTGCCGGAGGAGTTTTATTCAAAGTGAAGTGTCAAGAGGGTCCCATACCCCTCATCATGTTAGGCACGCAAAATCAAGGAACATAACACCAGTATGACGGAAACTAGGGCATCAAGAGTGGAACAAAAGACTAGGCGTAAGGCCGAGCCTTCCACCCTTTACCAAGTATATAGATGCATTAAATTAAATAAGAGATAATATGATATCCCAACATATCCATGTTCCAACATAGAACAAACTTCAACTCCACCTACAACTAACAACGCTATAAGAGGGCTGAGCAAAAGCGGTAACTTAGCCAAACAACGGTTTGCTAGGAAGGTGGGTTAGAGGCTTGACATGGCAATATGGGAGGCATGATAAACAAGTGGTAGGTAGCGCGGCACAGAGATAAAACGTGCAACTAACAAGCAAAGATAGAAGTGATATTGAGGGTAGTGGTCATATTGCCTGAGATCCCGCAAGGAAGAAGAACGAGTCTAAGAAGTAGACGAACCAACGTAGACGAACGAATCCTCACAACTCTGGAATGAAACCGAAGCTAACGAGAGAAGCAAACTGGAAAGAAGCAAGCAACGTGGTAAACACACAAGCATAAACATGGCATGATGCACAACCAAGGATGATGTGCATTACCGAGAGGGTCCAGAGATACCTCTTTGATACATGGAGTGACAAATCCTAATCTTGATCTATGCCAACTCAACAAACACCATCGGAGACACCTGTAGAGTATCTTTATAATCACCCAGTTACGTTGTGATGTTTGATAGCACACAATGTGTTCCTCCGGTATTCGGGAGTTGCATAATCTCATAGTCTGATGTATAAGTCATGAAGAAAGCAATAGCAGAAAAACTAAACAATCATTATGCTAAGCTAACCGATGGGTCTTGTCCATCACATCATTCTCTAATGATGTGATCCCTCTCATCAAATGACAACACATGTCTATGGCTAGGAAACTTAACCATCTTTGATTGACGAGCTAGTCAAGTAGAGGCATACTAGGGACACTCTATATGTCTATCTATTCACACATGTACTAAGTTTATGGTTAATACAATTCTAGCATGAATAATAAACATTTATCATGATATAAGGAAATATAAATAACAACTTTATTATTGCCTCTAGGGCATATTTTCTTCAATAATTACTCAAGGCTGGTCTGGTTTGGAGAATAGGTACCGGAGAAAAGGTAAAAATATAGAGAGACAATTGGATCCCAAGGAAGGAGGGACTCAAGCCAGCCAAATTCATTCGGCGCTTGAGGATAAAATGGGTAAACCAGCTTATGATGGTCGACGGTAGTGGATGGGATTTAGATCTAATATACCAGTTATTTTATCATTTTGATGCGGAGGCTATTTGCAACATCAAGCTCCCGAGGACGCCGGTGGATGATGCACTAGCTTGGCATTTTGAAAAATCTAGTATATTCTCAGTCTGGAGCGCGTACAGGTTGGCAGTCTCGATCCAGAACCAAGCTAGCCAATCTACCTCTAGCTCCACAAATGAGGCGGAGGATCGCAGCATTTGGGACGTCATTTGGAAAGCCAAAGTCCCTGAGAAAATTAAAATTTTCGGTTGGAGAGCTGCCACAAATACTCTAGCCACAACAAATAACAAGTGGAAGCGGACTTTGGAGGTAGACAGTACATGCAAAATTTGTGGCAGTAAGGAGGAGGATGAATTCCATGTAGTTGTCTCATGCACCAAGAGTAGAGCGCTAAGACATAGGATGAGAGAGGAGTGGGATCTCCCAAGCGAGGCACATTTTAAATTCACGAGGGTGGATTGGCTTCAGAATCTTCTCATACCTTGTGACTCGGAGATGAGAACAAAAATCCTGCTTCTCCTCTGGCGTTGTTGGTTCCTCCGGGATGACTGCATCCATAAAAATGGAAAGGAGCTCATAAACAGATCAGTGCAATTTCTGAAACAATATGAGGAGGAGATCATTGGTTGTGGAACAGTGGATGTCGATGGGAGGGGCAAAGCACAAATGCAAAAGTGTGCATCACATGCATCAGCTGGGTGGGAACCTTTGCCTCAACAGAGAGACGAGACCACCCTGCAGGTTGCTCTGCCCGGCACCCCAACTTAAAACCAACGGCGTCCACCAGCTGCAGGTACGATAAAACTGAACTCTAATGTGGCGCACCTGGCTGACAGCGGAAGATCCTATGTGGGTGCAATTGCATGGGACCACTGAGGAAATGTCCTCTTCCCGCTTTCCAAATAGATCAGATAGTGCTCGTCAGTAGAGTAAGCTGAGGCACTGGCCCTGCTCAATGGGCTGCGGAGTCTCTCTGATGTTTACATGGGGGCAATCATTGCGGAGACGGAATGCTCCCTACTGGTACTCGGTGAGTGCTGACATTAAGAAGGAACTTGAAAGTTTCAGTGAGGCTTATGTGGTGCACATCGGTAGAAATCAAAATAAGATGGCCCACATTCTTGCGACGCGTGCCAGAAGACAGGTGGACGTGCAAATGATGGCGGGCGTCCCAAATGACCTGATTGCTGAATTAGCTGCCGACTTAGTGTTGGTGGTAGAGTAGCTAGGTACTCTTGTTCCTAAAAAATGATTATCGTCTCCTTGATAACTCAAATGAGAAAACCTTTGGGAAAGGAGAAAAATCATTGGTGAGTTTGGAGAACAATAAATATGCTTTGTATACTTTCCTTTTTTTAAAAACCAGTAGGGAAAAATAGAAACTATTGCATATGTTGCCTTGTTAAAACCTTTTATGAGAAACTTCGAGAGAAAGCTCATAAGGCAAAAGAGTGCGATCTTATATGTCACTGAAAACTCCTTTAAAACCCAGTGGAAAATATAAGGAGAAAATATATGACATATCATGATAATTGTCTCTTCAACTCAATATGGGAAAACCCATAGAGTTTAGAGGACAATAAATATGTCGTGTATACTTTCCTAAAACCCCCGGTGGGGAAATCAGAAAGTATGACATATGATTTCATGTTGATATTACCTCAATAAAAACCTTGATGAGAACCTATAAAAGGAAACTCATAAAGGGAAAAAGAGTATAATATGTTGCTTTGAACATGGGTAATTCTGGAAGATACTCTGATTGATACTTGCATATCTTGAAGCCGTCGAATACCAATTCCATAAACATGTTTATAGAATATTTAATTTGGTAGAGACTTCATGGTTGTTACCTGATTTAACTTGCAAGATGAACAATATAAAGATAGTGCTTACTATGTACCCTGTTTGCATCCAGACAACACAAGCAACATTACATTTGAGATAATGGTTGGTGGATGCAGCCACTAAGCTCTATTTTGAAGAATTTTATGGTATGGCTACCACACCTAGGAGGAACACAAAGCTTCTCTATGATCTAACATGTTGGGTATCTGATTGATTTATCCAATGATAATGCTATCCAGATTTCTCTGAAACTAAAAAACCAGGACAAGATATTTGATGCCTTGGAGATATAGAAAGATATTCTTGAGCCCTAACCAATTATGTGTGGTGGGTCCAATGGCACTAGGATATGAAACTTTATGTCCCAATATCGCATTCTCATAACTCATGGCTTTAATGGATCTTCCTCTACGTCTAGATAACGAAGCCATGCAAGTTATGGATGCATAAGATTTGTCCATAGTGAATTTCTCCAATATATTTTGGATATAGACAACATAGTGCGAAGGAAATATGCCCTAGAGGCAATAATAAAGTTTTTATTTATATTTCCTTAGATCATGATAAATGTTTATTATTCATGCTAGAATTGTATTAACCAGAAACTTGATACATGTGTGAATACATAGACAAAACAAAGTGTCCCTGGTATGCCTCTACTTGACTAGCTCATTAATCAAAGATGGTTAAGTTTCCTGACTATAGACATGTGTTGTCATTTGATGAACGAGATCACATCATTAGGAGAATGATGTGATGGACAAGACCCACCCGCTAGCTTAGCATAATGATCGTTAAGTTTTATTGCTATTGCTTTCTTCATGACTTATACATATTCCTTTGACGATGAGATTATGCAACTCCAGAATACCGGAGGAACACCTTGTGTGCTATCAAATGTCACAACATAACTGGGTGATTATAAAGATGATCTAAAGGTGCCTCTGAAGGTGTTTATTGGGTTGGAATAGATCGAGATTAGGATTTGTCACTCCCGAGTATCGGATATGTATCTCTGGGCCCTTTCGGTAATGCACATCACGGTAAGCCTTACAAGCAATGTGACTAATGAGTTAGTTGCGGGATGATGCATTACGAAATGAGTAAAGAGACTTGCTGGTAACGAGATTGAACTAGGTATGAAGATACTGACGATCGAATCTCGGGCAAGTAACATACCAATGATAAAGGGAATGATGTATATTTTCATTGCAGTTTGACCGATAAAGATCTTTGTAGAATATGTAGGAACCAATGTGAGCATCCAGGTTCCGCTGTTGGTTCTGATTGGATATGTGTCTCGGTCATGTCTACATAGTTCTCGAACCTGTAGGATCCGCATGCTTAACGTTCGATGACGATTTGTATTATGAGTTATGTGTTTTGGTGGCCGAAGATTGTTTGGAGTCCTGGATGAGATCACGGACATGACGAGGAGTCTCGAAATGGTCGACAGGTAAAGATTGATATATTGGATGATAGTATTCGGACACCGGAATGGTTTCGGAGTGTTCCGGATATTATCGGAGTATCGAGGGGTTACCGGAAACCCCCGGGGAAAGTAATGGGCCACATGGGCCATAGGGGGAGAGAGAGGGCAGTCCAGAAGGGGTGGCCCCCCATGGGGAGTCCGAATTGGACAAGGGGAGAGGGTGCGGCTTCCCTTTCCTTCTCCCTCTCCCTCTCCTTCTCCCTTTCCCCCTCCGAAAGAAGGAAGGGGGGTGACAAGGACTAGGAGTCCTAGTGGTTTCCCCCACTTGGCGCGCCCCTAGGGCCGGCCTCCTCCCCTCTCCTCCTTTATATACGGGGGCAGGGGGCACCCCAAAGCACATCAATTGTTTCTTAGCCGTGTGCGGTCTCCCCTTCACCGTTCACTCCTCTGGTCATTTTGTCATAGTGCTTAGGCGAAGCCCTCCGCGGATCACATTGATGACCCACAAGCATAGGGGATCTATCGTAGTCCTTTCGATAAGTAAGAGTGTCGAACCCGACGAGGAGCACAAGGAAATGATAAGCGGTTTCCAGCAAGGTATTCTCTACAAGTACTGAAATATGTGGTAACAGATAGTTTTGTGATAGGATAATTTGTAACGAGCAACAAGTAACAAAAGTAAATAAAGTGCAGCAAGGTGGGCCAATCCTTTTTGTAGCAAAGGACAAGCCTGGAAAAACTCTTATATAGAGAAAATCGCTCCCAAAGACACATGGGAATATCGTCAAGCTAGTTTTCATCACGTTCATAAGATTCGCGTTCGGTACTTTGATAATCTGATATGTGGGTGGACCGGTGCTTGGGCGCTGTCCTTACTTGGAAAAGCATCCCACTTATGATTAACCTCTATTGCAAGCATCCGCAACTACAACAAAAGTATTAAGGTAAACCTAACCATAGCATGAAACATATGGATCCAAATCAGCCCCTTACGAAGCAACACATAAACTAGGGTTTAAGCTTCTGTCACTATAGCAACCCATCATCTACTTATTACTCCCCAATGCCTTCCTCTAGGCCCAAACAATGGTGAATTGTCATGTAGTCGATGTTCACATAACACCACTAGAGGGATGACAACATACGTCTCATCAAAATATCGAACGAAGACCAAATTCACATGACTACTAATAGCAAGACTTCTCCCATGTCCTCAGGAACAAACGTAACTACTCACAAAGCATATTCATGTTCATAATGAGAGGGGTACACTACTGGAATCAGCTAGTTTGCCATCTGCCAGTTCTTTGCCGTCCGCTAGCGGACGGCAAAGAAGCTCTTTGCCATCAGCTTCCAAAAAGCGGACGGCAAAGAACTGGCTGATGGCGCCATCAGCCAGTTCTTTGCCGTCCGCTAGCGGACGGCAAATATTCTTTGCTGTCGGCTAGCGGACGGCAAAGAGGGAGGGGCCCCACTAACGAACTGAAAACAAAACCTAACGGGGCCACCTCTTTGCTGTCCGCTAGCGGACGGCAAAGAGCAAGAAGGCGGATGGCAAAGTGCCGCGGACGGCAAAGAGGGAGGCCCCACGTAACGTTAACGGGGCCGCGCCCCACACCCCCCTCTCTCTCTTTCTCTCCCACCTCTCGCCACCCCGTCGCACCACGCCCCGCCGCCGCCCCAGCGCCCCCCGCCGCCGCCCCGCCCCGTCGCCCCCGCCGCCCCCGCCGCCATGCCGTCTGGGCGCCGGCACCTCCGCGCCCCGCCGCCCCGGCCGGGCCCGGCGCCGCCACCCCAGGCCGCCCCGCCCCGCTCCTCCGCCGCCCCAGGCCACACCGCCCCCCTCCTCCACCCTGCAGGTGAGCTTCTTCCTTTTTGTCTTTTTTCTGTTTTTTTAGTTTTAGGTTTATGTTTAATTTAGATTTAGTTTTAGTTTTAGGATTAGTTTTTAGGTTTATAGGTTTAGTTTTAGTTTAGTTTTAGGTTTAGATTTAGTTTTTTTCTTTTTCTGTTTTTTTAGTTTTAGGTTTAGGTTTAGTTTAGTTTTAGGAAAGAAGAAAAGGAGAAAAAGAAGAGATCAGGAGAAGAAGAAGAAGAAGAAGAGGAGGAGGAGGAGAAGAAAAAAGAAGAAGAGGAAGAAGAAGAAGAAAAAAGAGGAGAGGAGGAGAAGAAGAAGAGGAAAAGGAAAGGAGGAAGAAGAAGAAGAAAAAAGAGGAGAGGAGGAGAAGAAGAAGAGGAAAAGGGAAAGGAGGAAGAAGAAGAAGAAGAAGAAGAAGGGAAAAAAGGAAGAAAAGGAAAAAGAGGAAGAAGAAGAAAAGGAAAAAAAACCTGACCCGACACGGTACCCTGACCCCGACCCGGCACCCTGACACGACACCCCGACCCCGAGACCCCGACCCCGACACCCCGACTCCGACCCCGACCCCGACCCCGACCCCGACACCCCGACCCCAACCCCGACACCCCGACCCCGACCCCGACACCCCGACCCCGACCCGACACGGTACCCAGACCCCGACCCGGCACCCCGACACGACACCCCGACCCCGACACACCGACCCCGACCCCGACCCCGACCCCGACACCCCGACCCCGACCCGACACGGTACCCAGACCCCGACCCGGCACCCCGACACGACACCCCGACCCCGAGGCCCCGACCCCGACACCCCGACCCCGACCCCGACACCCCGACCCCCCAAGCCTGACCCGACACCCCGACCCCGACCCCGACACCCCGACCCCCGAGCCTGACCCGACACCCCGACCCCGAGCCTGACCCGACACCACACACCGACCCCGAAACAACACCCCGACACCGACACGGCACTACCCCGACATCGACACGACACCCCAACCCCCCGACCCCGAAACAGCACCCCGACCCCGACACGGCACCCCGACACCGACAGGACACCCCGACCACCGACACCTCCCGAAAAGGTGTTCTTTGGCCTTCCAGAGGCCGACGGGGTCATATATTTGTGAATTATTAGTTAGGTCATATATTTTTCGATTTTGTTATGAAAAACATCATATATAATTGTGTTGATCGTGTAGTTTTAAATGTGCAGTTGTTTCATCGCTGCGAAGTTTGGTGTTCGACGACCTCGCCGTGCGTTTGACGAGCTCTGCCCCTTCGTTCGTGGGTGAGCACAAATGACAAGTCCTCCTCCCCCATTAATTATTTGATCTATTCCGATGAAACTTGATAGCTAGCTATATATGTGTCTTGAATCATCAGTATGCGTAACCAATATGTGTCTCCCGTTCGAAAGCGTCATAGTTATAAATATGCATGCATTTGCATATTTATAACCTTGATTCTTTTGAATTGTCCAACGCTATCCATGGACAGCCCGAGTATGTGTAGATTGGGTTCGTTTTTCCATATGCTTTGCTCCGGATCCGACGCATATATTTCGTCAGTGCCTCCCCTGTTGTTCTCCGGGTACACATCCTCTCTGTTTATTGCAGAGACGTGTATCAGGAGAACAGCGGGGAGGTGCTGCCAAAATTTTGCGTCGGATCCGGAGCATAGCATGGGAAAATAAACCCAATCTACACATACACGGGTGGGATTAGGACCTATCATTACCTATTAGAGTGTAGGTTGCATGGACGTAATAAAATTGACAAAGTAGATCAACTGATGAATATATACATGGTGAATTACATATATAATTGTTGTGTGTCCAGTAGCTCTGAAAGTCAAGATGAGTGACCGTGCTTGGATGTATACCGATCACACTGGTCAGAACAAATGGAGCGCTGAATGGTTCACAAAAACTAAGGGGTTTGTGCAAGCCGCATTTGCAAATGGCCAAAAGAAAACCTGGTGCCCCTGTTTCCGGTGCGGCAATTGGGAAAAGAAGACAGAGGCTGAAATGGGCAAACACCTGCAGAAGAGTGGTTTTACGCCCGATTATACGGTGTGGACATTTCATGGTGAGTCTGCCCAACGTGACCGAGCTGAGGTGGATCGTCGTCGCACCGACGAGCATGGTACCGGGATGGAAAACATGGTGCAAGGCTATGATGATGCTCGGGATTCGGACGAGGAGATGGAGGAATCTGCAAAGGCCTTCAATGAAATGTTGGAGTCTTCGAAACGTCCGCTCCACGAGCACACTGAGCTTTGTCAGTTGGATTCCATCTCACAAGTTATGGCTCTGAAGGCTCAGTTCAACTTGGGCAGAGAATGCTATGACGCAATTATGACAGTATTTGGACGCTTTCTACCCAAAGGCCATGTAATGCCTGCAAACCTGTACCAGTCGGACAAAATCCTCCGTGCACTGAAGATGCCCTATGAGAAGATACATGCCTGTGACAAAGGATGTGCCCTATTTAGGCTTGACTATGCGGACTTGAACTATTGTCCCATTTGCAAGTCTTCCAGGTATATTGTGGTAGACAATGGTATGGGTGAGAAGACACAGACCAAAATCCCCGTTAGTGTTCTTCGGTATATGCCAATCGTACCAAGACTTCAACGTCTTTTCATGGTCGAAGAGACGGCCAGACAGATGACATGGCACAAAACAGGCAAAAGAACCGAACGTGTTGGTCGATGAGTGGTGCTCACAATGATGGCTAGCCCTCCACAACGAGGCCAAGGACAAACGTGCCCAAATGGAAGGTGTGCCACACCATCAAGGCAGCTCCAACTTATATCAGTTCGGGCGCAACTGGGTATGTGGTTTGCTTCATGATTCATGCAATTCATTCATCATGCTAGCTTGAGCCCTTTAATTACTAATTTTCATTGTTTCTCTCTTTCAGGCACGCTACAATAAGGCGGATAAGGTGCCAGAGGTGTACGACCTGTATGCCATGGCCCACACTGCCTCTTTCAAGAAAGTCAAGGCTTTCTCTCAGTCTGACCTCGATGATGCAAACAACTTCACCAACATCTCCTCCCACAACAAGCTCATGAGATATAGAGATGAAGGGAAGGCGAGGAAAGGGGAGGACTTTAACCCGAGCCAGGGTCCCATTGATCCAGAGCTGTTGATGATATCTGGTGGCGGGAGGTCCCATGGCTCCATAGCCATTGGAGATGGACTTATCCGTTGTCCTAGCACTCTCCCGGAGATCAAGGCGCGCCAGTCGAGCTCCGCTCCTGAGATAAGGCCTCGTGAACGGCCAGTGCAACTCGCCATCAAGGTTAGTGATACGTACTCAGTTATCTTTCTCCATTACATTGTGTGCGCTTCCATCAATGATTACAAATGGTCATGTGAGTGGTGTTGCAGGCTGCTATACAGAGTGAGAGAGATAGAACGGAGAAACTTCTGGCGAAGGCGGCGGAGAGGCAGCGGGAGTTGGAGGAGAGGACGACAAAGATGATGGAGGAGGAGAGGGCACGGAATGACATGCAGGCAAGGGCCATGTACGAGCTCCTTGTGGTAAGTTTCTTCTGCAGATTAGCCAAAACATTCATGTAGTGTTTGTCTCATTACTAACTAGTATGACTGAGTCGTCAAAACCAAATGTGCAGTCTGTGTGCGAGAAGACAGGTCAGACCGCTCCGCCGATGCCAGTGATTGCTCCTGGGACCACGGTGAGTTTTATTGAATGGACATTACTTGCTTGTCTTAACATTTGAGTGTCATCATGCTAACAAGACATTGGAAATGATCTTTGGTGCAGCGTAACTCCAGACAAGCATCGCACGATCCTTCTCCAGCTACCGACACGAGCCACCCCGCTCCTACACCTCCTACATCTTGGTAAGTTTATCTAGTGTTTTGCTTAACACATGCATAAAGACCTAGACTTAGCTTTATTTCCTCCAATGCTTACCATAATGACCTAGACTTAGCTTCTTCACCTCCAAAATGACTTAATAAGCTTACTGACCTCCAAAACCATCCATTTTACCTAAGTTAGCTCTAAAACGATCTGTACTTAGCTTACTTATGTCAAAAATTGCATAATTAGCTTAGTTAGCTTATAGACGATCCATTTTACCTAAGTTAGCTTTAAAATGACCCATTTTACCTAGGTTAGCTTATAAATGATCCAGTTCATCCAAGTTAGCTCAAAAATGACCCATTTTACCTAGATTAGCTCCTAAATGATCCATTTTACCTACGTTAGCTTTAAAATGACCCATTTCACCTAGGTTAACTCCAAAATGACCAATCTTACCTAGGTTATCTCATGAACGATCCATTTCAACTAATTTAGCTCATAAACGATCCATTTCACCTAGGTTACCTAAAAAACGATCCATTTCACCTAAATTAGCTCTTAAATGATCCATTTCACCTAAGTTAGCTCAAAAAGATCCATTTCAACTAAATTAGCTCATAAATGATCCATTTCACCTAAGTTAGCTCAAAAAGATCCATTTCAACTAAATTAGCTCATAAATGATCCATTTCACCTAAGTTAGCTCAAAAACGATCCATTTCAACTAAGTTAGCTCATAAATGATCCATTTCATCTAAGTTAGCTAAAAAAGATCCATTTCACCTTAGTTACCTGAAAAACGATCCATTTGACCTTAGTTAGCTCATAAACGACCCATTTCAACTAAGTTAGCTCATAAATGATCCATTTCACCTTAGCTAGCTCATAAACGACCCATTTCAACTTAGTTAGCTCATATATGATCCATTTCATGTAAGTTAGCTCATAAATGACATACTCTTCTTGTTCTAGTCTTCTTCTTGTTCTACTCTTCTTGTTCTAGTCTTCTTCTTGTTCTACTCTTCTTGTTCTAACTTTCTTATTTTTCATTTTGCAGAGATCATTCACTTGACGAAAGCTTGCATAGATGGAGTGCTCCTTATCCCTTTCTCTGTTTCTTTTGTATCGTTGAACTTGTTATGTGTGATGGAACTATGCATGTAATATATATGGTTGGATGATGAAGTTATGTGTTGGATATCTTATATGTTTGCTCTGTAATGGCCTTTTGAAATATATCTATATATGTCATCTATATTTGTGATGAAAATTGTTGGATTTAATAAAAAACAGATAAAAGAGCCAATATGCAGGCTCTTTGCCGTCTGCCACCGACGGCAACGGGCTCTTTGCCGTCTGCCACCGATGGCAAAGAGGACACGTGGCATCCAGCTGTGCTTCCTGGGAGCTGACCCATTTGGTCAGTTTGCCTACAGTGGCAGATGACAAAGACTTTGCCATCAGTGGCAGACGGCAAAGAACCTGCCATGTAGTGACGTGTAGATGACATCATACGGCAGACGGCAAAGACACTAGAAATTTTTCCGTCAGCGGCGGACGGCAAAGGCCTGCCGTTAGCCACTTAACGGACTGACAGCGCAATTATTGCCGTCCGCCTTCTTTGCTGTCTGCCACGCTCTCTTTGCCGTCCGCCGCAGACGGCAAAGACTTTGCCATCAGTAGCAGACGGCAAAGTAGCTGTTTACCGAAGCCTACTTTGCCGGAGCCGTTTGCCGTCCGCGGCTGACGGCAAAGGCCTTTGCCGTCCGCCGTTCATGCCTTTGCCGTCCGCCGTGGCGGACGGCAAAGTAGCTAATTCCTGTAGTGGTATTAATAAGCATATATGATCTAAACATATGATCTTCCACCAAATAAACCAACTAGCATCAACTACAAGGAGTAATTAACACTACTAGCAACCCACATGTACCAATCCCGGACTTGGAGATAGGAATTGGATACAAGAGATGAACTAGGGTTTTGAGAGGAGATGGTGCTGGTGAAGATGTTGATGATGGCCCTCTCCTGATGAGAAGAGCATTGGTGATGACGATGGCGATGATTTCCCCCTCCCGGAGAGAAGTTTCCTCGGCAGAACAGCTCCGCTAGAGCCCTAGATTGGTTCCGCCAAGGTTCCGCCTCGTGGCGGCGGAGTTTCGTCCGAGAAGATGGCTTATGATGTTTTTCTCATCGAAAGACCTCATATAGCAGAAGATGGCCATCTGAGGGCCACCAGGGGGCCCACGAGGTAGGGGGGCGCGCCCAGGGGGGTAGGGCGCGTCCTCCACCCTCGTGGGCAGGGTGTGGGCCCCCGGTGAACTTCTTCCGCTGAGTTTTTTTTATATATTCTGAAAACGTCTTCCGTGAAGTTTCAGGACTTTCGGAGCTATGCAGAATAGGTCTCTAATATTTGCTCCTTTTCCAGCCCAGAATCCCTGCTGCCGGCATTCTCCCTCTTTATGGAAACCTTGTAAAATAAGATAGAATAGGCATAAGTATTGTGACATAATGGGTAATAACATCCCCTAATGCAATAAATATCGATATAAAAGCATGATGCAAAATAGACGTATCAACTCCCCCAAGCTTAGACCTCGCTTGTCCTCAAGCGAAAGCCAAAATCGAAAAATATGTTCACATGTTTAGAGATAGAGGTGTCGATAAAAATAAAATACGGACATGAGGGCATCATGATCATTCTTTGTAGCGACCAGACCTCAAACGGTCTGATCTCTGTGCTCAGGTGTCATCCTTGGATCAGTAATGCTGACACCACACAGTACTCGGAGGATTTATAACAGAGTAGCAATCACACACTTATTACATCGAGTGTCTCCATAGAGAACTTATTACAATAAATATGGCTTAAGGCCATCTAATAACGTTAACAACGGAAGGCTTGGAAGATAAGTGAGTCCATCAACTCCAACGGCATCACTAAGTATAGAACCACGACCTAAAAACTCCTTAATCATCGTCTGAAAAGTCTGCAACATTAACGTTGCAGCCCGAAACGGGTCAGCACATGGAATATGCTGGCAAGGTAACACATAGAGAGTAATGGAATGAAACAGCTATACTATATGCATATTTGGTTGGTGGAAAGCTCTATGGTTACAGTTTTGCGTAAAGCCAAATTTTCCCTACTGCAAAGGAATAAATTTTATTTAACTATCATGGTGGTTATTAAACATTGAGAATGGTTGACAGCATTCTCAATCCCAATTAAGCATCATCATTAAACAAAACCCAACAAAATTAATTTTAGAGTAACATGTTGAGATTCACATGATAATCCAAGTACTAGATACTCAAGATGTCCATAACCGGGGACACGGCTAACCATGATTAGTTTATACACTCTGCAGAGGTTTGCGCACTTTTCCCCACAAGACTCGATCGCCTCCATTTGGTTTCTCGCACTACATGGTGTTTGAGAAGACAGATGACCGAGACATAGTCTTTCAGAAGCGCTAGCACCTTACGATGGATAGACCGTTACACCTACTTTCCCCTACATCTGCTAGTCTACCCTGTAAGAGTTTGCACGACTTAATCAACTATGCTAGAGCCCATAATAGCTTGTGGCTACACACGGAAGTTTCTAGTATGAAAAATCTCATGATCCCTTTGGGTCTGGGTGGCGGTCCATAAAAAAAGGCAATCCTGGAATACCCAGGTACCTCAATCCACCCAGATGTGTATTTAAGTTGCCACCTTAGATAGACCACTAATTAACAAACTCACATCTGTCATGGATATCACTCAACCAATCCACGTCTACTAGCATAGCATGGCATAATAGGCAAACGTAGAAGTAACTCCCAAAGGTTTGATACTACAATAGGTAATAGGTACTACCTCAACTACTTCCCATCCCACAATTTAATTAGATCCTAATCATGCAATGTTTGAGGATTGACCTAATGCAATAAAACTAGGTAGTAGGAGGTATGATCAAAGTGTTACTTGCCTTGCTGATGATCCGCGAAACCTAGAGATTCGAAGTAACAGGCGGCGCACTCCGGGTATTCTATCGCAGACAAACAAACAAGCATACAATAAGTATTCATCTAATGCACATGTAAAACTCAAATAAGAGATCTAACCAGAAGGTTCAACTTAAGAACTCCGGTTGGCAAAAAGAATCAAATCAAACGAAGCAACGAAAGTCAAACGGCAAAAGAAACAAGCTTCGTTTACTATTCTGGATCTAGGGCAATATTTACAGTGGCAAAAACTTGTTTAAGTTGGTTAAACGGTTAGAGGGTTTCGAGACGAAACTCCACGTGCTTGAATCGCCTGATTCCGATAACCGAGCGAAAAGTTATACTAAAACGAAAATCGGATCAGGAATCGCGATCAGAAAAATCGCGCATTTAATCCGAGAAAAAGAAAAACGACGAACGTTCGCTAGAATGAACGAACGGACGAACGCTCGCTAAATAAATAAATCAGGAAAACCGATCTATTTAAAAAAACCAAAACTAAAAAAAACGCGACTCTTTTTTTACCTCGGGCGGCGGGTCCGGCAGCGGCGGCGGCGGCTCCGGCGGCGGGCGGCGGTGGCGGCTAGGGTTTCGGGCGCGGTGGGCTGGGGCGGCTCGGGGCGGCGCTATTTAAAGGCTGCCCCCGGGCGGAGTCCCGCTCGGGTACGGCCCGAAGTCGGTTCACATTTTTTTAAATTATTCGATGCAGAAAAACAAATAAAATAAATACTAAACGGACTCCAAAAATCCCGAAATAAATTTTCCCGGGCTTATAAAATCAAGCCACACAAGGTGAACATTTATTTGGGGCCTAAATGCAATTTTGAAAAACGCACATTTTTCCTAAATTCGAATAAAATACCGAAAAACTCCGAAATAAAATCTTGTTTGATTTTATTATTAAATCCTCCATATTTCTTTATTTTGGGAAAGTCATTTTATTCCCTCTCTCATATTTTTGTAATAGAAATAATTGATGATAAAATAATTAAAATCAAATGATCCTATTCGCAAAATTTGAGAAAACTCAAATATGAAAATAACGAAATCCCCAACTCTCTCCGTGGGTCCTTGAGTTGTGTGGAATTTCTAGGATCAAAACCAAAAGCAAATAAATTATGATATGCAATGATGGTCTAATGTATAACATTCCAAATTGAAAATTTGGGATGTTACAAACCTACCCCCCTTAAGATGAATCTCGCCCTCGAGATTCGGGTTGGCTAGAAAATAGGTGAGGGTGGTCCTTGAGCAAATCTTCCTCTCGCTCCCAGGTGGCTTCATCCTCCGTGTGGTGGCTCCACTGAACCTTACAAAACTTGTTAACCTTGTTGCGGGTGACTCGGCTGGCAAACTCGAGAATCTTAACAGGTTTCTCCTCATAGGTCAAATCACTGTCCAACCGAATTGCTTCCAATGGCACTGTGTCTCTCAAAGGTATGTCATCCATCTCCGCGTGGCATTTCTTCAACTGAGAAACGTGGAACACATCATGAACTCCTGACAATCCTTTGGGCAATTCCAACTCGTAGGCCACTTCTCCCATACGTTCCAAAACTCGGTATGGTCCTACGAATCGTGGCGCTAACTTTCCTTTAACACCAAAGCGATTTTTTCCCCGAAGTGGGGATACTCGAAGATAAACTCTATCTCCAACTTCGTAAACTGTCTCCTTGCGTTTAGAATCTGCATAACTCTTCTGTCTGGACTGGGCTATCTTGAGCCTATCGTGAATCAATTTCACCTTTTGTTCAGACTCCTTAATCAAGTCAGGTCCAAACAACTGGCGGTCTCCAACTTCATCCCACGACAACGGTGTTCGACACCTTCTTCCGTACAAGGCTTCAAAAGGGGACATCTTTAAACTGGATTGATAACTGTTGTTGTAAGAGAATTCTGCATACGGCAAATTCTTGTCCCAACTAGATCCATAATCTAGCTCACAAGCTCTCAGCATGTCCTCCAAAATCTGATTGACTCTCTCGGTCTATCCATCTGTCTATGGATGAAAAGCTGTGCTGAACTCTAGCCTGGTACCCAAAGTTTCGTGCAACTGATTCCAGAACTTTGAGGTAATTTGGGTTCCTCTATCTGATACTATACTCCTCGGAACTCCATGTAAGCATACAATCCTGGTCATGTATATCTTTGCCAACTTAGCACTGGTATAAGTGGTCTTTACCAGGATGAAATGGGCTACTTCCGTCAACCGATCAACTACAACCCAAATCGAGTCATAGCCTGAACGAGTCCTGGGTAATCCCGTGATAAAATCCATGCCTAACTTATCCCACTTCCACTCGGGTATCGGCAATGGTTGTAGCAATCCCGCTGGCTTCTAATGCTCTGCCTTTACTCTCTGACACACATCACAAACTGCTACATACTCCGCAATGTCTTTCTTCATTCCGGTCCACCAGAAAATATCCTTCAAATCCAAATACATCTTGGTATTTCTTGGGTGAATCGAATATGGTGAATCGTGTGCCTCTTGCAGAGTCAACTTCCTGATCTCTGGGTCATTGGGCACATAAACACGGTCTTCAAACCATAGGGTGTTGTGCTCATCCTCACGAAATCCTTTAGCCCTTCCTTCGCTCATTTTCTCCTTTATAGAGGCAATCTCCTTGTCGGTCTTCTGAGATTTTCTGATTCTATCCATCAAAGTTGACTGAATCTCCAATGCTGCTACATAGCCTCTCGAAACTATTTCCAAACATAACTCTCGAAGATTTTCGGCTAACTCCCTTGGTATTTCTCCTGTCTTTAGTGTATTGACATGGCTCTTATGGCTCAATGCGTCAGCTACTACATTAGCCTTTCCGGGATGGTAATGCAATCTCATATCATAATCCTTGATGAGCTCCAACCATCTCCTTTGTCCGAGGTTTAACTCCTTCTGTGTGAAAATGTATTTCAAACTCTTATGATCCGTGTACACCTCGCAATGGTTTCCAATCAGAAAATGTCTCCAAGTCTTCAGGGCATGCACTACGGCTGCTAACTCCAAATCATGCGTAGCATAATTCAACTCATGGGGCTTAAGCTGTCTTGAGGCATATGAAACAACTCTCCCTTCCTGCATAAGCACTGCTCCAAGTCCTCGACGTGAAGCGTCGCAATACACCTCATAGTCCTTGGTCTAGTCTGGCAAAATCAACACTGGTGAAGTAACCAAGCGTTTCTTCAACTCCTGGAAACTAGCCTCACACTCCCCAGTCCATATGAACTTGGTATCCTTCTTTAATAACTCAGCCATAGGTTTGGCAATCTTGGAGAAATTCTCAATGAATCTCCGGTAGTATCCTGCGAGTCCAAGAAAACTCCGGATCTCTCCAACCGTGGTTGGTGCTTCCCAATTTGTCACAGTGTCAACCTTAGTGGGATCTACTGCTATACCTTCTCCGGATATAACGTGTCCGAGGAATCCTACTTCCTTCAACCAAAACTCACATTTGCTGAACTTGGCATACAACTGATGTTCTCTGAGCTTCTTAAGTACCAATCGCAAATGCTCCTTCTGCTCCTCTTCACTTTTCGAGTAAACCAGAATATCATCAATGAACACCACGACTAACTTATCCAAGAACTCCATAAACACTTTGTTCATCATGTTCATAAAATATGCAGGTGCGTTAGTCAGACCAAATGACATAACGGTATACTCATACAACCCATACCTGGTGGTAAAAGCTGTCTTAGGTATATCCTGTTCTCGAATCTTCAACTGGTGGTATCCTGATCACAGATCGATCTTGGAAAATACCTTAGCTCCATGCAATCGACCAAACAGATCATTAATCATTGGTAGTGGGTACTTGTTCTTGATGGTTACTTCATTCAATCCTCGATAATCAACAACCATCCTTAACGATCCATCCTTTTTCTCCACTAGAAGTACTGGTGATCCCCAAGGCGAAGAACTTGGGCGAATATATCCTTATCCAATAACTCCTTAATCTGCTTCTTAATCTCCACCAAATCCTTTGCAGGCATCATGTATGGTCTCTTTGATATTGGCCCTGTGCCTGGCAATAGCTCAATCAAAAACTCAATATCTCTATCCGGTGGCATGCCTGGCAACTCTTCTGGAAATACTTCAGGGAAATCCCTTACCACTGGTACTTCCTCCTGCACAACTCCTGTTAAACAATTTACTTGAGTCCCTTTTGGCACATGTCAGGATACATACTTGATCCTTCTCCCTTCTAGGGTAGTAAGCAAAATTGTCTTACTGGCATAATCAATGTTTCCTCCATACATCGACAGCCAATCCATACCCAGAATTACATCCAATCCTTGTGATTCCAAAATGATTAAATCCGAGGGAAACACATGCCTACCTATACTCAATGGCACTTGAAAACATCCTTGACTGGCCATATACTCCGCTCCTGGTGAGCTTACTAGCATAGGTGTTCTAAGAACCTTAATGCAATAAAACTGGGTAGTAGGAGGTATGATCAAAGTGTTACTTGCCTTGCTGATGATCCGCGAAACCTAGAGATTCGAAGTAACAGGCGGCGCACTCCGGGTATTCTATCACAGACAAACAAACAAGCATACAATAAGTATTCATCTAATGCACATGTAAAACTCAAATAAGAGATCTAACCAGAAGGTTCAACTTAAGAACTCCGGTTGGCAAAAAGAATCAAATCAAACGAAGCAACGAAAGTCAAACGGCAAAAGAAACAGGTTTCATTTACTATTCTGGATCTAGGGTAATTTTTACAGTGGAAAAAACTTGTTTAAGTTGGTTAAACGGTTAGAGGGTTTCGAGACGAAACTCCAGGCGCTTGAATCGCCTGATTCCGATAACCGAGCGAAAAGTTATACTAAAAGAAAATTGGATCAGGAATCGCGATTAGAAAAATCGCGGATTTAATCTGAGAAAAAGAAAAATGACGAACGTTCGCTAGAACGAACGAACGGACGAATGCTCGCTAAATAAATAAATCGGGAAAACCGATCTATTTAAAAAAACCAAAACTAAAAAAAAATTAAAACCACGACTTTTTTTTGTACCTCGGGCGGAGGGTCCGGTGGCGGCGGCGGCTAGGGTTTCGGGCGCGGTGGGCTGGGGCGGCTCGGGGCGGCGCTATTTAAAGGCTGCCCCCGAGCGGAGTCCCGCTTGGGTACGGCCCGAAGTCGGTTCGCGTTTTTTTAAATTATTCCTCGTAGAAAAACAAATAAAAGAAATACTAAACGGACTCCAAAAATCCCGAAATAAATTTTCCCGGGCTTCTAAAATCAAGCCGCACAAGGTGAACACTTATTTGGGGCCTAAATGCAATTTTGAAAAATGCACATTTTTCCTAAATTTAAATAAAATACCGAAAAACTCCGAAATAAAATCTTGTTTGATTTTATTATTAAATCCTCAATATTTCTTTATTTTGGGAAAGTCATTTTATTCCCTCTCTCATATTTTTGTAATAGAAGTAATTGATGATAAAATAATTAAAATCAAATGATCCTACTCGCAAAATTTGAGAAAACTCAAATATGAAAATAACGAAATCCCCAACTCTCTCCGTGGGTCCTTGAGTTGCGTGGAATTTCTAGGATCAAAACCAAAAGCAAATAAAATATGATATGCAATTATGGTCTAATGTATGACATCCCAAATTGAAAATTTGGGATGTTACATTCTTAGAACAACAACTTATATAATTCTTGTCATATGATTTCTTATGGTAGAGTAATAATTCTATCACAATTTCAAGTATGAATCGTAAACTTCATTGACAACTAACAAACTATAATCTTAGTCATTGGAGCAATTGCAATTTGTTATAACATAGGAAAGAGTCAACATATAAGAGCTTTTCAGCAAGTCCACATACTCAACTATCATATAGTCTTTCACAATTGCTAACACTCACGCAATATTTATGGTTATGGAGTTTTGATCAGACACAGAGAAAGATAGGGGCTTATAGTTTTGCCTCCCAATGTTTTACCTCAAGGGTAATGTCAACAATAATAGTTCATGAAAACTCACATCCAATTAGCCGTATATACCAGGATCTTTCCAACATGTTGTGCTTTCCAGAGGATAAAATGTAAAAAGGAAGGGTGAAGATCACCATGACTCTTATGAAAGGTAGGAAATAAAAGTAAAAGATAGGCCCTTCGTAGAGGGAAGCAGAGGTTGTCATGCGCTTTTATGGTTGGATGCACAAAATCTTAGTGCAAAAGAACGTCACTTTATATTGCCACTTGTGATATGGACCTTTATTATGCAGTCTGTCGCTTTTATTTCTTCCATATCACATGATCTTATAAAGCTTATTTCTCCCATACTAATAAGTCATACATATTTAGAGAGCAATTTTTATTGCTTTGCACCGAAGACAACTTACTTGGAGGTTCTTATTCAATCCATAGGTAGGTATGGTGGACTCTTATGGCAAAACTGGTTTAAGGGTATTTGGAAGCACAAGTAGTATCTCTACTTGGTGCGATGAATTTGGCTAGCATGAGAGGGAAAGGCAAGCTCAACCATGTTGGATGATCCATGGCAATATAATTTATCTCAGATGTAATAAAACATAACCCATTACGTTGTCTTCCTTGTCCAACATTAACTCTTTAGCATGTCATATTTTAATGAGTGCTCACAGTCATAAAAGATGTCCAAGATAGTATATCTATATGTGAAGACCTCTCTTTCTTTATTAATTCCTATTAATTGCAACGATGACCAAAACTATGTTTGTCAACTCTCAACAACTTTTATTCATCATACTTTTTCTATGTGAGCTCATTACTCTCCATGAGATCCATATGATCTCTTTGTTTCTTTTTATTTCTTTCTCTTCTATTTTATTCACTTAGGATCATGGAAAAATAATCAAGCCCTTGACTCAACACTAATCTTTATTATATAGCTCACAGACTCGATTACATAGAGGAATTATAAAGCAAAACTCACAACTAGATCATACTAAGAACTTTTATTCTACTAGATCAAGATATTACCAAAAGGATCTAACTAAGAAAAATGGTAAAGATAAAAGTGTTGGTGATACAATACCGGGGCACTCCCCCAATCTTGGCAGTTGCCAAGGGGAGTGCCCATACCAGATACTCAATTCTTCTTTGTTGGTGGAGAAGGTGATGGTGTTGTTGATGGCATAGGCTTGTCGTCCTTATTCCAAGGCATAGGCTCACCATCATAGAAGGATGATCGAGTCTCCTGAAACCTCAAATCTGCATCCAAACTCATCCTCTTGAATCTATATTCATACTCACAGTTTTGATTTTGTAGGTCATAGATCTGGGCTTGGAGGTGCTCGTTTTTCTCATGAAGCTTGAAGATGGCCTCCCCAATGTCCTTGACGTCCAGCTTGTGGTTGTTGGTGAACTCCGTGATCATAATGTGATTGGAATCGAGTCCACGCTCCACCATCTCCTGACACTTGAAAACTTCTTGCTCCAATGCCTCGAGCCTTGCCTCCGTGCTTCTGGTTTTCCTTGGTCCCTCAACATCGCGGATGTGCAACAAACCCTCACGCATCTCAATGGTTTGAGGCTGTTGCAGCACCTCCGCGAGGTAGGGGTTGATGACCTTCTCAAAGAACTGGTCCTTGGGGGCGCTTGAAGATGACATGATGACCTAGATCTGTCAGAAAAACAACTCGAAACAAACACAGGAGATTTTTGCATGATACAGGAGTCAAAACCTCCGGGAGATTATATAATGAAATTTTACCGACCAAAATACGTGTCGTGTAAGAAAACAAAGTCCAGAAAGCGCATGAGGTGCCCACAAGGTAGGGGGGCGCGCCCAAGGGGGTAGGGCACGCCCTCCACTCTCGTGGAGCCCTCGTGTCCTTCCCAGACTGCTTCATATTTTTCTATTTTTCTAAATATTCCAAAACGAAGAAATATTGCCTTAAAAACTGTTTTGGAGTCGGTTTACTTACTGTACCACATACCTATTCCTTTTCAGAGTCTGAAACATTCTGGAAAGTGTCCCTTATGTATTCCTCCGGGGTTACGGTTTCAATAACATTGGTTTCAACATTTATAGGATTACCTGAGATATAATGTTTAATTCTTTGACCGTTCACCACCTTCGGATTTGTGCCTTCGAAGTTGTTGATTTTTATGGCACCGGAACAATAGACCTCTTCGATAACGTAAGGACCTTCCCATTTAGAGAGAAGTTTTCCTGCAAAAAATCTTAAATGAGAGTTGTATAGCAATACATAATCACCTACATTAAACTCATGCTTTTGTATTCTTTTGTCATGCCATCTTTTAACTTTTTATTTAAACAACTTGGCATTTTCATAGGCTTCGGTTTTCCATTCATCGAGTGAGCTAATATCAAATAATCTCTTCTCACCGGCAAGTTTAAAATCATAATTGATTTCTTTAATAGCCCAATATGCCTTATGTTCTAGTTCGAGAGGTAAGTGACATGTTTTTCCATAAACCATTTTATACGGAGACATACCCATAGGATTTTTATATGCAGTTCTATAGGCCCATAATGCATCATCAAGTTTCTTGGACCAATTCTTTCTAGATCTATTAACATTCTTTTCAAAATTAATTTGAGTTCTCTATTACTCAATTCTACTTGACCACTAGACTGTGGGTGATAAGGAGATGCAATTCTATGTTTAACATCATATTTAGCAAGCATTTTACGGAAAGCACCATGAATAAAATGTGAACCACCATCAGTCATTAAATATCTAGGGACTCCAAATCTTGGAAAAATAACTTCTTTAAGCATCTTAATAGAGGTGTTATGATCATCACTACTAGTTGGAATAGCTTTTGCCCACTTAGTAACGTAATCAACAACAACTAAAATATGTGTATATCCATTAGAGGAAGGAAAAGGTCCCATATAATCAAAGCCCCAAACATCAAATGGTTCAATAACGAGTGAATAATTCATAGTCATTTCTTGACGTCTACTAATATTACCAATTCTTTGACATTCATCACAAGATAAGACAAACTTACGGGCATCCTTGAAGAGAGTAGGCCAATAAAAACCAGATTACAATACCTTATGTGAAGTCCTATCTCCAGCATGGTGTCCTCCATAAGCTTCGGAGTGACACTTGCGTAGGATCTGTTCCTGTTCATGCTCAGGTACACAACGTCTAATAACACCATCTATTCCTTCTTTATAAAGATGTGGGTCATCCCAAAAGTAATGCATCAAATCAGAGAAGAACTTTTTCTTTTGCTGGTATGTGAAACTAGGTGGTATAAACTTAGCAACAATGTAATTAGCATAATCAGCATACCATGGAGCAGTATGAGAAGTATATATGACAATTAATTGCTCATCAGGAAAGCTATCATCAATAGGTAGTGGGTCATCAAGCACATTTTCTAACCTAGACAAGTTGTCTGCAACGGGGTTCTCAGCTCCCTTTCTATCAACAATATGTAAATCAAATTCTTGTAGCAAGAGAACCCGTCTAATAAGTCTAAGTTTAGCATCTTTATTTTCCATAAGATATTTAAGAGCAGCATGATTAGTGTGAATAGTTACTTTAGAATCAACAATATAAGGTCTGAACTTATCACAGACAAATACAACTGCTAAGAATTCTTTTTCAGTAGTAGCATAATTTTTTTGAGCATTGTCTAGGGTTTTACTAGCATATTGAATAACATTTAATTTCTTATCAACTCTTTGCCCTAGAACAACACCTACAACATAATCACTAGCATCACACATAATTTCAAAGGGTAAATTCCAATCAGGTGGCTGAACAATAGGTGCAGAGATCAATGCTTTCTTAAGTATTTCAAATGCTTCTACACAATCATCATCAAAAAGAAATGGTATATCTTTTTGTGATAAGTTAGTCAGAGGCCGAGAAATTTTTGAGAAGTCCTTAATGAACCTCCTATAAAATCTGGCGTGACCAAGGAAACTTCTTATACCTTTGATGTCCTTGGGGCATGGCATCTTTTCAATAGCATCAACCTTGGCTTTATCAACTTCAATACCTCTTTCAGAAACTTTATGCCCCAGGACAATACCTTCATTAACCATAAAGTGGCACTTTTCCCAATTCAAGACAAGATTAGTTTCTTCACATCTCTGCAAAACTCGATCAAGGTTGCTCAGGCAATCATCAAAGGAAGATCCATAGACGGAGAAATCGTCCATGAAAACCTCACAAATCTTTTCACAAAAGTTAGAGAATATAGCCATCATGCATCTTTGAAAGGTAGCGGGTGCATTACATAAACCAAAAGGCATACATCTATAAGCAAAAGTACCAAAAGGGCAAGTAAAAGTAGTCTTTGATTGATCTTTGGCTGACACAGGTATTTGAGAGAAACCAGAATAACCATCTAGAAAGCAAAAATGTGTATGTTTGGATAGTCTTTCTAGAATTTGATCGATAAAAGGTAAGGGGTAATGATCCTTTTTAGTTGCCTTATTTAATTTGCGGAAATCAATTACCAACCTATAACTTGTAATAATTCTTTGAGGAATCAATTCATCTTTATCATTAGGAACGACAGTAATACCTCCCTACTTAGGGCCACAATGGACAGGGCTTATCCACTGACTATCAGCAACGGGATAGATTATACCTGCCTCAAGGAGATTTAGTATTTCCTTTCTTACCACTTCTTTCATTTTAGGATTCAGCCGTCGTTGACGATCACGAACCGGTTTAGCATCTTCTTCCAAATTTATTTTATGTTGACATAGAGTGGGACTGATGCCCTTAAGATCATCAAGAGTATACCCAATAGCAGCATGGTGCTTCTTCAGAGTTTTCAATAATCTCTCTTCCTCATGCTCTGAAAGGTTAGCACTAATAATAACAGGATATATCTTTTTCTCATCAAGATAAGCATATTTAAGAGTATCAGGCCAGGATCACCCTTGGGTGGAGGAGGACCCCCTAGGATTTCAATAGGCAAATTGTGTTTTAGAATAGGTTCCTGTTTAAAGAATACTTCATCTATTTCCCTTGTTTCATTCATAAACATTTCATTTTCATGGTCTAGCAAATATTGTTCTAAAGGATCACTAGGAGGTATGACAATAGAAGCAAGACCAATAATTTCATCCTTACTGGGCAATTCTTCTTCACGGTGTTGTCTACTAAATTTAGAGAAATTAAATTCATGAGACAAATCATCTAAATCGATAGTAACAACATCCCTTTTGCAATCTATGGTAGCATTAACAGTGTTCAAGAAGGGTCTACCAAATATAACGGGACAAAAGCTATCTTGTGGGGAACCAAGAACAAGAAAATCAGCAGGATATTTAGTTTTCCCACACAAGACTCCAACATCTCTAACAATTCCCATTGGTGAAATAGTATCTCTATTGGCAAGTTTAATTGTGACATCAATATCTTCTAACTCAACAGGTGCAATATCATGCATAATTTCTCTATATAGGCTAATAGGTATTGCACTAGCACTGGCACCCATATCACATAAGCCATGATAACAATGATCTCCTATTTTAATAGAAATAACAGGCATGCCTACCACAGTTCTAGGTTTATCTTTAGCACACGGTTTAGCAATTCTAGCAGTTTCATCACAGAAATAAATAACATGCCCATCAATATTATCAGACAAGAGATCTTTAACAATAGCAATATTAGGTTGAACTTTAACTTGCTCAGGAGGTGTATATGTTTTAATATTGCTTTTACGAACCACAGTTGAAGCTTTAGCATGATCCTTTATCCTAACAGGGAAAGGTGGTTTCTCAACATAAGAAGTAGGAACAACAGGATCATTATAAGCGATAATATTTTCTTCAACTTTAATAGGTGCAACTACTTTTACTTCTATGGGAGGATGATATTTAAACCACTTCTCCTTGGGGAGATCAACATAAATAGCAAAATATTCACAGAAAGAAGCTACTATCTTAGAGTCAAGTCCATATTTAGTGCTAAACTTACGGAAAACATCGGTATCCATAAAAGATTTAACACAATCAAACTTAGGTGTCATACCTGACTCCTTACCTTCATCGAGGTCCCAATCTTCAGAGTTGCGTTTAATTCTTTCTAATAAATCCCATTTGAATTCAATAGTCTTCATCATAAAAGAGCCAGCACAAGAAGTATCGAGCATGGTGCGATTGTTATCAGAAAGCCGAGCATATAAATTTTGAATAATCATTTCTCTTGAGAGCTCATGATTGGGGCATGAATATAACATTGATTTAAGCCTCCCCAAGCTTGAGCGATGCTTTCTCCTTCGTGAGGCCAAAAATTATATATATATAATTGCGATCACGATGAACAAGATGCATAGGATAAAACTTCTGATGAAACTCCAATTTCAATTGTTTGTAATTCCAAGACCCCATATCATCACATAGCCTATACCATGTCAATGCATCTCCCTTCAAACATAAAGGGAAGACCTTCTTCTTAACAACATCTCCAGGTACACCTGCAAGCTTAAATAATCCACAAACTTCATCCACATATATTAGATGCTCATCAGGATGCTTTGTTCCATCTCCTACAAAAGGATTAGCTAGCAGTTCTTCTATCATACCCGAAGGAATTTCAAAGCAGATATTTTCATTTTCAGTAGGTTCAGTAGGTTGAGGAGCAACTCTTTGCTCTACTGGTTGGGGTGAAGATACCCCGAACAAGCCCCTCAGAGGATTACTTTCCATAGTAACAAGTGACAATAAATTTCAGCACACTATATAAATTTTTCCTTACCAAATTCCACCTACCAAAGGCGCTTCACTCCCCGACAACGGCGCCAAAAAAGAGTCTTGATGACCCACAAGTACAGGGGATCTATCGTAGTCCTTTCGATAAGTAAGAGTGTCGAACCCAACGAGGAGCAGAAGGAAATGATAAGTGGTTTCCAACAAGGTATTCTCTGCAAGTACTGAAAGAAGTGGTAACAGATAGTTTTGTGATAGGATAATTTGTAATGAGCAACAAGTAACAAAAGTAAATAAAGTGCAGCAAGGTGGCCCAATCCTTTTTGTAGCAAAGGACAAGCCTGGACAAACTCTTATATAGATAAAAGCGCTCCCGAACATGGGAATATCGTCAAGCTAGTTTTCATCACGTTCATAAGATTCGCGTTCGGTAATTTGATAATCTGATATGTGGGTGGACCGGTGCTTGGGCGCTGTCCTTACTTGGACAAGCATCCCACTTATGATTAACCTCTATTGCAAGCATCCGCAACTACAACAAAAGTATTAAGGTAAACCTAACCATAGCATGAAACATATGGATCCAAATCAGCCCCTTACGAAGCAACACATAAACTAGGGTTTAAGCTTCTGTCACTCTAGCAACCCATCATCTACTTATTACTATCCAATGCCTTCCTCTAGGCCCAAACAATGGTGAAGTGTCATGTAGTCGACGTTCACATAACACCACTAGAGGGATGACAACATACATCTCATCAAAATATTGAACGAAGACCAAATTCACATGACTACTAATAGCAAGACTTCTCCCATGTCCTCAGGAACAAACGTAACTACTCATAAAGCATATTCATGTTCATAATCAGAGGGGTATTAATATGCATATAGGATCTGAACATATGATCTTCCACCAAATAAACCAACTAGCATCAACTACAAGGAGTAATTAACACTACTAGCAACCCACAGGTACCAATCCCGGACTTGGAGATAGGAATTGGATACAAGAGATGAACTAGGGTTTTGAGAGGAGATGGTGCTGGTGAAGATGTTGATGGAGATGGCCCTCTCCCGATGAGAGGAGCGTTGGTGATGATGGTGGCGGTGATTTCCCCCTCCCGGAGAGAAGTTTCCCCGGCAGAATAGCTCCGCCAAAGCCCTAGATTGGTTCCGCCTAGGTTCCTCCTCGTGGCGGCAGAGTTTCATCCGAGAAGATGGCTTATGATTTTTTTCTCATCAAAAGACCTCATATAGCAGAAGATGGTCGTCGGAGGGCCACCAGGGGGGCCACGCCCAGGGGGTAGGGCGCGCCCCCCACCCTCGTGGGCAGGGTGTGGCCCCCCTGGTGAACTTCTTCCGCTGAGTATTTTATATATATTATGAAAACGTCTTCCGTGAAATTTTAGGACTTTTGGAGCTGTGCAGAATAGGTCTCTAATA
Source organism: Triticum urartu (assembly GCF_056163025.1). NCBI lineage: Eukaryota > Viridiplantae > Streptophyta > Magnoliopsida > Poales > Poaceae > Triticum > Triticum urartu. Next base: position 165,249,208 of record NC_141873.1, on the reverse strand, counting down.
TTTGCTCCTTTTCCAGCCCAGAATCCCAGCTGTCGGCATTCTCCCTCTTTATGGAAACCTTGTAAAATAAGAGAGAATAGGCATAAGTATTGTGACATAATGTGTAATAACATCCCATAATGCAATAAATATCGATATAAAAGCATGATGCAAAATGGATGTATCACACATCACCATCACCGTCACCACGCCGTCGTGCTGACGAAACTCTCCCTCGACACTTTGTTGGATCAAGAGTTCGAGGGACGCCATCAAGCTGAATGTGTGTTGAACTCGGAGGTGACGTATGTTCGGTACTTGATCGGTTGAATCGAGAAGACGTTCGACTACATCAACCGCGTTAAACTAACGCTTACGCTTTCGGTCTACGAGGGTATGTGGACACACTCTCCCCCTCTCGTTGCTATGCATCTCCTAGATAGATCTTGTGTGATCGTAGGAATTTTTTGAAATTGCATGCTACGGTCCCCAATAGTGGTATCAGAGCCAGGTCTATGCGTAGATGATATGCACAAGTAGAACACAAAAAGTTGTGGGCGATCATAGTCATACTGCTTACCACCAACGTCTTATTTTGATCCGGTGGTGTTGTTGGATGAAGCGGCCCGGACCAACCTTACATGACCACGTTCATGAGAACGGTTCTACCGACAGACATGCAACTTGTTTTGCATAAAGGTGGCTGGCGGGCGTCTGTTTCTCTAACTTTAGTTGAATCGAATTTTACTACGACCAGTCCTTGTTGAAGGTTAAAACAACAAACTTGACGAAACATCATTGTGGTTTTGATGTGTAGGTAAGAACAGTTCTTGCTAGAAGCCTGAAGCAGCCACGTAAAACTTGCAACAACAAAGTAGAGGACGTCTAACTTGTTTTTGCAGGGCATGTTGTGATGTGATATGGTCAAGACATGATGTGATATACATTATTTTATGAGATGATCATGTTTTGTAAAAGTTATTGGAAACTGGCAGCCGCCTTATGGTTGTCGATTTATTGTATGAAATGCAATCGCCATGTAATTGCTTTACTTTATCACTATGCATTAGCGATAGTTGTAGAAGCAATAGTTGGCGAGATGACCACGACACTACGATGGAGATCAAGGTGTCAAGCCGGTGACGATGGAGATCATGACGGTGCTTTGGAGATGGAGATCTAAGGCACAAGATGATGATGGCCATATCATGTCACATATTTTGATTGCATGCAATGTCTATCTTTTATGCATCTTATTTTGCTTAGTATGGCAGTAGCATTATAAGATGATCCCTCACTAAAATTTCAAGGTATAAGTGTTCTCCCTGAGTATGCACCGTTGCGACAGTTCGTCGTGCCGAGACACCATGTGATGATCGGGTGTGATAAGCTCTACATTCACATAGAACGAGTGCTAGACAGTTTTGCACGTGCGAAATACTCGGGTTAAACTTGATGAGCCTAGCATGTACATACATGGCCTCGGAACACTAAGACCGAAAGGTCGAACGTGAATCATATAGTAGATATGATCAACATAGAGATGTTCACCATTGAAAACTACTCCATCTCACGTGATGATCGGACATGGTTTAGTTGATATGGATCACGTGATCATTTAGATGACTCAAGGGATGTCTATCTAAGTGGAAGCTCTTAAGTAATATGATTAATTGAACTTAAATTTATCATGAACTTAGTCCTGTTAGTTTTTTGCATATCTATGTTGTAGATCAATGGCCCGTGCTACCGTTCCCTTGAATATTAACGCATTCCTAGAGAAATCCAAGTTGAATGATGATGGTAGCAACTACGCGGACTAGGTTCGTAACTTGAGGATTATCCTCATTGCTGCACAGAAGAATCACATCCTTGATGCACCGCTAGGTGCAAGGCTTGTGATCGCTCTTTGACTATAGCGCCAGAAAAGCTCCTGTCTGCTAGGACTACATCGGTATTTCCCCAAAGAGGAAGGCATGATGCAGCACAACAATGGTAGGTATTTCCCTCAGTGAAAGAAACCAATGTTATCGAACTAGTAGGAGAACCAAGAAACACAACGTAAACAACACCTGCACACAAATAACAACACCTCGCAACCCGATGTGTTAAAGGGGTTGTCAATCCATTTCGGGTAACGATGCCAGAAAATTGTAGTAGATTGAAATAATAGATCACAAATAAAATAAAGTGCAGCAATGCATTTTTGTATTTTTGGTTTAATAGATCTGAATAAAAATGCAAAGGAAAAGTAAATCATAAGCAAATATATGAGGGAGAAGACCTGGGGGCCGTAGGTTTCACAAGTGGCTTCTCTAGAGAAAGATAGCAAACGGTGGGTAAACAAATTACTATTGGGCAATTGATAGAACCTCAAATAATTGTGACGATATCCAGGCAATGATCATTACATAGGCATCACGTCCAAGATTAGTAGACCGACTCCTGCCTGCATCTACTACTATTACTCCACACATCGACCGGTATCCAGCATGCATCTAGTGTATTAAGTTCATGGAAAACGGAGTAATGCAATAAGAACGATGACATGATGTAGACAAGATTCGTTTATCTATTACGTAGATATAGATCCCGTCTTTTATCCTTAGTAGCAACGATACATACGTGTCAGTTCCCTCTCTGTCACTAGGATCAAGCACCGTAAGATCGAACCCACTACCAGGCCCTCTTCCCGTTGCAAGATAAATAGATCAAGTTGGCCAAAAAAACCAAAATATCGGAGAAGAAATACGAGGCTATAAGAGATCATGCATATAAGAGATCAAAGAAACTCAAATAACTTTCACGGATATAAAAAGATATGACTGATCATAAACTCAAAGTTCATCAGATCCCAACAAGCACACCGCAAAAACAGTTACATCATATGGATCTCCAAGAGACCACTGTATTGAGAATCAAGAGAGAGAGAGAGAGATGAAACCATCTAGCTACTAACTACGGACCCGAAGGTCTACAAAGAACTACTCACCCATCATCGGAGAGGCACCAATGGAGGTGGTGAACCCTATCCGAGATGGTGTCTAGATTGGATCTGGTGGTTCTGGACTCTGTGGAGGCTAGATGAATATTTCGTCGACTCCCCTAGGGTTTTGAGAATATTTGGGTATTTATAGAGCAAAGAGGCGGTTCGGGGGGCACCCGAGGTGGGCACAACCCACCAGGGCACGCCTGGGCCTCTTGGAACGCGCTGGTGGTTGTCCCCTCCTCGGGACTCCCCCCAGGTGCTACCAGGGCCCAACATGTTCCTTCTGGTCCATAAAAAATCTCCGTAAGTTTTTGTGGCATTTGGACTCCGTGTGATATTGATTTTCTGCGATGTAAAAAACATGGAAAAACAGGAACTCGCACTTGGCACTATGTCAATAGGTTAGTACCAAAAAATGATATAAAATGACTATAAAATGATTATAAAACATCCAAGATTGATAATATAGCAACATGGAACAATCAAAAATTATAGATACGTTGGAGACGTATCAGCATCCCCGAGCTAAACTCCTACTCGTCCTCGAGTAGGTAAGTGATAAAAACAGAATTTTTGATGTGGAGTGCTATTTAACATGTCATATCACATTCTTTTCTTTATAGCATGGACAATTGGACTTTTATGTGGTTCAAAGCAATAGTCTAGTGTTGACATAATAATTTAGATACTCAAGCAGATCAACAAGCAACCATGTCTTTCAAAATATCAATGCTAAAATAAGTTATCCCTACAAAATCATATAGTCTTGTCATGCTCTGTCTTCTTAGCACAAAGTATTTATCATGCACAACCCCGATGACAAGCCGAGCAATTGGTTCGTACTTTTTAACGTGCTTCAGCTTTTTCAACTCTTACGCAATACATGAGCATAAGCCATGGATATAGCACTACGGGTGGAATAGAGTATGATGATAGGGGTAAATATAGAGAAGACAAAAAAGTAAGAAACTCTCACATCGATGCGGCTAACCAATGGGCTATGGAGATGCCCATCAATCGATATCAACGTGAGGAGTAGGGATTGCCTTGCAACGAATGCACTAAGAGCTATAAGTGTATGAAAGCTCAATATGAAAACTAAGTGGGTGTGCATCTAATCATATAATGAAAAAGTCGCACTAGTATATGAAAGTGACAACATAGGAGACTCTCCATATGAAAAACATGGTGCTGCTTTGAAGCACAAGTGTGGTAAAGGATACTAGAAATGCCCCTTCTCTCTTTGTTTATTTTTTCTTTTTCATTCTTTTTCTTTTTCTTTTTTGCTCTTTCTTTTTCTTTTTTTCTTTCCTTTTTCTCTCATTGTCTGGAGTCTCATCCCGACTTGTGGGGGAATCATAGTCTCCGTCATCCTTTCCTCATTGGGGCACTGCTCCAAAAATGATTAATGATGATCATCACTACTTACTTATAACTCAAAAGAAATAAAAATTACAACTCAATACCTATGACAAAATATGACTTTACATCGATGCGGCTATATCTCCCACGTGTCGAAGCACGACTTAGAGGCATAACCGCATTGAAAGCAATGTCGCAAGTGAGGTAATCTTCACACAACCCATGTAATACATAAGGGAAAAGGATACATAGTTGGCTTACAATCGCCACCTCACCCAATACATGAATAAAGCATTACAACATCCAAATACAATCAAGGTCCGACTACGGAACCAAAATAAAAGAAGACTACCCCAAATGCGACAAGGTCCCCGATCGACCCTAACTGGGCACCACTACTGATCAACTAGAAACGAAACAAGACTACGAACACGATCTTCATCAAGCTCCTCCTTGAGCTGGGTTGCATCACCTTCACAGTAATCGTCGGCACCTAAAACTGGTTTTTGGAAGTATCTGTGAGCCACAGGGACTCAGCAATCTCACACCCTCGCGATCAAGACTATTTAAACTTATAGGAAGGGAAAAGGTATGAGGTGGAACTGCAGCAAGCGACTAGCATATATGGTGGCTAACATACGCAAATGAGAGCGAGAAGAGAAGGCAAAGCACGTTCGAGAAAGTATGATCAAGAAGTGATCCAAAACTACTTATGTCAAGCATAACTCCAACACCGTGTTCACTTCCCGGACCCCGCCGAGAAGAGACCATCACGGCTACACATGCGGTTGATGTATTTTAATTAAGATCAACTTTAGGTTTTCTACAACCGGACATTAACAAATTCCCATCTGCCCATAACCGCGGGCACGGCTTTCGAAAGTTCAATCCCTGCAGGGGTGTCCAAACTTAGCCCATCACAAGTTCTCACGGTCAACGAAGGATATTCCTTCTAGCGGGAAGACCCGACCAGACTCGGAATCCCGGTTACAAGACATTTCGACAAGGTAAAACAAGACCAGCAAAGCCACCCGAATGTGCCGACAAATCCCTATAGGATCTGCACATATCTCGTTATCAGGGCACACCGGATGAGCAATCCGTACAAATAAAACCAACCCTCAAGTTTCCCCGAGGTGGAGCTGCAAGGGGCTCTAGTTTGGACCAACACTCAGAGGAGCACTGGCCCGGGGGGTTAAAATAAAGATGACCCTTGGGAACGCAACTCCCAAGAGAAAAGAGGCTAGGTGGCGAATGGTAAAACCAATGTTGGGCCTTGCTGGAGGAGTTTTATTTAAGACGAACTGTCAAGGGGTTCCCATTATAACCCAACCGCGTAAGGAACGCAAAATCTGGGAACATAACACCGATATGACAGAAACTAGGGCGGAAAGAGTGGAACAAAACAATAGGCATAAGGCTAAGCCTTCCACCCTTTACCAAGTATATAAGTGCATTAATTAAATAAGAGATGTTGTGATATCCCAACAAATAAACAAGTTCCAACACGGAACGAACTCCAATCTTCACCTGCAACTAGCAACGCTATAAGAGGGGTTGAGAAAAGCGGTAACATAGCCAAACAACGGTTTGCTAGGACATGGTGGGTTAGAAGTTTGGCATGGCAATATGGGAGGCATGATAAGCAAGTGGTAGGTATCGTAGCATAGGCATAGCAAAAGAGCGAGCAATCTAGCGAGCAAAGACAGAAGTGATTTCAAGGGTATGGTCATCTTGCCTGAAATCCCGCAAGGAAGAAGAACGAGTCCATGAAGAAGACAAATGGACATATTCAAACGGGTCCTCACAAACGTGACGTTATCGGAACCAACCCGAAGAAGCACACACCATAGTAAACAACCAACACATGAACATGGCATGATATGCGGGATGCGGTGCATATGCATGATTTGGAAAGGAATGATTGAACCTGGCCTCAACTTGGAAAACCAAGAGTGCCACTGGAAAGGGGAGTTGATTTCGGTTGAAATCGATATAAAGATCACCGGAATCGGATGCACGGTTTGGAAATGGCAAGCAAAACAAATATGGCACCGGTCTGCGATAAATAGCAAGTGGCCATCTAAATGCATCAAGATAAATATGCTACATCACTCAAACATAGCAACAAAATACATGGCAGGGATCCACTCATGATGCTTGACAAAAGATGAACACTGAGCTACGGCTAATTCACTCAATAGCAAGCTCAAACAAGCATGGCAAAAGAGCAAATGATAACAGGTTTCAGACTTAGTGAAATTAACACAAGTCTGGAATCTATCATCAGGAAGCAAAGTTTAGAGCATGATAACTACATGCTACAGGAACATATCATGAAGCTACTCAAAGCATATAACAAACATTCCTTAGTGACCATGAGCCAAAAGGGATCAGAAAATACAATTGCAAGCATTTGAACATAGCAAAAACATAAACAGATTCAGACTTGGAGAAAAACTGGAGCATGGCAAAACAGTTAACAAGTAGGCATGTCCACAAGCTCGATGCATTCACTACAAAGCATGGCATGATAATCTAAGCATACACCCATCAATAAGACATGGCATAGAAGCTATACATGGCAAGAACAACATCATAGCATGCACGGATCAATAGCAACAACCTCGGCAAAATTGCTAAACATGTTAACAATCTGCCAGGAACATTTTATAGCAAAAGTAGAGCTCGATTGAGTCAAGCTAGGGTGCTCCATAATTGCAAACAAAGACATGGATGGATAGAGCACCACGATATCTACAAAACATCCTTACTGATCATGCTCAAAAGAGGCACGGATCACTAGGAAACAACAATAAAACAATAACAGGACAAGGACTTAGTGAAAAACTATGTCCATGAAATCAGCATCATTGAGTAAGCTACTTTGCATGCTTGTGCTAGTCACCACGAAGATCACAAAAATACATGGCAAGCACCTCTGTAAAGATAACATGGCATTCTACAAAACACATGTAGAGCTTAGGATCATAGCATGCACACATAAATCATGGCAAAAATGACAAAAGGCCATTTGCTGAAACAGATCTGAAATAATCCTCACATATACCTCTTCCAACAGCATTTCGGGCATCAAGATGAGCTCAAATGAAAATGATGCAATGAGATGAAATGATGTACTCGTTGAGACGAACATTTTGATATGTTGCAAGCATGAATCGGAACCACGATGATGAAGTTATGACCCGTCAAAGTATGAAAATAAACTAGGGTTTCGGGGGAAGAAGTCAACCGAGGTGGATCTGGATCTGGATCCAGATCAGGCGTGGAAACCGAGGCGGCCGGGATCTCGCCGGAGCTGCAGCTTGGGGGCGCCGGAGTTGATGTCGGCGTGGAGGAGAGGGCCGGCAACGACGAAGGGCGGCGCCGGCGACGAGGGAAAGTGGCGGCGGGGCGATGATGGCGCCGCGGTGGTGGTGGCGGCGGCCGGCCGAGCGAAGTGCCGCGGTGCACGCGCCTCGGGGCATCGCGGGGCGCGCCTCTGGCGGTGGCGGACAAGGGACCCGGCGGGCGCGGGCGCTGGCGCCTCGGCCGGTGGTGGTGGTTGGGCCCCGCGGGCCCGATTCGAGCCGCGCGGGCCGGCGGCGGAGGGAGGAGAGAGAGGAGGCCGCGATGGTGATGAGGTGGCGGTCGTTGGTTGGTTGGCGGCGGCGGTGGGGTGACGTGGCGCAACGCCACTGGCCGGAGCGAGGTGGAGGGCGGACATGTTCATCGGTGGAAGAAATGTGTGGTGCGCGCGGAGGAGGAGGGGTTAGGGTTCATACGCGAAAACTTCGAGGAGGCACACATATATATAGGTAGAGGGAGCTAGGAGATTCCAAATGAGGTGCGGTTTTCGGCCACACGATCATGATCGAACGACCGAGATGATGGAGGAGGTTTAGGTGGGTTTTGGGCCACTTTGGAGGGGTGTTGGGCTGCAACACACACGAGGCCTTTTCGGTCCCTCGGTTAACCGTTGGAGTCTCAAACGAAGTCCAAATGGCACGAAACTTGACAGGTTGTCTACCGGTAGTAAACCTAGGCCGCATGGCAAGTCTTGGTCCAATCCGAAAACGTTTAACACCCGCACATGAAAAGAGGTAGAAAGGGACACCGGGTGACATAGGAGCGCCGGATTGCAAAACGAACAACGGGGAAAATGCTCGGATGCATGAGACGAACACGTATGCAAATGTGATGCACATGATGACATGATATGAGATGCATGACACGCAAGCAATGACAAGGCAACAACAGGGAATAACTGGAAGACACCTGGCACATCGGTCTCGGGGCGTTACAACACTCCACCACTACGAGAGGATCTCATCCGAGATCTAGAATGGCACCGGAGAGACAACGGAAGATAAAGAGAAGAGGTAAAGCTAAGTTACTTCTTTGACAAACGAGTGAAACCACGAACCTTGAGAGGCTAAACCATTTTGAGAAAAGAATACAATGGAGATGAATGAATTTGAAAACACTCAGTTAGAAAAAGGAACAAGGATCAATACTAGAACCTTGTAGGTTGAAAGACATAAGAATAAAGGTTGCAATGAACAAGAAGCACATGCAAACACTCTGGTTGAAAGAAGGAGCACACGGAAAGATATAGATCAAATACGACAACACTCCAGTTGGAAATGGAAGTAATTGAATAAGAACTTGATAAGATGCGAAGATACTTGATGAAATCACAACACACTGCCTCCGGAACTATTGAATGAATGGAACAAGTGGTAATAAAGATCTTAGACAACACTCCGGTTGAAAAGAGGTGCAAGGCTTGATAAGGTGAAAAGAACTTGAGCAACAGGGCACAACACTCCGGTTAAATGGATAAGCACGAAAAAACATGACCTTCACAATTCGAGATGATGATTGAAAAGAGCAACATCACAAAGCCTCCGGAAGAAAAGAGAGAATGGAATGGAATGAACGAATTAGAAAACAAGATCTTGGCAGTGCACGCTTACAACAAAGGCTAGAACGGAGTTGTTGGATTATCAACAACGAAAAGAATAAACTTGCAGTGGGCTTATGGAAAACTTCTCAAAACTATGAGGTGAAATTTCTGCCACCAACGGAAAACAATAGATTGGATATATAACACCAAGGAGATGAGAAACTTATCCACCGGGAGGATAGATGAAGAACTTGGATCATATATGAACCCCATAAATAGAAACAATCCTTAGGGACGGTTTTAGGTGAAATATAACCCAAGATAACTCCATTAAAGAGATAGATGGGTTTAAATATCTCATTCCTGACAACTTGTGAATCACGGAGCACGACGGGAAATTATCACGAATGACACACACCACCTCAAAGATAAGATAGGACGAATTGGACTTTGAGACGCAAGGTGAAGAATGCTTGAGCTCCTCTGAAAAGAATGTTGATGAACAGTTCGAGAAAGAATTAAATCCTTTATGAACCATCATGTAGAACCTTCATGAAGAAATCCGTTAAACAAAAGAATGATCAAACGGAAGGAAAAAGAAGTTGAAAACACAAGGTGAATCCTTGCAATGATTAGATGGATCTTTGGAATGATATAGTTGAAATAACTTTGAGCTCCAGAAAAGAAAGATGGACAACTTGAATCGAGAATTAGATGAACCTCTGGAATAAGGAATTAATCACTTGGATGGACAAGAATAAGAATTATGTTATGCGTATCCTTCACCAATTTAAATTGATGACAAACAACGAATTTTGCATACTACTTATTCTCAAAGAAAGGATTAAGATAGATATCGCGCCAACTTGAGAAGGTCTTCAACGAACCACCGGTAGGATTGGAAAGAAACAAGTGAATTGATATGATAATAGCGGAAAAGAATCCTGGAAGAACCACCGTAAGAATTGAACAATGAATGAAGTAAAAGGATGAATCACCGGTAAGAATTGTGAAATGAACGAAGATACTTGGGACAATCTAGATACATGAGAACGAAGGGATGACGAACTGATTAAAGAATATACTTGAATGATGCACCGGTAAGATTGGAGAATGATAACTAACAGCTGAGAAATGAATAATTCTGAGAAGATGGGCTCCGGATAATCAAACTGAAAGACTCCTGAGTTGCTTCGGATGGGTGAAAAGAATTCCCACAATCGAAAATAATTATGAGAGGATGGCAACAAGCTAGAATCATGAATCTTGAAGAGAATGGAGCAAGATTGAGAGAAAAAATCTTCTTCGGTCTTCAAATGCAGAGAATGACGATGAGAGACAACACCATGAATTGTTGAGACACTCCGGAATAAAGAAGAATAGAAAAGGTTGAGCCAACGATGAAAATATTTTGAAAGATCTTGGAGAAAGGCATTTGACTGATGATAAATCATTCTTACGTCAAACTTCGAAAATAAATTTGAGGATAGCTCTAGGAAAATAGAAGATTCAGGTAAGATCCTGGAAAAGACCTGTGGGTTAGGGCCCACTCAAGAGAAGCACCATTGAAAAGATTACTTGAAAAGAGAGATTGCACCGGTTGAATTAAAAGGCTTGAATGAGATAACAACCTCGAAAGAGCTTGAACGAAAGTAGAGTGGAAACGTGAATCTTCGAGATATCTTGAGCACTCCGGAACGATAGAATAGCGAGAGGTGAACGATTAAGAATTGCACTGGCATGAGAAAGCATTGAAATGAGGAAAGGGTATGATCAACAAAGCTTGACTCGGATCTATCGGAGAAGAAAAGAGAATGAAGACTAATGAACTAGTAGAGCATCTTCAAGAGAACCACCAGGTAAGAATATTGACGGAAAATAATGGGGAGACTTCACATCCATAAAAGGGTACTTGATTGAGAAATCCGAATCCTTGAAGGAAAAAGGGTGGGTGGGTGGGAAAACAAAGACAACTTAGGACGGAAGAAAAGGGCACCAATGAAAGAAGTGATAATTGATCTTGCGGATGTTGAAAATGTCGGAGCCACTTGAAGAGAGAACACGCCGGTAGAAAAGGATTGACAGGACAATCTCGATGATCAAGAAGGATTAGTATTCCCAAAGAAATATGAGAACACCGCTTAGAAAGGGTATGGAATCAACACTTGACTTCGAAGCAACTCGAATACCACAACTCAAAACAAACAAAGGATTGGCTCGCAGAATGAGCCAAAACAAACATATGATAGATCCCATATCGTATCATGTGTCTGTTGGAAAGAATTCCTAAGAGCTACTTCAATTCCCACTTATAAACTCCCGAAATTTTCCGGTTATGCAATCAGGTGGTTGGGATACAGGGGAAGCATAATATCTCACCCAAAACAAACAAATCCTACATCCAGCTGTATCCATCATTCAACACATAACCAAGAAACCTTCGGAAATCATTTACCTCAACCTTCGAAAAGCATCCGTTATACGAGTTATGGCAATACTCCCGAACTCCCGCCCCAGTACTGGGTGGCGTCGAGGTTATCTCACCAACAACTGCATAAAAGAGATTTTCGATGTCGGCAAAACTCAGGTATTCCAGAACTGCAACGATAAAATTGTGAAAACAACACCTCGGAGCTCAACTCCCCGAGACACTGCCACAACCCCTAAATGTCAGGAGGCACCAAGAACAATGTTCTCGTCACAAAACCATCGGAACGATTCCAAGATACCCGTGTGATCCTATTTTTTTTAGTGAAATTTGAGAAGAGAAGAGTCAAAACTCTACGTCAAGATGCCTCACCAGAGCGACAAAGGGACTGAGGAGTAAAAAGAATTCCTAACTCTCCGATATATATATAATCCTAAATGACTCAAAACATTTTTCTAGACTCAACAACGCCAATGATTCGATCAAGCAGGGGGCTCTTAAGTCCAGGGAAGGCTCTGATTACCAACTTGTAACGCCCTCGATGCGGCTATATCTCCCACGTGTCGAAGCACGACTTAGAGGCATAACCGCATTGAAAGCAATGTCGCAAGTGAGGTAATATTCACACAACCCATGTAATACATAAGGGAAAGGTATACATAGTTGGCTTACAATCGCCACGTCACCCAATACATGAATAAAGCAGTACAACATCCAAATACAATCAAGGTCCGACTACGGAACCAAAATAAAAGAAGACTACCCCAAATGCGACAAGGTCCCCGATCGACCCTAACTGGGCACCACTACTGATCAACTAGAAACGAAACAAGACTACGAACACGGTCTTCATCAAGCACCTCCTTGAGCTGGGTTGCATCACTTGCACAGTAATCGTCGGCACGTGAAACTGGTTTTTGGAAGTATTTGTGAGCCACAGGGACTCAGCAATCTCACACCCTCGCGATCAAGACTATTTAAGCTTATAGGAAGGGAAAAGGTATGAGGTGGAACTGCAGCAAGCGACTAGCATATATGGTGCCTAACATACGCAAATGAGAGCGAGAAGAGAAGGCAAAGCACGTTCGAGAAAGTATGATCAAGAAGTGATCCAAAACTACTTACGTCAAGCATAACTCCAACACCGTGTTCACTTCCCGGGCCCCGCCGAGAAGAGACCATCACGACTACACACACGGTTGATGTATTTTAATTAAGATCAACTTCAGGTTTTCTACAACCGGACATTAACAAATTCCCATCTGCCCATAACCGCGGGCACGGCTTTTGAAAGTTCAATCCCTGCAGGGGTGTCCCAAGTTAGCCCATCACAAGCTTTCTCGGTCAACGAAGGATATTCCTTCTAGCGGGAAGACCCGATCAGACTCGGAATCCTGGTTACAAGACATTTCGACAAGGTAAAACAAGACCAGCAAAGCCACCCGAATGTGCCGACAAATCCCGATAGGAGCTGCACATATCTCGTTCTTAGGGCACACCGGATGAGCAATCCGTACAACTAAAACCAACCCTCAAGTTTCCCCGAGGTGGCGTTGCAAGGGGCTCTAGTTTGGACCAACACTCAGAGGAGCACTGGCCCCGGGGGGTTAAAATAAAGATGACCCTCGGGAGTGCGACTCCCAAGAGAAAAGAGGCTAGGTGCGAATGGTAAAACAAATGTTGGGCCTTGCTGGAGGATTTTTATTCAAGACGAACTGTCAAGGGGTTCCCATTATAACCCAACCGCGTAAGGAACGCAAAATCCGGGAACATAACACCGATATGACGGAAACTAGGGCGGCAAGAGTGGAACAAAACACCAGGCATAAGGCCGAGCCTTCCACCCTTTACCAAGTATATAGGTGCATTAATTAAATAAGAGATATTGTGATATCCCAACAAATAAACAAGTTCCAACAAGGAACGAACTCCATTCTTCACCTACAACTAGCAACGCTATAAGAGGGGTTGAGCAAAGCGGTAACATAGCCAAACAACAGTTTGCTAGGACATGGTGGGTTAGAGGTTTGGCATGGCAATATGGGAGGCATGATAAGCAAGTGGTAGGTATCGTAGCATAGGCATAGCAAAAGTGCGAGCAATCTAGCGAGCAAAGATAGAAGTGATTTCAAGGGTATGGTCATCTTGCTTGAAATCCCGCAAGGAAGAAGAATGAGTCCATGAAGAAGACAAACGGATGTAGTTGAACGGGTCCTCACAAACGCGATGTTATCGGAACCAACCCGGAGAAGCAACACCGGAAAGAAGCACACAACATAGTAAACAACCAACACATGAACATGGCATGATATGCGGGATGCGGTGCATATGCATGATTTGGAAAGGAATGATTGAACCTGGCCTCAACTTGGAAAACCAAGAGTGCCACTGGAAAGGGGAGTTGATTTCGGTTGAAATCGATATAAAGATCACCGGAATCGGATGCACAGTTTGGTAATGGCAAGCAAAACAAATATGGTACCGGTCTGCGATAAATAGCAAGTGGCCATCTAAATGCATCAAGATAAATATGCTACATCACTCAAACATAGCAACAAAATACATGGCAGGGATCCACTCATGATGCTTGACAAAATATGAACACTGAGCTACGGCTAATTCACTCAATAGCAAGCTCAAACAAGCATGGCAAAAGAGCAAATGATAACAGGTTTCAGACTTAGTGAAATTAACACAAGTCTGGAATCTATCATCAGGAAGCAAAGTTTAGAGCATGATAACTACATGCTACAGGAACATATCATGGCAAAGCAAGGAATGGCATGAAGCTACTCAAAGCATATAACAAATGTCCCTTAGTGACCATGAGCCAAAGGGATCAGAAAATACAATTGCAAGCATTTGAACATAGCGAAAACATAAACAGATTCAGACTTGAAGAAAAACTGGAGCATGGCAAAATAGTTAACAAGTAGGCATGTCCACAAGCTCGATGCATTCACTACAAAGCATGGCATGATAATCTAAGTATACACCCATCAATAAGACATGGCATAGAAGCTAGACATGGCAAGAACAACATCATAGCATGCACGGATCAATAGCAACAACCTCGGCAAAATTGCTAAACATGTGAAGGTGATGAATGGAAAACCACATTTAAGACCAAATTTAGCTTATGTGAATGGCTCGTTATGCCAATGGATTTATCTAAAGCACCCGTACTTTCATGCGACTCATGCATTTTGTTTTTTTCCAACCCTATATTGGTGTATTTGTTGTGGTCTACTTTGACGATATCTTGTCTTTAGCAAATCTCTAAAAGACCATGTCACCACCTTCGAACCGTGCTACAAACTCTTAGAAAAGAGCACCTTTATGCTAATATGGACAAATGACTTTTCGGTGTTGACAAGCTTGTTTTCTTGGGTTTCGTTGTGTCTTCTAATGGTGTTCATGTAGATGAATCTAAGATCAATGCTATTAGAACTTGGCCTCAACCAACCAACTTGCAACAAGTGTGTAGCTTCCTTGGTTTAGCCGGTTTCTATCGTTGATTTGTGAAGGATTTTAGCACCATTGCTTCACCTTTGCATGCTTTGAGCAAGAAGAATGTGCCTTTTGTTTGGGGACCATCCCAAGATACCACATTCAATGAGCTTAAGAATTTGCTTACTCATGCTCCCGTGCTTGCATTACCCAACTTTGACAAACCTTTTGAAATTCAATGTGATGCTAGTGGTAATTGCATAGGAGGTGTGTTAACGCAAGAGAAGCACCCCATAGATTACTTTAGTGAGAAACTTTCCGGAGCGCAACTCAATTACCCCATCTATGACAAAGAGCTATATGCTTTAGTGCGAGTTTTGCATGAATGGGAACATTACCTTCGCCCTCATGAATTTTTCATCCATACCGAACATGAAACGCTTAAGTATCTTAAGGGTCAAACTAAGTTGAACAAGCATCATGCTAAATGGAGTGAATTCATTGAGTCATTTCCTTATGTCATCAAGTACATTAAAGGTAAGGAAAATGTTGTGGCGGACGCTATTTCCCGCATATGCATGCTTGTCACCAAACTTGAACTGAATGCCATAGGCTTTGAGCACATAAAAGACTTGTATGCGCATGATCCTACTTTTGCTATTCCTTATGCCAAATGTTTGATGCATACATCTTGGGCACACTATTACATCAAAGATGATTATGTTATGAGAGCTAACAAACTTTACATCCCGAGTCTTCTCTTTGTTTGTTACTTTTGCAAGAATCTCATGGAGGACTCATGGGACACTTTGGATGCGAGAAGACATTCGCTACGCTCTCCAAGAACTACTATTGGACCAAGATGTCACGCGACGTCTCACGCTTCACCACCCGATGTTCGACATGTTGCAAAGCCAAGTCCAAAGCTCAATCTCATGGTCTATATACACCCCTTCCAATTCCATATCACCCATGGGAAGATATTAGCATGGATTTTGTACTTTGTTTGCCTAGAACTATAACTGGCAAAGATTCCGTGTTTGTTGTTGTGGACCGATTCTCTAAAATGCCTCATTTCATTCCTTGCAACAAGATAGACGATGCTTCACATGTTGCAAACCTTTTTTGTAGGGACATCTTGCGCCTACATGGAGTACCAAAGACGATTGTCTTTGACCGCGACGTCAAGTTCTTGAGTTAGTTTTGGAAGACCTTATGCGCCAAGCTCGAAATCAAGCTACCATTCTCCACGGCATACCATCCACAAACCGACGGCCAAATGGAAGTGACGAACCGAACACTCTCCACTCTACTACGCATGTTGAACAAGAGGAACATCAAGGAGTGGGAAGAGTGCCTACCGATTGCTGAGTACGCCTACAACCGCGCAAGACATTCGACTATCGGCAAGTCCCCCTTCGAGGTCATCTACGGATTCAACCCGTTGTCCCCACTGGACATTCTCCCTCTACCACTACAAGAGCGCATCAATATGGACGTGAGTGAACTATCTCAAGAAGATGCATGAAGATACAAGGCACACCATCGAGCGCCAAGTACAACGACTCACGACCAAGCTCAATGTCAACAAGAAACCAATGATATTCAACATTGGAGATCTCGTGTGGCTACACCTTCGCAAGGAACGCTTCCCCAACGAACACAAGTCCAAGCTTCTACCACGAGCAGATCGATCCTTCAAGGTGCTAGCATGCTACAACAACAACGCTTACAAGATCTACCTCCCACGCGACAAGTACAACATGAGCGACGTCTTCAACATCAAGGATCTCTCACCCTACCATGGTGATGAAGATTTCGATCCGAGGTCGGATCTTTCCCAAGTGGGGAGATGATTTGGAGCATCCCAAGGTCATCCCCATGGACCTACCTACGCCCCCTATGACACCATTTGGACCAATGTCAAGAGCCCGAGCAAAAGCTATCGAGGATAAGGTGAACCCGCTCCTCTCCGAACTACCACTTTCTATACATGAGACATGGCTGCTACCTCAAGCGGAAACACTATGTGTAATCAGGTACTTGGAGGAAAGCCAAGGAGCAGCTACATCTGACGGACAAGACGGCGAGGACACCAAGTGCCAACGACAAGGAGAAGAGCTACCACTGAAGCCACAGCCACCGGACAACCGGTCGATACCAGACGTCCGGCACCTGAAGCCCCAGCCTGCCCTGGCCACGGCCAATGCAAGCTATAGCGAGCGGATGTCCAGCCAGGACTGGACGGCCGACGTCGCCGCACCCAAGCCAAAACAGCGGATGTCCGACGCGACCGAACGACCGGCCATCTCCGAAAATCCGGTGCCATCTCCACTAAGCCAGAACCAGCGGAAGTCCAGATACTACCGGATGTCCGGACGCCCACGAGCCACTGGACGACGTAACCCACCGGACGTCCGGTACCTGTCTGCGCACAGTTTTGGGCCCAAGTCCCATGTACCCCTTCACTTCGCCCCATTTTGCACTAAGACTGTAAATATACCTCCTCCCCCTCCTAGTTAGGGTGAGCGTTGTGTTAGCTCATATGTGAGATAGAGCTTCGCTCATCTATCCGGATCTAGTCCATCGCGAGGGACCCTCACCTCTTCGGAGAAGATCCACTTGGATTCAAGACCCCTAACGGGAAGACCTCAAGACCTCCTCTCGAAGAAGAACCGGTTACCTAAGTATCGTCCGATGTTGGATTCGGATCGTGTATCTCTTTGTGTTTAGAGGATCTAGCATATGTGTGACCTAATCTCATTGGTTTGAGTGATTCTCTTGTGTTTCCTTTCATGTTTTCCCCTTGTGTTCTTCGTGTTCATCGCGGGATCCGCTCCTTTCATGAAAGATCGACCGTATAGGGTTCCACCCTACATCATTTATATTTAGTAAATGAATCTGGCAGGTTATTTGCAATGTATTGCAAATCTTTTGAACACATGTTTCAGATCTTTGAGTACGTGGATTTGAGGCAGAAATGTGTTGAACATTCCACTAATTCCTGGCATTCTTTATGGTAATTGAAATCACCCCCTAATGCCTAGAAATGTTCCTCATTGAATCAACATATTGGCCATAAATAACTCCCCATGCGAGGGGCTTGAGGTATTGATGAAAATATAGTTATTCCTCACATAGATTCCAAATATATGTTGAGGGGCCAACGATGTATGTCGGGGTGGTGATATTCGTATGAAACTTAATTACCGCAGATGGAAATACTTGGTAGATTTCCATGTATCAAATATAGAGGGGAATAATATTATGCAGTTTGGTCAGGAGCGTGTAAAATTGCATGACTCCAACGTGAAGTTGGTAAGTTGCAATTGTGAGGTAAAGATCATGCAATGAACTTAATTCTTGGGATAAAGGATTCTACCAAACCATTTGAAGTCTAGACATTAGGGCAAAGTGCTGAGCTTCAGTCCTAAGGCCATAAAGGCATGAAGGAGAATTCTACGACATTGTCCATTCGATTTGCTTGTAATCAATGATTAGGATAATTTGCCAATGGTTTTCATGTGAATGAAGGCACACTTGAGACCATCGTGTAGATGTGTCTTTTAAAACCATGGATACCTGAATAGTCTAGTCAATGGTTGGGAAGAGCCACTTACCTCGACTTGATGTGTTCAAGGAGTCTGAGTGGTTCAGCTAAACTTTAAGGTGCATGAGCATTAGAAGTCAGCTTCCCCGTGTCACATAAAGTACACATAAAGTCCAAATATTGTTAGACTTTAGCATCATAATAGTCATAGACAAATGGAATTGCTGATTCTTTTGGTTTCAACCCAATGTGGATGACCAAGGCCTGCATGCCAAGTTTGTCATGTAAAAGACATTCTGGAAAACTATCATGTACGCAACATGTGCTACGAGTTTGTAGTATGTGTAGTACAATGCCGATGATACATAGAGAATGTGCTTACCATATCTGTTGCATATAGTAAAGAGAAAATATTCCTCTTTGTTGTCATTAAGTTTCGTCATGGAAACTATTTTGACGGATATTTCTGTAGTTTAGTAGGGTACGAGTTGACTCGAACACGATAAAGCATCCTTGATTCTACTCGAGTACCCATAGGGATAGTAAATATGACTCGAGTTGAGCCAACAATTACATCATCGCGTCTAGCGATAGTTAAAATATCTCATTTTCTCTTAGCGAGAGTGGATACATCTCACTTCCCTGAGTATAGAGTTCGAGGTGCATACATCTACAAGGCACATATCATCTTTCATCATATTGACCCCCGTAGAAATCTATATATAGACTTGAAGATTCTCAATATGAAAATCACTGTCAGATATATATATAATACATCCAAATGTATTGTACCAAAGTGTTGATATAATATATTGTGATATAAAATATATGATGACAAGAATACTTATGTTCTTATTAGAAAATCAGAAATGGACATAAATTATATTGACCACTCAAGAGATTGAGAGACTAGACAAAGTCTTCAAACATGTTAGTTGAGTCATATTCAACCATCATGTTCTCCATGCCCAAAGGATCTTGCGACAACTGGATAGTCATGTTTTCGCTAGGTCATGGTTAAAACACCAGGCGGACAATTGACTTCCTTGTTACTGTCATGTTGGAGGTTGAAGTGAGATTCAAACCTTTGCCCTTGAGATTTTGTGCGTCCCAGGAATTGCTTATACAAAATAACCAGATGCTGAGATCTGGATCAATATAATGCCTTATGATTTATAGGGGAACATATTTTTTTCTTTTAGCTATGTGCCTCCAACCATAGGTGAATCCTATGGGTCTTGGATTGCACACATTACCCCACGAGACACAAGAGCGACCGTGATGTCAATGGCCTAGGTAGGTCATTAGTGGCCATTGATGGCAGATGCCTCAAATTCTCTAGCCACCAGTTACCAGAGATAATTAATTTACAGTTAGTAAATTAAAGACCATCATGGTTGATGTTGTAATGAACTTTGCAAAATTAATGACATTTCAAGAAGTTGGCTTGAAATTATTACTGTGAACCTCAAATTGCTAAGTATGACACCATGAAGATAATCTCCAAAATAGAGTAGATCTCGCAGCACTACGGAGTATAATCCAACAGAATTAGTAGATACTCTCTCTTAATGCCTTATGTCATGACTTAGTAAAATGTGTGGGAGAGCACTTTGTAAAGCAATCATAATGCAGAAATGAAAAATGTAGGCTTTAATAGTAGCGGTGATAATCTACAAAGCAGTGGCTCTACACACTACCTTGTGATCCCAATACATCAATTTGAAGAAATCACTAAGAATTTTGCATATCAATTCTTGCTCGTATTAAACCAAAATGCTCAATTAGGAAGAAATGATTGTTATCTGCAAGAAATTAAAATCTTAATTGCAAATAGTGGATTTAAATAATCTCAACATGTAGCATAACATGGAAATATACTACGTTACAATTGATTTTTATTTGCAAGAGATCTTTTTTAGCAAAGACAATAGGGTAAAAACCCTACTGTAACTCTATTTTTTTCATTAATAAGGGGTGGTCAATTATAGATGGAGTACACCATGTTAGAGGGGCAGAAGGAAACTAAATGTTTACAAATAATCCAGCCATTTCTGCATTCCCTCTTTTAGACTAGGCTTAGCTCTCTTGATGATAGAGCCATAGTGTTCTTTGAAACATGTGATGCAATAACTCATATTCCTTCTCTTGCTGTCAAATATGATATTGTTCCCATGTTTCCATATGGTCTAGCAACCATCTATTAGGCATTCTTTGAATGGTTGGATCCGTGTCCTGTTTTTGGCCTCAATCAACATGTCATTGCAGTTCAAGTCTGTGTTCCATTCAATGCCAAGTGATAGCCAAAAATTCTGGCTAAAATCACATGAGAAGAAGAGGTGCTTTAGATGTTCCATAGATTCATCATCACAAAGAACACATCTAGGTGTCTCAATATAAAAGTTTTTCCTCGTAAGAAGATCTCTGGTGTTTAGTCTATCCAGTAGCAATAACTAGAAGAAGAATTTCTGCTTAGGCAAGCAACCTGATTTCCATATCCACTAGAATGGCTTAGGTGCTTTCTCTGGGCATCCCATTAGTTCATGGTATACTTTCTTTGCACTATATTGTCCTGAGGCCCATTTGAATTTCCATAGAGCATGTGTACTATTATCCATTATCCCATTAAATAAATCCATGAGAGTGGTGCTTTGTTGAACAACAATAGATGACATGGGAAGATGAAACATGCTGTAGAGATTAGTTTCAGCTTCAATGCAAGCACTCTATAAAAGTTGTGTCTTTGTTTTTGGCATAGGAAAATAATTGTGGGAAAATATCTTTCAACAAGTTATCATTCCATTTGTCATACCACAGAGTAATAGTATCACTTGTGCCAGCCTTGCATGTTGTTAGATCCTTGAATTTTTCAAGTATTGAGCAACAATCTCTCCACCAGAAGGAGCCCTGTCTGGTAGGGAATTGTGGTACATCACCATTACCATAATATTTGTTCCAAATTAGTTTCACCCCATGGAATATCCATCTTATTTAAAAACTTGTATAGGAATTTAGTTAGCAAAGCTTTGTTGTGAACTCTAAGGTCCAGAACACCAAGTCCTCCAGCCGATTTTGGCAAACATACTTGTTCCCATTTGACTAAACATTTCCCGTATTTGTTAATGCCATTTCCATACCATAAGAAAGCTCTACCAGAATTCTCAAAGTGATCCAGTATGGTGAGTGGAACCCTGATGCAACACATAGCGAATATAGGTAGAGAAATTATAATTGCTTTAAGGTGAGTTAGTCTACCATAATAAGAGATGCAACACATAGCAAATATAGGTAGAGCAATTATAATTGCTTTAAGGTGAGTTAGTCTACCATAATAAGACATCATTGTGGCAATTCCAGAGAGTCTTTTGTCCAATCTAGAGACCATTGGCATGAGATCATCCACTCTGGGTCTGGTGGATCCCATAGGTAGGCCTAAATAAGTGAAAGATATACTTTCTCTCTTGCAACCCAATATGTTGCCAAGCTGGGTGGCTCTATCATCAGATATGTTGATAGGGACAAGGGAGGATTTGTGGTAGTTCACTTTCAGTCCTGTGAAGTCAGGAAAAATCTGCAAAATTTCCATAACCTGTGATATTTGTTGTGGATCAGCTAGCATAATTATTAAGATATCATCAACATATTAGATGATAGGATCTGACATGTTAGCACGTTGCTCAATGGGTGTACTGATATGTCCATTATGCCATGCTTGGTTGATCAGGATTTGTAATAATTCTGCAGCAATAACAAATAGAAGTGGGGACAGTGGATCTACTTGCCTGACACCACACTTACATTTGATGGTTTTCCCAGGTACACCATTCAGAATAACTGAAGAAGATACAGTTGTTAAGATACTATTTAATCATCTGATCCACTTGTCTCCAAAACCTGGATGTTTTAGCATATATAAAATGGCCTTATAATTGATCTTATCAAAAGCCTTTTCAAAATCCACCTTGAAAATGACAATTGCATTTTTGGATTTGTGGCACATGTGGATGTACTCAAAAGACCATGCTAGACAGTCTTGTATATTTCTAGTTTTGATGAAACCATATTGATTCTTACTAATTACAGGAATGATACAACTTTGTACTTTATTAGTAAGTAACTTGGTATAGATTTTGATGGGCATGCTCACCAAAGAAATGGGCCTGTAATCATTTGGTGTTTCTGGGTTGTCTTTCTTTGGAATCAGAGCAATGTAAGTTGTGTTAATTGGTGTAAGATCAATATTTTCTGACTGGAAATCATGGTAAAGTTTGTAGAAATTGTCCTTGATAATATGCCAACATTTTTTCATGAAGATACCATTGAAACCATCAGGTCCAGGGGACTTGTCACCAGGCATTGTTTTGATGATATCATTAGTTTCCTCCTTGGTAAATGGGTTTTCAAGTTCCTCCTGGTTAACTATTCTAGTAAGATGATCAATGTTGAACTACATATGAGATATATTAGTGGTACCTATTCTGCCCTTAAAGGAATTCCACAGTATAGCAGCTTTCTAATCATGATCATTGATAATCAAGTTATCAGTATTTAGTAGGAAGGATATATAGTTGCTTATGAAAACTTGAGTAGCAATTGCAAATTTTTTGTGTGTTTTCAACTCCAAGTTGAGCCCATCTAATATTAGCTCTAATTCTATATTATTTTCTCTTGGCCTCAAGCAACTTGTTTGTGTGAAGGATCAAGATATTCCTGATATCTTTTCCGGGATATGAAGGTACCTTTGATCTTCTATGCCATTCAGTAGTTTGACATAGAAACAACAATTTTCTATAGTTCTATTAAGCTAGGATAGCTTCTTGCTCCATGTCTTCAGTCCCTTCCTTAAAGATTTGAACCTGGCCACTATGTTTTTAGTTGAGTCAGGATAATAGATGCAGTTGTTCCAATGGTTGGTCATGGTATCAATAAATCCTTCAAAATCCAACCAAAATTCCTCAAACCTGAATATTTGGCACTTAGGGATCTTGTTATCAATCTGTATATTAATGGGAACATGGTCAGATGACAGTTTAGCCATAGGAGTGGCCAGTGTGATAGGGTATTTGCTTGTCCACTCAGCACTGGTGAATATCTAATCTAGCTTTTCTAGGAGAGGAATACCTTGCATATTACTCCAAGTGAATTGTCTACCTTTTAGTGGGATCTCAACCAGGTCAAGGTTTATAATGATGTTGCTAAAATGCATCATATCATTGTGGTCACCTCCTCCTCTGTTCCTATTCTTAGGACCCCTGATATAATTAAAATCACTTGCAATGAGCCAGTATTTCATAGTAGATGCATTAACATCCATCAACCAATTGGTGAAATCAGTTTTTCCCTCATTAGAGTTTGGCCCATAGATATTTGTTATGTAACAAACAGAATTATCTATTTGAGGTGAGCTCAACTGTGATCTGGTAGTAATCTTTGGATATCTCTCTACCACTAAAGAGATTACCAATCCATATTATGATCAAACCACCTGAATTTCCATCAGAGGGCATGTAGACATGTTGATTGAATCTCTTAAGACAGAAATTCCTAATTTATGCCAAATCAAATGATTCTCTTTTTGTTTCCTGGAAGGTCATAACACAACAAGAACTTTCATCAATTTTTAGCCTGATATCATCCCACCTTTCTATTGAGTTAATACCTCTAACATTCCAATTGAAAATTTTCGAACTTCCATTCATAATCCTTATGGTGTGAGAAGTTATTAATCATGTCATGACTAGCATGGCATGAGGAGAAAACTCTAGTTATCGTCATCCCTGAGGTGCAATAGCATGTATGTAGTTGCAAACTATAGTGATGTAACTTGAAAGGTAGGGAAATCAACAAGCGAATATAGCAAGCAACAACATAACTGACATAGCAAGCAACATAAAGTAGTCTGACTGTTGGTGCACACAAACACCAGCCTAGATAATTATTATAGACCAAGTTCAGGAGATGTGCACACATGCACATGTAATATGAAACCAAAATGAGGCATGGTTGATAGAAACTGAAACAAAGCATAAATAGACAACAGATAGGGGAGCTATCAAGGCCCCATAGTTGCTCATCCAAACTAATCATCAGAGCTATCATAGTTGAGTGTCGTGGATGACACTTCATGAGGTGCCATCTTGCATGGACTAGCCCCAATAGCTTGGATTGTTTCTAGTGGCAGGACAGGTCAGGGGTGCATATTTATCCAACACTACAACATCTAACCTTGGTCCTAAGTTGATAGAAACTCCAGTTTTCTTCACAACATCTTCTGCATGTCCCTTGGAACCTTGCATCTGCACATTGGAGGTGCTAGCATTTTCCATGGCAGCCTTTGCAGCATGCTTGTCCTTGAAACCCATAGTGCTTTGAGCAATCTTGTTCCTTCTTCTACAAAATGCTTCATCAACAATGACCTTCTTCTTTCTCTTGTTGTTACCAGTGGGTTTGCATACTTCAACAAAAGCCTCTTCAGTAATCTCAGTCAGGCTGGCAGAGCTGACAGGAGCAACTTGCTCTTGAACAATCATGATCTGAAGATAGCATTTTTTGCTGCAGCAATTAGTGCCCTCAACATCAACAATGTTGCATTTAGCATTAACAATTTTTGAGCCACCCAGCTTGGGGATGATGTGATGGGCATTAGTCACCAGATTACCAATGAGTCCCTGTAATGCAGAGATACTGTCAGACATGATGTTGGTGTTATTTCCATCATTACTAGAAGTAGGATCATCCTCATAGTCCTGAAGGAAATATGCCCTAGAGGCAATAATAAAGTTATTATTTATTTCCTTATATAATGATAAATGTTTATTATTCATGCTAGAATTTTATTAACCGGAAACATAATACATGTGTGAATACATAGACAAACAGAGTGTCACTAGTATGCCTCTACTTGACTAGCTCGTTAACCAAAGATGGTTATGTTTCCTAACCATAGACATGAGTTGTCATTTGATTAACAGGATCACATCATTAGGAGAATGATGTGATTGACTTGACCCATTCCGTTAGCATAGCACTTGATTGTTTAGTTTGTTGTTATTGCTTTCTTCATGACTTATACATGTTCCTATGACTATGAGATTATGCAACTCCCGTTTACCGGAGGAACACTTTGTGTGCCACCAAACGTCACAACGTAACTGGGTGATTATAAAGGTGCTCTACAGGTGTCTCCGAAGCTACTTATTGGGTTGGCGTATTTCGAGATTAGGATTTGTCACTCCGATTGTCGGAGAGGTATCTCTGGGCCCTCTCGGTAATGCACATTACTTAAGCCTTGCAAGCATTGCAACTAATGAGTTAGTTGCAGGATGATGTATTACGGAACGAGTAAAGAGACTTGCCGGTAACGAGATTGAACTAGGTATTGAGATACCGACGATCGAATCTCGGGCAAGTAACATACCGATGAAAAAGGGAACAACGTATGTTGTTATGCGGTCTGACCGATAAAGATCTTCGTAGAATATGTGGGAGCCAATATGAGCATCCAGGTTCTGCTATTGGTTATTGACCGGAGATGTGTCTCGGTCATGTCTACATTGTTCTCGAACCCGTAGGGTCCGCACGCTTAAGGTTTCGATGACAGTTATATTATGAGTTTATGAGTTTTGATGCACCGAAGGAGTTCGGAGTCCCGGATGAGATCGGGGACATGACAAGGAGTCTCTAAATGGTCGAGACGTAAAGATCGATATATTGGACGATTATATTCGGACATCGGAAAGGTTCCGAGTGATTCGGGTATTTTTCGAAGTACCGGAGAGTTACGGGAATACGTATTGGGCCTTATTGGGCCATACGGGAAAGAAGGAAAAGGGCCTCAAGGGTGGCCGCACCCCTCCCCTTGGTGTGGTCCGAATTGGACTAGGGAAGGGGGGCGCCCCCTTCCTTCCTTCTCCTTTTCCCTTCCTCTTTTCCTATTCCATATGGGAGCTGGAATCCTACTAGGACTAGGGAGTCCTAGTAGGACTCCACACTTGGCGCGCCCCCTCCTAGGGCCGGCCTCCTCCTCCCTTGCTCCTTTATATACGGGTGCAGGGGGGCACCCCAAAGACACAACAATTGATCCTTGAGATCTATTAGCTGTATGCGGTGCCCTCCTCCACCATAATCCTCGATAATATTGTAGCGGTGCTTAGGCGAAGCCCTGCGACGGTAGAACATCAAGATCGTCACCACGCCGTCGTGCTGACGGAACTCTTCCCCGACATTCTGCTAGATCGGAGTCCGGGGATCGTCATCGAGCTGAACGTGTGCTAGAACTCGGAGGTGCCGTAGTTTCGGTGCTTGATCGGTCGGGCCGTGAAGACGTATGACTACATCAACCGCGTTTTGCTAACGCTTCCGCTTTCGGTCTACGAGGGTACGTGGACAACACTCTCCCCTCTTGTAGCTATGCATCACCATGATCTTGCGTGTGCGTAGGAAAATTTTAAATTACTACGTTCCCCAACAGTGGCATCTGAGCCTGGTTTTATGCGTTGATGTTATATGCACGAGTAGAACACAAGTGAGTTGTGGGCGATATAAGTCATACTGCTTACCATCATGTCATACTTTGGTTCGGCGGTATTGTTGGATGAAGCGGCCCGGACTGACATTACCCGTACACTTACGCGAGACTGGTTCTACCGACGTGCTTTGCACACAGGTGGCTGGCGGGTGTTAGTTTCTCCAACTTTAGTTGAACCAAGTGTGGCTACGCCCGGTCCTTGCGAAGGTTAAAATAGCACCAACTTGACAAACTATCGTTGTGGTTTTGATGCGTAGATAAGAACGGTTCTTGCTCTGCCCGTAGCAGCCACGTAAAACTTGCAACAACAAAGTAGAGGACGTCTAACTTGTTTTTGCAGGGCATGTTGTGATGTGATATGGTCAAGACGTGATGAGATATAAGTTGTTGTATGAGATGATCATGTTTTATTGAAGTTATTGGCAACAGGCAAAAGCCTTATGGTTATCTCTCTATTGCATAAGATGCAAGCGCCAAATAATTGCTTTACTTTATCGCTATGCGATAGCAATAGTTGCAAGAGCAATTGTTGGCGAGACAACCATGTGACGACACATTGATATAGATCAAGATGATGGAGATCATGGTGTCATGCCGGTGACGATGGAGATCATGACGATGCTTTGGAGATGGAGATCAAAGGCACAAGATGATGATGGCCATATCATGTCACATATTATGATTGCATGTGATGTTTATCTTTTATACATCTTATTTTGCTTAGTTCGGCGGTAGCTTTATAAGATAATATCTCACTAAATTATCAAGGTATAAGTGTTCTCCCTGAGTATGCACCGTTGCGAAAGTTTTTCATGCTGAGACACCACGTGATGATCGGGTGTGATAGGCTGTACATTCAAATACAACGGGTGCAAAACAGTTGCACACGCGGAATACCCAGGTTAAACTTGACGAGCCTAGCATATAACAGATATGGCCTCGGAACACGGAGACCGAAAGGTCGAGCGTGAATCATATAGTAGATATGATCAACATAGTGATGTTCACCATTGAAACTACTCCATCTCACGTGATGATCGGACATGGTTTAGTTGATTTGGATCACGTGATCACTTAGAGGATTAGAGGGATGTCTATCTAAGTGGGAGTTCTTAAGTAATATGATTAATTGAACTTTAATTTATCATGAACTTAGTCCTGGTAGTATTAGCATATCTATGTTGTAGATCAATAGCTCGCGTTTGGCTCCCCTGTTTTATTTTTGATATGTTCCTAGAGAAAACTAAGTTGAAAGATGTTAGTACCAATGATGCGGATTGGATCCGTAATATGAGGTTTATCCTCATTGCTGCACAGAAGAATTATATCTTTGATGCACCGCTAGGTGATAAACCTATTGCAGGAGCAGATGCAGATGTTATGAACATTTGGCTAGCTCAATATGATGACTACTTGATAGTTTAGTGCACCATGCTTAAACGGCTTAGAATCGGGACTTCAAAGACGTTTTGAACGTCATAGACCATATGAGATGCTCTAGGAGTTGAAGATAATATTTCAAGCAAATACCCAAGTTGAGAGATATGAAGTCTCCAACAAGTTCTATAGGTAAAAGATGGAGGAGAATAGCTCAACCAGTGAGCATGTGCTCAGATTGTCTGGGTACTACAATCGCTTGAATCAAGTGGGAGTTAATCTTCCAGATAAAATAGTGACTGACAGAATTCTCTAGTCACCATCACCAAGTTAGTAGAACTTCATGATGAACTATGATATGCAAGGGATAACGGAAACGATTCCCAAGCTCTTCGTAATGCTGAAATCGACGAAGGTAGAAATCAAGAAAAATATCAAGTGTTGATGGTAGACACGACCACTAGTTTCAAGAAAAGGGCAAAGGGAAGAAGGGGAACTTCAAGAAGAATGGCAAGCAAGTTGTTGCTCAAGTGAAGAAGCCCAAGTCTGGTCCTAAGCCTGAGACTAAGTGCTTCTACTGCAAAGGGACTGGTCACTGGAAGCAGAACTGCCCCAAGTATTTGGCGGATAAGAAGGATGGCAAAGTGAACAAAGGTATATTTGATATACATATTATTGATGTGTATTTTACTAGTGTTCGTAGCAACCCCTCGGTATTTGATACTGGTTCGGTTGCTAAGAGTAGTAACTCGAAACGGGAGTTGCAGAATGAACATAGACTAGTTAAGGGTGAAGTGACGATGTGTGTTGGAAATGGTTCCAAGATTGATATGATCATCATCGCACACTCCCTATACTTTTGGGATTAGTGTTGAACCTAAATAAGTGTTATTTGGTGTTTGCGTTGAGCATGAATATGATTTGATCATGTTTATTGCAATATGGTTATTCATTTAAGTAAGAGAATAAATTGTGGTTCTGTTTACATGAATAAAACCTTATATGGTTACACACCCAATGAAAATGGTTTGTTGGATCTCGATCGTAGTGATACACATATTCATAATATTGAAACCAAAAGATGCAAAGTTAATAATGATGGTGCAATTTATTTGTGGCACTGTCGTTTAGGTCATATTGGTGTAAAGCGCATGAAGAAAATCCATGCTGATGGGTTTTTGGAATCACTTGATTATGAATCAGTTGATGCTTGCGAACCATGCCTCATGGGCAAGATGACTAAGACTCCGTTCTCTAGAACAATGGAGCGAGCAACAGATTTGTTGGAAATCAAACATACTGATGTATGTGGTCCGATGAATATTGAGACTCGTGGTAGGTATCATTGTTTTCTGATCTTCACAGATGATTTGAGCAGATATGAGTACATCTACTTGATGAAACACAAGTCTGAAACATTTGAAAAGTGCAAAGAATTTCAGAGTGAAGTGGAGAATCATCGTAACAAAAATGAAAGTTTCTACGATATGATCACAGAAGTAAAATATTTGAGTTATGAGTTTGGCCTTCAGTTAAAAACAATGTGAAATAGTTTCACTACTCACGCCACCTGGAACACCAGAGCATAATAGTGTGTCCGAACGTCATAACCATACTTTATTAGATATGGTGCAATCTATGATGTCTCTTACCGATCTACCAATATCGTTTTGGGGTTATGCATTAGAGACAGCTGCATTCACGTTAAATAGGGCACCATCTAAATCCGTTGAGACGACACCGTATGAACTATGGTTTGGCAAGAAACCTAAGCTGTCATTTCTTAAAGTTTGAGGTTGCAATGCTTATGTGAAAAAGTTTCAACCTGATAAGCTCTAACCCAAATCGGAGAAGTGCGTCTTCATAGGATACCCAAAAGAAAATGTTGGGTACACCTTCTATCACATATTCGAAGGCAATATATTCGTTGCTTTGAATGGATCCTTTCTAGAAAAGGAGTTTCTCTCCAAAGAAGTGAGTGGGAGGAAAGTAGAACTTGATGAGGTAACTGTACCTGCTCCCTTATTGGAAAGTAGTTCATCATAGAAATCTGTTTCTGTGACTACTACACCGATTAGTGAGGAAGCTAATGATGATGATCATGTAACTTCAGATCAAGTTACTACCGAACCTCGTAGGTAAACCAGAGTGAGATCCGCACCAGAGTGGTATGGTAATCCTGTTCTGGAGGTCATGTTACTTGACCATGACGAACCTACGAACTATGAGGAAGCGATGATGAGCCCAGATTCCGCGAAATGGCTTGAGGCCATGAAATCTGGGATGAGATCCATGTATGAGAACAAAGTATGGACTTTGATTGACTTGCCCAATGATCGGTGAGCCATTGAGATTAAATGGATCTTCAAGAGGAAGACGAACACTGATAGTAGTGTTACTATCTACAAAGCTAGAATTGTCGCAAAAAGGTTTTCGACAAGTTCAAGGTGTTGACTACGATGAGAGTTTCACACTCATATCTATGCTTAAGTCTGTCCGAATCATGTTAGCAATTGCCGCATTTTATGAAATATGGCAAATGGATAAACAAAACTGCATTCCTTAATGGATTTATTAAAGAAGAGTTGTATATGATGCAACCAGAAGGTTTTGTCAATCCTAAAGGTACTAACAAAATATGCAAGCTCCAGCGATCCATCTATGGACTGGTGCAAGCATCTTGGAGTTGGAATATACGCTTTGATAAGTTGATCAAAGCATATAGTTTTATACAGACTTGCGGTGAAGCCTGTATTTACAAGAAAGTGAGTGGGAGCACTACAGCAGTTCTGATAAGTATATGTGAAAGACATATTGTTGATCGGAGATAATGTAGAATTATTCTGCAAAGCATAAAGGAATGTTTGAAAGGAGTTTTTCAAAGAAAGACCTCGGTGAAGCTGCTTACATATTGAGCATCAAGATCTATAGAGATAGATCAAGACGCTTGATAAGTTTTTCAATGAGTACATACCTTGACAAGATTTTGAAGTAGTTCAAAATGGAACAGTCAAAGAAGGAGTTCTTGCCTGTGTTACAAAGGTGTCAAGTTGAGTAAGACTCAAAACCCGACCATGATAGAAGATAGAGAGAGAATGAAAGTCATTCCCTATGCCTCAGCCATAGGTTCTATAAAGTATGCCATGCTGTTTACCAGACCTATTGTATACCCTGCCCTGAGTTTGGCAAGGGAGTACAATAGTGATCTAGGAGTAGATCACTGGACATTGGTCAAAATTATCCTTAGTGGAATAAGGATATGTTTCTCGATTATGGAGGTGACAAAAGGTTCGTCGTAAAGGGTTACATCGATGCAAGTTTTGACACTGATCCAGATGACTCTAAGTCTCAATCTGGATACATATTGAAAGTGGGAGCAATTAGCTAGAGTAGCTCCATGTAGAGCATTGTCGACATAGAAATTTGCAAAATACTTACGGATCTGAATGTGGCAGACCCGTTGACTAAACTTCTCTCACAAGCAAAACATGATCACACCTCAGTACTCTTTGGGTGTTAATCACATAGTGATGTGAACTAGATTATTGACTCTAGTAAACCCTTTGGATGTTGGTCACATGTCGATGTGAACTATGGGTGTTAATCACATGGTGATGTGAATTATTGATGTTAAATCACATGGCGATGTGAACTAGATTATTGACTCTAGTGCAAGTGGGAGACTGAAGGAAATATGCCCTAGAGGCAATAATAAAGTTATTATTTATTTCCTTATATAATGATAAATGTTTATTATTCATGCTAGAATTTTATTAACCGGAAACATAATACATGTGTGAATACATAGACAAACAAAGTGTCACTAGTATGCCTCTACTTGACTAGCTTGTTGATCAAAGATGGTTGTGTTTCCTAACCATAGACATGAGTTGTCATTTGATTAACGGGATCACATCATTAGGAGAATGATGTGATTGACTTGACCCATTCCGTTAGCATAGCACTTGATCATTTAGTTTGTTGCTATTGCTTTCTTCATGACTTATACATGTTCCTATGACTATGAGATTATGCAACTCCCGTTTATCGGAGGAACACTTTGTGTGCCACCAAACGTCACAACGTCACTGGGTGATTATAAAGGTGCTCTACAGGTGTCTCCGAAGGTACTTGTTGGGTTGGCATATTTCGAGATTAGGATTTGTCACTCCGATTGTCGGAGAGGTATCTCTGGGCCCTCTCGGTAATGCACATCACTTAAGCCTTGCAAGCATTGCAACTAATGAGTTAGTTGCAGGATGATGTATTACGGAACGAGTAAAGAGACTTGCCGGTAACGAGATTGAACTAGGTATTGAGATACCGATGATTGAATCTCGGGCAAGTAACATACCGATGAAAAAGGGAACAACGTATGTTGTTATGCGGTCTGACCGATAAAGATCTTCGTAGAATATGTGGGAGCCAATATGAGCATCCAGGTTCCGCTATTGGTTATTGACCGGAGACGTGTCTCGGTCATGTCTACATTGTTCTCGAACCCGTAGGGCCCGCACGCTTAAGGTTTCGATGACAATTATATTATGAGTTTATGAGTTTTGATGTACCGAAGGAGTTCGGAGTCCCGGATGAGATCGGGGACATGACGAGGAGTCTCTAAATGGTCGAGACGTAAAGATCGATATATTGGACGACTATATTCGGACATCGGAAAGGTTCCGAGTGATTCGGGTATTTTTCGAAGTACCGGAGAGTTACGGGAATACGTATTGGGCCTTATTGTGCCATACGGGAAAGAAGGAAAAGGGCCTCAAGGGTGGCCGCACCCCTCCCCTTGGTGTGGTCCGAATTGGACTAGGGAAGGGGGGCGCCCCCTTCCTTCCTTCTCCTTTTCCCTTCCTCTTTTCTATTCCATATGGGAGGTGGAATCCTACTAGGACTAGGGAGTCCTAGTAGGACTCCACACTTGGCGCGCCCCCTCGTAGGGCCGGCCTCCTCCTCCCTTGCTCCTTTATATACTGGTGCAGGTGGGCACCCCAAAGACACAACAATTGATCCTTGAGATCTATTAGCCGTATGCGGTGCCCTCCTCCACCATAATCCTCGATAATATTGTAGCGGTGCTTAGGCGAAGCCCTGCGACGGTAGAACATCAAGATCGTCACCACGCCGTCGTGCTGACGGAACTCTTCCCCGACATTCTGCTGGATCGGAGTCCGGGGATCATCATCGAGCTGAACGTGTGCTAGAACTCGGAGGTGCCATAGTTTTGGTGCTTGATCGGTCAGGCTGTGAAGACGTACGACTACATCAACCGCGTTGTGCTAACGCTTCCGCTTTCGGTCTACGAGGGTACGTGGACAACACTCTCCCCTCTCGTTGCTATGCATCACCATGATCTTGCGTGTGTGTAGGAAAATTTTAAATTACTACATTCCCCAACAAGTCCATGGTGACATTAGTAGGTACAAAGATTGGGCTGCTAACCAGCAGTTCCGGGTGGCTCTGTTCTTCAACAATAGGCAGAGGAATGTAGTCCATTTGGTTTTCATTGTTCTCATGATCAGCATCATCATTGTTCTCATGAACATCATCATCAACCCGCATCTCATCATTAGCATTAACATCAGATTCAGACTGGTTCACCTCATTGTTTTCATTCATTGCATTTCCCACAGCAGCAGGTACATGAACATCCTCATATGGAGATCCTAGATGCTCATTGTGAGGATTGATAACCACCTGTTCCATAGGGATGTTTCCATGGACCTCATCATGCCAAAACCCTTCCTAGATTTGTGGTAGTGGATGGGAATTACCTCCATTAGGAGGAAGAGGATCCTCATCTCCACCATGATTTCCAATTACCTCACGTGATAGAATGTAAGTGGGGCATGTCCATGAGTCACCATATCCAACATCATCAAGATTGCGCAAAACAATAATACTAACAGGAAGTGTATCTACACTCATAACTCTGACTTTCACAATATTTCTAGTTTTGTCTCTAGGATCTTTGTTCAAGATCAAAAACCTACCATACTAAGAGACAGTACGACTGACAACTCCAACATCCCAGCACTCGAGCGGGTAGTTCATCAATATGAGCCAAACATCATGGGTAAAAGCAATACTACGATAGTTCAAGCTCTTGTCATGCCTAGTGATGCGAAGAACAGAGTCCCTAATCTCATATAGACTGTTACTGACAGCAAAATCCCTCAAACATGCAGTAGTAAACTGAATCAGAATAGTGCCCATACCACATCACGACGTGTAGTTGCTCCGCCAACCACTAGCTTCCAGGAACTCTGAGATCATTGCATTGGCGGTCGGAAAATCTTCAGGAGAGATGCCTGGAACCAGAGTAGCAATGACCCACTCACCACAGACTATCGGGAGCTCACCACCCAGGACGACATAGCCTCGATGCGCGTGCTCAGGTCTAGGAGTGATGATTGTGGTGCCGACGGGGAGGTGTGGGTAAGGATTGCAGGGGTAGCAAGCCATGGCATGGCCGTCAACGGTGGTGGTTTCAGGTGCAGCAGGGTTGTTGGGCAGAGTAGCAAAATGCGAAGGAGCAAGGGGAAGCTCCTGGGATTTACTGTGCACGACAGGTGCATCCGATTTTATCCGATATTCCACCTTGCGGTTTTTCTTGTTGAGACAAAATCTAGCTATGTGATTGTAACTAAAACATCTTCTGCATCTAATACTGTTACAACAACCAGAGAGATAATGACCATATCCCAAGCATTTCGAGCAGAAAATAATTTTAGGTGGTTTATCTGGAATACAAATCAATTCCAAGGTGGGTTGTCCGTTGGGCTGTGGTAAATGAGCGTTGGTGGGCTCCGTGTTATCAAGACGACCCGAACTAGAGTTGCAATTTGAAATACCATTGGACCCTGCCACTATCGATCCGTTATGCATGGGAGTAGTTGAGCTACATACCTTGTTGGGACGAAAGATCCGATCATCCGTGTCGGCGAGCGTGATACGGAGATTACCAATCAGAATAGAATTAGCTCCTGATAAGATCTGATGATTACCTCTCTCTATTATCATGATACCTAGATTTGGCCGAGGGGCTGAGATGAGATCATTGTGGATCTTCGATAAACTTCATTGACAGGGACGTACCGAGGTGGAGACTTTTTTGTAAGACACAAGATGCCATTCCGCCTCCTGTTCTTTGAGCCATAATCTCTCTCCATAAATCCAATTAGGGTGGCCCACCACTACATAGATGGAACTAACATTTCAACATATTACAAGTGAAGGAATTTGAACGAACTATATGGAAACCCACTACCTTTGAGCAAACAAAAATAGGTACACATTACTAGATATATGAATCACGATGATTGCATCATAGGCGGCTCTAGTGCATGATGATATAGCAAGGCTGACATTTAATGGATCAAGCCTAAACGTCAATCTACCAAATGATGCCAGTGATATGTCTCCATCGTATCTACTTCTCCAAACTCTTTTGCCCTTGTTTTGGACTCTAACTTGCATGATTTGAATGGAACTAACCTGGACTGCTGTTGTTTTCAGCAGAATTGCCATGGTGTTATTTTTGTGTAGAAATAAAAGTTCTCGGAATGAAATGAAAACTAACGGAGATCAGTTTTGGATTTAATAAAAAATATTGGTGAAAGAATCAATTGAAGGGGTCCCACACCCTGGCCACAAGGGCGGGGGGCGTGCCCTCCGTCCTTGTGGGCCCCCTGGACCTCCACCGACCTCAACTCCAACTCCATATATTCACGCTCGGGGAGAAAAAAATCAGGAGAAGGATTCATCGCGTTTTACAATACAAAGCCACCGCCAAGCCCTATTCTTCCTAGGGAGGGCAGATCTGGAGTCCGTTTTGGGCTCCGGAGAGGGGAATCCATCGCCGTCGTCATCATCAACCATCCTCCATCACCAATTTCATGATGCTTACCACCGTGCATGAGTAATTCCATCGTAGGCTTGCTGGACCGTGATGGGTTGGATGAGATTTACCATGTAATCGAGTTAGTTTTGTTAGGGTTTGATCCCTAGTATCCACTATGTTCTAAGATTGATGTTGCTATGATTTTGCTATTCCTAATGCTTGTCACTAGGGCCCGAGTGCATGATTTCAGATCTGAACCTATTATGTTTTCATGAATATATTTGTGTTCTTGGTCCAATATTACAAGTTATAGTCACCTACTATGTGTTATGATCCGGCAACCCCGGAGTGACAATAGTCGGGACACTTCCCGGTGATGACCGTAGTTTGAGGAGTTCATGTATTCACTAAGTGCTAATGCTTTGGTCCGGTACTCTATTAAAAGGAGGCCTTAATATACGTTAGTTTCCAATTGGACCCCACTGCCATGGGAGGGTAGGACAAAAGATGTCATGCATGTTCTTTTCCATAAGCACATATGACTATATTCGGAATACATGCCTACATTATATCGATGAATTGGAGCTAGTTCTGTGTCACCCTATGTTATAACCGTTGCATGATGAATGTCGTCCGACATAATTATCCATCATTGACCATTGCCTACGAGCTCGTTTCATATTAATCTTTGCTCAGTTACTTTTCCGTTGCGGCTGTTACGATCGCTACAAAACTGCTACTATTACTTTTGCTACCGTCACCGTTACTTCCATATTACTTTGCTACTAAGTACTTTGCTACATATATTAAGTCTTTCAGGTGTGGTTGAATTGACAACTCAGCTGCTAATACTTGAGAATATTCTTTGGCTCCCCTTGTGTCAAATCAATAAATTTGGGTTGAATACTCTACCCTTGAAAAATGTTGCGATCCCCTATACTTGTGGGTTATCAAGACCTTTTTCTGGCGCCATTGTCGGGGAGCATAGCTATATTATCCGAG
Organism: Triticum urartu; assembly: GCF_056163025.1. Classification (NCBI taxonomy): domain Eukaryota; kingdom Viridiplantae; phylum Streptophyta; class Magnoliopsida; order Poales; family Poaceae; genus Triticum; species Triticum urartu. The sequence continues at coordinate 165,211,786 of NC_141873.1, read as the reverse complement.
TCACTTGGGATTTATATCTATTGATTACTATGAGGAATCTGAAAGACAACAAAACCAAGATCTATCCCTCAACTATGAGGGGAGGTAAGGAACTGCCATCTAGCTCTGCACTTGATCATCCTTCTATTTTGAGTAAACTTGCGACTCCTACACCTGCTATTGATTCTGATATGTGACATGTAATTGATGATGCCACTTCTGCTATGCATTATGCTTATGATGAAACTACTTCTCTGCTTGATAATACTGTGCCTTTAGGTGATTTTCTTGATGAACAACTTGCTAGGGTTAGAGAGAATGAAATTACTGAAACTGGTGATATTATTGACTGGAGATTATGATTCTCCCCCTAGATATGAATTGCTTGTTGTACCTGAGGGTTATGTTATGGATGAAGAAACTTCTAGAGACTTTCTTGCTTGTAATGATAGAGATGATCTTAAGAAACTGTTAGCTAAGCCGAAAGATAAATCCTTAAATTCTAGAATGAAATATGGTCCCAATTTTTCGACTTCACCTATCTTTGTTACTGATAAGGATTATGAATTCTCTGTCGATCCTGAGTTAATTACTTTGGTTGAATTTGATCCTTTCTATGGTTATGAATCAGAAACTGTTGTGGCACATCTTACTAAATTGAATGATATAGCCAGCCTATTTCCTCATGAGGAAAAAAATTGCTATTAATATATTCTCGAATTGTTTCCTTTCCCATTAAAGGGTGATGCTAAAGTATGGTTTAATTATCTCGCTCCTGGTTGTGTGCGTAGTCCCCAGGATATGATTTATTACTTCTTCACAAAATATTTCCCCGCTCATAAGAAACAAGCTGCCCTAAGGGAAATATTTAACTTTGCGCAAATTGAAGAAGAGAGTCTCCCACAAGCTTGGGGGAGGCTTCTCCAATTACTTAATGCTTTGCCTGATCACCCTCTCAAGAAAAATGAAATACTTGATATCTTTTATAATGGACTAGCCGATGCCTCCACAGACCACCTGGATAGTTGTAACATCCCAAAATTCTAAATTTTGGGATGTTATATTAAACAAATAGTTTTGATTGTTAGTTTGATTGTTGCGTGAATGATTGGGTGAAATTGAGTGCAATTTGAAACTTTTTGAAAGTTGAATGAGAGGGAATAAAAGGACTTTCCCAAAAGTGTTTCCATCTGAAATGATTTGAAACCTCATTTGAAAGTAATGCAAACTTCATGCCACTCAAGGACTTTCAAGAGAGGAGATGAAATGTCTTCTCCAAAGTTTAAATGAAAGAGAGTGGGGAGTTAAACCACTTTTCAAATTCTATTTGGAATCCCTCCCACTTGAATAGTTTCAAATTCCTCTGACCCATTGCAAAATAAAGGGAGGAGTAATATGACACTCCAAACTAGGGGCAAATTTGAAATATATTTGAATGAGGAAAAACAGAAAAGATTTGGAAGTGGTTTGAATTTCAATTTCAAAACCATTTAGGAGTTATTTGACTTTTAAACAAATAATTTTTCTCCTAAAATTAAATAAATGGAAATAAGGGTAAAATGATTCCCTTCAATGGAAAATTAGTAGAAAATAATTTTGAAATCATTTTGGTATTTTAAAAATGATTTTTATTGGGTTTTATTGCAATAGTGGCATTGTCTGCTTTATTAAAAATTTGGTGGCTCCTATTTGTACATGAAAATATGTGCATGTTTTAGGATTTAGTTTTCTAAAAAATTTGGTATATAATATGTCTATATAAAAGTCTTATTGTTTTTCCTTTATTTAGTTTTCTTGTCTGTGCTTATTTCAAAAAAGAAAAAAATGGCCGAAGCCGACGGACCGAGGCCCACCTACCCTTCTCTCTCTCCCTCCCTCGGCCCACATACCGCGCCCGCGCCCAAACCACCGCCGCATCGGTTGCACGCCCCCTCGCTCATTTCCCCACTGCCGCTAACGCGCGGGGCCTACTGTCCGACCTGACCCGCTCCTCCTCTTCTTCCTCCCCACGCCAAGTCGCGCCGCCACCACCGGAATCCCGATCTTCTCGGGATCACGAATCCCCTCACCCCCTTCTCCAAGCACCCTCCCCTATATATAACTCTTGCCCCTCGTCTGATTCTCCCTTAAAGCCCCTACTCCCGTCGCCTCTCCTTGTCGCAATTTCTCGCCGGAGTCCACCTCTGCCGCCGCATGTCGTCGCTCACTCCGCCGCCCACGCTCACGCCCAACCTCTCCCAACACCACCAACAGTCGTGCCACCCTCTGCCGCGTCGCCCGGTTCCCTTTTTTTCACCGAAGGACCGCTGTAGGACCAACGCCGACGACCACCAAGCGCCGTCTCCGCCTCGAGCTCGCCGCCGACCGTCTCCGACCACCTCCGCCGATGCCACGACCATCGTTGGGGATGCCACACGCTGCTGCACCTGCCTGTGGACTTGTTCGACGCCGCAGACCACAGGAGACGCCTCGCCGACGACGCCCGAAGCCCATGCCGCCGTCGACCACCGCGGTGAGCTCTCCACTCCCACTCCTCCGTTAGATCTGCATCGAACGTGTTAGATTAGATCTTTTTTTGCCCCAAACCGTCTTCTGTTACGGTTAGGTCGTCCATCCGCTAGCTCTTTTCAGCCACCGCTTTAGTCCAGCCGTGTAGCGCCACGTGGCCTTTGACCGATCGTAGTGTTTTTTTCTTTCTGTTTTAGTTTCAGAATAGTTTCTGTTTTAGATTGGTTATAAATTTTATGTTTTAGATCCAAATTGAGAGATTCTTTTTGCATTAGATTCAAAATTTCTCGAAGTTTCTGTTAGAACAATTGGATTTCAGATTTGAGTAGTTTAAATTTTAATTTGATGAAATTTATTCAAATCACTATTTCGGCCGTATATTGAGTTTTATGAAATATTTTCGATTGATTCTTTTTGCTACTGTTTTGTTATTGTTTTTTATATCCAGTAGCTTATAGTTATTTAGTTTTAGTTTATTTTAATTAGGTTTATTGCAAAAACAGTAATGTTTTGCTTATGTAGTTGTTCTAGTAATATAATTAGTGTTTTTAATTATTTTTAGTTAATTCTTTTTGTAGATTTTTACATGTTGTCATATGTTTTTGTTAGACTACAGTAGATAAATTTTCTAGTTATTTATTAGTGTTTTTAGCTACTGTTTTAGTATTTGCATGTTTAGTTCATAGTGATAGTTGATAAATATAGTTTTATTAGTTTTAATATATTTCTTTTGCCACTTCAATATATGTTGTTATTGGTTCTGTTATTTAGGAGTAAATAAGTTTTCATAAATTGTTTTAGTATTGTTTACTATTGTCTTAGAGTTTTCTTTAGTAGTTTTGTTGTGTAGTTTTCCTTTGTTCTTATTTGGTGTCCCTTGTTGTTTTGCAATTTATTTGTTGGTTTTATTATGAGTGTTAGAATTGCTTGCTAGTATGTTTGCTTATATGAATGCTATGTTTGACTATATAGATTTTCAATGGAGTGACGAATAGTTCTACTAAGTCATTATTCTGAGAGCGTTATTATCTTCATCAAGTAATACCAGGCAAGTTCACTTTAACCATGTTTTTCATACCTATGTTTTATTTGCATGTAGTAGCACCCTTTCAACAATCCCTCTAGTAGTTTTATTGAATCTTGTAGTTGAGTAGAATGCATGAGGTAGGAACCCATCTACCTGTTACCAAGCCCGGGACGTTATATAGTTTTGATGCTACGCTATGGTAGACGGGGTTTGGTATGAGTGCACGAGAGTGATGCGAAGAAGGAGGACTCTACGCCAATAACAACTCCATGATGGAATTTGCAAGGACTGCATCTTCAAGGCCTCAAGACTTCAAGACTCGAGACGAGAATTCAATACACACTACTAGGTGAAGGACGGTTGACGGGCACCCTGGAGGAACCAGTGGATGGCCGGGATGCATGTAGAAGCGCCATGACATCTTGCGGAAAGCTTCACCCAGACTCAAAGAGACGAAAGAATACTTCATGGCCGGAAGCTTACCTGTGCAACCGCAAGTCACTATGGGCTTTGGCTTGGTTGACCTTAGTGGTGACTCTGGTTGGGACGGTGCTAGCAGATGTAGAACTTGTTGGGGAACGTAGTAATTTCAAAAAATTTCCTACGCACACACAAGATCATGGTGATGCATAGCAACGAGAGTGGAGAGTGTTGTCTACGTACCCTCGTAGACCGAAGCGGAAGCGTTGACACAACGTAGAGGAAGTAGTCGTACGTCTTCCCGATCCGACCGATCCAAGCACCGTTACTCCGGCACCTCCGAGTTCTTGGCACACGTTTAGCTCGATGACGATCCCCGGGCTCCGATCCAGCAAAGCGTCGGGGAGGAGTTCCGTTAGCACGACGGCGCGGTGACGATCTTGATGTTCTACCGTCGCAGGGCTTCGCCTAAGCACTGCAACAATATGACCGAGGTGGAATATGGTGGAGGGGGGCACCGCACACGGCTAAGGAACGATCATGAAGATCAACTTGTGTGTCTATGGGGTGCCCCCTGCCCCCGTATATAAAGGAGTGGAGGAGGGGAGGGCCGGCCCTCTCTATGGCGCGCCCTAGGGGAGTCCTACTCCCACCGGGAGTAGGATTCCCCTTTTCCTAGTCTAACTAGGAGTCCTTCCATGTAGTAAGAGTAGGAAACAAGGAAGGGGTGCAGCCCCTCCCCCTATTCCAAATCGGACTAGGCCTTGGGGGGGCGCGTGGCCTGCCCTAGGCAGCCCCTCTCTCTTTCCCATATGGCCCAATAAGGCCCAATACTTCTTCCGGCGAATTCCCGTAACTCTCCGGTACTCGAAAAATACCCGAATCCCTCGGAACCTTTCCGATGTCCGAATATAGTCGTCCAATATATCGATCTTTACGTCTCGACCATTTCGAGACTCCTCGTCGTGTCCCCGATCTCATCCGGGACTCCGAACTCCTTCGGTACATCAAAACTCATAAACTCATAATATAACTGTCATCAAAACCTTAAGCGTGCGGACCCTACGGGTTCGAGAACAATGTAGACATGACCGAGACACGTCTCCGGTTAATAACCAATAGCGGAACCTGGATGCTCATATTGGCTCCCACATATTCTACGAAGATCTTTATCGGTCAGACCGCATAACAACATACGTTGTTCCCTTTGTCATCGGTATGTTACTTGCCCGAGATTCGATCGTCGGTATCCCATACCTAGTTCAATCTCGTTACTGGCAAGTCTCTTTACTCGTTCCGTAATACATCATCTCACAACTAACTCATTAGTTGCAATGCTTGCAAGGCTTATGTGATGTGTATTACCGAGAGGGCCCAGAGATACCTCTCCGACAATCGGAGTGACAAATCCTAATCTCGAAATACGCCAACCCAACATGTACCTTTGGAGATACCTGTAGAGCACCTTTATAATCACCCATTTACGTTGTGACGTTTGGTAGCACACAAAGTGTTCCTCCGGCAAACGGGAGATGCATAATCTCATAGTCATAGGAACATGTATAAGTCATGAAGAAAGCAATAGCAACATACTAAACGATCGGGTGCTAAGCTAATGGAATGGGTCATGTCAATCACATCATTCTCCTAATGATGTGATCCCATTAATCAAATAACAACTCTTTTGTTTATGGTTGGGAAACATAACCATCTTCGATTAACGAGCTAGTCAAGTAGAGGCATACTAGTGACACTTTGTTTGTCTATGTATTCACACAAGTATTATGTTTTCGTTTAATACAATTCTAGCATGAATAATAAACATTTATCATGATATAAGGAAATAAATAATAACTTTATTATTGCCTCTAGGGCGTATTTCCTTCAGTCTCCCATTTGCACTAGAGTCAATAATCTAGTTCACATCGCCATGTGATTTAACAGCAATAGTTCACATCACCATGTGATTAACACCCATAGTTCACATCGATATGTGATCAACACCCAAAGGGTTTACTAGAGTCAGTAATCTAGTTCACATCGCTATGTGATTAACACCCAAAGAGTACTAAGGTGTGATCATGTTTTGCTTGTGAGATAATTTTAGTCAACGGGTCTGTCACATTCAGATCCGTAAGTATTTTGCGAATTTCTATGTCAACAATGCTCTGCACGGAGCTACTCTAGCTTATTGCTCCCACTTTCAATATGTATCTAGATCGAGACTTAGAGTCATCCAGATCTGTGTCAAAACTTGCATCGACATAACTTTTTACGACGAACCTTTTTGTCACCTCCATAATTGAGAAATATTTCCTTATTCCACTAAGGATAATTTTGACCGCTGTCCAGTGATCTACTCTTAGATCACTATTGTACTCCCTTGCTTAACACAGTGTAGGGTATACAATAGATCTGCTACACATCATGGCATACTTTATAGAACCTATGGCTGAGGCATAGGGAATGACTTTCATTCTATTTCTATCTTCTGTCGTGGTCGGGCTTTGAGTCTTACTCAATTTCACACCTTGCAACACAGGCAAGAACTCTTTCTTTGACTGTTCCATTTTGAACTACTTCAAAATCTTGTCAAGGTATGTACTCATTGAAAGAACTTATCAAGCGTCTTGATCTATCTCTATAGATCTTGATGCTCAATATGTAAGCAGCTTTACCGAGGTCTTTCTTTGAAAAATTCCTTTCAAACACTCCTTTATGCTTTGCAGAATAATTCTACATTATTTCCGATCAACAATATGTCATTCACATATACTTATCAGAAATGTTGTAGTGCTCCCACTCACTTTCTTGTAAATACAGGCTTCATCGCAAGTCTGTATAAAACTATATGCTTTGATCAACTTATCAAAGCGTATATTCCAACTCCGAGATGCTTGCACCAGTCCATAGATGGATCGCTGGAGCTTGCATATTTTGTTAGCACCTTTAGGATTGACAAAACCTTCTGGTTGTATCATATACAACTCTTCTTTAATAAATCTATTAAGGAATGCAGTTTTGTTTATCCATTTGCCAGATTTCATAAAATGCGGCAATTTCTAACATGATTCGGACAGACTTAAGCATAGATACGAGTGAGAAACTCTCATCGTAGTCAACACCTTGAACTTGTCGAAAACCTTTTGCGACAATTCTAGCTTTGTAGATAGTAACACTACTATCAGCGTCCGTCTTCCTCTTGAAGATCCATTTATTCTCAATTGCTTGCCGATCATCGGGCAAGTCAACCAAAGTCCATACTTTGTTCTCATACATGGATCCCATCTCAGATTTCATGGCCTCAAGCCATTTTGCGGAATCTGGGCTCACCATCGCTTCTTCATAGTTCGTAGGTTCGTCATGGTCAAGTAGCATGACCTCCAGAACAGGATTACCGTACCACTCTGGTGCGGATCTCACTCTGGTTTACCTACGAGATTCGGTAGTAACTTGATCTGAAGTTACATGATCATCATCATTAGCTTCCTCACTAATTGGTGTAGTAGCCACAGGAACAGATTTCTGTGATGAACTACTTTCCAATAAGGGAGAAGGTACAATTACCTTATCAAGTTCTACTTTCTTCCCACTCACTTCTTTCGAGAGAAACTCCTTCTCTGGAAAGGATCCATTCTAAGCAACGAATATCTTGCCTTCGGATCTATGATAGAAGGTGTACCCAACATTTTATTTTGGGTATCCTATGAAGACGCACTTCTCCGATTTGAGTTTGAGCTTATCAGGATGAAACTTTTTCATACGGTGTCGTCTCAACAGATTTAGATGGTGCTCTTTTAACGTGAATGCAGTTGTCTCTAATGCATAACCCTAAAATGATAGTGGTAGATTGGTAAGAGACATCATAGATCGCACCATATCTAATAAAGTACGGTTATGACGTCCGGACACACCATTACATTGTGGTGTTCCAGGTGGCGTGAGTAGTGAAACTATTTCACATTGTTTTTAACTGAAGGCCAAACTCGTAACTCAAATACTCTTCTCTATGATCAGATCGTAGAAACTTTATTTTCTTGTTACGATGATTTTTCACTTGACTCTGAAATTCTTTGAACTTTTCAAATGTTTCAGACTTATGTTTCATCAAGTAGATATACTCATATCTGCTCAAAACATCTGTGAAGATCAGAAAATAATGATACTTGTCGCGAGCCTCAATATTCATCGGACCACATACATCAGTATGTATGATTTCCAACAAATCTGTTGCTCGCTCCATTGTTCCGAAGAACAGAGTCTTAGTCATCTTGCCCATGAGGCATGGTTCGCAAGCATCAATTGATTCATAATCAAGTGATTCCAAAAGCCCATCAACATGGAGTTTCTTCATGCGCTTTACACCAATATGACCTAAACGGTAGTGCCACAAATAAGTTGCACTATCATTATTAACTTTGCATCTTTTGGTTTCAATATTATGATTATGTGTATCACTACGATCGAGATCCAACGAACTATTTTCATTGGGTGTGTAACCATATAAGGTTTTATTCATGTAAACAGAACAATAATTTATTCTCTTACTTAAATGAATAACCGTATTACAATAAACATGATCAAATCATATTCATGCTTAACGCAAACACCAAATAACACTTATTCAAGTTCAACACTAATCCCGAAAGTATAGGGAGTGTGCGATGATGATCATATCAATCTTGGAACCACTTCCAACACACATCGTCACTTCACCCTTAACTAATCTATGTTTATTCTGCAACTCCCGTTTCGAGTTACTAATCTTAGCAACTGAACTAGTATCAAATACTGAGGGGTTGCTATAAACACTAGTAAAGTACACATCAATAACATGTATATCAAATATACTTATGTTCACTTTGCCATCCTTCTTATCTGCCAATCACTTGGGGTAGTTCCGCTTGCAGTGACCAGTCCCTTTGCTGTAGAAACACTTAGTCTCAGGCTTAGGACCAGACTTGGGCTTCTTCACTTGAGCAGCAACTTGCTTGCTGTTCTTCTTGAAGTTCCCCTTCTTCTCTCTGCCCTTTTCTTGAAACTAGTGGTCTTGTCTACCATCAACACTTGATGTTTTTCTCGATTTCTACCTTCGTCAATTTCTGCATTACGAAGAGCTTGGGAATCGTTTCCGTTATCCCTTGCATATCATAGTTCATCACGAAGTTCTACTAACTTGGTGATGGTGACTAGAGAATTCTGTCAATCAATATCTTATCTGGAAGATTAACTCCCACTTGATTCAAGCGATTGTAGTACTCAGACAATCTGAGCATATGCTCACTAGTTGAGCGATTCTCCTCCATCTTTTAGCTATAGAACTTGTTGGAGACTTCATATCTCCCAACTCGGGTATTTGCTTGAAATATTAACTTCAACTCCTAGAACATCTCATATGCTCCATGACGTTCAAAACGTCTTTGAAGTCCCGATTCTAAGCCATTAAGCATGGTGCACTAAACTATCAAGTAGTCATCATATTGAGCTAGCCAAACGTTCATAACGTCTGCATCTGCTCCTATAATAGGTCCGTCACCTAGCGGTGCATCAAGGACATAATTCTTCTGTGCAGCAATGAGGATACACCTCAGATCACGGATCCAATCCGCATCATTGCTACTAACATCTTTCAACACAATTTTCTCTAGGAACATATCAAAATAAACACAGGGAAACAACAACGTGAGCTATTGATCTACAACATAATTTGCAAAATACTACTAGGACTAAGTTCATGATAAATTTAAGTTCAATTAATCATATTACTTAAGAACTCCCACTTAGATAGACATCCCTCTAATCCTCTAAGTGATTACGTGATCCAAATCAACTAAACCATGTTCGATCATCACGTGAGATGGAGTAGTTTCATTGGTGAACATCACTATGTTGATCATATCTACTATATGATTCACGCTTGACCTTTTGGTCTCCGTGTTCCGAGTCCATATCTGTATATGCTTGGCTCGTCAAGTATAACCTGAGTATTCCGCGTGTGCAACTGTTTTGCACCCGTTGTATTTGAACATAGAGCCTATCACACCCGATCATCACGTGGTGTCTCAGCACGAAGAACTTTCGCAATGGTGCATACTCAGGGAGAACACTTCTTGATAATTAGCGAGAGATCATCTTAAAATGCTACCGTCAATCAAAGCAAGATAAGATGCATAAAAGATAAACATCACATGCAATCAAAATATGTGACATGATATGGCCATCATCATCTTGTGCCTTTGATCTCTAACTCCAAAGTATCGTCATGATTTCCATCGTCACTTGCATGACACCATGATCTCCATCATCTTGATCTATATCAAGGTGTCGTCACATGGTCATCTCGCCAACTACTGCTCTTGCAACTATTGCTATCGCATAGCAATAAAGTAAAGCAATTATTTGGCGCTTGCATCTTATGCAATAAAGAGACAACCATAAGGCTTCTGCCAGTTGCCGATAACTTCAACAAAACATGATCATCTTATAGAACAACTTATATCTCATCATGTCTTGACCATATCACATCACAACATGCCCTGCAAAAACAAGTTAGACGTCCTCTACTTTGTTGTTGCAAGTTTTACGTGGCTGCTACGGGCTGAGCAAGAACCGTTCTTACCTACGCATCAAAAAACCACAACGATAGTTTGTCAAGTTGGTGTTGTTTTAACCTTCGCAAGGACCGGGCGTAGCCACACTCGGTTCAACTAAAGTTGGAGAAACTGTCACCCGCTAGCCACCTTTGTGCAAAGCACGTCGGGAGCACCGGTCTAGCGTAAGCGTACGCGTAATGTCGGTCCGGGCCGTTTCATCCAACAATACCGCCGAACCAAAGTATGACATGCTGGTAAGCAGTATGACTTATATCGCCCACAACTCACTTGTGTTCTACTCGTGCATATAACATCAACACATAAAAACCTAGGCTCTGATACCACTGTTGGGGAACGTAGTAATTTCAAAAAAAATTCCTACGCACACGCAAGATCATGGTGATGCATAGCAACGAGAGTGGAGAGTGTTGTCTACGTACCCTCGTAGACCGAAGCGGAAGCATTGACGCAACATAGAGGAAGTAGTCGTATGTCTTCCCGATCTGACCGATCCAAGCACCGTTACTCCGGCACCTCCGATTTCTTGGCACACGTTCAGCTCGATGACGATCCCCGGGCTCCGATCCATCAAAGCGTCGGGGAGGAGTTCCGTCAGCACGACGGCGTGGTGACGATCTTGATGTTCTACCGTCGCAGGGCTTCGCCTAAGCACTGCAACAATATGACCGAGGTGGAATATGGTGCAGGGGGGCACCGCACACGGCAAAGGAATGATCATGAAGATCAACTTGTGTGTCTATGGGGTTCCCCCTGCCCCCGTATATAAAGGAGTGGAGGAGGGGAGGGCCGGCCCTCTCTATGGCGCGCCCTAGGGGAGTCCTACTCCCACCGGGAGTAGGATTCCCCTTTTCCTAGTCCAACTAGGAGTCCTTCCATGTAGCAAGAGTAGGAAACAAGGAAGGGGGCGCGCGGCCTGCCCTAGGCAGCCCCTCTCTCTTTCCCGTATGGCCCAATAAGGCCCAATACTTCTTCCGGCGAATTCCCGTAACTCTCTGGTACTCGAAAAATACCCGAATCCCTCGGAACCTTTCCGATGTCTGAATATAGTCGTCCAATACATCGATCTTTACATCTCGACCATTTCGAGACTCCTCGTCATGTCCCCGATCTCATTCGGGACTCTGAACTCCTTCTGTACATCAAAACTCATAAACTCATAATATAACTGTCATCGAAACCTTAAGCGTGCGGACCCTACGGGTTCGAGAACAATGTAGACATGACCGAGACAGGTCTCCGATCAATAACCAATAGCGGAACCTGGATGCTCATATTGGCTCCCACATATTCTACGAAGATCTTTATCGGTCAGAGCGCATAACAACATACGTTGTTCCCTTTGTCATCGGTATGTTACTTGCCCGAGATTCGATCGTCGGTATCCCATACCTAGTTCAATCTCGTTACCGGCAAGTCTCTTTACTCGTTCCGTAATACATCATCTCACAACTAACTCATTAGTTGCAATGCTTGCAAGGCTTATGTGATGTGTATTATCGAGAGGGCCCAGAGATACCTCTCCGACAATCCGAGTGACAAATCCTAATCTCGAAATATGCCAACCCAACATGTACCTTTGGAGATACCTATAGAGCACCTCTATAATCACCCATTTACGTTGTGACGTTTGGTAGCACACAAAGTGTTCCTCCGGCAAACGGGAGTTGCATAATCTCATAGTCATAGGAACATGTATAAGTCATGAAGAAAGCAATAGCAACATACTAAATGATCGGGTGCTAAGCTAATGGAATGGGTCATGTCAATCACATCATTCTCCTAATGATGTGATCCCGTTAATCAAATAACAACTCTTTTGTTTATGGTTAGGAAACATAACCATCTTCGATTAACGAGCTAGTCAAGTAGAGGCATACTAGTGACACTTTGTTTGTCTATGTATTCACACAAGTATTATGTTTCCGGTTAATACAATTCTAGCATGAATAATAAACATTTATCATGATATAAGGAAATAAATAATAACTTTATTATTGCCTCTAGGGCATATTTCCTTCAGAACTACGGTTGGATTGGATGAGCACCGGACAGTGGTCAGGGGAACTCTTCGGAAGACCATGTTTCGGTCGTCTTGTTCACAAACACCGTGAAGTGCGAGAACGAAAAAAGAGGGATCGAATCTTGCGGGTAAAGGGTACAAACCTCTACAAAGGGTTAAAACCTAATCGATTAGCCGTGTCCTGATACGTCTCCAACGTATCTACTTTTCCAAACACTTTTGCCCTTGTTTTCGACTCTAACGTGCATGATTTGAATGGAACTAACCCGGACTGACGTTGTTTTCAGCAGAATTACCATGGTGTTATTTATGTGCAGGAACAAACATTCTCGGAATGACCTGAAACTTCACGAAGCCACTTTTCAGAAAATAAGAAAAATACCTGCAAAAGATGAAGGCCAGGGGGCCCACCTCCTCTCCACGAGGGTGGGGTGCGCCCCCTACCTCGTGGGACCCCTGTTACCTCTCCGACTCCAACTCCAACTCCAACTCCATATATTGTGTTTCGGGGAGAAAAAATTTAGAGGGAAGAAATCGTCGCGTTTTACAATACGGAGCCACCGCCAAGCCCTAAAACCTCTCAGGAGGGCTGATCTGGAGTCCGTTCGGGGCTCCGGAGAGGGGAATCCGTTGCCATCGTCATCATCAACCATCCTCCATCACCAATTTCATGGTGCTCACCGCCTTGCGTGAGTAATTCCATCGTAGGCTTGCTGGACGGTGATGGATTGGATGGGATCTATCATGTAATCGAGTTAGTTTTGTTAGGGTTTGATCCCTAGTATCCAATATGTTCTGAGATTGATGTTGCTATGACTTTGCTATGCTTAATGCTTGTCACTAGGGCCCGAGTGCCATGATTTCAGATCTGAACCTATTATGTTTTCATCAATATATGAGTGTTCTTGATCCTATCTTGCAAGTCCATAGTCACCTATTATGTGCTATGATCCGTTAACCCCGAAGTGACAATAATCGGGATACTTACTGGTGATCACCGTAGTTTGAGGAGTTCATGTATTCACTATGTGTTAATGCTTTGTTTCGGTACTCTATTAAAAGGAGGCCTTAATATCACTTAGTTTCCATAAGGACCCCGCTGCCACGGGAGGGTAGGACAAAAGATGCCATGCAAGTTCTTTTCCATAAGCACGTATGACTATATTCGGAATACATGCCTACATTATATCAATGAACTGGAGCTAGTTCTGTGTCACCCTAGGTTATGACTGTTACATGATGAACCGCATCCGGCATAATTCTCCATCACTGATCCATTGCCTACGAGCTTTCCACATATTGTTCTTCGCTTATTTACTTTCCCGTTGCTACTGCTATCATCACTACAAAATACCAAAAACATTGCTTTTACTTCTGTTACCTTTTGCTACCGTTACCACTACTATCTTATTACTTTGCTACTAAATACTTTGGTGCAGATAATAAGTTTCCAGGTGTGGTTGAATTGACAACTCAGCTGCTAATACTTGAGAGTATTCTTTGGATCCCCTTGTGTCGAATCAATAAATTTGGGTTGAATACTTTACCCTCGAAAACTGTTGCGATCCCCTATACTTGTGGGTTATCAAGACTATTTTCTGGCGCCGTTGCCGGGGAGCATAGCTCTATTCTTTGAGTCACTTGGGATACATATCTGCTTATCATTATGAAGAACTTGAGAGATCCGAAAACCAAGATCTATCCCTCAACTACAAGGGGAGGTAAGGAACTGCCATCTAGCTCCACACTTGATTCACCTTCTGTTATGAGTAAGTTTGCGACACCTACACCTGCTTCTGCTATTCGTTCTGATATGTCGCATGTTATTGATGATGCCACTTATGCTATGCATGATACTTATGATGAAACTACCTCTATGCCTGATACTACTGTGCCACTTAGTGATTTTCTTGATGAAAAAATTGCTAGGGATAGAGAAATTGAAAATATTGAATCTGACGATACTGATGAAAGTGATGATGAAGAATCACTTGTTATTCCTAAGGGTTGTGTTTTTGATCAAGAAGCCTCTTTCGCTATTTTAGCTTGCAAAAATAGAAATGAACTAAAAAAGTTATTAGCTAAATGGAGTAAGCAATCTCTAAGTGCTAGAATGAAACCTGACCCTGCTTTTGCTACTTCACCTATCTGTGTTACTGATAAGGATTATGAATTCTTTATTGATCCTGATATAATTACTTTGGTTGAATCTGATCCTTTTCATGGTTATGAATCTGAAACTGTTGTGGCACATCTTACTAAATCGAATGATATAGCCACCATGTTCACTAAAGATGACAGAACTCGTTACTTTTACATCCTTAAAATATTTCCGTTCTCATTAAAGGGTGATGCTAAGATATGGTTTAATTCTCTTGATCCTGGTTGTGTGCATAGTCCCCAAGATATGATTTATTACTTCTCTGCTAAATATTTCCCTGCTCATAAGAAACAAGCTGCTTTAAGGGATATATATAATTTTGTGCAAATTCAAGAAGAGAGTGTCCCACAATCTTGGGGCAGGGTTCTCCAACTACTTAATGCTTTGCCTGATCATCCTCTTAAGAAAAATGAAATACTTGATATCTTTTATAATGGACTAACCGATGCCTCCAGAGATTACCTGGATAGTTGTGCTGGTTCTGTTTTCAGGGAAAGAACACCGGATGAAGCTGAAATTTTATTGAACAATATGTTGACAAATGAAAATAATTGGACACCTCCGGAGCCAATTCCTGAGCCTATTCCTAAACCAACTCCGAAGAAGAGAGGTATTCTATTTCTCAGTCCCGAAGTTATGTAAGAGGCAAAGAAATCTATGAAAGAAAAAGGTATTAAAGCTGAAGATGTTAAGAATTTACATCCTATTGAAGAAATACATGGTATTAATTTACCGCTTGTTGAAGAAACATATAATCTTAATACATTACCTATTGAAGAAACTCATGGTCTTGATAACCCGACACAGGTAGTAAAGGTAAATTCTCTCTATAGATATGATAAAGCTGAAATCTCATTTACTAAGTTTGCTAGCCCATGCTTAGATGAGTTTGATAAATTTATGGCTAAGCAAGAAGACTTTAATGCTTATTTTGGTAAACAATTGAAATACAATTCAAATATGCTTGAACACTTGGGTGATTATATGGCTAATGTTAAAGGTGAACTTAAACTTATTAGTAAACATGCTTCTATGGTTACCACTCAAGTAGAACAAGTACTTAAATCTCAAAATGATTTGCTCAATGAATTCTATAATAAAAATAATGATAATGTTGTTAGCATGGCTACTAGAACTGGTAGAATGACTCAGGAACCTTTGTATCCTGAAGGCCATCCTAAGAGAATTGAGCAAGATTCTCAGAGAAATAATATAGATACACCTAGTACTTCTAAAAGGAAGAAAAAGAAAAATGATAGGACTTTGCATGCTTCTAGTGAACCCGTTATTGAAACACCTGAGAATCCAAATGATATTTCTATTTTTGATGCTGAAACACAATCTGGTAATGAACCTGAAACTAGTAATAATGTTACTGATAATGTTCATGATGATTCTCAACCTAGTAATGATAATGATGTAGAAATTGAACCTGCTGTTGATCTTGATAACCCACAATCAAAGAATCAATGTTATGATAAGAAAGATTTTGTTGCTAGGAAACATGGTAAAGAAAGAGAGCCTTGGGTTCAGAAACTCGTGCCTTTTCCTCCCAAGCCATCCAAGAAAAAGGATGATGAGGATTTTGAGCACTTTGCTGAAATGATTAGACCTATCCTAGAAATTGGAAAGCCCTTAGGACATGAAAGCCCTTAGGACGCTCTTCGGTACTTTACAAAAAGTGCTGCAACCTGGTGGAAAATGCATCAAGCCATACAAGGATGCAGCGGAACAAGAACTTGGGTGGAATTCAAGAAGACTCTGTTAAGATCCCGTCTCATTCGGAAGCACTGGGATAACCCGATCAAGAAACCTTGTGCCCGCAAGATTTGTGGAGAAATATGACGCACTAATGAAGAACACAAGGATGGATGCCCTCATTGTGAAGGAATTCACCTAGCCGAAGAGTGCCCGACTGGGCAAGTTACTTGTTTCCTGTGTGAAGGAACTACACACTACCCTGGTCAGTGTCACATTTACTCCAAGGTACAAGAAAATTACCAAGCAGAAGAAAGAAGCCGTGAAATATACCCTGAGGGAAATTCAAAAGAACCTGTGATGAAGGAAGTTATTGAAGATCCTAATGGTGAAGGCCTAAATAGATTTTACGTTCATGCCTGCTATTCATGTGTAGAAGAAGGACATTTTTCACGGTATTGCACAAAGGATAGAGAAGAGTATCTGAGAGATTTTCCGACAGCAGAAGTGAAGTTTGACCACCAGGAAATAGACGCTCTGATCATTACAAAGAAACCCAGGAAGAGAAAATGAAGGCATCCCCAGAACAACCCAATTTCTACAGAGAAGAACCTCGGTCATATCACTTGTTACAGGTGCAAGAATTTAGGTCATTACACTGATAAATGTCTAGAAAAGAAAAAAAATCCAAGGAGCCTACATAGTCACAAAGAAGCCCTGAGACATGTCGGAAGTCATTTGTTTTCGCTGCAACGAAGCAAGACATTTTGCTAGGGAATGTTTAGATCAAATGAAAGCTGGAGCTGAGTAGTTGAGATTTTGGTATTTATAATAAGTGTAGTAGGAAGCACATTTATTTTTCATGAGGATATGGAGTTGAATTTATGTAATGTGAGTTTCAGAGATTGTAATGCAATCATGAATCAATAAAGTTAATGTGTTATGATTTCATATGTCATATTATATGAGTTTTTACTCTATGAACAAAGATGTTGACCATTTTCGAGGATATGAGAAATATGGTCCATGGAAGAATTTGTGCATTTCAACGGTGGTAGTACCGTGTAAGGGACACCCGGCCAACGGAAAAGGAAATATACCCCACAGATTGGAGTTTGGACAAAAAAGGTTGGAGTTTTTCTTTTGATACGATGGTTATTAAGAAACGGAGTACTATTGGATTTAAAGGAGGTGTAATATGGAACAAGAGTTACTCCAAGGATGAGTTAAACTTGTACAAGTGTTGAAGTGGGCCATAACCCACAGGCCCAGGATTTGAAAAGGAACAGACATAACCTTGATGAAGGAAGAAATTTGGAAGAATCGGTGATTCAATCAACATACGTTTACTAGGAGGATACGCAAAAATATGAGAGTCGTGAAGAACGATAGATGTTTTGTTCAGCTTGCAGAAATAATGGAATTACCCGAACCTAGTTCGACGACAAGAGAAATTGTGCAATGCTTGTGAGAATGACCGAGTGTTAGAAATGCGAGATTCGCTAAACCTTATACAGGGCAATGATTCGGGTGCGGAATGGATTGATCACCATACCGACTTACTCTGATCATTCGATCTTGCTATTTGGAATGGTAAATCTGAGTGACTTACTTATAGTAGAGAGACAACGACGTCAAACCTTGTTTAAACCATAGAATGGTAGAACGATGAAACCCTATACAGGCAATTGTTGCCAATCGTAGGTTATATGGTGAGATTTAGCCTAGACCCATTTTATGCAGGAGAAACCATTAATTGTTGACCACCATGAGATTTTCGATAGTTGTTTAGTACTGGCGACAGACCTATCAACTGAGAAGACTCATCCTCGGAAGAACCTCACCAGGATTGAGAGGACACAAGATTTTGAGAAAAAAGGTTATGCCCCTACCGGAAGAGCCTCACTGAACGAATTATCCCAGAGAATATGAGAAGACCCACATCGTCTGGGTACATGAGTTTTCTTGGAACCATAACCCTTATTTTAAGTGTGGTAGCACACTAGACCATTCCGATCAATGGAATTGCTGGAAGACCCCCAAACCCTAACCTTTTATTGCTAGCCTCTTCGAATCTTGAGGACGAGATTCATTTTAAGTGTGGTAGGTTTGTAACATCCCAAAATTCTATATTTTGGGATGTTATATTAAATAAATAGTTTTGATTGTTTGTTTGATCGTTGTGTGAATGATTGGGTGAAATTGAGTGCAATTTGAAACTTTTTGAAAGTTGAATGATAGGGAATAAAAGGACTTTCCCAAAAGGATTTCCATCTGAAATGATTTGAAACCTCATTTGAAAGTAATGCAAACTTCATGCCACTCAAGGACTTTCAAGAGAGGAGATGAAATGACTTCTCCGAAGTTTAAATGAAAGAGAGTGGGGAGTTAAACCACTTTTGAAATTCCATTTGGAATCCCTCCCATTTGAATAGTTTCAAATTCCTCTGACCCATTGCAAAATAAAGAGAGGAGTAATATGACACTCCAAACCAGGGGCAAATTTGAAATATATTCGAATGAGGACAAACGGAAAAGATTTGGAAGTGGTTTGAATTTCAATTTCAAAACCATTTAGGAGTTATTTGACTTTTAATCAAATTATTTTTCTCCTAAAATTAAATAAACGTAAATACGGGTAAAATGATTCCCTTCAATGGAAAATTAGCAGAAAATAATTTTGAAATCATTTTGGTATTTTAAAAATGATTTTTATTGGGTTTTATTGCAACAGTGCCATTGTCTGCTTTATTAAAAAATTTATGGCTTATATTTGTACATGAAAATATGTGCATGTTTTAGGATTTAGTTTTCTCAAAAATTTGATATATAATATGTCTATATAAAAGTCTTATTGTTTTTCCTTTATTTAGTTTTCTTGTCTCTCCTTATTTCAAAAAAGAAAAAAATGGCCAAAGTCGACGAACCGAGGCCCACCTACCCTTCTCTCTCTCCCTCCCTCGGCCCACTTACCACGCCCGCGCCCGAACCACCTCCGCATCGGTTGCCCGCCCCCTCACTCATTTCCCCACTAGCGTTGACGCGCGGGGCCTACTGTCCGACCCGGCCCGCTCCTCCTCTTCTTCCTCCCCACGCCAAGTCGCCCCGCCGCCACCGGAGTCCCGATCTTCTCGGGATCACGAATCCCCTCGCCCCCTTCTCCAAGCACCCTCCCCTATATATATATATATATATATATATATATATATATATATATATATATAACTCTCGCCCCTCATCCGATTCCCCCTTAAAGCCCCTACTCTCGTCGCCTCTCCCCGTCGCAATTTCTCGCCGGAGTCCGCCTCCGCCGCCGCATGCCGTCGCTCACTCCGCCGCCCACGCTTACCCCGGACCTCGCCCAACACCACCAACAGCCGCGCCACCCTCTACCGCATCGCCCGGTTCCCTTTTTTTCACCGGAGGACCGCCGTAGGACCAACGCCGACGACCACCGAGCGCCGTCTCCACCTCGAGCTCACCGCCGACGTCTCCGACCACCTCCGCCGACGCCACGACCATCGTTTGGGACGCCACACGCTGCTGCACCTGCCTGTGGCCTTGTTCGATGCTGCCGACCACCGGAGACGCCTCGCCGCCGACTCCCGAAGCCCACGCAGCCGTCGACCACCGCGGTGAGCTCTCCACTCCCACTCCACCATTAGATCTGCATCGGATGCGTTAGATTAGATCTTGTTTTTGCCCAAAACCGTTTTCTGTTACGGTTAGGTCGTCCATCCGCTAGCTCTTTTCAGCCACCGCTTTAGTCCAGCCGCGTAGCGCCATGTGGCCTTTGACTGATCGTACTGTTTTTTCTTTCTGTTGTAGTTTCAGAATAGTTTCTATTTGACATTGGTTATAACTTTTATGTTTTAGATCCAAATTGAGAGATTCTTTTTTCATTGGATTCAAAATTTCTCGAAGTTTCTGTTAGAACAATTGGATTTCAGATTTGAGTAGTTTAAATTTTAGTTTGATGAAATTTATTCAAATCACTATTTTGGTCGTATCTTGAGTTTTATGAAATATTTTCGATTGATTCTTTTTGCTACTATTTTGTTATTGTTTTGTCTATCCAGTAGCTTATAGTTATTTAGTTTTCGTTTATTTTAATTAGGTTTATTGCGAAAACAGTTATGTTTTGCTTATGTAGTTGTTTTAGTCATATAATTAGTGTTTTTAATTATTTTTAGTTAATTCTTTTTGTATATTTTTACATGTTGTCATATGTTTCTGTTAGACTGCAGTAGATAAATTTTTGTAGTTATTTATTAGTGTTTTTAGCTACTGTTTTAGTATTTGCTTGTTTAGTTCATAGTGATAGTTGATAAAAATAGTTTTATTAGTTTTAATGTATTTCTTTTGCCACTTCAATATATGTTGTTATTGGTTCTGTTATTTAGGAGTAAATAAGTTTTCATAAATTGTTTTAGTATTGTTTACTATTGTCTTAGTGTTTTCTTTAGTAGTTTTGTTGTGTAGTTTTCCTTTGTTCCTATTTGGTGTCCCTTGTTGTTTTGCAATTTATTTGTTGGTTTTATTATGAGTGTTGGAATTTCTTGCTAGTATGTTTGCTTATATGAATGCTATGTTTGACTATATAGATTTTCAATGGAGTGACGAATTGTTCTACTAAGTCATTATTCTGAAAGCGTTGTTATATTCATCAAGTAATACCAGGCAAGTTCACTTTGACCATGTTTTTCATACCTATGTTTTATTTGCATGTAGTAGCACCCTTTCAACAATCCCTCTAGTAGTTTTATTGAATCTTGTAGTTGAGTAGAATGCATGAGGTAGGAACCCATCTACCTGTTACCAAGCCCGGGACGTTATATAGTTTTGATGCTACGCTATAGTAGACGGGGTTTGGTATGAGTGCACGAGAGTGGTGTGAAGAAGGAGGACTCTATGTCAGTAACAACCCCATGATGGAATCTGCAAGGACTGCATCTTCAAGGCCTCAAGACTTCAAGACTCGAGACGAGAATTCAATACACACTACTGGGTGAAGGACGGTTGACGGGCACCGTGGAGGAACCAGTGGATGGCCGGGATGCATGGAGAAGTACCATGACATCTTGCGGAAAGCTTCACCCAGACGCAAAGAGACGGAAGAATACTTCAGGCCCGGAAGCTTACCTGTGCAACCGCAAGTCACTATGGGCTTTGGCTTGGTTGACCTTAGTGGTGACTCTAGCTGGGACGGTGCTAGCAGATGTAGAACTATGGTAGGATTGGATGAGCACCGGACAGTGGTCAGGGGAACTCTTCGGAAGACCATGTTTCAGTCGTCTTGTTCTCAAACACCGTGAAGTGCGAGAACGAAAAAAGAGGGATCGAATCTTGTGGGTAAAGTGTACAAACCTCTGCAGAGGGTTAAAACCTAATCGATTAGCCGTGTCCCTGGTTACAGACAATGGGGTATTCTATTTCTCAGTCCTGAAGATATGCAAGAGGCAAATAAATCTATGAAAGAAAAAGGTATTAAAGCTAAAGCTGTTAAAAATTTACCGCCTATTGAACAAATAACTCTTGATAACCCAACACAGATAGTAGAGGTAAACTCTCTCCATAGATTTGATGAAGGTGATATCCCTTATAATAAGTTTGCTAGTAAATGCTTGGATGAGTTTGATAATTTTATTGTTAAACAAGAAAACTTCAATGCTTATGTTAGTAGACAATTGAAATATAATGCTTACATGCTTGACCACTTGGGTGATTATATGAGTAGAACTGCTAATGATCTTAAGCTTATTAGTAACATGCTTCCATGGTTAGAACTCAAGTAGAGCAAGTACTTAAAGATAAGGATGATTTGCTCAATGAGTTGAATAGTAAGAATAATGATAATGTTGTTAGGGTTATGACTAGAGGTGGTAAAATGACCCAGGAACCTTTGTATACCGAGGGCCATCCTAAGAGAATTGAGCAGGATTCTCAAAGAGTTAATACTGATGCACCTAGTCCTATTATTAAAAAGAAAAAGAAAACTAATAGGACTTTGCATGCTTCTAGTGAACCTGTTTTAGACACACCTGAGAATCCCAATGATATTTCTATTTCTGATGCTAAGACACAATCTGGTAATGAACATGAACCTAGTGCTAATGTTAATGATGATGTTCATATTGATGCTCAACCTAGTAATGATAATGATGTAAAGAGTGAACCTGCTATTGATCTTATAACCCACAATCAAAGAATCAACGTTATGATAAGAGAGACTTCGCTGCTAGGAAACATGGTAAAGAAAGAGAACCATGGGCTTAGAAACCCATGCCCTTTCCTCCTAAGACATCCAAGAAAAAGGACGATGAGGATTTTGAGCGCTTTGGTGAAATGATTAGACCTATCTTTTTGCGTATGTGTTTGACTGATATGCTTAAAATGCCTCCTTATGTGAAGTATATGAAAGACATTGTTACTAATAAAAGAAAGAAATCTGAAGCTGAAATTTCCACCATGCTTGCTAATTATACTTTTAAGGGTGGAATACCAAAGAAACTTGGAGATCCAGGGGTACCAACTATACCATGCTCCATTAAAAAAAACTATGTTAAAACTGCTTTATGTGATCTTGGAGCCAGTGTTATGCCTTTATCTTTATATCATAGACTTGAATTGAATAAGTTGACCCCTACCGAAATCTCTTTGCAAATGGCTAATAACTCAACTGCTATACCCATCGGTATATGTGAGGATGTTCCTGTTGTGGTTGCAAACGTTACTATCTTAACAGACTTTGTTATTCTTGATATTCCTAAGGACGACAGTATGTTGATCATCCTTGGTAGACCGTTTTTGAATACTATAGGGGCTATTATTGATTGCAATAAAGCCAATGTCACTTTTCATGTTAATGGTAATGAGCATATGGTACACTTTCTGAAGAAACAACCTCAAGTTCATAATATCAATTCTATCGGCAAAGTTTCAACTATTACAATTGGAGGTTTTGAATTCCCTCTTCCTACTGTCAAAAATAAATATGATATTCTTATTGTTGGGGAAATGCATATCCCCGTTGAGGTAACCTAGTGTTATTTAAAAATTCTCTGGTTCATGTCATTCGGAAGAAGTTTATTAATAAGACTTGATCAACCTTGTTAATGGATTCCTTTCGATGAGCATGAGATGGATGAATTTAGAAGGCACAACTCTCTGTACCCATATTTTATTTTCTGTTATTTAGTTCAAATAAAGAAAAAAATAGTATTTTCTGTCTTTTTTCTGAATTATCCGTGAAATAAAAAATGTCTCGAAAATAAAAGTTCTCCAAATGCCCTAAAAATTTAATATGATTTTTTATAGAATATTTTAGAATTTCTGGTGCTAAGAACACACCAGGGGACCTCACCAGCTGGCCACAAGGGTGGAGGGTGCGCCCCTGTCCTTGTGGGCCCCACGTGGGTCCCCTCCACTTATTCCAGCACCCATCCACTCCTTCTTCCTCCAGAAAAAATCACTCCATAGCTCAAGCTCGTGTTCTTGCTCATTTTGCTGCCATTTTCGATCTCCTTGCTCAAAGCTCCATTCACAAAACTGCTTTGGGGGATTGTTCTTCGGTATGTGACTCCTCCAATGTTCCAATTAGTTTTTGTTCTAGTGCTTTATTTATTGCATTTTTTGCTGCTTTGGTGACCCTGTTGTTGAGCTTGCATGTCAAATTTATATGGTCCAAAGTAGTTTTGATGCATGATACAGATTCTAAACACTTGTAGGAGTAGTTGCTATCAATCTTGTAGAGTTTGGTTCACTTTTATTTTGAGTCACTAAAAATTTCAGTAATTTTCAGAGGAAGAAAATGATGAGGAGATTGTTGAGAGGCTCCTCGAGCTAGGGTTCGAAGGAAAAGGAAAATGAGGAGAAGGATAAGCCCAAGTATAATCTTCCTCACGCCGCGGAGATTCGGCCATGTGAATGGCCATGTGATGCATTCTTGCAGGTGGCCGACATTTATGATGATTTCTATTATTTGGATGAGAATGCAGGCACCACCGACTTCCTCCTCGACCATTGTGATTAGTATCTCCTACTCACAAATACTTTCGTACAAAATTTTCATTTTCATGCTAGGAGATCACCACCCATGGTAGACTTTTACTTATATGATGAGTACAAGAAATTGACGCTTTATGCCTTCTGTGAGGTTTGTAAATTACCTTATGAGGGTAGCGTCGAGGAACCACGTCCTAGTGATGTGGAAGATTTTATTTATGAAGTCACCGTAGGGGAGAGGAGAAGGGTGTCGGAAGCGAGAGTGGCCAGTTTACATTTTCCTCTGCGCTACTACTCATTATTTGTTGGGAGATGTTTGATTGGCCGTGGAGAGAGTGGAGACATTAGTGCCCCTGACCTGGCCATTTTGTGCCATGGTTTACTTTGTGATAGAACTTTCAGTTTAGGCCTATGGTTGCTAAACGGTTGAGTCTAAACCGTACAAAGGGGCCTATTTTTGGAGGTATCTTCGCTTCCCGCCTTGCTAGACGACCCATTAGGCATTATGAGAAAGAGGAAAAACTACTACCCACTATATATTTAGATTATGATAGCATGGTAGCACATAAGTTTTATTCGCCATGATGAGGAAAAGAGACCTATTTATAACTTGATATTCAGCGAGGGCACATGTTAGATTATTACCATGTCAGCACCTACTTTGTTCGATATTCATTCAGGCAGGTACTTCGTTTTGCCCGCGGACATTCATGCATACTGGGAGGGGACATGATCCCCACCTCCTGAGCCAGAGCCATCACCTAATCCATATCAGGAATCCATTTATCAATGGGATCCACAGGAGCTTGCTAACCAGTGGAACCCCCAGGATCCTCCTCAGTACACCGGAGAGGGCTACTTTGATCCATGGGCGTAGACCAACTTAGGCCAAAAGCCTAAGCTTAGGGGAGTACGTATTCCTCACCGACATTACATTCATTTTCACACATTCATTTCAATTCTCGGTGTTCATACTCTTTCATTGTATTATCCTTGTTAGTTTATTTGTTTTTTCCGCTTTCTTCTTGTGTGTTTGAAAAACCTTAAGAAAAAACAAAAAATTTAGTTGTAGTTCGTTTACTTTCCATGCATTCTTAGTTGTAGTATTAAAAGAAAACCCAAAAATATTTCTTGTTCTTCTTTTGCTTGGTGGGAGCATTCCCGTGTAAATAGTTTTCTCGTTCTTGTTTTACTTTCTTCACAAAAACAAAAACTCCAAAAATATTTCAGTGTGTTTCTTTGAAATTGGAAGTGCAACTATCCCTGGGTTGTTTTGGTAATTCCTAACAACATATAGCTCATTCAGATAATACTATTTCAAGATAAATATTTCAGGAAAGCTCAATGATTGGCATGGCATGGATTAGAAACGTGGACCCCTCGAAATGCTAAGGACAAAAGATTGGCTCAAGCTCTAAAGCTCAATACTCTACATTTTACCTTTTAGTGGTCCAAGATCACATTGAGTCCATAGGAAAAGCCAATGCTATTAAAAGGGGATGGAGGTGTTGCTTAATGGGTTACTTGCTCAAAATGCTTAGTGATATGCCCCAAAACGCTCAACCACTTTCACATATCCACATATGTCCCAAACCAAAAGTCAAACTCGGCCCCATCGAAACTTTCCATCCGGCGCCACCGAGTTCATTTGACATAGCCACTGCCACAAAACCCTAGTCACTTCGGTCTCACCAAGATGGGATTGCAAACTCTCTGTTTCCCATCGTAACGTTTCGGTCCAACAGAGATGAGCGAATCGGTCCCACCGAGTTTGTCTGACCAACTCTATGGTTAGCTTATTACCAAAATCGGTCCCATCGAGTTTGTGTGATCCGCCTCACCGAGATTACTTTATGCCCTAACCCTAATGAAATCGGTCCCACCGAGTTGACATGTCGGTCCAACCGAAAATCCTAACGTTCACATTTTAAACTGAATCGGTCTGACCCAGTTTCACGATTCGGTCTCACCGAGTTTTGTAAATTTTCTGTAATGGTTAGATTTTGTGGGGAGGCTATATATACCCCTCCACCCACTCTTCATTCATGGATAGAGCCATCAGAAGATGCCTACACTTCCAACATACATTTTCTGAGAGAGAACCACCTACACTTATGTTGAGGTCAAGATATTCCACTCCAACCACATAAATTTTGATCTCTAGCCATCCCCAAGTTGCTTTCCACTCAAATCATTTTTCCACCACATCCAAATCTGTGAGAGAGAGTTGAGTGTTGGGGATACTATCATTTGCAGCACAAGAGCAAGGAGGTCATCATAAATACACCATCTATTACCTTTTGGAGAGTGGTGTCTCATAGATTGGTTAGGTGTCACTTGGGAGCCTCTGTCAAGATTGTGGAGTTGAACCAAGGAGTTTGTACAGGCAAGGAGATCGCCTAGTGCGTGAAGATCTACCCTAGTGAGGCAAGTCCTTCGTGGGCGATGGCCATGGTGGGATAGACAAGGTTGCTTCTTCGTGGACCCTTCATGGGTGGAGCCCTCCGTGGAGTCGTGCAACCGTTACCCTTCGTGGGTTGAAGTCTCCATCAACGTGGATGTAGCGCCCCGAGACCGATGTGCCAGGTGTCCTCCAGTTATTCGCTGTTGTTGCCTTGTCATTGCTTGCGTGTCATGCATTGCATATCATGTCATCATGTGCATTTCATTTGCATACATGTTCGTCTCATGCATCCGAGAATTTTCCACGTTGTCCGTTTTGCAATCCGGCGCTCCTATGTCACCCGGTGTCCCTTTCTACCTCTTTTCGTGTGCGGGTGTTAAACGTTTTCGGATTGGACCGAGACTTGTCATGCGGCCTTGGTTTACTACCGGTAGACCGCCTGTCAAGTTTCGTGCCATTTGGACTTGTTTGATACTCCAACGGTTAACCGAGAGACCGAAAAGGCCTTGTGTCTATTGCAGCCCAACACCCCTCCAAAGTGGCCCAAAACCCACCTAATACCTCTCCATCATCTCGGTCGTTCGATCACAATCGCGTGGCCGAAAACCGCACCTCATTTGGACTCTCCTAGCTCCCTCTACCTATATATATGTGGCTCTCCCCGGAAATCTGCGCAGGTGAAACCCTAAAATTCCCCCCGCACACCGACGGACATGTCCGTCCCACCGGCGGACGCGTCCACCCCGCCGCCACATCGCTCTGACCAATGGTAGCGCGACACCTCAGCTTCGTCGCCGCCCTCAGCCACTCGCGGAGCGCCACTTGTCCCCGCGCCTCCTCTCTCTCCTTCGGAGCCGCCGCCGGCCCGCGGAGCCCACGGCCGGCCCGCGCCGGGCCTCGCGCCGACTCGGTGGTCGTACCGCCCCGGATCCGCTGAAGCTCGCCGGCGCCCGCGCCACAGGCCGCCTCGCCGCGCTGTCCCCCGGCCTCCTCGCCGGCGTTCGCCCCGCCGCCCGCTGGAGATCGCCTCCGCCGCGCCGCCCCCGCGCCGGCTGGAGCTGCACACTAGCCACCGCGGCTCTGCGCCACCTTGTCGTCGTACCTCGCCGTCCCCGCCATCGTCAGCTTGCCGTCGCCGTCCCGGAGCTCCGGCGAGCTCCGCCATCTCCGGCCGCCGCCGCCGTCGTCAATTCCGGCGAGTACGCCGCCACCTCGAAATCCGTGCGATCTGGATCTGAGATCTAGATCCCCTCTCGGTTGACTTTCTCCTCCTAAAACCCTAACTTTTTGGCATCTTATCGCATCATAACTCAGCATCCGTAGCTCCGATTTATGCGTGTATCATATCAAAATGTTCGTCTCAACGAGTACATCGTTTCATCTCATTGCATCATTTTCATTTGAGCTCATCTTGATGCCCGAATGCGGTTGGAAGAGGGCTATGTGATAAATTTGTCAGATCTGTTTCATCAAATGGCATTTTGTCATTTTTTCCATGATTAATGTGTGCATGCTATGATCCTGAGCTCTACATGTGTTTTGTTATATGCCATGCCATCTTTATAGTGGTGCTTTCCATGTATTTTTGTGATATTTGTGGTGACTAGCACAAGCTTGCAAAGTAGCATAATCGGTAATGTGTTTTGTTATATGGCATGCCATCTTTACAGTGGTGCTTTCCACCTAAGTCCTTGTTCTGTTTTTGTCGTTATGCCATATGTTCATGTTGTTTCCTAGTGATCCGTGCCTCTTTTGAGGATGATCAGTAAGGATGTTTTGTTAATATTGTTGTGCTCTATCCATTCGTGTCTTTGTTTGCAATTATGGAGCACCCTAGCTTGAGTCAATCGAGCTATATGTTTGCTATAAAGTGTCCCTGGCAGATTGTTAACTTGTTTAGCGATTTTGCCGAGGATGTTGCTATTGATCCGTGCATGCTATGTTGTTGTTCTTGCCATGTCTAGCTTCTATGCCATGTATTCTTGATGGGTGTATTCTTTGTTAGTCCTTCCATGCTCTATAGTGAGTGCATCGAGCTCGTAAACTTGCCTACTCGTTAACTGATTTGCATGCTCCAGTTTTTCACTAAGTCTGAAATCTGTTTATGTTTTTGCTATGTTCACATGCTTGCAATTGTATTTTCTGATCCCTTTTGGCTCAAAGTCACTAAGGGACTTTTGTTAAGTGCTTTGAGTAGCTTCATGCCACGCCTTGCTTTGACATGTTAAGTTCCTGTACCATATAGTTTTCATGCTCCAAAGTATGCTTCCTGATGATAAATTCCAGACTTGTGTTAATTTCACTAAGTCTGAAACCTGTTATCATTTGCCCTTTTGCCATGCTTGTTTGAACCTGTTAATGGATGCATTAGTCGTAGCTCAGTGTTCATCTTTTGTCAAGCTTCATGAGTGGATCCCTCCCATGTATCTTGCTGCGATGTTTGAGTGCTGTAGCATATTTATCTTGATGCATTTAGATGGCTACTTGCTGATTATCGCAGACCGTGGCCATATTTGTTTTGCTTGCCATTTCAAAACCGTGCATCCGATTCCGGTGATCTTTATATCGATTTCGACCGAAATCCCCTCACCTTTCCAGTGGCACTCTTGGATTTCCAAGTGGAGGCCAGGTTCAATCATTCAAGTCCAAATCATGCATATGCATCACATACCGCATCCTGCATATCATGTCATGTTCATGTGTGGTTTGTTTACTATGTTGTGTGCTTCTTTACGGTGTTGCTTCTTCGGGTTGGTTCCGATAACGTCGCGTTTGTGAGGACCCGTTCGTCTACGTCCATTTGTCTTCTCCATGGACTCGTTCTTCTTCCTTGCGGGATTTCAGGCAAGATGACCATACCCTCGAAATCAATTCTATCTTTGCTTGCTAGTTGCTCGCTCTTTTGCTATGCCTATGCTGCGATACCTACCACTTGCTTATCATGCCTCCCATA
The DNA here is from genome assembly GCF_056163025.1 of Triticum urartu. Classification (NCBI taxonomy): domain Eukaryota; kingdom Viridiplantae; phylum Streptophyta; class Magnoliopsida; order Poales; family Poaceae; genus Triticum; species Triticum urartu. The sequence goes on along the minus strand of NC_141873.1, from coordinate 165,181,998 downwards.
TTGTTAAACCAAGACTCTAACCCACCTTATCCTAGAAAACCGTTGTTTGGCTATGTTACCGCTTTGCTCAGCCCCTCTTATAGCGTTGTTAGTTGCAGGTGAACATTGAAGTTTGTTCCTTTTTGGAACATGGAGATGTTGTTCCTTGTTGGAACATGTTTACTTGTTGGGGTATCACAATATCTCTTATTTAATTAAGCATCTATATACTTGGTAAAGGGTGGAAGGCTCGGCCTTATGCCTGGTGTTTTGTTCCACTCTTGCCGCCCTAGTTTCCGTCATATCGGTGTTATGTTCTCGGATTTTGCATTCCTTACGCGGTTGGGTTATAATGGGAACCCCTTGATAGTTTGCCTTGAATAAAACTCCTCCAGCATGGCCCAATATTGGTTTTACCATTCGCCACCTAGCCTTTTCTTTCCCTTGGGTTCTGCAGACTCAAGGGTCATCTTTATTTTAAACCCCCGGGCCAGTGCTCCTCTGAGTGTTGGTCCAAACTGAGCGATGTCCGGAGCTACCAGGGGCAACTCTGGGCTGGCCCACCCAACGTCTGGCTCATCCAGTGTGCCTTGAGAACGAGATATGTGCAGCTCCTATCAGGATTTGTCGGCACATCTGGGTGGCTTTGCTGGCCTTGTTTTACCATTGTCGAAATGTCTTGTAACCGGGATTCCGAGTCTGATCGGCTCTTCCCGCTAGAAGGAATATCCTTCGTTGACCGTGAGAGCTTGTGATGGGCTAAGTTGGGACACCCCTGCAGGGATTTGAACTTTCGAAAGTCGTGCTCGCGGTTATGGACAGATGGGAATTTGTTAATGTCCGGTTGTAGAAAACCTGAAGTTGATCTAAATTAAAATACATCAACCGCGTGTGTTACCGTGATGGTCTCTTCTCGGCGGGGTCCGGGAAGTGAACACGGTGTTGGAGTTATGTTTGACGTAGGTTGTTCTAGGATCACTTCTTGATCATAGTTTCTCGACCGTGCTTTGCCTTCTCTTCTCGCTCTCTTTTGCGTATGTTAGCCACTATACATGCTAGTCGCTTGTTGCAGCTCCACCTCATACCTTTTACCTACCTATAAGCTTAAATAGTCTTGATCGCGAGGGTGTGAGATTGTTGATTCCCCGTGAGTCACAGATACTTCAAAACTAGCTTGCAGGTGTCGATGAAACCGTACCGGCGACGCAACCAAGCTCAAGGAGGAGCTCGATGAAGATCTCGTTCTTTGTGTTGTTTTCCGTTTCCAGTTGATCACTAGTGGAGCCCAGTTGGGGTCGATGTAGCATTTGGGGTAGTCTTCTTTTATTTTGGTTCCGTAGTCGGACCTTGATTGTATCTGGATGATGTAATGCTTTATTCATGTATTTGTGTGAAGTGACGATTGTAAGCCAACTATGTATCCCTTTCCCTTATGTATTACATGGGTTGTGTGAAGATTACCTCACTTGCGACATTGCTTTCAATGCGGTTATGCCTCTAGGTCGTGCTTCGACACGTGGGAGATATAGCCGCATCGAGGGCGTTACAGTGGATGTACGATAGCACCACCTATTGGAACCACGCCAAAAATCTCCGTGTCTACATTGCGTTTGCTCCCTCCAAACTCCTCCCTTTACCTTCATGTGCAATGTTTTACATTCCGCTGCTATACTCTTAGACTTGCATGTCTAGGTTGTTTACTTGACTAGTGCTAGGTTGCTAAAATCTGCCAAGACTTAAAATTGGGAAAAGGCTAGATTTTTATTTGGTCAAGTAGTCTAATCACCCCCCCCTCTAGACATACTTTCGATCCTACAAGTGGTATCAGAGCTTTGGTCTCCTTTTGCCTTGATTTCCGTAGCTTTTCGTGGTCATAGCGTTGGTTTCACAACCTAGGAGAGTATGGCGTCTAGCGAGGGAAATTATCACCGTAGAGGTCCTTACTTTGATGGTACAAATTTTGCTAGTTGGAAGCATAAGATGAAAATGCATATTCTTGGACATAACCTCGATGTTTGGGCTATTGTGTGTATTGGCTTGCAAGGTGAATTCTTTGATGGGAGAGAATCGAACCATGAAGCTAGCGCGGAAGAATTGAAGATGCTGCAATACAATGCTCAAGCTTGTGATATTCTCTTCAACGGATTGTGCCCCAAAGGATTCAACAAAATCAGCCATCTTGAGAATGCAAAGGAAATTTGGGATACTTTGCGTGATATGCAGGAAGGTACCGACTCCGTCAAGGAATCCAAATTGGATGTGCTTCAAAGTTAACTTGACAAGTTCAAAATGAAGGATGGTGAAGGTGTCACTGAAATGTACTCTAGGCTTGCTCTCATCACAAATGAGATTGCCTGCTTAGGAAGTGAAGAGATGACCGATAGATTCATCATCAAGAAGATCCTAAGAGCCTTGGATGGAAAATATGATACCGTGTGCACATTGATCCAAATGATGCCCAATTACAAAGATCTCAAGCCAACGGAAGTCATTGGAAGAATTTTTGCTCATGAGATGTCACTCAAGGATAAGGAAGAGCTTCACAACAAGTCAAGTGGTGCTTACAAAGCATGTGATGCTCCCACATCATCAAGTGAGAAACAAGCCTTCAATGAAGAATTGAGCCTAATGGTGAAGATTTTCAACAAGTTCTACAAGAGTAGAAGCAAGGAAAGAAGTTCCAAGTCAAGGTCCTACAGTGACAAAAGATCTTCAAGTTGTGAACATAATTACTACAATTGTGGAAGACCCGGACACTACTCCAATGAGTGTACGGCTCCCTACAAAAGAAGAGAAGATTCTCCCAAAAGAAGAAGTAGAAGAGAAGAATCACCACCAAGAGAGAGAAGGAGTAGAGATGACCATTATGAACGAAGAACATCACAGAGAAGAAAGGATTCGGAAAGGAAGGAGAAATCATCAAGGAGCTACACAAAATGAAGACATCAAGCTCATGTTGATGAATGGGTATCCGGCTCCGACTCGACAATCACTCCGAGAGAAGTTATCACTCCGACCCAAATATACTCAAGATGAAGGTGTTGCCGGTCTAGAACTTGTGTCAACCAACTCCTATGACATATTTGAGTCACCAAATGAAGGAATTGGAAGATGCTTCATGGCTAAAGGCCCAAAGGTATCACACCCCGAGTATGTTGATTTCAATAGTGATGAAGATGATTCACTAGGTGATGATGATTTACTTGTTGACAATTCTAGTGATGAAAACTATGATGAACTTGATATTAATCATGCTAATCAAGATAAAAGGAATGACGATGATAAGAAGGAGATTGAGCGTATAACTAAAGAACTAAACACTCTTAAGTTAGCTCATGAAACTACCTTGGAAAATCATCGAGAGCTTTTAAAGACTCATGAGAAGTTATGCTTCGAAAAGCTTAACCTTGAGCAAGAGCATGGGTTCTTAAAAGCGATCAATGATGATCTTTTCAAGAAAAGTTCTTCTTACATTGCCAAGCGATTACTCTTGTCTACTTACATGCCACAAGTTAAATCTAGCAACAAGAGTAAGAAAGATTCTTCTTCTAGTAGTAACAATAATCATGTTAAACCCAATGTTATTCCTTCTAGTAGTTCTCTTGATTCCACTAATGATTCTCTTAGCCAAGTTACACTTGAGAAAGAAAATAGCTTATTGAAGGGAATTATAGAGAAAGGTGTTTACAGGAGCCTTGCCGGAAGTAAGCAATTTGAGGAAATTGTACGCAAGCAAGGAAGGCACCGGAAGAATCAAGGTGTTGGTTTTGAACAAAAGTTCAATGCCAATGGAGTTGAGTGGGAAGAAGATCAATACCCCAAGACGAATTGTGTGCCTCAACAAGATAAGTATGATCCTACTTGTTTCCAAGGAACACAAGCTCAAGATGATCTTCCACCACAAGACCACAAGCAAAAAGGCAAGGACAAGCTTCAAGAGGAGATTGATGCATTTGAAGAAGCTTCCAAAGCCTTGGTCAAGTGGGTTCCCAAGACTACACCAAGTTCAACTTCATCAACTACGACTAAAACTCCAAGGATTCCCATCAAGATGGTGTGGATCCCGAAGAAAAAGAACTAGAGAGTTCTTGAGGGTGACTCCGTCAACACTTCACTCATATCTTTTGGCAAGGACACGTGCAAACAACTTCCATATCTTGCACTAGTTCAAGGAGTCACAAACCCTCTTGTTGATAAGACAAGGTACAAGGTAACCTAATGCTTTCATGGACATCATCTTATGTGAACATCACTCTATGTCTATGGATATCCTTGTTTGTTCCTTGTGGGACTAACCCGTGTAGGTATTTGTAATGCCCCGAGTCCGATGCGCTAGGTGTCTTCGAGTTATTCGCTATTGTTGCCTTGTCTTTTGCTTGTATGTTGCATCTTTCCATGTCATCATGTGCATTGCATCATCATGTTTTCAAAACTTGTATCCGTCCGGGTCTCTCAGTTCTTTCCGTTGTCCGTTCTGAGCCCAGACACACTTGCACGCACCCGCGGCACCTCCAAAATATTGTTTTATAAGTGGCCGAAAAATGTTCTCGGAATGGGTTGAAAGTTGGCGTGCGGTCTTATTATAGTGTAGATAGACCGCATGTCAAGTTTCATCGCATTCGGAGCTCGTTTGATAGCCCAACCATTAAACATACAGCCGCAATATAGTCGGTTTATTCATCGGATGTTTCGGTCTCCAAAACTGCTACCGGACATCTCTCTTCTCTCTCTTTTCTGAGCCCGTCAAACCCCTCACCTCCGTTGACTGTTCCGAGACCAACCAGGTTTTTGATTCCCCCTTATCAAACCACCTATTCCCTCTTTGCACAGTGCATCGACCCCTCGCCCATGTCCGAAACTATCCCGAACCCGACCCGCTCTGTCGTCACCAATGGGTCCGGATCATCCCCAAACATCTATAAAACATCTCCGTTTTTTGGGACTCACTGGCCTATTTGTCTCGGACCGTACGATTTCGATCGGATGATCGAAAAACCCCCCTTCTTCCCTTATATATAGTCTATCCCTAGTCCATTTTGGACCTAACCCTATTTCCTAGGGATCCTCTCAGCTGCCGCCACTACTCCCCATCACATCTAATGTGTGGGAGCATCTCCTCAAATCTTAGCCCATTTAGAGTCCATTCGAATGGGGTTCGAAATTCAAACATGTTGAATAAATTCAACATGTGTGAATTTATTTTTCTCTAAAAAATCCTCTTGCCATTTTATTTATTCCTCGCAGTTTTTTGAGTCCGGGGAAATTATCCCCGTGCCCAAATTCCTTCTCCAACCTTTTCTTTCTCTCATTTTCTTTCTTTGCTATTTGCTGTTTTTGGCAAATAAAGAGAAATGGAAGAGAGAGGAGTTCAGCCTAACTAGCCACTTGGACCTCCCACCAAGCAGGCCCATGAACTCAACCAAGCCCAGGCCGATCTCCTTCCTAACCCTAGCCCGCACCCTGCTCGATCCCCTCTCTCCCTTCGCTCTCTCCCTCACGCCGCCACCCTCACGCAGCACCTTGCTCGATCCCTTTCTCTCCCTCGATTCCTCCTCCCGCCGCCTCACGCACCCACACACCTCGCCAGGGAGAGGAGCTCCCCAGCACGTGCGCGCCCCTCTCTTCGATTGCCTGCCATGCTCCTCACCCTCTCATCCCTCCCTCGCAGCCTGCGCGCACCTCCAGCCCGTGAACTTCGCCGCCAAGCGGGCCGCCGCCCTACGTGTGTGCTCACGCCGACCTCTCCTCCCCTACGGCCATTTCGCCACCGGCCTGCGACCGCCGCCGCCGAGCTCCACAGGACCCCGACGCGACCGTCCTTTGCTCGCTCGCATTGCCTCATGCGACTCGCATGGCCGCTAGTCATGGAGGCCACCATGCTGGCCTACAGCTTCGCGTGCGCTGCCGTGCCTTGCTGCTGCTGCTTCGTCTGACCGCGGACGACCTCCGTCCAGCTCGCCCGGCCACCTTCGACCTCGGTGTGGCCCTGCCTCCACTAGCAGCCTCCTGCTACCGGCCGTTTCCATGGGTTCGGGGAGCCCCAAGTCATGTTTGTGGCCTCGTGTCTGTTGATGCACCGCTGTTTGCTTTCTCCATCGTCTCTCTGGGCTCGTCAAATCCGGTACCCGGAGCCCAAGTCGGAAGACTCCGTGGATGTGCATCTCACTTGTGCCATTTTGGATCGTCAAGAATGTTTCGGGATTCGCCAAGTACCATTACGCCTGGAGACCACGGATTCGTGAAGTTCCACTACCGTCGCCGTGGATCCGACAAGTTCACGAGTATGACTACTTCCCACGACGACCTTGTACCACTACTGTCACAAGAACCGAGACCGGTAGTCCGAAGACCCCAAGTACCACGACTACCCTCGAGGACATTGGTTCCATCAAGTTCGGCTACAACATGTGTACAACTACCGCCGCCATGATTTTCATCAAGATGTCGTGTGCCTCTACTTCCACTACCGTCCCGATGATCACCGATGAACAATAGCACTACTACTTCCCCTACTCCGCATCGAACCCGATCCGTTCCTTAAACGCACGCTCCGAAGGTATAACCCCGAGACGATGCCCGTGAACGAATGCATGTGTGTTGTATGAGATGCACCCTTTGTCTGCACCGTGTCCGAAGTGTCTCTCGTTTCCTTGCCACCGTCATGTGGGACACCCGGTAACCGGGATCACTCCCTATCACTCTTGCATGTTCCACACACTTGTTCTTTTTCACCGGCATCTCAATTGAGTTACCAGAACAGGAACGTTGCCGTGGCACCGTTTTAGTTATCGTCGCTGTGGCACCCTTTCTTTCCACGACGGTGACAAATGCTTCATAATATCCTCATGTCAACTTTTAACGAAAATTGCATAAAACTTGCACATGTCATTCACATCATGATAATAACATTTAAAATGTTTAAAGATGTTGTTGCATTAAATTGCTAATGCACATGAGGATTTACCGAAATTGTTGTTTGATGTTTATGGCCTCATTTAAAATGCCTAACTGTGTATTTTACTAATGTTTCACCTCTTGCCATGTTAAGAACATTTAATTTTGTTGGGTACATAACCAGGAGTGAACTAAATAATCGAATGTGGTGTTTCGTCAATGTGCAACTTGTTACATATTGAACTCCACTTAATTTGTAGTATTGTTTGTTGCATATTGCCATGCGATGCCTCTTTAACCAGACATGCATCATACTTGATTGTGCATCATGCCATGTTTATGCTTGTTGGTTTACCATGTTGTTTGCTCCTTTACCATGTTGCTTCTTCTTGTTAGTTCCGGTAACGTCACGTTTGTGAGGATTCGTTCGACTATGTCCGTTTGTCTTCTTCACGGATTCAGTCTTCTTCCTTTCGGGATTTCAGGCAAGATGACCATACCCTCGAAATCACTTCTATCTTTGCTTGCTAATTGTTCGCTCTATCGCTATGTCACGCTACCTACCACGTGTTTATCATGCCTCTCATATTGCCATGTCAAGCCTCTAACCCACCTTCCTAGCAAACCGTTGTTTGGCTATGTTACCGCTTTTGCTCAGCCCCTCTTATAGCGTTGTTAGTTACAGGTGAAGTTGAAGTTTGTTCCATGTTGGAACATGGACATGTTGGGATATCACAATATATCTTATTTAATTAATGCATCTATATACTTGGTAAAGGGCGGAAGGCTCGGCCTTTTGCCTGGTGTTTTGTTCCACTCTTGCCGCCCTAGTTTCCGTCATACTGATGTTATGTTCCTTGATTTTGCATTCCTTACGCGGTTGGGGTTATGGGACCCCCTTGACAGTTCGCTTTGAATAAAACTCCTCCAGCAAGGCCCAACCTTGGTTTTACATTTGCCACCTATACCTTTCCCTTGGGTTCTGCAGACTCAAGGGTCATCTTTATTTTAAACCCCCGGGCCAGTGCTCCTCTGAGTGTTGGTCCAACCTGTCAACTGCCGGTGGCCACCAGGGGCAACTCTGGGCTAGCCTACCAGAAGTTTGGACAATCCGGTGTGCCTTGAGAACGAGATACGTGCGACTCCTATCGGGATTTGTTGGCACGTCGGGCGGCTTTACTGGTCTTGTTTTACCATTGTTGAAATGTCTTGTACCCGGGATTCCGAGACCGATTGGGTCTTTCTGAGAGAAGGAATATCCTTCGTTGATTGTGAGAGATTGTGATGGGCTAAGTTAGGACACCCCTGTAGGGTATAAACTTTCGAGAGCTGTGCACGCGGTTATGTGGCAGATGGGAATTTGTTAATATCCGGTTGTAGAGAACTTGACACTTGACTTAATTCAAATACATCAACCATGTGTGTAGCCGTGATGGTCTCTTTTCGGAGGAGTCCGGGAAGTGAACACGGTTTGGGTTATGTTTGAACGTAAGTAGTTTCAGGATCACTTCTTGATCACTTCTAGCTTCATGACCGTTGCGTTGCTTCTCTTCTCGCTCTTATTTGTGTATGTTAGCCACCATATTTGCTTAGTGCTTGCTGCAACTCCACCTCTCTACCCCATCCTACCCATAAGCTTAAATAGTCTTGATCTCGCGGGTGTGAGATTGCTGAGTCCTCATGACTCACAGATACTTCCAAACAGTTGCAGGTGCCGATGATACCAGTGTTGGTAACGCAACCGAGCTCAAGTGGGAGCTCGATGAAGACCGTTGTCGTTACTATGTTTCATTTCCTGATGATCAGTAGTGGAGCCCAGTTGGGACGATCGGGGATCTAGCATTTGGGGTTGTCTTCTTTTATTTTGGTTTCGTAGTCGGACCTTGATTGTACTCTGGATGATGTATGTTTAACTTGCTATTTGTGTGAAGTGGCGATTGTAAGCCAACTCTTCATCCCTTTCTTATTCAGTACATGGGATTGTGTGAAGATTACCCCTCTTGCGACAAAACCACCATGTGGTTATGCCTCTAAGTCGTGCCTCGACACGTGGGAGGTATAGCCGCATCGTGGGCGTTACAGTATTGAAAGTGCAACTCACTCTAATGGATTGCTCCAAATGGTCTACATCAACATTGAGCATCTACATCTTCAACACCTACATGAAGTCATCATCGACAAAACCCAAGGTTAGTTCATCCCTCTTAGGGGGGATCTCACATCTAGGGGGAGCTTTACTCTAATCAATTGAGCTAAAGCAACTCTAATGGTGTGAACACAACAATTCTTTATGTAAAAGTGGAAACCCCACTTATGCTTAAACGATGAGTATGACCTACGATCAAATGTTCTCATTTGACTCCTCGGTAATATACTCATATATAGATGACCTAGTCATCGCCAATTGCTTGATAGATGCTAGAGTGTTTGTGCATGCTCTGCCACATATTTCATTTGCCATTTTATTGTGGAGCATGTTGGTTGCATATTTTACTCATTCGAGGACATCCCCTTGTTGTTTTGATTGTTTGGCATTTTTCTCGTTCGCCAAGGGGATGAACAAGAATGCCTAAGAACCTCCACTAGCTATCTGTGCTTTTCTCGTCTCAAACTCTATTCATGCTACATCACAAAGTTTAATCAAGTCAGATTCGAACCACTCTGTGTGAGGAGCACTCGGAGTCCCCGATTCGTCATAGACTTAAACTTCCAAAACCTCTTTGTGCATTTCAGTATGACCGAGTCATCCATTTCGGTCACACTGAGTTCACTAAGTTGATCTAGGTTTTCCATCTCGGTGCAACTAATTTGAACTTTTCGGTCACACCGAGTTGCAGTAACCGCTCGCAATTCTGCATCTCGGTGCCACCGAGTTGTTCCACCTGGTCACACCGACAGGGTCAGGATATATATACCGACGGGTTGAATTTTGGAAATTTCTCAAAAACCCTTCACCCCGCGCGTGTCCTGCTCTGCCTCCTCGGGTCTACGGATCGTCTCCACACCGCCAGTGACCTTCGGCCGCTGGTCTCCGTCGCCGTCAATGGAATTCTGCTCCGCCATTGTCGCCATAGCGAACTCCCGCCGAACTAGGGTATGAGTTTGACTCTTTGTGCTATTTCCCAACTCTAATTCGTAGCACATTACTTTGCCATGATCATGACCACATATGCAAACAATCCATCAACTGAAAACTTCCTTTAGATTAGATTGGATTTGAAAATTAGGGTTAGGTCTCTGCCGGACTCATCTCGGACTGACCGAATTGTAGATATCGGTCTCACCGATTTGGCTTAAGCCATAGCACATGCATTTTCAGTCTGACCGAAAATTGAAAATCGGTGTGACCGAGTTCGATTCTCTATGAAACCCTAGCAGTCTCGGTGCCACCGAACTATGACTCGGTCTGACCGAGTTCACTAGTTTAGGTTCCAAAAGCTGCTTCGGTATCACCGATTTTATCAAATCGGTAGCTCCGAAATGCTTTCTATGGAGAACTAAAACTAAGTTTTTAAGTCATCTGTTTTGCAAAAACTCTGCACTTTGTGATGCTCATCCACTCTACCTCATCTACATCTATTCATAGGGTTTGCTGTCAGTGATTGCCAAGATGTCTGACCAAAGTGACAGTCAGAACAAATCTGAGGAACATGTGCAATTGAGTGAGGGTTCAGATCCATCAAGCACCTCAGATGATGGCAGCAGGAGCACACCTAGTAACTTTCCCAAGGTAGCCACCAGGACAAGGAAGAAGAAAACCTCAGACTCTGAGGATGAAGACTATGTGGCTGTTGAGGATGAGGCCACCTCAAAGAAGAAAGTGTTGAAGAAGGAGTATGGCTCAGCTGCTACAACAAACCCAGGGATGCACAAGAAGGCACCTGCCATGAGAATGCCAACATCCAAGCCTAGGAAAGCAGCCTTGGAAGAAACTATGGAGTTCACTCTTGAACCCAAAGAGGCTGGAGAAGGCAAGAAGAGAAAGGAGAGGGTCAAGAAGACCATTGCCAGAGTTCTAGGGAGATCATCCATGTTCAAGGATCCCGCAGAAGAAGAGGAAGAGGATGCTCCAGCACCCAAAGCTCAAGAAGCTTATGGGAGATGCAATTAAGTCAGGGGCTACAACATCAAAGCCCAAGTCTGCTCCCAAAGCTCAAGCTCATAAGTCAAAGCCCAAGAGAAACACTAGAAGTATTCCTGCAGAAGAGAAGAACAAGGCCCCAGTGCCTCAAGCTGAAGAAGAGGATGATGAGTCTCTTGTTTTAAGGAAATTGAAACCCAAGATACCAGACCACAATGATACTCATCCAGTAGCTGAAGACATGCACATCAGAAAAGATGCTGGACTAAGATTGTGGAGATAGTCTGATCCCTATGCTGTGAGGAGAAGGACTGCAGTTGACTACAGGTTCCACACAAAATAATAGCAAGACTTCTATGAGACAATTTTGCTCGACAAGAAGCCCATTGTTTGTGACCTGAGATGGGTTGATTGGGAATTCATCAAGGATAATGAAGATCACTTCCCAGGCGCATATGAAAGCTTCAAAGCATGTGGAGTAGATGAGTTTGTTGGACAAAAGCTCACAAAATATAATGATGAGCTGATCATGCAGTTTTACTCCACTGCTCATTTTTACCCAGATGGGGTGATCATATGGATGTCTGAAGGTACTAGGTACCAATACACTGTTGAAGAATGGGCCAAGCTGATCAATGCCCCAGAGGAACATGAGGATAACTTGGATGTTTATGCCAAGAAGAAGGAAGACCACAACTCCATGGCAAACTTGTATAAAGAGATCCCTGATAAAGCTTTGGAGACTCACAAGCTTGGATCTGTACATTACCTGTTGTTTGGTCTGCCTGCCATCAACTGGATCCTAAGGCACACATTGCTACCCAAGTTAGGAGATCACAAGATGATCAGAGGACATTCCATCAACATGCTGCAAATCTTTGATGTCCCTCAGAAGTTCAAGGTCATGAGTCTGATTGTAGAGACAATCAAGAGGACTACTGCTGACCAAAAGAGAAGTTGTGGGTATGCTCCACATATTCAGGAGCTCATCAATTCTAAGATGGGCACAGGAACATACTTGTTGGACAAGGAGCATCTACCCCTTTATCCTGAATTTCAAGACAACACGGTTGTGATGAATGAGGAGGAACCATCTTTAGTACAAGCACAAGAGAAGAGAGCCAAAGCTAGGGCAGAGAAAGCTGCAAGGATGCCAAGTGCAGAAGAAGCATCTCAGGTGTTCCTCAAGTCAAAACAAGATCAATTAGGCTATCTAATTGAAGCTACACTGAGGATTGAGAAGGGCTTGGCCACCCTGACTCAGAATCAGGAGAGCCTGGAGAGGATTGTTTAGATAAAATTCTATGATCTTGACCTCAAGGTAACTGAGATACAGACTGCCATTGAGTAGCTCTAGGAGGAAGCAGAAGAGAGGAGAGGTAAGGCAACTACTGATGCTTTTCAGCATGTGCCCCGAGGTCAGAGGTCTGCCGCAGTGCCAGTACCAGTCTCTAGAACTACTTTGTCAGCACCAGCAGCTACAGCCTCAGTACCACCTCTAGCAGCCGCTCCACCAGCTCCAACTACATCGACAGATGCCTTCGTCCTTGGAGTTCTCTCTACACCACCTCCCGAAGACTGAGCCTGAGAGACGCATAGCTATGCATTTTCAAATTTTTTGGTAACTTGTTGCCAAAGGGGGAGAAATATGTATAGATCATAGGCTTCGAGAGAGAGAGAGAGAGAGAGTTGCTTTTTATCCCTCTTGTTTTTGGTTGAACCTTTTTATGCGCTTGGATGATACACTATGTCTTTGTTTGTGTGAGGTACTTGTTTGATCATGTGTTTGATCATATGCTACCTTAATGCTTGCTTGGATGATATTATCTCTTATATTATTATATGATCATTCACTTTGCTTGGTGATGAGTGCATGCTTTTTAGTTATATCATTTTGAGCGCTCCACCAAGATGTATGTGACATGGAAGAGTAACCCATGATGCTAATTGATTGTGCATTTGCATTCAAAAGCAAATTTTAAATAATGCACAAATTTAGGGGGAGCTCTTGCTTATCACATACTTCTCAAAGCGACGATGTAGTTCAATCTTATAATCATTTGTCGAAGCTTTGATCTATATGGTGTCATCAATTACCAAAAAAGGGGAGATTGAAAGTGCAACTATCCCTGGGTGGTTTTAGTAATTCCTAACAACATATAGCTCATTGAGCTAATACTATTTCAAGATAAATATTTCAGGAAAGCTCAATGATTGGCATGGCATGGATTAGAAATGTGGACCCCTCAAAATGCTAAGGACAAAAGATTGGCTCAAGCTCTAAAGCTCAAGACTCTACATTTTACCTTTTAGTGATCCAAGATCACATTGAGTCCATAGGAAAAGCCAATACTACTAAAAGGGGATGAGGTGTTGCTTAATGGGTTACTTGCTCAAAATGCTTAGTGATATGCTCCAAAACCCTCAACCACTTTCTCATATCCACATATGTCCCAAACCAAAAGTCAAACTCGGCCCCACCGAAACTTTCCATCCGGCGCCACCGAGTTCATTTGACATAGCCACTGCCACAAAACCCTAGTCACTTTGGTCTCACCGATAGGGATCTCGGTCTCACCGAGATGGGATTGCAAACTCTTTGTTTCCCTTCGTAACATTTCGTTCCAACCGAGATGAGTGAATCGGTTCCACCGAGTTTGCCTAACCAACTCTCTGGTTAGCTTATTACCAAAACCGGTCCCGCTGAGTTTGTGTAATCGGCCTCACCGAGATTACGTTATTCCCTAACCCTAATGAAATCGGTCCCACCGAGTGGACGTGTTAGTCCCACCGAAAATCCTAACATTCACATTTTGAACTGAATCGGTCCGACCGAGTTTCATGATTCCGTCTCACCGAGTTTGGTAAATTGTGTGTAACGATTAGATTTTGTGTGGAGGCTATATATACCCCTCCACCCACTCTTCATTCATGGAGAGAGCCATCAGAACATGCCTACACTTCCAACATACATTTTCTGAGAGAGAACCACCTACACTTGTCTTGAGGTCAAGATATTCCACTCCAACCACATAAATCTTGATCTCTAGCCATCCCCAAGTTGCTTTCCACTCAAATCATCTTTCCACCAAATCCAAATCTATGAGAGAGAGTTGAGTGTTGGGCAGACTATCATTTGAAGCACAAGAGCAAGGAGTTCATCATCAACACACCATCTATTACCTTTTGGAGAGTGGTGTCTCCTAGATTGGTTAGGTGTCACTTGGGAGCTTCCGTCAAGATTGTGGAGTTGAACCAAGGAGTTTGTACGGGCAAGGAGATCGCCTACTTCGTGAAGATATACCCTAGTGAGGCAAGTCCTTTGTGGGTGATGGCCATGGTGGGATAGAGAAGGTTGCTTCTTCGTGGACCCTTCGTGGGTGGAGCCCTTCGTGGACTCGTGCAAACGTTACCATTCGTGGGTTGAAGTCTCCATCAACGTGGATGTATGATAGCACCACCTATCGGAACCACGCCAAAAATCTCCGTGTCTACATTGCATTTGCTCTCTCCAAACTCCTCCCTTTACCTTCATGTGCAATGTTTTACATTCCGCTGCTATACTCTTATACTTGCATGTGTAGGTTGTTTACTTGACTAGTGCTAAGTTGCTAAAATCTGCCAATACTTAAAATTGGGAAAAGGCTAGATTTTTATTTGGTCAAGTAGTCTAATCACCGCCCCTTCTAGACATACTTTTGATCCTACAGAAATTCTTTTCTTTTCTTTGGGGGTCGAGAGGAGAAGACCACGATGAAAATGTTGAGTGGCTCTTATATGCATTATTGTTGATCTAACAAAGAGCCCATGTTGCCTTGTCTTCTCTTTCGAATAAATGTTTGCAGATTCCAGCTTAGTCTAATGCACGTGCACTACTATTATTATCCACACCGTTCGGTTGTACAAGTGAAAGGCAATAATGACGATATATGATGAAATGATTGAGATGAGGAAAAGCTGGTATGAACTCGACCTATCATGTTTTTGTCAATATGATTAGTTCATCGTTCTTGATTCAACTTATTATAAATGAAACATGTTTGCAATGACAATTAGAGATTATAGTTACTCATGCCATGCTTAATTAGCTAGGAGTTTATAATGGTTTACCTTGCGTGCCAACATGCTTTTAAAATGGTTGTGATGTAGTATGATGGGATGGTATCCTCCTTGGAATGATTCGAGTGGCTTGACTTGGCACATGTTCACGCATATAGATGAAAAAAAATCAACATAGCCTCCATGATATTTATGTACATGGTGATTTTTATCCTACTCATGCTTGCATTCAATTTTGGTTAATCTCAATGCATGTTTATGATTGTTGTCGCTCTCTAGTTGGTCGTTCACCAGTCTATTTCTAGCCTTCACTTATACTAAGCGGGAATACTGCTTGTATATCCACTTCGATAAACCCCAAAGTTGTTCCATATGAGTCCACCATACCTACCTATATGTGGTATTTACCTGTTGTTCCAAGTAAATTTGCATGTGCCAAACTCTAAACCTTCAAATGATAATTTGTTTTGTATGCTCGAATCGCTCATATACCAACTAGGGCTATCGATATCTTCCATATGCTAGGTGGGTTATTCTCATGATGAGTGGACTCCGCTCATCATTCATGAGAAAATGGCCGGTAACTGGGATGCCCAGTACCATGCTCAAATCAAATCAAAATAATTGCAAACAAAACTCCCCCAAGACTGTTGTTAGTTGGACAGTACCCGTTGTTTCGGACCAGTCGTGGAGTGTGCTTGTTGGTGGTGGGGGAGTATAAACTTTACCATTCTGTTTGGGAACCACCTACAATCTATGTAGCATGGAAGATACCGAGATCTCTTAGTTTTTACGTTGACAATGAAAGCATACTGCTCAAAATATTATTTATCTCTGTTTCAAAACTCGAGCTCTGGCACCTCTGCAAATCTCTGCTTCCCTCTGCGAAGGGCCTATCTATTTACTTTTATTGCTGAGTCATCATCCTCTTATAAAAAGCACCAGTTAGAGAACACCATTATCATTTGTATGCATTGTTATTAATTTATATTGAGTATGACTGGACCTGTTTACCATGAACTACAATGTCTAGGCAGTCCTTGATCTTCAGAGGTGCTCTGCATTTATGTTTTGCGGTCTCAGAAAGGGCTAGCAAGATACTATCTTGTTATATCATATGATGATTGTTTTGAAAAAGTGTTGTCATCTGAGATTTATTATTATTGCTCGCTATTTAATTATGCCATTGATATGAGTCAATGTGAGACCTAAATTTTATTGTGAATATGGTTAGTTCATGATCTTTGCTGAAAACTTGAATGCTAGCTTTACATATTTGCAACAACAAGATCAAACAGAGTTTGTAAAAGTTTTTCTTTATCACTCTCAGTTTGTCAACTGAATTGCTTGAGGACAAGCAATGGGTTAAGCTTGGGGGAGTTGATACGTCTCCGTCTTATCTACTTTTCCAAACTCTTTTGCCCTTGAATGGAGCTAACCTGGACTGACGTTGTTTTCAGCAGAATTGCCATGGTGTTATTTTTGTGCAGAAATGAAAGTTCTCGGAATGACCTGAAAATTCACGAAGATCGGTTTTGGAATTAATAAAAAATATTGGCGACAGAATCAACTGAAGGGGGCCCACACCCTGGCCACAAGGGAGGGGGGGCACGCCCACCCCCCTGGGGCGCACCCTCCATCCTTGTGGGCCCCATGGACCTCCACCGACCTCAACTCCAACTCCATATATTCACGTTCTGGGAGAAAAAAACAGAGAGAAGGATTCATCGCATTTTATGATACGAAGCTGTCGCCAAGCCCCGTTCTTCCTCTGGAGGGCAGATCTGGAGTCCATTTTGGGCTCCAGAGAGGGGAATCCATCGCCATCGTCATCATCAACCATCCTCCATCACCAATTTCATGATTGTCACCGCCGTGCGTGAGTAATTCCATCGTAGGCTTGCTGGACCATCATGGGTTGGATGAGATTTACCAAGTAATCGAGTTGGTTTTGTTAGGGTTTGATCCCTAGTATCCACTATGTCCTAAGATTGATGTTGCTATTATTTTGCTATGCCTAATGCTTGTCACTAGGGCCCGAGTGCCATGATTTTAGATTTGAACCTATTATGTTTTCATGAATATATTTGTGTTCTTGGTCCGATATTGCAAGTTATAGTCACCTACTACATGTTATGATCCGGCAACCCTGGAGTGATAATAGTTGGGACACTTCCCGGTGATGACCGTAGTTTGAGGAGTTCATGTATTCACTAAGTCCTAATGCTTTGGTCTGGTACTCTATTAAAAGGAGGCCTTAATATCCCTTAGTTTCCAATAGAACCCCGCTGCCATGGGAGGGTGGGAGAAAAGATGTCATGCAAGTTCTTTTCCATAAGCATGTATGACTATATTCGGAATACATGAGTACATTATATTGATGAATTGGATCTAGTTCTGTGTCACCCTATGTTATAACCGTTGCATCGTGAATGCCATCCGACATAATTATCCATCATTGATCCATTGCCTTTCATATTGATCTTTGCTAAGTTACTTTTCCGTTGCCACTGTTATGATTGTTACAAAACTGCTACTATTACTTTTGCTACCGTCACCGTTACTTCCATATTACTTTGCTACTAAATACTTTGCTACAGATATTAAGTCTTTCAGGCGTGGTTGAATTGACAACTCAGCTACTAATACTTGAGAATATTCTTTGGCTCCCCTTGTGTCGAATCAATAAATTTGGGTTGAATACTCTACCCTCAAAAACTGTTGTGATCCCCTATACTTGTGGGTTATCAGCCATCAGAATGAAACCAGTAGATGGTGACATCGGGTTGACCGTAGATGCAAATAGATCACAAACCTCAGACCTGAAATGATGTCCAAATGAAAAATCCAGTTGATGAGCAATGTATAGTGGACCATTGAAGGGATCCCTTTGAAGGGAAATATATTTGGCTGGTTGGATTGGGTGGGTTGGATGGGATCATGGGAGTCACCATGGGCGCCGGTGGGGAGGGTGGGTGGGTGGTAGGGAGGCATTTTTCCTATTATATGCAAGATATTGAAAACTCAATTGCAAATAATAATGTAATTAATCTCGACATATAGGAAACATGGAGAAAAAAGTGCATCATAATTTTATTCTGGAGTACTTTGTACTCAGCAGAAACATCATTGAAAACCAAATATTGGTAATGGCATGGTCTAAACAGAGATAACTAATTAATAGTACTGTCAGATTAGACTCGTTTCTAGTATTTTGCTAATTCCTGAAAATACAGGTATCATGATGCAAAACAACAGAAGGAATAAGGTTTCTTATCCAAATGTCTTGTGCGATTACCAATCGAGGGATTGGTTTGGCTCAAGAATGCACTACCTCGACGCTCAAGGCGTCGGGCGTTGTCGCTGTGCTACATGAGAGCCACGCTGGAGAGCGCTATCGCACGGCGAGTTGGATGCCAAGGCGTCGAGGGCACGCCGGCCCAATGACGTCGAGTGCACTGGGCGCCATCTCCACCGGGAATAGCGGCAACAGGGCCGAGGTCTGCCGCACGTGTTGTTCGTCGGCCTGGTTGCGTGGAGCTGGCCACCGTAGTCCTCCGCCATGTAACATCCCAAATTTTCAATTTGGAATGTTATACATAGACATCCATGCATATCATATTTTATTTGTTCGCGATCCTCAAAATCCTAAGCAACTCAAGGACCCTCGGAGAGAGTTGAGGATTCTTCCCGGTTTTCAAATTTGATTTTATCAAATTTTGAAACGAGGATTTTGGTTTTAATTATTTTTCTCTCCGAAAATATTTCATATCAAAATATATGAGAGGAGATAATATAACTTCTCTAAGATAATTGAAATATTGGAGGAAAAATATTAAAATAAATTATTTGTTTTATTTGGATTTTATTGCAATTTTGTTTGCATTAGAAAAATTGCACGTTTTCAAAATTGCATTTTAGGGCCAAATAAATGTTCATCTCGTTCTAAATATTTTATTTAGATGTGAAAATTTGTTTTGGCATTTTTAGATTTTTATTTATTTTTCTAGGATTTTATTTCGGTCGGCGAAATTATTATTAAAAAAAATCCCGCGCCCGACTGGGCCTAAGGCCCAGCCGAGCCAGGCCGGCCCGAGCCGCCGCCGCCGCCGCTGCCTTGCCCCCTCCCCCAAGCAGCCGCCGCCCCCTCCCCTTTAAATACCCCCCCCTCCTAGAGCCCAAGTCGCCGCCGCCCGCAGCCCCTCGCCCCGCCGCCTGTAGCCGCCCACCCCGCCGCCAGGAGCCGCCTCCCGCCGCCGCCGCCACAACCCCGCCACCCCATGCCGCCCCGTCGCCGCACCGGAGCCCCGCCGGAGCCAAGCCGAGGTAGCCGCCGCACCGCCCCGGTTTTCTAAAGAAAAACCGTTCGGTTTTTTAGAAAAACCCTAGTTTAAGTTTTTTTTATAGATCGGTTTTTCCAGTTTATTTTTTTTAGCGAGCGTTCGCTCGTTCGTTCGTTTTAACGAACGCGTTCTTCGTTTAGATCCAAATAACGAATGTTCGTTCATTATTCTCTTCGTCGGTTTTCTTTTATCGGATTTATTCCGCGAGTTTTTCTCGATCGTGATTTCTGATCCGATCTTAGTTTCTGTTTATCTTTTCGCTCATTAGTCGGAATCAGGCGATTCAAGCGCCTAGAGTTTCATCTCAAAACCCTCTTTCCGTTTAACCAACTTAAATAAGTTTTTACTACTGTAAAATTTGACCTAGGTTCAGATTAGTAAACGAAGCTTCTTTCTTTCGCCGTTTGAGTTTCGTTGCTCCGTTTGATTTGATTCTTTTTGCGAACCGGAGTTCTTAAGTTTAACCTTCTGGTCAACCTCTTTTATTTTGAGTTTTTCTTGCGCATCTTTGCTTGTTGCTTATGTATGTTATTGTTTGTTTGCGATAGAACACCTGGAGTGCGAAGCGTGCTACTACGAGTCTCTAGGTTTCGCAGACCGTCAGCAAGGCAAGTAACACTTTGATCATATCCCTTTTATCACCCAGTTTTTATGCATTAGTTCCAATACTCAAACATTGCATGATTAGGATGTCATTAACATGTGGGTTGGGAAGTAGTTGATGAGGTAGAACCTATTACCCTGTTACATTCAAACCCTTGGGAGTTACTTCTACGCGTTGCTTATATTGTTATGCTATGCTATGCTCGTAGACGTGGTTTGGGTTTGATTGAAATCCATGACAGATGTGAGTTTGTTAATTAATGGTTCAACTTAAGGTGGCAACTTAAATTAACATCTAGGTGGATTGAGGCACCTGGAGTACCCAGTGTTGCCTGTATTTTTGGAAATCCCGGAATACCCGTGTGATCTTCCTATGGACCACCATCCATGCTCAAAGGGAACTGAGATGATTCATGCTAGAAACTTCCGTGTGCAGCCACAAGCTATTATGGGCTCTAGCATAGTTGAGTAAGTTACATGAAGCTCTTGAAGAGGCAGATCAGCAGGTAGTGGGATGTAGGTTTGGTATGGTCTGTCCGGAGTAGAGAGTTAATGTTTCGGAAAGACTGTGTCTCGGTCATCCGTTTCTCAAACACCTTGTAGTGCGAGAAATCCAACAGAGGCGATCAAGTCTTGTGCGGAAAAGTGCGCAATCCTCTGCAGAGTGTATAATCTAATCATGGTTAGCCGTGTCCCCGGTTATGGACAATTCTTGAGTATCTAGTATTTGGGTTATCACATGTATCTCATCATTCTTAATTAATATTGTTGGGATGTTAATCTCTTTAATTGGGATTGAGTTGGAGGAACCTTCTCAATGATGTTTCAACTACCATGATAGTTAAATTAAAATCTATTCCTTTGTTGTAGGGAAAAATTAGCTTTTCGCAAAAACTATAACCATAGAGCTTTCCACCAGCCAAATATGCATGTAGTGATAGCATTATTCTGTTCTTGCTCTACTGTGTTACTTTGCCAGCATATTCCATGTGCTGAACCGTTTTCGGGCTGCAACGTGTTATGTTGCAGACTTTTCAGACGAGGAGTAAGGTTTGTTAGGTCGTTGTCGTGTAGCTCAGCTATGCCGTTGGAGTTGATGGACTCACCTTATCTTCCAAGCCTTCCGCTGTTATCGTATTAGATGGCCTTAAGCCATATTATTGTAATAAGTTCTCTTTTGAGACATTTGATGTAATAAGTGTGTGATTGCCACTCTGTTATAAATCCTTCGAGTACTGTGTGTGTCAGCATTACCGATCCAGGGATGACACTGAAGCACAGAGACTTGGCCATCTGAGGTCGGGTCGCTACAAGATGGTATCAGAGCACGCGCTGAGTGTAGGACACGACCACTAAGATAAACCCTAGGTCACACTTCTCTACTCATTTCTGACTTCTCTCCATTTTCTACTCTTTAGGATGGCGGAGAGGAAGAACAAGTTTGCGCAACCAGATGAAGACACACCTTTTGGACGCCACTTGAAGGAAGTCACTAGGTACTTGAACATTGGAATACCAAGCTTCACCGGAACATACAACGCCACTTTACCTGAAGAGGAGCGTTGGATGGTTCAAGTACAAGTTCCAGGAAGGACGTTCTCGCCGACTTCTAAACCCATAGAGTTTTCTTTTGAAGCACCCACCTGGAGTCTAGGCAAGAGCATGGCAGCCCACATTACCATGGGACGCATTGGAGAGGTCTACAACAGGGAGCTTAAGGACACCATCTACCAAATATGTGGGCGTCGAGACGAGCAATGGGAAGTAATTAGCACCAGGAAGGATAGATCCATTGCAGCTTTCATCCAGGAGTTAAACCAGCACATTCGACGTCAGGAGAACTAGATGTGCGCGGACATGATGGACTTGAAAAAGGCAAAGACTAGAATCATCGAGCTGGAGGAAGAACTCAAGTTTACACGCGATGGATATGAGGAGGAAATCAAGACACTACTGGAGAAGAATGACGAACTAGTCAAGAAGATCAGAGTATTCATGGGAGGACCGGCACCAATAGAAGAAGAAGAACCCAAGGAGATATGCCCCGAGGACTACATCATCATCGACGACACCAATTCCGATCCTAGTGATAATGACTTTGAAGACGAAGCTGGAGCAGACATCATGGAGTCTTCCACTGATCAAAATTTCTAGATGACCACCATATATTAGTAGTATTTCCCCATGTAATTAGTAGTAGATGAGCACTTTGCGATAGTCCTAGACCGTTTGTATGCCCTTGCTTGATTGATTGAGTGAAATGTTTGTGTTTGTCTCATGTGCATATGGGTAGTGTTTTCTCATTAGACCCCTTTTCTATTCTGATCTCTTCCATCTAAACCCATCAGATGCCTCCGAGACATGACCCCGGTTTTGCTTTCCCACCGGAGCTCGCCCAGTTGATCCAGCAGCAGAATACTTTTATGCAATTGCTAGTTCAGAACCAGGGCAACAACAACAACAACAACAACAACTACAACAACAACAATAACAACAACAACCCGCCGCTGCTACGTCTTGAGCTTGCGTTGGTTTTCCCCGAAGAGGAAGGGATGATGCAGCAGAGTAGCGTAAGTATTTCCCTCAGTTTTTTAGAACCAAGGTATCAATCCAGTAGGAGGCCACGCTCAAGTCCCTCGTACCTGCACAAAACGATAGCTACTCGCAACCAACGCGATTAGGGGTTGTCAATCCCTTCACGGTCACTTACGAGAGTGAGATCTCATAGATATAATATTTTTGGTATTTTTGGTATAAAGATGCAAAGTAAAAAGTAAAGGCAAAGTAAAAAAGCAAAGCAAGATTAAAGTGATGGAGATTAATATGATGAGAATAGACCCGGGGGCCATAGGTTTCACTAGTGGCTTCTCTCAAGAGCATAAGTATTCTACGGTGGGTGAACAAATTACTGTTGAGCAATTGACAGAATTGAGCATAGTTATGAGAATATCTAGGCATGATCATGTATATAGGCATCACGTCCGTGACAAGTAGACTGAAACGATTCTGCATCTACTACTATTACTCCACTCATCGACCGCTATCCAGCATGCATCTAGAGTATTAAGTTAAAAATAGAGTAACGCCTTAAGCAAGATGACATGATGTAGAGAGATAAATTCATGCAATATGAAATAAACCCCATCTTGTTATCCTTGATGGCAACGATGCAATACGTGCCTTGCTGCCCCTTCTGTCACTGGGAAAGGACACCGCAAGATCGAACCCAAAGCTAAGCACTTCTCCCATGGCAACAACTACCAATCTAGTTGGCCAAACCAAACGGATAATTCGAAGAGACTTGCAAAGATAACCAATCATACATAAAAGAATTCAGAGAAGATTCAAATATTATTCATAGAGAGACTTGATCATAAACCCACAATTCATCAATCTCAACAAACACACCGCAAAAAGAAGATTACATCGAATAGATCTCCACAAGAGAGGGGGAGAACTTTGTATTGAGATTCAAAGAGAGAGAAGAAGCCATCTAGCTACTAACTATGGACCCGAAGGTCTGAGGTAAACTACTCACACTTCATCGGAGGGGCTATGATGATGTAGAAGCCCTCCGTGATGACAGGCCTCTTCCGACGGAGCTCCGGAATAGGCCCCAAGATGGGATCTCGTGGATACAGAAAGTTGCGGCGGCGGAATTAGGTTTTTGGCTCATGTTCTGATCGTTTGGGGGTACGTAAGTATATATAGGTGGAAGGAGTACGTCGGTGGAGCATCGAGGGGCCCACGAGGCAGGGAGCACGCCCCCCACCCTCGTGATCAGAACAAAGTCTACTGGATCACGTTCGGTGAGAAAATCACGTTCCCGAAGATTTTATTCTGTTTGGACTTCGTTTGATATTCTGTTTCTTCGAAACACTAAAATAGGCAAAAAAACAGCAATTCTGGGTTGTGCCTCCGGTTAATAGGTTAGTCCCAAAAATAATATAAAAGTGGAAAATAAATCCCAATATAGTCCAAAATAGTAGATAATATAGCATGGAGCAATCAAAAATTATAGATACGTTGGAGACATATCAGGCATCCCCAAGCTTAATTCCTGCTCGTCCTCGAGTAGGTAAATGATAAAAAGAGAATTTTTGATGCGGAGTGTTACTTGGCATAATTTCAATGTAAATCTTCTTAATTGTGGTATGAATATTCAGATTAGACAGGTTCAAGACAAAAGTTTATATTGACATAAAAATAATAATACTTCAAGCATACTAACAAAGCAATTATGTCTTCTCAAAATAACATGGCCAAAGAAAGTTACCCCTACAAAATCATATAGTCTGGCTATGCTCCATCTTCACCACACAAAGTATTAAATCATGCACAACCCCGATGACAAGCCAAGCAATTTTTTCATACTCTAACTTTTTCAAAACTTTTTCAATCTTCACGCAATACATGAGCATGAGCCATGGATATAGCACTATAGGTGGAATAGAATTGTGGTTGTGGAGAAGACAAAAAGGAGGGGAAGATAGTCTCACATCAACTAGGCATATCAACAGGCTATGGAGATGCCCATCAATAGATATCAATGTGAGTGAGTAGGGATTGCCATGCAACGGATGCACTAGAGCTATAAATGTATGAAAGCTCAACAAAAGAAACTAGTGGGTGTGCATCCAACTTGCTTGCTCACGAAGACCTAGGGCAATTTGAGGAAGCCCATAATTGGAATATACAAGCCAAGTTCTATAATGTAAAATTCCCACTAGTATATGAAAGTGACAACATATAAGACTCTCTATATGAAGAACATGGTGCTACTTTGAAGCACAATATATGAGACTTGCTATATCATGGTGCTACTTTGAAGCACAAGTGTGGAAAAAGGATAGTAGCATTGCCCCTTTTTATTTATTTTCTTTTTTTGGGCCTTCTTTTTTTTCTTTGGCCTTTCTGTTTTTTATTTGGGACAATGCTCTATTAAATGATAATCATCACACTTCTATTTATTTACAACTCAATGATTACAACTCGATACTAAAACAAAGTATGACTCTATATGGATGCCTCCGGCGGTGTACCGGGATATGCAATGAATCAAGAGTGACAAGTATGAAAAATTATGAACGGTGGCTTTGCCACAAATACTATGTCAACTACATGATCATGTTAAGCAATATGACAATGATGAATGTGTCATGATGAACTAGATGGTGGAAAGTTGCATGGCAATATATCTCGGAATGGCTACGGAAATGCCATAATAGGTAGGTATGGTGGCTGTTTTGAGGAAGGTATATGGTAGGTGTATGATACCGGCGAAAGGCGCGCGGTATTAGAGAGGCTAGCAAAGGTGGAAGGGTGAGAGTGCGTATGATCCATGGACTCAACATTAGTCATAAAGAACTCATATACTTATTGCAAAAATCTAGAAGTTATCGAAGCAAAGTACTACGCGCATGCTCCTAGGGGGATAGATTGGTAGGAAAAGACCATTGCTCATCCCCGACCGCCACTCATAAGGAAGACAATCAATAAATAAATCATGCTCTGACTTCATCACATAACGGTTCACCATACGTGCATGCTACGGGAATCACAAACTTTAACACAAGTATTCTTTAAATTCACAACTACTCAACTAGCATGACTTTAATATTATCACCTCCATATCTCAAAACAATTATCATGCTTCAATCTTTTCTTAGCATTCAACACACTCAAAAAAAATTTCACAAATCTTGAATACCAAGCATATTATTATTAAGCAAATTACCATGCTATTAAGAGACTCTCAAAATAATTTAAGTGAAGCATGAGAGATCAATAGTTTCTTTAAAACAAATCCACCAGCTCTAAAATATCTAAGTGAAGCACATAGAGAAAAATTATAACGCTCAAAAGATATAAGTGAAGCACATAGAGCAAAACTACTTAGCTCAAAAGATATAGGTGAAGCACATAGAGTATTCCATCAAATTTTAATTCATGTATGGCTCTCTAAAAATGTGTACAGCAAGGATGATTGTGGCATACTAACAAACAAAGACACAAATAATACAAGACGCTCCAAGCAAAACATATATCATGTTGGTGAATAAAAATATAGCTCCAAGTAAATTACCGATGGAAGTGGACGAAAAGAGGGGATGCCTTCCGGGGCATCCCCAAGCTTTGACTTTTTGGTGTCCTTGGATTATCTTGGGGGTGCCATGGGCATCCCCAAGCTTAGGCTCTTGCCACTCCTTGTTCCATAATCCATCACAAGAATTCACCCAAAACTTGAAAACTTCACAACACAAAACTCAAAATAGAAAACTCGTGAGCTCCGTTAGCGAAAGAAAACAAAATAGCACTTCAAGGTACTGTAATGAACTCATTCTTTATTTATATTGGTGTTAAACCTAATGTATTCCAACTTCTCTATGGATTATAAACTATTTTACTAGCCATAGATTCATCAAAATAAGCAAACAACACACGAATAACAGAATCTGTCAAAAACAGAACAGTCTGTAGTAATATGTAGCTAGCGCAAGATCTGGAACCCCAAAAATTCTAAAATAAATTTCTGGACGTGAGGAATTTATCTATTAATCATCTGCAAAAAGAATTAACTAAATATCACTCTTCAAATAAAAATTACAGCAGTTCTCGTGAGCGCTAAAGTTTCTGTTTTTTACAGCAAGTTCAACAAGACTTTCCCCAAGTCTTCCCAACGGTTCTACTTGGCACAAACACTAATTAAACACAAAAAAACACAACCAAAACAGAGGCTAGATAATTTATTTATTGAATAACAGCAAGGAAAAATATTGGGTTGTCTCCCAACAAGCGCTTTTCTTTAAAGCCTTATAGCTAGGCATAATATTTCAATGATGCTCACATGAAAGACAAGAATTGAAGCACAAAGAGAGCATCATAAAACACGTGACAAACATATCTAAGTCTAACATACTTCCTATGCATAGGAATCTTATAGGCAAACAAATTATCATCGCAAGCAAAAACTAGAATATGCAAGGAAGTGGAAAGAAACAATAGCAATCTCAACATAACGAGAGGTAATTTAGTAACATGAAAATTTCTACCACCATATTTTCCTCTCTCGTAATAATTACATGTAGGATCATAAGCAAATTCAACAAAATATATATCACATAAAATATTTTCAACATGATCCACATGAATTCAAAGTTGACACTCTTCCAAAATAGTGGGATTGACATTAACTAAAGTCATGACCTCTTCAAACCCACTTTTATCAAAAACTTCATAAGATTGAACATTATCCAAATATATGGGATCTAAAGTTGACACTCTTCCAAATCCACTTTCATTATTATTGCAAACACTATTATCAATCTCATAATCATCATGGGGAGTAAATAAATTTTCAAGATCAAAAGAAGAATCACCCCAATCATGATCATTGCAACAAGTAGAGGACATAGCAAAACTAGCATCCCCAAGCTTAGGGTTTTGCATATTATTAGCACAATTTGCATAAATAGAATTTATAATAAAATCATTGCAATCATGCTTCGTGAGTTGCATCATAAAGTAATTCATCACACTTTTTAGATTCACAAATTTCAGGCAAAACCTCATAAAGATAATCTAGTGCACAAAACTCACTAGAAATTGGTTCATCATAATTGGATCTCTTAAAAAGATTAGCAAGTGGATGAGGATCCATAAGTTTTAGGTTCTCTGTTTAGTAATAAATAAATAACTATTCCAACCATACGAGCAAACAAGAACGGGCAAAAGAGGCAAATAGAGAGGGAGGATAGAGAGAGAGGGCAAATAAAACAGCAAGGGTGAAGTGGGGGAGAGGAAAACGAGAGGCAAATGGCAAATAATGTAATGCGGGAGATAGGGATTGTGATGGGTACTTGGTATGTTGACTTTTTGCGTAGACTCCCCGGCAACGGCGCCAGAAATCCTTCTTGCTACGTCTTGAGCTTGCGTTGGTTTTCCCCGAAGAGGAAGGGATGATGCAGCAGAGTAGCGTAAGTATTTCCCTCCGTTTTTGAGAACCAAGGTATCAATCCAGTAGGAGGCCACGCTCAAGTCCCTCGTACCTGCACAAAACGATAGCTACTCGCAACCAACGCGATTAGGGGTTGTCAATCCCTTCATGGTCACTTACGAGAGTGAGATCTCATAGATATAATATTTTTGGTATTTTTGGTATAAAGATGCAAAGTAAAAAGTAAAGGCAAAGTAAAAAATCAAAGCAAGATTAAAGTGATGGAGATTAATATGATGAGAATAGACCCGGGGGCCATAGGTTTCACTAGTGGCTTCTCTCAAGAGCATAAGTATTCTACGGTGGGTGAACAAATTATTGTTGAGCAATTGACAGAATTGAGCATAGTTATGAGAATATCTAGGCATGATCATGTATATAGGCATCACGTCCGTGACAAGTAGACCGAAATGATTCTGCATCTACTACTATTACTCCACTCATCGACCGCTATCCAGCATGCATCTAGAGTATTAAGTTAAAAACAGAGTAACGCCTTAAGCAAGATGACATGATGTAGAGAGATAAATTCATGCAATATGAAATAAAACCCATCTTGTTATCCTCGATGCAACGATGCAATACGTGCCTTGCTGCCCCTTCTGTCACTGGGAAAGGACACCGCAAGATCGAACCCAAAGCTAAGCACTTCTCCCATAGCAAGAACTACCAATCTAGTTGGCCAAACCAAACGGATAATTCGAAGAGACTTGCAAAGATAACCAATCATACATAAAAGAATTCATAGAAGATTCAAATATTATTCATAGATAGACTTGATCGTAAACCCACAATTCATCAATCTCAACAAACACACCGCAAAAAGAAGATTACATCGAATAGATCTCCACAAGA
Source organism: Triticum urartu (assembly GCF_056163025.1). NCBI lineage: Eukaryota > Viridiplantae > Streptophyta > Magnoliopsida > Poales > Poaceae > Triticum > Triticum urartu. Next base: position 165,153,188 of record NC_141873.1, on the reverse strand, counting down.
GAGGGGGAGAACTTTGTATTGAGATTCAAAGAGAGAGAAGAAGCCATCTAGCTACTAACTATGGACCCGAAGGTCTGAGGTAAACTACTCACACTTCATCGGAGGGGCTATGATGATGTAGAAGCCCTCCGTGATGACGGCCCTCTTCCGGCGGAGCTCCGGAACAGGCCCCAAGATGGGATCTCGTGGATACAGAAAGTTGCGGCGGTGGAATTAGGTTTTGGCTCCTGTTCTAGTCGTTTGGGGGTACGTAGGTATATATAGGAGGAAGGAGTACGTCGGTGGAGCACCGAGGGGCCCACGAGGCAGGGGGGCGCGCCCCCACCCTCGTGACCTCCTCTTTGATCCCTTGCAGTAGGGTCCAAGTCTCCTGGATCACGTTCGGTGAGAAAATCACGTTCCCGAAGATTTTATTCCGTTTGGACTCCATTTGATATTCTGTTTCTCCGAAACACTGAAATAGGCAAAAAAACAGCAATTCTGGGTTGGGCCTCCGGTTAATAGGTTAGTCCCAAAAATAATATAAAAGTGGAAAATAAAGCCCAGTATAGTCCAAAACAGTAGATAATATAGCATGGAGCAATCAAAAATTATAGATACGTTGGAGACGTATCAGCCGCGAGTGGACAACCTAGCCCGTTTTCTAATGTTACAACCGCCGGTGTTTTCCAGTAACACTGAGCCAATAGTTGCTGATGATTGGCTATGCCGTATTGGAAGGGAGTTAACCACTACAGGTTGCATAGATGCTGAGAGGGTGAGCTTTGCCGCACATCAATTGGATGGACCTGCAGCCTCATGGTGGGAGAATTACACAGCCACTTTCCCCATAGCCAACGTCACTTGGGACCAGTTTCAACAAGCTTTCCGCACGGCCCATGTCTCAACTGGAGCTATGCAGATGAAGAAGCGGGAGTTTCACAACCTACGCTAGGGGAACCGTACTGTGGCTCAGTACGTGGATGATTTTAGCAAGTTATCACACTATGCCCCTGATGATGTGGCCACAGATGCCGCGAAGCAGGAGAAGTTTATGGAAGGGCTGAATGATGAGATGAGCATGCAGTTGATGGTACAAACCTTCAACAACTACCAGGAGTTGGTAGATAAGGCTCTTATGATTGAAGGGAAGCAGCAACAGATTGAGAGCCGCAAGAGAAAGTATGGACAAGGGAAGTATAACTCAGGAGGTCAGCAGAGGCCTCGCCTAACCCCGAATTCGGTAGGACTTGTTCATAACCATGGAGGTCACAACCACACTGGAGGAGGATCGCATAACCACAATGGTTCTAAGAATGGGAATGGGAACGGAGCCAACAATAATCAAAATCGCCCCAAACTAGCCACACCCACCAAAAGAGACCTAAGTCACGTTACTTGCTTCAAGTGTGGGAAGACTGGACACTACGCCACGGAGTGCCCTGAAGGAAGGAATGGAAACAGAAATGGGAGCGCTGGGAAGAAACCCAATCCATTCAACAAAGGACAAGTGAACCACGTTAACGTGGAGGAGGTTGAAGAGCAGCCGGACGCGGTAATAGGTGAGTTTTTGGTTAAGTCATTTACTGCTCTTGTTCTTTTCGATATTGGTGCATCGCATTCATACATATCAAGGGGATTTGTGGATAAGTTTAAACTACCAACCCAAACCCTTAGGACCCCTCTGTTAGTGAGCTCACCCGGAGCAGAATACATGGCTAGCCGATGGTGCGACCAGGTACCCTTAACCATTGGCACACATGTTTTTCCGTCCGACCTAATTATCTTGGAGTCACAAGGATTGGATGTGATATTAGGTATGGATTGGATGTCAAAGTTTGGGGGGAGTATTGACTGTGCTAGTAAGTCGATTTATCTTACCACCCCGGAGGGAAAAAGGATTAAGTATGTGTCTAGGCATGTGCCTAGGAGGAGCCAAGTGAATGCCCTTACGGGAGTTGTTCAGGAGGAAGTGCCTGTAGTGAAGGATTATCCGGATGTTTTTCCCGAGGAGTTACCAGGCATGCCACCGGATAGAGACATTGAGTTTTTGATAGGGCTGTTGCCAGGAACAGGACCAATATCCAAGAGACCCTATCGGATGCCCGCAAATGATCTGGAGGAAATTAAGAAACAGATCAAGGAGTTATTGGAAAAAGGATACATTCGAAGAAGTTCATCACCTTGGGGAGCCCCTGTGCTTTTGGTTGAGAAGAAGGACAAATCCCTAAGGATGGTTGTTGATTATTGAGCCTTGAATGAGGTGACGATTAAGAACAAGTACCCACTGCTGATGATCAACGATCTGTTTGATCAGTTGCAAGGAGCTAAGGTGTTTTCCAAGATTGATCTGCGATCAGGATACCATCAGTTGAAGATACGTGAGAAGGATATACCAAAGATAGCGTTCACGACGCGGTATGGATTATACGAGTACACGGTCATGTCATTTGGACTAACTAATGCCCCTGCTTATTTCATGAGCATGATGAACAAGGTGTTCATGGAGTATTTGGACAAGTTTGTTGTGGTGTTTATTGATGATATTATGGTATACTCGAAGAACGAGGAGGAACATAAGGAGCATTTGCGCTTAGTTCTCGAGAAACTCAGGGAACACCAGTTGTATGCTAAGTTTAGCAAATGTGAGTTTTGGTTGAAGGAAGTCGGGTTCCTTGGACATGTTATATCGGGAGAAGGTATAGCAGTAGACCCCAGCAAAATTCAGTCAGTCACTGAATGGTTGGCACCCACCTCAGTTAGCGAGATCCGCAGTTTCCTTGGACTCGCAGGTTATTATCGGAGATTCATTGAGAACTTTTCCAAGATTGCGAAGCCAATGACTGAACTGTTAAAGAAGGATACTAAGTTTAAATGGTCAGAAGATTGCGAGGCAAGTTTCCAGGAGTTGAAGGAACGGTTGACTACAGCACCAGTGCTAACACTGCCGGATATACATAAGGAATTCCAAGTGTATTGCGACGCCTCTCGCTTAGGACTTGGATGTGTACCTATGCAGGATGGAAGAGTTGTTTCGTATGCGTCACGACAACTAAAACCTCATGAGTTGAACTATGCCATGCATGATTTGGAGTTAGCAACTGTAGTGCATGCATTGAAGACCTAGAGGCATTACCTTATTGGAAACCGATGTGATGTATACACGGACCATAAGAGTTTGAAGTACATCTTCACCCAGAAGGAACTGAACCTTAGACAGAGGAGATGGTTGGAGCTTATAAAGGATTATGATATGAAGCTACACTATCACCCAGGAAAGCCCAATGTTGTAGCAGACGCCTTGAGCAGGAAGAGTTATGCTAATATCCTTGAAAGTAAGGGATTGCCAAAGGAGTTAGCAGAGAATATCATGGAACTTCGATTGGAGATTGTTCCTAGAGGATTCGTTGCAACAATGGAAGTCCAGTCGACATTGCTGGACAAGATTCGGGAAGCTCAGAAGGATGACAAGGAGATTGCCGAGATAAAGGAGAAGATGAGCAAAGGAAAGGCCAAAGGTTTTCGTGAAGATGAGCACGATACCCTATGGTTTGAGGACCGAGTTTATGTGCCCAATAACCAGGAGATCAGGAAGTTAATACTTCAAGAGGCTCATGACTCACCATACTCGATACACCCCGGAAACACCAAGATGTATCTGGATTTGAAGGAACGTTTCTGGTCGACCGGTATGAAGAAGGATATTGCCGAGTATGTAGCCGTATGTGATGTATGTCAGCGAGTGAAGGGAGAACATCAGAAGCCAGCAGGATTATTACAGCCTATGCCGATACCCGAATGGAAGTGGGATAAACTTGGCATGGACTTTATCACCGGATTGCCCAGGACTAAAGCAGGGTATGATTCTATATGGGTAGTAGTTGACCGCTTGACCAAAGTGGCTCACTTCATCCCAGTGAAAACCACTTATACCAGTGCAAAGTTGGCCAAGATTTATATGTCCAGGATCGTATGTCTGCATGGAGTTCCGAGGACCATCGTATCGGATAGAGGAACACAGTTTACTTCAAAGTTTTGGCATCAATTACACCAGACTTTGGGGACGAGATTAGAGTTCAGTACAGCTTTTCACCCACAGACAGATGGATAGACCGAGAGAGTGAACCAAATTTTGGAGGACATGTTGAGAGCCTGTGCGCTAGATTATGGATCTAGTTGGGATGACAATTTGCCTTACGCAGAGTTCTCGTACAATAATAGCTACCAAGCCAGTTTGAAGATGGCATCGTTTGAAGCCCTGTATGGACGCAGGTGCAGAACACCCTTGATGTGGGATGAGGTAGGAGACCGACAGTTGTTTGGACCAGACTTAATCAAAGAGTTTGAGGAGAAGGTTAAATTGATTCGTGATAGATTAAAGATTGCTCAGTCCAGGCAGAAGAGTTATGCGGACTCAAAACGCAAAGTGGTAACCTATGAAATTGGAGACAGAGTATATCTGCGAGTATCTCCCTTGCGAGGAGTGAAACGTTTTGGAGTTAAGGGAAAGTTAGCTCCAAGATTTGTAGGACTGTATCGTGTTTTGGAACGGATGGGAGAAGTTGCCTACAAGCTGGAATTACCTGAGGGATTGTCAGGAGTTCATGATGTGTTTCATGTTGCATAGTTGAAGAAGTGTCATGATGAGATGGCCGATATACCGTTAAGAGATACAGTACCCTTGGAGGCAATTCAGTTGGACAGTGATTTGACTTACGAGGAGAAGCCAGTAAAGATTCTTGAGTTTGCCAGCAGAGTCACTCGCAGTAAGGTTATCAAGTTTTGCAAAGTTCAGTGGACCCACCATACCGAGGACGAAGCCACCTGGGAACGAGAGGATGATCTTCGCAAAGACCACCCACACCTATTTTCTAGCCAACCCGAATCTCGAGGGCGAGATTCATCCTAAGGGGGTAGGTTTGTAACATCCCAAATTTTCAATTTGGAATGTTATACATAGTCATCCATGCATATCATATTTTATTTGTTTTCCGTCTCGCGATCCATGAAATCCTAAGCAACTCAAGGACCCTCGGAGAGAGTTAGGGATTCTTCCCCGTTTTCAAATTTGATTTTATCAAATTTTGAAACAAGGATTTTGGTTTTAATTATTTTTCTCTCCAAAAATATTTCATATCCAAATATATGAGAGGAGATAATATGACTTCTCTAAGATAATTGAAATATTGGAGGAAAAATATTAAAATCAATTATTTGTTTTATTTGGCTTTTATTGCAATTTTGTTTGCATTAGAAAAATTGCACGTTTTCAAAATTGCATTTTAGGGCCAAGAAAATGTTCATCTCGTTCTAAATATTTTATTTAGACGGTGAAAATTTGTTTTGGCATTTTTAGATTTTTATTTATTTTTCTAGGATTTTATTTTGGTCGGCGAAATTATTATTTAAAAAAATAAAGTTCCCGCGCCCGACTGGGCCTAAGGCCCAGCCGAGCCAGGCCGGCCCGAGCCGCCACCGCCTCCCGCGCGCCGGAGCCGCCGCTGCCTTGCCCCCTTCCCCAAGCAGCCGCCGCCCCCTCCCCTTTAAATACCGCCGCCGCCCGCAGCCCCTCGCCCCGCCGCCTGCAGCCGCCCGCGCCGTCGCCAGGAGCCGCCGCCGCCTCCCGCCGCCTCCCGCAGCCGCCGCCGCAGCCCCGCCACCCCACGCCGCCCCGTCGCCGCACCGGAGCCCCGCCGGAGCTGAGCCGAGGTAGCCGCCGCACCGCCCCGGTTTTCTAAAGAAAAACCGGTTTTTTTAGAAAAACCCTAGTTTCCGTTATTTTATAGATCGGTTTTTCCGCTTTATTTTTTTTAGCGAGCGTTCGCTCGTTCGTTCGCTTTAACGAACACATTCTTCGTTTAGATCCAGATAACGAACGTTCGTTCATTATTCTGTTCGTCAGTTTTCTTTTATCGGATTTATTCCGCGAGTTTTTCTCGATCGCGATTTCTGATCCGATCTTAGTTTCTGTTTATCTTTTCGCTCGTTAGTCGAAATCAGGCGATTCAAGCGCCTAGAGTTTCGTCTCGAAACCCTCTTTCCATTTAAACAACTTAAATAAGTTTTTACTACTATAAAATTTGACCTAGGTCCAGATTAGTAAACGAAGCTTCTTTCTTTCGCCGTTTGAGTTTCGTTGCTCCGTTTGATTTGATTCTTTTTGCGAACCGGAGTTCTTAAGTTGAACCTTCTGGTCAACCTCTTTTATTTTGAGTTTTTCTTGCGCATCTTTGCTTGTTTCTTATGTATGTTATTGTTTGTTTGCGATAAAACACCCAGAGTGAGAAGCGTGCTACTACAAGTCTCTAGGTTTCACAAACCGTCAGCAAGGCAAGTAACACTTTGATCATATCCCTTTTATCACCCAGTTTTTATGCATTAGTTCCAATCCTCAAACATTGCATGATTAGGATGTCATTAACATGTGGGTTGGGAAGTAGTTGATGAGGTAGAACCTATTACCCTGTTACATTCAAACCCCTGGGAGTTACTTCTATGCGTTGCTTATATTGTTGTGCTATGCTATGCTCGTAGATGTGGTTTGGGTTTGAGTGAAATCCATGATAGATGTGAGTTTGTTAATTAATGGTTCAACTTAAGGTGGCAACTTAAATTAACATCTGGGTGGATTGAGGCACCTGGAGTACCCAGTGTTGCATGTATTTTTGGAAATCCTGGAGTACCCGTGTGATCTTCCTATGGACCGCCACCCAGGCTCAAAGGGAACTGAGATGATTCATGCTAGAAACTTCCTTGTGCAGCCACAAGCTATTATGGGCTCTAGCATAGTTGAGTAAGTTACATGAAGCTCTTGAAGAGGCAGATCAGCAGGTAGTGGGATGTAGGTTTGGTATGGTCTGTCCGGAGTAGAGAGTTAATGTTTCGGAAAGACTGTGTCTCGGTCATCCGTTTCTCAAACACCTTGTAGTGCGAGAAATCCAACAGAGGCGATCGAGTCTTGTGGGGAAAAGTGTGCAAACCTCTGCAGAGTGTATAATCTAATCATGGTTAGCCGTGTCCCCGAATATGGACAATTCTTGAGTATCTAGTATTTGGGTTATCACATGTATCTCATCATTCTTAATTAATATTGTTGGGATGTTAATCACTTTAATTGGGATTGAGTTGGAGGAACCTTCTCAATGATGTTTCAACTACCATGATAGTTAAATTAAAATCTATTCCTTTGTTGTAGGGAAAAATTAGCTTTTCGCAGAAACTATAACCATAGAGCTTTCCACCAGCCAAATATGCATGTAGTGATAGCATTATTCTGTTCTTGCTCTACTGTGTTACTTTGCCAGCATATTCCATGTGCTGACCCATTTTCGGGCTGCAACGTGTTATGTTGCAGACTTTTCAAACGGGGAGTAAGGTTCGTTAGGTCGTTGCCGTGCAGCTCAGCTATGCCGTTGGAGTTGATGGACTCACCTTATCTTCCAAGCCTTCTGTTGTTATCGTATTAGATGGCCTTAAGCCATATTATTGTAATAAGTTCTCTTTTGAGACATTCGATGTAATAAGTGTGTGATTGCCACTCTGTTATAAATCCTTCGAGTACTGTGTGTGTCAGCATTACTGATCCAAGGATGACACTGAAGCACAGAGACTTGGCCATGTGAGGTCGGGTCGCTACACGCCAAGCCAGGGACGTGGGCCATGGCAACATCGAGGGTCGTCACCGCCTTGGGATGTAGCACTAGGAGCAGCTGGTCAGAAGGACGCGGCCGCTGGTGCCATCGCTCCGCGATGAGCATGACTGTGGGACATGGGCGCTGTTGCGCCATGATGGTTTGGCGTCGATGATCGCGAGTGCATGGAGCACACAGATCACAGAGACCAAGGCCATGGATATCGAGGTGACGATCGTCCATGGCAAGTGGTAGCGACCGTGTGCGAAGAGAGGGCATCAACGATGTTCTTTACAAAGGAAAATATAAGCAACAACATGGAAGATCCATGCCATTTGTCACCTCTGATTTTGAGATAATATCATTGTTCTTACTCGGGGTTATGTATTGTGGCCTTCAATTTTTGTTGGTCGATTGAGGCCAACGCCCGCTACTTTTTTCCGGTTCCTCTGTGTTCTATATCGCCATGGATTTCTTCCATGGTCAGCGACTCCTGCTATGCTAGCTAAAGGCGGAGCTATGTTGTAGTTGTTGCAAAGTAAAACGAGAGAGACAAGAGAAAGAGATGTAAAGCGTATCCTTGTTCTCATTGATGATGGGATTACACACATATATATAGCCCCTAAAGGGGTGCAACTGAAGGGATGTGAGGCAACCGCCTCGGTTAGGAAAAGCAGGGATTAATAGGATTAATTAAATCCTAACACTCCCCCTAATCCTGTTGGGGAACGTAGTAATTTCAAAAAAAATCCTACGCACACGCAAGATCATGGTGATGCATAGCAACGAGAGGGGAGAGTGTTGTCCACGTACCCTCGTAGACCGAAAGCGGAAGCGTTAGTACAATGCGGTTGATGTAGTCGTACGTCTTCACGATCCGACCGATCAAGTACCGAACGTACGGCACCTCCGAGTTCAGCACACGTTCAGCCCGATGACGTCCCTCGAACTCCGGTCCAGACGAGTGTTGAGGGAGAGTTTCGTCAGCACGACGGCGTGGTGACGATGTTGATGTTCTACCAACGCAGGGCTTCGCCTAAGCACTACTACAGTATTATCGATGTGGACTATGGTGGAGGGTGGCACCGCACACGGCTAAAAGATCAAACAGATCAATTGTTGTGTCTATGGGGTGCCCCCTGCCCCCGTATATAAAGGAGCAAGGGGGGTGCGGCCGGCCAGGGAGAGGGCGCGCCAGGAGGAGTCCTACTCCCATCGGGAGTAGGACTCCCCCCTTTCCTAGTTGGAATAGGATTAGGAAGAAGGAAAGAGAGAGGAGAAGAAGGAAAGAGGGGGCCGGCCCCCTTGCCCTAAACCAATTCGGTTTGGGCCTTGGGGGCGCACCCCACACTCTCCTTGCTTCCCTCTATTTCCACTAAGGCCCATTAAGCTCCCGGGGGGTTCCGATAACCTCCCGGTACTCCGGTAAAATCCTGATTTCACCCGGAACACTTCCGACATCCAATCATAGGCTTCCAATATATCAATCTCCATGTCTCGACCATTTCGAGACTCCTCGTCATGTCCTTGATCACATCCGGGACTCCGAACAACCTTTGGTACATCAAAACATATAAACTCATAATATAACCGCCATCGTAACGTTAAGCATGCGGACCCTGCGGGTTTGAGAACTATGTAGACATGACTGAGACAAGTCTTCGGTCAATAACTAATAGCGGAACCTGGATGCTCATATTGGCTCCCACATATTCTACGAAGATCTTTATCGGTCAAACCGCATAACAACATACGTTGTTCCCTTTGTCATCGGTATGTTACTTGCCCGAGATTCTATCGTCGGTATCTCAATACCTAGCTCAATCTCGTTACCGGCAAGTCCCTTTACTCGTTCCGTAATACATCATCCAGCAACTGACTCATTAGTTGCAATGCTTGCAAGGCTTAAGTGATGTGCATTACCGAGAGGGTCCAGAGATACCTCTCCGACAATCGGAGTGACAAATCCTAATCTCGAAATACGCCAACCCAACAAGTACCTTTGGAGACACCTGTAGAGCACCTTTATAATCACCCAATTACGTTGTGACGTTTGGTAGCACACAAAGTGTTCCTTCGATAAACGGAAGTTGCATAATCTCATAGTCATAGGAACATATATAAGTCATGAAGAAAGCAATAGCAGAATACTAAATGATCGTGTGCTAAGCTAACGGAATGGGTCATGTCAATCACATCATTCTCCTAATGATGTGACCCCATTAATCAAATTACAACTCATGTCTATGGTTAGGAAACATAACCATCTTTGATCAACGAGGTAGTCAAGTAGAGGCATACTAGTGACAATCTGTTTGTCTATGTATTCGCACATGTATTATGTTTCTGGTTAATACAATTCTAGCATGAATAATAAACATTTATCATGATATAAGGAAATAAATAATAACTTTATTATTGCCTCTAGGGCATATTTCCTTCAGTCTCCCACTTGCACTAGAGTCAATAGTCTAGATTATAGAGTAATGATTCTAACAACCATGGAGCCTTCGTGCTGATCATGTTTTGCTCGTGGAAGAGGCTTAGTCAACGGGTCTGCAACATTCAGATCCGTATGTATCTTGCAAATTTTTGTGTCTCCCACCTGGACTAAATCCCGGATGGAATCGAAGCGTCTCTTGATGTGTTTGGTTCTTTTGTGAAATCCGGATTCCTTTGCCAAGGCAATTGCACCAGTATTGTCACAAAAGATTTTCATTGGACCCGATGCACTAGGTATGACACCTAGATCGGATATGAACTCCTTCATCCAGACTCCTTCATTTGCTGCTTCCGAAGCAGCTATGTACTCCACTTCACATGTAGATCCCGCCACAACGCTTTGTTTAGAACTACACCAACTGACAGCTCCACCGTTTAATGTAAACACGTATCCGGTTTGCGATTTAGAATCGTCCGGATCAGTGTCAAAGCTTGCGTCAACGTAACCGTTTACGATGAGCTCTTTGTCACCTCCATAAACGAGAAACATAGCCTTAGTCCTTTTCAGGTATTTCAGGATGTTCTTGACCGCTGTCCAGTGATCCACTCCTGGATTACTTTGGTACCTCCCTGCTAGACTTATAGCAAGGCACACATCAGGTCTGGTACACAGCATTGCATACATGATAGAGCCTATGGCTGAAGCATAGGGAACATCTTTCATTTTCTCTCTATCTTCTGCAGTGGTCCGGCATTGAGTCTTACTCAACTTCACACCTTGTAACACAGGCAAGAACCCTTTCTTTGCTTGATCCATTTTGAACTTCTTCAAAACTTTGTCAAGGTATGTGCTTTGTGAAAGTCCAATTAAGCGTCTTGATCTATCTCTATAGATCTTGATGCCCAATATGTAAGCAGCTTCACCGAGGTCTTTCATTGAAAAACTCTTATTCAAGTATCCCTTTATGCTATCCAGAAATTCTATATCATTTCCAATTAGCAATATGTCATCCACATATAATATCAGAAATGCTACAGAGCTCCCACTCACTTTCTTGTAAATACAGGCTTCTCCAAAAGTCTGTATAAAACCAAATGCTTTGATCACACCATCAAAGCGTTTATTCCAACTCCGAGAGGCTTGCACCAGTCCATAAATGGATCGCTGGAGCTTGCACACTTTGTTAGCTCCCTTTGGATCGACAAAACCTTCTGGTTGCATCATATACAACTCTTCTTCCAGAAATCCATTCAGGAATGCATTTTTTACATCCATTTGCCAAATTTCATAATCATAAAATGCGGCAATTGCGAACATGATTCGGACAGACTTCAGCATTGCTACGGGTGAGAAGGTCTCATCGTAGTCAATCGCTTGAACTTGTCGAAAACCTTTTGCAACAAGTCAAGCTTTATAGACAGTAACATTACCGTCAGCGTCAGTCTTTTTCTTGAAGATCCATTTATTCTCAATTGCTTGCCGATCATCGGCCAAGTCAACCAAAGTCCATACTTTGTTCTCATACATGGATCCCATCTCAGATTTCATGGCCTCAAACCATTTTGCAGAATCTGGGCCCGCCATCACTTCTTCATAGTTCGTAGGTTCATCATGATCTAGTAGCATGACTTCCAGAACAGGATTACCGTACCACTCTAGTGTGGATCTTACTCTGTTTGATCTACGAGGTCCAGTAGTAACTTGATCTGAAGTTCCATGATCATCATCATTAACTTCCTCACTAATTGGTGTAGGCGTCACAGAAACCGGTTTCTGTGATGAACTACTTTCCAATAGTGGAGCAAGTATAGTTACCTCATCAAGTTCCACTTTCCTCCCACTCGCTTCTTTTGAGAGAAACTCCTTCTCTAGAAAGGATCCATTCTTAGCAATGAATGTCTCGCCTTCGGATCTATGATAGAAGGTATACCCAACAGTCTCCTTTGGGTATCCTATGAAGACACATTTCTCCGATTTGGGTTCGAGCTTATCAGGTTGAAGCTTTTTCACATAAGCATCGCAGCCCCAAACTTTCAGAAACGACAACTTTGGTTTCTTGCCAAACAACAGTTCATAAGGCGTCGTCTCAACGGATTTCGATGGTGCCCTATTTAACGTGAATGCGGCCGTCTCTAAAGCATAGCCCCAAAATGATAGCGGTAAATCTGTAAGAGACAACATAGATCGCACCATATCTAGTAAAGTACGATTACGACGTTCGGACACACCATTACGCTGTGGTGTTCCGGGTGGCGTGAGTTGCAAACTATTCCGCATTGTTTCAAATGTAGACCAAACTCGTAACTCTAATATTCTCCTCCACGATCAGATCGTAGAAACTTTATTTTCTTGTTACGATGATTTTCAACTTCACTCTGAAATTCTTTGAACTTTTCAAATGTTTTAGACTTATGCTTCATCAAGTAGATATACCCATATCTGCTTAAATCATCTGTGAAGGTGAGAAAATAACGATATCCGCCACGAGCCTCAACATTCATCGGACCACATACATCTGTATTTATGATTTCCAACAAATCTGTTGCTCTCTCCATAGTACCAGAGAACGGTGTTTTAGTCATCTTGCCCATGAGGCACGGTTCGCAAGTACCAAGTGATTCATAATCAAGTGGTTCCAAAAGTCCATCAATATGGAGTTTCTTCATGCGCTTTATACCGATATGACCTAAACGGCAGTGCCACAAATAAGTTGCACTATCATTATCAACTTTGCATCTTTTGGCTTCAACATTATGAATATGTGTATCACTACTATCGAGATTCATCAAAAATAGACCACTCTTCAAGGGTGCATGACCATAAAAGATATTACTCATATAAATAGAACAACCATTATTCTCTGATTTAAATGAATAACCGTCTCGCATCAAACAAGATCCAGATATAATGTTCATGCTCAACGCTGGCACCAAATAACAATTATTTAGGTCTAATACTAATTCCGAAGGTAGATGTAGAGGTAGAGTGCCAACTGCGATCACATCGACTTTGGAACCATTTCCCACGAGCATCGTCACCTCATCCTTTGCCAGTGTTCGCTTAATCCATAGTCCCTGTTTCGAGCTGCAAATATTAGCAACAGAACCAGTATCAAATACCCAGGTGCTACTACGAGCTCTAGTAAGGTACACATCAATAACATGTATATCACATATACCTTTTTCACCTTGCCATCCTTCTTATCCGCCAAATACTTGGGGCAGTTCCGCTTCCAATGACCAGTCTGCTTGTAGTAGAAGCACTCAGTCTCAGGCTTAGGTCTAGACTTGGGTTTCTTTGTAACGCCCTTGATGCGGCTATATCTCCCACGTGTCGAAGCACGACTTAGAGGCATAACCGCATTGAAAGCAATGTCGCAAGTGAGGTAATCTTCACACAACCCATGTAATACATAAGGGAAAAAGATACATAGTTGGCTTACAATCGCCACTTCACACAATACATGAATAAAGCATTACATCATCCAGATACAAACAAGGTCTGACTACGGAACCAAAATAAAAGAAGAACCCCAAATGCGACAAGGTCCCCGATCGACCCCAACTGGGCTCCACTACTGATCAACTATAACGAAACAACACCAAGGACAAGATCTTCATCGACCTCCTCCTTGAGCTTGGTTGCGTCAACTGCACGGTTCAACGGCACCTGCAAGCTGGTTTTGGAAGTATCTGTGAGTCACGGGGACTCAGCAATCTCGCACCCTCGCGATCAAGACTATTTAAGCTTATGGGTAAGGTAAAGGTATGAGGTGGAGCTGCAGCAAGCGACTAGCATATATGGTGGCTAACATACGCAAAAGAGAGCGAGAAGAGAAGGCAAAGCACGGTCGAGAAACTATGATCAAGAAGTGATCCTAGAACAACCTACGTCAAGCATAACTCCAACACCATGTTCACTTCCCGGACTCCGCCGGAAAGAGACCATCACGGTTACACACGCGGTTGATTCATTTTAATTAAGTTAAGGTTCAAGTTATCTACAACCGGACATTAACAAATTCCCATCTTCCCATAACCGCGGGCACGGCTTTCAAAGTTCAAATCCCTGCAGGGGAGTCCCAACTTAGCCCATGACAAGCTCTCACGGTCAAATAAGGAATAGACCTCCTCCCGAGATGTTCCGATCAGACTCGGTATCCCGGTTCTACAAGACACTTTGACAGGTTAAAACAAATCCAGCAACACCGCCCGAATGTGCCGACAAATCCTGATAGGAGCTGCACATATCTCTTTCTCAGGGCACACTCAGATTGTCTTAGGTACGGGTAGGCCAGCCCAGAGTTGCCCCTGGTGGCCACCGGCAGCTGACAGGTTGGACCAACACTCAGAGGAGCACTGGCCCGAGGGGTTAAAATAATGATGACCCTCAGGAGCGTGACTCCCAAGGGAAAAGAAAAGGGTAGGTGGCAAATGGTAAAACCAATGTTGGGCATTGCTGGAGGAGTTTTACTCAAGGCGAACTGTCAAGGGGTTCCCATAATAGCCCAACCGCGTAAGGAACGCAAAATCCGGGAACATAACACCGATATGACAGAAACTAGGGCGGCAAGAGTGGAACAAAGCACCAAGCATAAGGCCGAGCCTTCCACCCTTTACCAAGTATATAGATGCATTAATTAAATAAGATATATTGTGATAACCCAACAAGTAAACATGTTCCAACAAGGAACAACATCTCCATGTTCCAACAAGGAACAAACTTCAATCTTCACCTGCAACTAACAACGCTATAAGGGGGGCTGAGCAAAGCGGTAACATAGCCAAACAACGGTTTGCTAGGACAAGGTGGGTTAGAGGCTTGGTTCAACAATATAGGAGGCATGATAAGCAAGTGGTAGGTATCGCAGCATAGGCATAGCAAAAGAGCGAGCATCTAGCAAGCAAAGATAGAAGTGATTTCGAGGGTATGGTCATCTTGCTTGAAATCCCGCAAGGAAGAAGAATGAGTCCATGAAGAAGATAAACAGACATAGACGAACGGGTCCTCACAAACGCGACGTTATCGGAACCAACCCGAAGAAGCAACACCAGAAAATAGCAAACAACATAGTAAACAACCACCACAAAATCATGGCACGGTGCGCAAACAAGTATGATGCATGTCCGGTTTAATGAAGCATGGCATGGCAAAGTGCATAAGCAACCCTACAAATTAAGTGGAGCGCAATATGCAACGAGTTGCATATTGACGAAACACCACCACAAGTTATTTAGTTCGATCTCGTTATGTACCCAACAATATTAAATGTTCTTAACATGGCAAGGGGTGAAACACAACAAAACTACCTATCTAGGCAAGTTTAAATGAGGCCGGAAGCAACGAACAACAATTCCGGTAAATCCCCATATGCATATATTAGGTTTGGTACTATTCTGCCCTAATCATAATTTTAGAGTTGTTAAGCATGCAAAGTGAAGCCACCATGTTAAACTAGGCATTTTTCTACCCCATTTACATATAAAGATTATTTAATTCGGAGCTACGGTTATTTAGTTATGAATTAAAGCATTTTAGCATGCATATGGACAAAGTTACACATACAACATTTTAAATATTTCAAACATGCATGAAAGTTGGATATTATGAATCTAGACAAAATTCTAAACAAGTTTCATATATAAATCATTTTAAACCGATGCACGGTTATTAAGTTATTATATGCATGAAGTTTAGGGACCTTTCTGCAAAATGGTCGTCTCTGGAAAATTAGGGAAAACCTCCTGAACTGAAAAAAAACATAACGGGCCGAATCTGCAGGCTGGCCCAACATGAGAAAAAAAGGAGGGCGCACGGGGGCGGCCTCACCCATGGGCCAGGCCCAGTTCGGAGGGGAAGCAGGCCGAATCTTGGCGCTAGATGCGGCCCACGCGGCCTGCACGCCTGTCGTCGTCCTTCTCCTCGATCCAGAGGGGGTCAAGGGAAAACAGGGGCGACGCGATCTTCGGTAACCGGCGAGGCGAAGGCATGGCGTCTTGCGGCGAGGCCAGGGACGGGTGGATCTGGGGCAGGGCGGCGTTCTCCGGCAGAAGGGGCGCAGGGGCTTGCGGCTCGGCGCGGGGCTCACCCATCCATGGCGGCGGCGTCCTGGAGGATTCCTATAGAGAGAGGCGAGAGGGAGTTGAGATGAGGGGACCGGAGGAAGGAGAGAACGGGAACCAGGGTGACACTCAACTGAGGCGGCGAGGGTGGAGATGCTCGGGGCGCGTCTCGAGCAGAGGAGGAAGAGGCGAGGACGAAGACCATGGTCCTATTGCTGCTGCTTGCGGGATGGTGAAGGCGATGGAAAACAGGCACGAGGGCCTTGCTCCTTTGGGCGATGGATGGCAGAGGAAGATCTCCTCCCTTGGATCGTGCGCGCAAGGCAGAGCGCTCTGGCTCGGTAGAGCGAAGGGATCGAGGGAAGGATGGATTTTTGTTGGCTGGTCCGATGAAGAAACGAGGGGGATATTTTGGATCGGGGAGGATCCCGATGTGGATTCAGTGGAGTGTGGCGGCGGCTGAGGGGGAACAAAAGACCTAGATTTTAGGGTTTGTCCCAAAAGACTAGGAGTGGGGTATATATACATCACAGATTAGGTTAGGGGCTACCTCGTCCCTCTGATCAAAATTCGGACAGTCAAGAAAAATAGGCTAGGGAGCCTAAATAATAAAACGGAGATGTTTTGTAGACGTTTGGGGATGTTCCGGACCCAACGGTGGCGACAGTCCGGGTCGGGTTCGGGACAACTTTCGGACGCGCGCGAGGGGCCGATGCACTGTGCAAGGAGGGGGTTTCGGGGCCTGGGGGGTTGGTAGCGGACTGTGTAGAAAGCTCGAGCTGAGAGAAGAGAAGAGAGAAGAGAAGAGAGAGAGACCCGGCGACTGTTTTCGGAGACCGAAAACGTCTGACGTGTGCCCGGCTATAATGCCGCTATAGTTTAACGGTTGAGCTATCAAACGAAGTCCGAATGCGATGAAACTTGACAGGCGGTCTATCTACACTATAATAAGACCACACGTCAACTCTCGTCCCATTCTGAGAACATTTTTCCGGCCACTTATAAAATACTATTTCGGACATGCCGCGGGCGCGTGCAAGTGTGGTTGGGCTCAGAACGGACAACGGAGAGAACTCGGAGAACCCAGACGAATGCAAGTTTTGAAAAAACATGATGATGCTATGCAAATGATGACATGATGAAATGCAACACGCAAGCAAATGACATGGCAACACAGCGACTAACTGGAAGACACCTGGCAATCGGACTCGGGGCGTCACATTCTTCTCCTGAGCAGCAACTTGCTTGCTGTTCTTCTTGAAGTTCCCCTTCTTCTTCCCTTTACCCTTTTTCTTGAAACTGGTGGTCTTATTGACCATCAACACTTGATGCTCCTTCTTGATTTCTACCTCTGCAGCTTTTAGCATTGCGAAGAGCTCGAGAATTGTCTTATTCATCCCTTGCATATTATAGTTCATCACGAAGCTTTTGTAGCTTGGTGGCAGTGATTGAAGAACTCTGTCAATGACACTATCAACCGGAAGATTAACTCCCAGCTGAGTCAAGTGATTATGGTACCTAGACATTCTGAGTATATGCTCACTGACAGAACTATTCTCCTCCATCTTACAGCTGTAGAACTTATTGGAGACTTCATATCTCTCAATCCGGGCATTTGCTTGAAATATTAACTTCAACGCCTGGAACATCTCATATGCTCCATGACGTTCAAAACGTCGTTGAAGTCCCGGTTCTAAGCTGTAAAGCATGGCACACTGAACTATCGAGTAGTCATCAGCTTTGCTCTGCCAGGCGTTCTTAACGTCTGCAGTTGCATTAGCAGCAGGCCTGGCACTCAGCGGTGCTTCCAGGACGTAATTCTTCTGAGCAGCAATGAGGATAATCCTCAAGTTACAGACCCAGTCCGTGTAATTACTACCATCATCTTTCAACTTTGCTTTCTCAAGGAACGCATTAAAATTCAACGGAACAACAGCACGGGCCATCTATCTACAATCAAACAGAGACAATCAAGATACTATCAGGTACTAAGTTCATGATAAATTTAAGTCCAATTAATCATATTACTTAAGAACTCCCACTTAGAAAGACATCCCTCTAATCTTCTAAGTGATCACGTGATCCAAATCAACTAAACCATAACCGATCATCACGTGAAATGGAGTAGTTTTCAATGGTGAACATCACTATGTTGATCATATCTACTATATGATTCACGCTCGACCTTTCGGTCTCAGTGTTCCAGGCCATATCTGCATATGCTAGGCTCGTCAAGTTTAACCTGAGTATTCTGCGTGTGCAAAACTGTCTTGCACCCGTTGTAGATGGACGTAGAGCTTATCACACCCAATCATCACCTGGTGTCTGGGCATGATGAACTTTGGCAACGGTGCATACTCAGGGAGAACACTTTTATCTTGAAATTTAGTGAGAGATCATCTTATAATGCTACCGTCAATCAAAGCAAGATAAGATGCATAAAAGATAAACATCACATGCAATCAGTATAAGTGATATGATATGGCCATCATCATCTTGTGCTTGTGATCTCCATCTCCGAAGCACCGTCGATCACCATCGTCACCAGCGCGACACCTTGATCTCCATCGTAGCATCGTTGTCGTCTCGCCAATCTTATGCTTCCATGACTATCACTATTGCTTAGTGATAAAGTAAAGCATTACAGGGCGATTGCATTGCATACAATAAAGCGACAACCATATGGCTCCTGCCAGTTGCCGATAACTCGGTTACAAAACATGATCATCTCATACAATAAAATTTAGCATCATGTCTTGACCATATCACATCACAACATGCCCTGCAAAAACAAGTTAGACGTCCTCTACTTTGTTGTTGCAAGTTTTACGTGGCTGCTACGGGCTTAGCAAGAACCGTTCTTACCTACGCATCAAAACCACAACGATAGTTTGTCAAGTTGGTGTTGTTTTAACCTTCGCAAGGACCGGGCGTAGCCACACTCGGTTCAACTAAAGTAGGAGAAACTGACACCCGCCAGCTACCTGTGTGCAAAGCACGTCGGTAGAACCAATCTCGCGTAAGCGTACGCGTAATGTCGGTCCGGGCCGCTTTATCCAACAATACCACCGAACCAAAGTATGACATGCTGGTAAGCAGTATGACTTATATCGCCCACAACTCACCTGTGTTCTACTCGTGCATATGACATCTACGCATAAAACCTGGCTCGGATGCCACTGTTGGGGAACGTAGTAATTTCAAAAAAATTCCTACGCACACGCAAGATCATGGTGATGCATAGCAACGAGAGGGGAGAGTGTTGTCCACGTACCCTCGTAGATCGAAAGCGGAAGCGTTAGTACAACGTTGTTGATGTAGTCTTATGTCTTCACGATCTGACCGATCAAGTACTGAACGTACGGCACCTCCGAGTTCAGCACACGTTCAGCCCGATGACGTCCCTCGAACTCCGATCCAGCCGAGTGTTGAGGGAGAGTTTCGTCAGCACGACGGCGTGGTTACGATGTTGATGTTCTACCGACGCAGGGCTTCGCCTAAGCACCACTACAGTATTATCGAGGTGGACTATGGTGGAGGGGGGCACCGCACGCGGCTAAAAGATCAAACAGATCAATTGTTGTGTCTATGGGGTGCCCCCTGGCCCCGTATATAAAGGAGCAAGGGGGGTGCGGCCGGCCAGGGAGAGGGCGCGCCAGGAGGAGTCCTACTCCCACCGAGAATAGGACTCCCCCCTTTCCTAGTTGGAATAGGATTCGGGAGAAGGAAAGAGAGAGGAGAAGGAAAGAGGGGGCAGGCCCCCCTTTCCCTAAACCAATTCGGTTTGGGCCTTGGGGGGCGTGCCCCACACTCTCCTTGCTTCCCTCTATTTCCACTAAGGCCCATATAGGCCCATTAAGCTCCCGGGGGGTTCCGGTAACCTCCCGGTACTCTGGTAAAATCCTGATTTCACCCGGAACACTTCCGACATCCAAACATAGGCTTCCAATATATCAATCTTCATTTCTCGACCATTTCGAGACTCCTTGTCTTGTCCTTGATCACATCCGGGACTCCGAACAACCTTCGGTACATCAAAACATATAAACTCATAATATAACCGTCATCGTAACGTTAAGCGTGCGGGCCCTACGGGTTCGAGAACTATGTAGACATGACCGAGACAAGTCTCCAGTCAATAACCAATAGCGGAACCTGGATGCTCATATTGGCTCCCACATATTCTACAAAGATCTTTATCAGTCAAACAGCAGAACAACATACGTTGTTCCCTTTGTCATCGGTATGTTACTTGCCCGAGATTCGATCGTCGGTATCTCAATACCTACTTCTATCTCGTTACCGGCAAGTCTCTTTACTCGTTCCGTAATACATCATCCCGCAACTAACTCATTAGTTGCAATGCTTGCAAGGCTTAAGTGATGTGCATTACTGAGAGGGCCCAGAGATACCTCTCCGACAATCGGAGTGACAAATCCTAATCTCGAAATACGCCAACCCAACAAGTACCTTTGGAGACACCTGTAGAGCACCTTTATAATCACCCAGTTACGTTGTGACGTTTGGTAGCACACAAAGTGTTCCTCCGGTAAATGGGAGTTGCATAATCTCATAGTCATAGGAACATGTATAAGTCATGAAGAAAGCAAAAGCAGAATACTAAACGATCGTGTGCTAAGCTAATGGAATGGGTCATGTCAATCACATCATTCTCCTAATGATGTGACCCCGTTAATCAAATGACAACTCATGTCTATGGTTAGGAAACATAACCATCTTTGATCAACGAGCTAGTCAAGTAGAGGCATACTAGTGACAATCTGTTTGTCTATGTATTCACACATGTATTATGTTTCCGGTTAATACAATTCTAGCATGAATAATAAAAATTTAGCATGATATAAGGAAATAAATAATAACTTTACTATTGCCTCTAGGGCATATTTCCTTCAAATCCATGCTTGCTAGTGTAAATATAATCATGTTGAGAAAGTTCCTCCAAAAACCCTGTGGGAAAAATATGAGATAGGTGTTTGATATGTTGCCAAAACTCCTTCAAACCCAGTGGGAAAAATAAGAAAAAAATAATGCAACATATAATGATTATTGTCTCTTTTAACTCAATGCGAGAAAACTCAGAGTTTTAGAGGACACTAAATATGTCACATATACTTTCTTAAAAAACCCGGTGGGGAAAACAGAAAATATGACTTATGATCTTGTGTTGATATTACCTCATTAAAAACCTTTATGAGAACCTATAAAGTAAACTCATGAAGGGAAAAAGAGTATAATATGGTGCTTTTAATAGGAACAATTCAGGAAGACATTCTCCTTGATTCTTGCATATTCCGAAGTCGTCATATACCAATTCCATGAACACATTTATGGAACATAGAAGTTGGTAGAGACCTGGTGAACAAATCAGTCGCATGATTTGACTTGCAAGATATGCAATATAATGATATTGCTTATTATGTAACATGTTTGCATCCGGGTAACACAAGAAAAATTATCGTTGAGATAATGGTTGGTGGATGTAGCCATGAGGTATGTTTTGAAGACTCTTCATGAGAGGGCTACCGCACCTAGTAGGAACACTAAGTGTGTCTACAATCTGACATAGTGGGGATCTGATCGATGTATCCAATGATATCGGTGTTCACATTTCTGTGAAACCGAAAAAACCCAGACAAGATGTTTGATGCCTTGGAGATATCGAAAGATATTCTTGAGTACCAACCAATTTGTGTTTGGTGGGTCCATGGCATTACGGAACGTTGAGTCCCAATATCTTATTTCCATCATTTCTTGGTCTAAGTAGATCTTTCTCTACGTCTAGAGAATGAACTACCATGAGAGTTATGGATGGATAAGATTTGTCCACAATGAATTTTCCAATATTATGGATATAGACAACATAGTATACCATAATGTATGAATGAAGGTGCTCAATTCGTAGTAACGAGCGGTATTTTGGTTTACCCAAATCCTTCATTTTAAACTCGGTCATTTAGATGATTACATGTGTCATCATTGCAGACACACAAACATGGATAATCATCATTGTAGGAGTAATCCTTGTGTATAAGGATCTCACTACGTCAGTTGTACCATATGTACCGATAATGATAAGGCGTATGGTGACTTACTGATTTTACACAATGTATGTTGCATTTTGTATTTCGATTCAGAATTGAGATTCCATCGAATCAATCATATATGTCTGAATCTGGTGATCCACATGGATATGTAATCACTACATCTATCAACTGCAGAGATAGATGATTTTGTACTGCCAATGATATAAGGTATCGGAAAGAGATTCCACCTCTGGAGAATAGTTGGGTATCTACATGAACCATTGTGCTACAATACTTGCTCCCTATTTAACCACCTTGGTGTTCTCAATCCTGTTTCTAGAAGAAAACTGGTGTAGGTATTGCTTATGAATACCTTCCCATTATTGAGCGAGATTATTTAACCTAGATGATACCCTTTGCTTGATATTACTCCGAGTGTTGTTCACACTTTTCAATGGTCATGGTCTTTGGATTTGAATCGTTTGAAAGGATTTTTATAATCTAGTTGAGAAATATATGTCGAAAATTGTAGACTTCCGGTTATATGTTTCTCCAGAATCTATATATCAATATAGAGTTGATGGAAATATTGTTACCCATGCTGACTACTCATGATTTCCCAATGCGGTTGAGTCGGGTATTTCGATGTCCCAGTCACTGTGTGCACTATGACCTGGGTTGGTGGAAGTTTCCCATCCACAGGGTGTATACTACCCATTAGGTGTGGGTCAACGTGAAGTTGACTTGCATTTACTGATTCATAGGCCTTGATATCCTTGCTTGCTAGAAGCCGAATCCTGATGTACTTTTTCCATACATCTCCACCTGTTGCTTCGAACGGGGAGTGGAGTGGTTTTCCTTGGTACATTCACTCTTTCAGGCATATTTTTGCAGGGTTGCAGGATTGTGTGACACATTTATAGTCAGTAAATGAATCTGGCAGGTTATTTGCAATGTGTTGCAAAGCTTCTGAACGCATGGTTCAGATCTTTGAGTACGTGGAATTGGGGCAGAAAATGTGTTGAACATTAATGTTGTTAGAATTTAGCATCATAATAATCGTAAACTATTGGAATTGCTGATAGTTTCGGTTTTAGCCCAATGTCTCGATGACCAAGGCGAGTATGCCAAGTTTTTCATGTACAAGACACACTGGAAAACTATCTCGTACGCAACATGTGCTACGGGTTGTGTCGTATGTGTAGTACAATCCAGATGATATAGAGATAATGTGCTTTCCATATCCATTGCATATGGTAAAAAGAAGTTATTTCTGTTTGTTGTCATCATAGGTTTCGCTATGGAAACTATTTTGACGGATACCTCCATAGTTTAGTAGGGTACGAGTTAAACCTGGGAAGCAATAAAGCATCCCGATGTTACTCGAGTACCCATAGGGATAGTAAATATGACTCGATGAGAGTGGAAATATTGGACTTCCCTGAGTTTGTGGTGCATATGACCACAAGGCACATATCATTTTTCATCGGATTGATTCCCGTCGAAATATATTTATAGACATGAAGATTCTCGATATGAAAATCACTGTCAGATATATAGAATACATACAAACGTATTTGTATCAAAGTGTTGATACAATATATTGTGATATACAATATATGATGACAACAATACTTATGTTGTTGTTACAACATCATAAATGGACATTAATTGTATTGACCACTCAGAAGATTGAAAGACTATTCAGTCTCCAAACATGTCTGTTTAGGCATATTCAACCATCACGTTCCGTGCCCATAGGGTCCCGTCACAGCTGGTGATGTCGGATTGAAGGTTGAAGTAAAATTCAAACCTTTGCCCTTGAGGTTCATTGTACCCTAGGAATTGCTGATATAGAATAACCAAATGCTGAGATCTGAATCTAATGCCTTATGACATATAAGACACCATTTTTCTATTTGCGGTGTGATCCTGACTAGAGATGAATCCAGGATTGCACAGATTATCCCACGAGACACGAGCGGTCATGATGTCCATGGCCCAGTGAAAGCACAAGTGCTCCCTGGGTGTTTTTGGTAATTAATGATATATCTCTGGTTGGACTAATACCTTTATCTAGTATATTTCAGATGAGTTCAATAGTGGAGTGGCATGGACAAGAGGATGTGGAACCCCTTCAAGAAGCTAAGGACAAGGATTGGCAAAATCTCAAGACTCTTCATTTTCATTTTAGTGATCCAAGATCACATTGAGTCCATAGGGAAATCCAATACTATTAGAAAGGGATGAGGTGTCGCTTAATGGCTTGCTTGCTCAAAGTTCTTAGCGATATGCTCCAAAGCCCTCAACCACTTTCTCATTTCCACATATGTCCTAAACCAAAAGTCAAACTTGGCCCCACCGATTTGATCTATCCGGTGCCACCGAGTTCATTTGACATAGCCACTGCCCGAAACCCTAATCAGTTCGGTCTCACCGATGGGATCTCGGTCTCACCGAGATGGGCTTGCAAACTCTCTGTTACCTATTGCAATAATTTCGGTCGGACCGAGATATGCAATCGGTCCCAACAAGTCTGCTTGACCAACTCTCTGTTTTGCTTATTACCAAAATCAGTCCCACCGAGTTTGTGTAATCGATCAAACCGAGTTGAGGTTTTACCCTAACCCTAGCACATCGGTCCCACCGAGTTGATCATATCGGTCCCACCAAAATTCCTAATGTTCACATTTTGAACCATATCGGTCTGACCGAGTTTCTCGAGTCGGTCCCACCGAGTTTGGTGAAATGTGTGTAACGACTAGATTTTGTGTGGAGGCTATATATACCCCTCCACCCACTCTTCATTCATGGAGAGAGCAATCAGAACGTGCCTACACTTCCAGCATACATTTTCTTAGAGAGAACCACCTATCATGTGTTGAGACCAAGATATTCCATTCCAAACACAAGAATTTTGATCTCTGGCCTTCCCAAGTTGCTTTCCACTCAAATCATCTTTCCACCAAATCCAAATCTGTGTGAGAGAGTTGAGTGTTGGGGAGACTATCATTCAAAGCACAAGAGCAAGGAGTTCATCATCAACACACCATCTATAACCTTTTGGAGAGTGGTGTATCCTAGATTGGTTAGGTGTTACTTGGGAGCCTCCGTCAAGATTGTGGAGTTGAACCAAGGAGTTTGTATGGGCAAGGAGATCGCCTACTTCATGAAGATCTACCCAAGTGAGGCAAGTCCTTCGTGGGCGATGGCCATGGTGGGATAGAGAAGGTTGCTTCTTCGTGGACCCTTCGTGGGTGGAGTCCTCCGTGGACTTGCACAACTGTTACCCTTCGTCGGTTGAAGTCTCCATCAACGTGGATGTACGATAGCACCACCTATCGGAACCACGCCAAAAATCTCCGTGTCTCCAATTGCGTTTGCATACTCCAATTCCATCCCTTTACATTCTTGCAACTCGCATGCTTTACTTTTCCGTTGTTCATATACTCTTGCCATGCTTGCTTGAAATGTATTGTGAATGTTTAAACTTGTGCTAAAACTCCACCTTAACTTGAAGAAATTAAAAACTGCTACTTTTCTTTGTTGAGGGTCTAATCACCCCCCCCCCCTCTAGACACCTCTTCTCGATCCTACAATTGGTATCAGAGCATTGGTCTCCATTGCTTTGGTTTAAACACCTTTGGAGGAAGATGGATGAGTCTATGTTGGGGAGTCTTAGATGTAGAGTGTCTATACTTGATGGAGAGTTCTTTCATGAATGGAAAATTGAGATGCCTGAGATTTTCCATGAATATCATTACTAGCCCTTGTGCACCTCACGTTGATCCTTTGCATCATACCCTTGATGAGTCTATGGACATGATCCGTAATCTTAGAACTGTTAATCTTATCACTAGAGGTTTGCCTAGAAACTTGATTGCTAGCTTTCCTGCTCTTGATTGTGCTTACACCATATGGAGATTTCTCGAGGAACGATTTCCAAATTATTCCTTGCAAAACTTAGATGAGATTCTTCACAAGTCCATTGCTTTGAGTAAGATGAAATCCAATGATCCTAAGTTTGGTGATTGTCTATTTGAGCTTACTAACCTCATGCGTGCCAAAGGAGATGTTGGAGTCATTAGCAATATCATCTCCGAAGCCATTAGAATTCATAAAGATGAATATTGTGATGATCATTTATCTAATGAATCACTCTCTCTAGGAATTGATTCATCACAATACGATGTTAAACATGGATACTATGATGAGGATGATGATAGTGAGTTTGATCTCGATGAGTCTATGAGACACTTTGGTCTTATGGCTAATATTCGTGACTACATGGCTGGAGGAAAGTAATGGGTCCTTGATAGTGGATGTACCAATCACATGACCGAAGACAAGGACATGTTTCGTGAGCTTGCTGAAAACAAAGGCCCTCGAAAGTATGTTACCTTTGGTGACAACTCAAAGGGTAAGGTGGTTGGCCTTGGTAAGTTGGCCATCTCACATGATAGCTCCATACAAAATGTTATGCTCGTTGAATCCCTTGGCTATAATTTACTTTCCGTATCTAGACTTGCTGACTTTGGTTTGAATGTTATATTTACTGAAGTAGATTGCCAAGTGTTTCGTAGAGATAATCATAAAATGGTCTTTACCGGTATACGTAGAGGTGATCTATACATTGTTGATTTCACTAAAAAAGGCTCAACCTAGAACTTGCTTAATTGCTAAATCTTCTAAAGGCTGGTTGTGGCATAGAAGGTTAGGTCACGTGGGCATGCGAAACCTTGATAAGCTTATTAAAGGTGATCATATCCTTGGAGTGAAAGATGTTATATTTGACAAGGATAGATTATGCAGTGCTTGTCAAGCAAGAAAACAAGTTGGAGGAAGCCACCCCGTGAAGAACATCATGACCACGAGAAGACCGCTCGAGCTATTTCATATGGATCTCTTTGGTCCCAATGCCTATAAAAGTGTCGATGGAAACTCATTTGGTCTAGTCATAGTAGATGATTTTTCAAGATTTACGTGGGTGTTCTTTCTTGTTGATAAATCGTAGGTCCAAAAGATCTTCAAGAATTTCGCTAGGAAGGCCCAAAAATCAATTTTAAGTGAAGATCAAGAAGGTTCGCAGCGACAACAGAACAGAGTTCAAGAACACAAATGTGGATACCTTTCTTGATGAAGAAGGGATTTCACACGAGTTCTCGGCTACGTACACACCTCAACAAAATGGAGTTGTTGAGAGGAAGAACCGAACTCTTATTGAGATGGCGAGAATGATGCTTGATGAGGACAAGACGCCAAAATACTTTTGGGCTGAAATGGTTGAGACAGCTTGTCATGCAACAAATCGCTTATATCTTCACAAGCTACTCGGCAAGACGGCATACGAGCTTCTCACCGGTAACAAACCCTAAGTTGGATACTTTCGAGTATTAGGCTCCAAGTGTTACATTCTTGATAAGCATCGTCGTTCTAAATTTGCTCCTAAATCTCATGAGGGTTTCCTATTTGGCTATGGCTCAAACTCTCACACCTACCATGTCTACAACAACTTCACCTAAAAGGTTGAAGAGATGGTAGATGTGAAGTTTGTTGAATCTAACGGCTCGCAAGTATAGCAATTGCCAATTGATGTAGGAGATAAAGACCCTTCAGAAGCAAACCAAGACTTGTCTATTAGCAAGATTCGTCCAACGGAGGTGAAGGAGAGTACCTCGTCCGTCCAAGTGGAAGCTTCTACCTCACAACAAGGTGAACCAAGAGTTGACACAGAGGCATCCACAAGTGGGACACACCAAGTTGAAGAAAACGAGGTAGTACCAAGATGAACCTCATCAACCGCCTTCTCCACCTCGACAAGAGAACGACAACATCAACAACGAAGAAGGCCAAGAGGAAGAACAAGATGATGAAGAAGATGTTCCACCCCGACCCAAGCAAAAGCTCTCACGAGTTAGATCAAGAGTCACAAGAGACCATCCCGTCGAACAAATCTTCAATGATATCCAAACCGGGAGCATACTCGCTCTAAAACTCGTTTGGCTAATTTTTGTGAACATTATTCATTCATCTCTAGTATTGAACCTATGAAGGTTGAAGAAGCATTGGAAGATCCAGATTGGATAAATGCCATGCATGAAGAGCTACACAACTTTGAGAGGAATCAAGTGTGGACATTGGTCGAGAAGCCCGACAACAACCACAACATCATTGGTACCAAATGGGTGTTTCGCAACAAGCAAGACGAAGATGGACAAGTCGATCTCAACAAAGCACGTCTCGTCGCCCAAGGCTACACTCAAGTCGAAGGTATGGACTATGGTGAGACATATGCCCCCGTTGCTATACTTGAGTCCATCCGCATCTTACTTGCCTATGCAAATCACCATGATATTACCTTGTACCAAATGGACATTAAAAGTGCTTTTCTAAATGGTGAAATTGAGGAGGAAGTTTATGTTAAACAACCTCCTGGCTTTGTTAATCCTAAGAAACCCGGCCATGTTTACAAACTTCACAAAGCTCTTTATGGTCTTAAACAAGCTCCTAGAGCATGGTATAAATGCTTGGCCAAGTTCCTTATTGAAAAAGGCTTTGAGATTGGAAAAATTGATTCTACTCTTTTTACTAAAAGGGTTAATGGTGAATTATTTGTGTGCCAAATTTATGTTGATGATATCATATTTGGTTCAACTAACCCTCATTTTAGTGAAAATTTTGGAAAGCTAATGTCGGAGAAGTTTGAGATGTCTATGATGAGTGAACTCAAATTCTTTCTTGGTTTGCAAATCAAGCAAATTAAGGAGGGTACCTTTATTTCCCAAACAAAGTATACCAAGGACCTATTCAAGAAGTTCAGCATGCAAGAATGCAAAGGTATGGATACACCCATGCCTACTAGTGGACATCTTGACTTGACCAAGGATGGCGAGCCGGTTGACCAAAAGGTTTATCGCTTTATGATTGGTTCATTGTTATATCTATGTGCCTACCATCCCGATAGTATGCTAAGTGTGTGCACGTGTGCACAATATCAAGCGGCCCCCAAAGAATGTCATCTTAAAGCTGTGAAAAGGATATTGAGATACTTAATACATACACCAAATTTTGGCATTTGGTATCCTAAGAGATCTTCTTTTGATCTTGTTGGCTATTCCGACTCGGACTATGCCAGAGACAAGGTTGATAGAAAGTCCACTTCGGGTACTTGTCAATTTCTTGGTAGATCTCTTGTGTCTTGGTCCTCCAAGAAACAAAACTCGGTATCCTTATCTACCGCCGAAGCGGAATACATTGCCGCCGGTTCATGTTGTGCTCAATTACTTTGGATGACCCAAACTCTTAAAGATTATGGGATCTATGTGAAACATGTTCCATTGCTTTCTGACAATGAAAGTGCTATTAATATTGCTCACAATCCCGTGCAGCATTCTCGAACTAAGCATACTGAAGTTCGTCATCATTTCATTCGAGATCATGTTGCCAAAGGATACATAGATCTTAAGCATGTTCGTACCGATAAGCAATTGGCGGATATATTCACCAAACCGCTTGATGAGAAAGTATTTTGCCATTTGAGAGGTGAATTGAATATCATTGATGCCTCAAACTTGGAGTAGTCACTCCATTTGGATACATGCAAGTCATGAGCCTTTGACTAATCCTTGATACTTCTCTTATGATGATGATCATATGTCTTGGATATATACTTGCACCCTTGCATGCTATCTAACCATTGTAGGTACTTGGATGAATATAAATCTATGAGAATGCAAAACACTCACATCTTAAGCAATCTCTACATCACCAAGACTCTACAATATGGTGGTTGAAGACAAGGAAGCATGAAATCTTTCAACATATCCTTTGACAACTTCTTTACATCAAATTTCACTTGATATCAAATTTCATGATTGTCATTTTGGATACACAATTGCTCTTCCTTGCAAGACTAACATATGTAGGTAGATGAACTCAAAACTACAAGTGGTGCTCCCAACTCTCGATGAGCTACATCAACCTTGAGCATCCCACACAAGTTCAACTACACGATCAAGATCAACACCACCACCCAAGGTATGTTATTCCATCTTAGAGAAGTTTTACCCCAAGTCATGGGTCAAAGCAGCTCAACAAGATGTGAATACATCAAAATGCTTAAACAGAAAATGGTAACCCCATTTTTAGCTTAAACAATGAGTATGACCTATGATCAAGTGTTCTCACTTGACTCCTCAATCAATATACTCTGTGTCTCCTAGTGCTTCCATTGAGCCATGGTAGCTTGCTACTACCCCGGAACACTTAGGTTGGCCGGCATGCGTCCTTCTTCGTTCCTGTGTCTGTCCCTTCGGGGAAATTCCACGCGTTGTTCCTTTAAGTCCTTATATCTTGCTACGACTTGGGTTCATACGTTGATGACCGACATGTTCGTTGCTGGGTCATGTATGCCTGTCCCTGTAAGTTAGTGCTACTTTACGACTAGTCATGTCATCCCGGGTTCTTTTTCATATGGATGCTATTGACACTATCATATACATGAGCCAAAAGGCGCAAACGGTCCCAGGCCAGGTATGGTGGCACCCGTGGGAATACCGTGCGTGAGGCCGCAAAGTGATATGATGTGTTACATGCTAGATCGGTGTGACTTAGGACTGGGGTCCTGACAGCTTTTAACATAGGCGACTTTGTCGCCGACCAATTCTAGATGAAGTTCTCTTGTGTTTCTCTGAGTTCTTACATTTGTCTCTTGCATATTAGTTCCCCTTCTTTAATAAAAAAACTTCATCTAGATTTCTTTAATTTCTCCGTTCTTGTCTGCATTCCCTGCATCCAATTCATTGCAAATCTTCGTGAGATCTTATTTGCCTAGTGAGCCGAGATGACAACTGTTTTCTCTCTATATTGAACATGGCCTCACCGGTTTGTCTTTTTCGGTCTAACCGAACTACTTCGGTGCCACCAAAGAAAACAACTCGGTGTTACCTATTTCAATGCTGAGGAGACACTTTGCCATTTGCATCCTGCATATTTGTTTCAGCTCCACTCAATGATTCTTGTCCTCTACCTGCATCACATTCTATATTGCTTTGTCATGTGACTCAAGGACCAAACCTATTCGACTCACACTCCAGAAAACCCCTTCTTGGAAATTGATGTCAAAGGGGGAGAGAAAGATCACATCAAAGCTTAATCACATCAAAGGGGGAGAGTGCTCAATCACATCAAAGAGAGAGAGAGCCCAGATGCTTGGTATTCAAGAGGAGAGAAGTCACATGTCCTTAAGAGGGGAAAGACATGTTAGTATGTGTTATGATTTCTTTGTGCGTTTTTTCTCGTTTTGCTCTGATTTTCTTGTCCCTACCTTCTCCTAGTATCCCATATAAGATTCAGGGGGAAAAAGACATCTAAGGGAAGGAAATCTTAGAATTCACTGCATATCTTTACTGTTTGGGCCCATGTCTATACTCAAATAGAGTACCCAGAACTCACTCACTACATGTCATCCCAATCTTGGTACTCTTGTGGTTTGCGGTTCTTGCTATGTTTAGTAGAAGTTTCTGTGTTATCTAACCTTGTTTACTCAGGTTCATCTCTTCCAAAGCCAACTTAAGACCACAAGGTAAGTATATGCATCACACTCATGTCCATGATGATCTCTTGCTAATGTACATATTGTTTGCAAGAAGGACTCATGAACATGAAGGCACACTTCTTAAATCCACATCATTTGCTCTGATGCATATAGCCAAGATACATGTAACTCATTGCTTGCTCTATCATGCTTATGCATTCACATTCTCTTATATTCCATATTTACATGATTGCATACATGTAGGGGGAGCCTATGCATGTTACATGTCTTTCCAAAGCTTTACTTGTTATTCTTCATATCTTTATCTAAAGCTTTGATGAATGTTGTCATCAATTATCAAAAGGGCGAGATTGAAAGCACAAGTGCTCCCTAGGTGTTTTTGGTAATTAATGTCAACATATCTCTTGTTGGACTAATACATTTATCTAGTATATTTTAGATGAGTTCAACAGTGGAGTGGCATGGACAAGAGGATGTGGAACCCCTTCAAGAAGCTAAGGACAAGGATTGGCAAAAGCTCAAGACTCTTCATTTTCATTTTAGTGATCCAAGATGACATTGAGTCCATAGGAAAATCCAATACTATTAAAAGGGGGTGAGGTGTTGCTTAATGGCTTGCTTGCTCAAAGTGCTTAGTGATATGCTCCAAAGCCCTCAACCACTTTCTCATTTCGATATATGTCCTAAACCAAAGTCAAACTCGGCCCCACCGATTTGATCTATCCGGCGCCACCGAGTTCATTTGACATAGCCACTGCCAGAAACCCTAATCAGTTCAATCTCATTGATGGAATCTCGGTCTCACCGAGATGGGCTTGTAAACTCTCTGTTACCTGTTGCAATAATTTCGGTCGCACCGAGATATGCAATCGGTCCCATCGAGTTTGCTTCACCAACTCTCTGTTTTGCTTATTACCAAAATCGGTCCCACCGAATTTGTGTAATAGGTCAAACCAAGTTGAGGTTTTACCCTAACCCTAGCACATCGGTCCCACCGAGTTGATCATATCGGTCCCACCGAAATTCCTAACGTTCACATTTTGAACCATATCAGTCTGACCGAGTTTCTCGATTCGGTCCCACTGAGTTTGGTGAAATGTGTGTAACGACTAGATTTTGTGTGGAGGCTATATATACCCCTCCACCCACTCTTCATTCATGGAGAGAGCAATCAGAACGTGTCTACACTTCCATCATACATTTTCTGAGAGAGAACCACCTACTCATGTGTTGAGACCAAGATATTCCATTCCAACCACAAGAATCTTGATCTCTAGCCTTGCCAAGTTGCATTCCACTCAAATCATCTTTTCACCAAATCCAAATCTGTGAGAGAGAGTTGAGTGTTGGGGAGACTATCATTTGAAGCACAAGAGCAAGGAGTTCATCATCAACACGCCATCTATTACCTTCTGGAGAGTGGTGTCTCTTAGATTAGTTAGGTGTTACTTGGGAGCCTCCATCAAGATTGTGGAGTTGAACCAAGGAGTTTGTACGGGCAAGGAGATCGCCTACTTCGTGAAGATCTACCCAAGTGAGGCAAGTCCTTCGTGGGTGATGGCCATGGTGGGATAGAGAAGGTTGCTTCTTCGTGGACCCTTCGTGGGTGGAGCCCTCCGTGGACTCGCGCAACCGTTACCTTTCGTGGGTTGAAGTCTCCATCAACGTGGATGTACGATAGCAACACCTATCGGAACCACCCCAAAAATCTCCGTGTCTCCAATTGTGTTTGCATACTCCAATCACATCCCTTTACATTCTTGCAACTCGAATGCTTTACTTTACGATGTCCATATACTCTTGACATGCTTGCTTGAAATGTATTGTGGATGTTTAAACTTGTGCTAAAACTCCACCTTAACTTGAAGAAATTAAAAATTATTACTTTTCTTCGTTGAGGGTCTAATCACCCCCCCCCTCCTAGACACCTCTTCTCGATCCTACACCCATCTAGGGTAGTGGTGGCCATTGAGGGCGAATGCCTCAAACTCTATAGCCATGTGTTACCTCTATGGGTAAACTAAAGATAGTTAATTTTACAACCAATAAATTAAATACCATCATGGTTGATGTTGTAATGAACTTAGGAAAATCAATGGGTATTTCAAGAAGTTATCTTGAAACCATTAGTGTGAATCTCAAATTGCTAAATATGACACCTTGAAGATAATCTCCAAAATGGAGTAGTTCTCGCAACACTAGAGAGTATAATTTGATGAAATCAGTAGATACTCACTCGTAATGCCTTATGTCATGATTTAGTAAAATGTGTGGGAGAACACTTTGTAAATCAATTATAATGACAAAATATAGTCTTTAACAGTAGTGGTGATAATCTGCAAAGTAGTAGATCTACACACTACCTTGTGATCCCAATACATCAATTTGAAAAAATCACTAAAAAATTGCATATCAATTTTGCTCGTATTGAGACAACAGGCTCAATTAAGATGAATTGATTTTTATTTGCAAGAAATTAGAGTCTTGATTACAAATAATGAATGTATAATCTCAACATGTAGAATAACATGGAAATATATTACATCATAGTTTATTCTGGAATACAAGGTACTCAATAGATACACACTACTATTGTAATGAATAGTAGTGATGTTGCAAATTTGATCCTCAAGTGAAAAACTTGAATTGTACACACATCAAATAAAATAAGATGATCTTGTATCAAATTGCAAGATAATTCAGCGGGGTGAATTAATATGTTGCGAGAGAAAATTGATCTCAATCGCAATGAGATTGTTTTGCGAGAAAATATATATTTCTCAATGGCAAACCAATATTGTTGTGCGAGAAAATTTAATCTCAATCGCAAAATAATGTCGGTGTATTGCAATAGCAATCACATTTCACCACACACATTTCTGAAATTTTATAACTTAACAGAAAATGGGTTAAATGCGTATACATGGTCTAAAGATGACAAGTGCTAGTGAATAGCACTACTTTGACCATGTTGAATTATCCGGAAACGTACAGGAATTAGTGGAAACTCGCAAGAGATAAGGTTTTCCCTGGTTTCTCTCTCACTCCGTGCGGTTACTGACCGGAAGTCGTAACCGCCGCCGACGGGACGATGACACACATGGCGCGTGCCGGGAGGACTTGCTCGCCAGAAGAGAGGATCGCCGCCGCCAACCATGGCTGGCCTAGGGCGCCACCATGCCACACGAGGGCTGAGGTCTCGGGCACAGTCGGCACGTGTATGTGAGCGGCGACAGGTGGCGTCGCCGCGGGAGCGGCCGTGGCGCGGGCAGCCATGGGCTTCCGCCGCTGGTCAGCGGGAAATCTCCGCGCGGTAGGAATTGCTGCGTTGCCGCCAATTCCTTAGGCATACGTGCCACGGGAAACCCCGGAGGACGCCTCACGTCGAACTCGGACCTCGCTGAGCGTCGGGGGCGGGCTGCCTGCCGGAGGAAGAGCCTCGTCTCCGCCAAGGTCCCGCTGGGATGAGAAGCATCGCGTTGGGCCGGGTACCGCGCCGTCGGGGTCCGCCACTCGCCAGACCACGCACAGCGCGCTGCACCAAAGAGAGACCTCTGTAGGAGAGAGCGCAGACATGAGCAGTCGTGCGCCATGGGGTGACCCACGCTGTAGCCGAGGCCGAGGGTGCGTCACCGAGCGTGCGCCCGAGGGAGCCGCGGTAGGTCGATGCCCATTACCGGCATGATAGAGGCGCGGCTGCACCTCAGGCATCTGTGCCGCGTCAAGCCGGGCTGAGGGCCATGGCTCTGCAAGGAGGACCGGGGCGAGGCCGTAGTCGTCGTTCCCCATGGTGCCGCGGCGCACCAGTCGGTCGAAGGAAGGAGCACTGCGCAAGGGCGCCTCCTCCGTTCGTCGTTTGCCCCTGCCATCGGAATGGGGAGCAGCGGCCGGTTGGCCGCCGCTTGCCAGGGGCACGGCTCCGTCGCGTTCGATCGCCGTCCCGATCAACAACGATGGAGAAAAGTATGCAATGCGTCGGTTTATCCGCTCAAACAAGTACGCACTGAACATGCTTATAGCCAATCAATCAATGAATTAAATTAAAGAGTTAAATACACTACATGTGCAACTTGTCCAACATGATCAGTTTGGTGTCTAAACTTGAAAAGTACACAAAAATGGTGTCGTAACTTGTCTGGTCATTCAAATACGGTGCCTCTGGACGTATGCCGCTGTATCGAGTGCCCGCACGGTATGCGATTGTGTCGCTGGGCCACATGTCAGTTGTTGTAGGCGCTGGGCGCGCCGTGAGCTATGCGTGTTTTTTTATAGGAATGCCCTTGGATTTTAATTAATTCACGCAAAAAATACCCCTTCATTTTAATTAACACTTGCAAAAAAATATCAAGAAGAGAGCCAACGTATGCCCTTGGTCCGCTTGTTTGTTAGCCAAGCAGGAAGTCCATGGTTCGAATTCTCTTCAGGCAATCTTGTGTTTATACTTTTGTGAAAGTTAATTAAAGTATAGGCGTGTTCTCCTAAAAAAATAAGCGTGCGTCCAGCGCCCGCAACGATTTTTTTTAGAATTAACTGAAGTCCAGGGGTATTTTTGTAAAAACTACATGCACAACTCATAACATGTCCGCAACAACTGACATGTGGCCTAGCGACATGCTGGCATGCCACACGGGCACTTGATACGACGGTATACGTTCAGAGGCACCGTATTTGAATGCCTAGACAAGTTACGGCACCACTTTTATGTATTTCTCAAGTTTAGGCACTAAACTGACCGTGCCAGACAAGTTAGGGCATCTACAGTGTATTTAACTCTAAATTAAATGAGTGCATATGCAAACCGGACGATGGTCGATCCACGATTGATTGATTCTCATTCAGTGTGTTTGTAGGTCATGATGGTGTTGAAGTTCTCCATCAACGGCCCAAACTATCGGTCTCTGAGAGATCATCCGTGCTCCCGTTGATCTTCAAGGCAACGTCGGGCGATGGGCGGTCGCGTCCTCGCCGCCGGAAGGCATCGTCGTAAGCGCTGGATGGAAACCATGTTTCTTGGAGGCCTCTTCTATCTTTTCTTCCCTGTGCGTCCAAGTCGCTCTCGGCAGAGTGTGCTGATAATGTGTTGCAAAGTAAAACGAGAGAATCCTTGTCCTCATTGATGATGGAATTACATAAACATATATATAGCCCCTGAAGGGTGTCACCAAAAAGATGTGAGGAAACCGTCTCCATTAGGAAAAACGGGAATTAATAGGATTAATTAAATTCTAACCGTAGCCTACAGGGACCATGGCCCCTCAGCCTTAATAAAAATTGGAAGAAATTTTTGAAGGGGTGCTTGGAGTATAAAAAATATACACTTTGCCACCCCCCAATGCCTAGACAAGTTACGGCACCATTTTTATGTATTTTTTAAGTTTAGGCACTAAACTGACCGCGCCAGACAAGTTAGGGCATCTATAGTGTATTTAACTCTAAATTAAATGAGTGCATATGCAAACCGGACGATGGTCGATCCACGTTGATTGATTCTCATTCAGTGTGTTTGTAGGTCACGATGGTGTTGAAGTTCTCCATCAACGGCCCAAGCTATCGGTCTCTGAGAGATCATCCGTGCTCCCGTTGATCTTCAAGGCAACGTCGGGCGATGGGCGGTCGCGTCCTCGCCGCCGGAAGCCATCATCGTAAGCGCTGGATGGAAACCATGTTTCTTGGAGGCCTCTTCTATCTTTTCTTCCCTGTGCGTCCAAATCGCTCTCGGCAGAGTGTGCTGATAATGTGTTGCAAAGTAAAACGAGAGAATCCTTGTTCTCATTGATGATGGAATTACATAAACATATATATAGCCCCTAAAGGGTGTCACCAAAAAGATGTGAGGCAACCGTCTCAATTAGGAAAAACGGGAATTAATAGGATTAATTAAATTCTAACCGTAGCCTACAGGGACCATGGCCCGTCAGCCTTAATAAAAATTGGAAGAAATTTTTGAAGGGGTGCTTGGAGAGTACAAAAAATATACACTTTGCCCCCCCCCCCCCCCCCAATGCCTAGACAAGTTACGGCACCACTTTTATGTATTTTTCAAGTTTAGGCACTAAACTGACCGCGCCAGACAAGTTAGGGCATCTATAGTGTATTTAACTCTAAATTAAATGAGTGCATATGCAAACCGGACGATGGTCGATCCACGTTGATTGATTCTCATTCAGTGTGTTTGTAGGTCACGATGGTGTTGAAGTTCTCCATCAACGGCCCAAGCTATCGGTCTCTGAGAGATCATATGTGCTCCCTTTGATCTTCAAGGCAACGTCGGGCGATGGGCGGTCGCGTCCTCGCCGCTGGAAGGCATCGTCGTAAGCGCTGGATGGAAATCATGTTTCTTGGAGGCCTCTTCTATCTTTTCTTCCCTGTGCGTCCAAGTCGCTCTCGGCAGAGTGTGCTGATAATGTGTTGCAAAGTAAAACGAGAGAATCCTTATTCTCATTGATAATGGAATTACATAAACATATATATAGCCCCTGATGGGTGTCACCAAAAAGATGTGAGGCAACCGTCTCAATTAGGAAAAACGGGGATTAATAATTAAATTCTAACCGTACCCTACAGCCTTAATAAAAATTGGAAGAAATTTTTGAAGGGGTGCTTGGAGTACAAAAAAAAAATATACACTTTGCCCCCCCCCCCCACCCCCCCACACACACACATCTATTATTTCTACTTGCCCCCCTGAAGAACCTGCCTAGCTCCGCCACTCATGCTAGCTAAGAACAAAACAATTACTGTAGGTAATTAGTACTAGCACTGATGTCAATCGTAGCAATTAGATCAAGAATTGAAAATCGCTTTGGGCTTTCTGGAGCCAGTCTTCATGCTTGAGTCTTGATGACATGTATCCTTTTCTTATGTTCTTGTTAGCCTCGCCGGGGGCAGCGACATGGCCGTCGGGCGCTGGGTGCTTCCTGGTGTGCCGTGGACAGAGCATCGGAGGACTTTGTCATCGGACGGGCGTCGCGCTCAAGACATTGTTGCGCCTTCAAATGCGTCAGATATCTCTCCGCTGTTGCGGACTCCTGTGTGGCTAAATTGCTCTGGGTTAAGAGCGTGCTGATAACGTGTTCGAGTAAAACGAGATTGAATGAAAGTAATGGATGATTATCATTGATTTCTATTGATTCTCAAGTATATATACATCTGAAAGAAGTGGGAAGAAGATCTGCCTGTTCGGAGGCATCCCTCCGAACAGGTGCATGTTGAACAGAGAGAGAAGAGACATGACTATTCGGGGTTGGACACATCCCTTTGCTAATGAT
The DNA here is from genome assembly GCF_056163025.1 of Triticum urartu. NCBI lineage: Eukaryota > Viridiplantae > Streptophyta > Magnoliopsida > Poales > Poaceae > Triticum > Triticum urartu. Next base: position 165,114,205 of record NC_141873.1, on the reverse strand, counting down.
TATTCATTAATTAGCATGTGCTAATTAATCTACTTTTTAAATCCTAACAATGGTTTTGGCAGACTCCGCTGCTTCCAGCGTGGAGTGCGCGCGTTGCTAGGGTCGTCGTCACCACCACCAGAACAGGCGTCGCGAGCATGTCGGTGCAGATCCTAGAGCCGGACTTACAATGTACGCCGCTGCCAGTGCAGGCTTTTGAGCCGGCCGCGCAAGCGCAGCACTTCGCGCCTCTGGTGCCCGCGGTGATCAACTGACTGGACGCCGGACCGGAAATTCCAATGCTGCACGTCGACCCCGTCGCCCCTGTTGAAGCAGTTCTGCCTCTGGGGAACGACATCGTCGTCCTTGACAACGACAAGCACGAGGCCGCGTCGCTGCCATCTCCGACCCCCGCGGTTGTTGAGATCGCCGCAAGTCACGCGCTCGCCTTCGTGCCGCCGAGATACCCGCATATGCTGTCCCCCATGGGCTGCGGCTCCCCTGCCACTCCTCCGTCTTTGCCGTGCATGAGATTCAGCCGTCGCGTCTTGGAGCTCGGTGTCCCGCTGGCGAGCCCGCCGTCGAGCAGCCGCTCCGGCTGCGTTAGCACATGGAGCCCGCCGGCGCTCGGGCTCGCGAACGGCGCCTCCAACGGCGTCGCGCCCGACACCCTCCTTCTTGGAGATTCTTCCGACGAGGACGAGCGCGGCGGGAGCTCATCTCGCCGCCGGTGATGCGCCCGACCGACCATGGGAATCTCCGCCTGTGTCTGTCCTGGGATGGGGATTGAGACATGGCTAGATTTGCTCCTGGTCGCTCTCTCCCTTATCCGACCGGTTGACCAGGCTGGTCTGGCTTTTGCGATGGCTGCCTTAGTTGGCCCATTTGCAAGCTTACTGGGCCACCACCAGCCCCTACTTAATTACTAGCTTTTTAGCAGAACATTAGTGTTCTAAAAGCACTTCTAGCAATGATTTTATTCCTGTTTTAGACTCTGTTAAATTCAGTACATCTATTTCAGTATTGTTTTTCTGTTGAGTACCATGTATTCCAGAATCTATCTATGATGTAATATATTTCCATGTTTCCCACATGTCGAGAATTAGAGCCGTACCTCAAAATTTTTGGCCCCGGTGCGAAATGAGAATTTAGGCCCCATATACAGGAAAATTAATTGGAATATTTTCCATTAACCATTGAGAAATATCAAAGATATAAATCATACCCCAAAAAAATATTTATTACTTTGAAATATTAAATTATGAATCCATTGGAGAAAAGTCAGAGAGAGGAGACGAGGAGACGAAGTATTAAGTTGTAGCGATTTGATTTATGGCTGACACTGAGCAGAATTTGATGCGTTTGCATACGCCACTGCGTCGACTCTTGTGAAGATAAGACCGGGACATGACTGGGCCATGGGTGCCTTATTTAATCTCTAGTAATGCTAGATTAACTATAGTAATAATAATCATGTACTGTACTTAAAAAATTAGGGGCCCCAAGATCTTGGGGGGCCTGTGCTGAAGGAAATATTCCCTAGAGGCAATAATAAAGTTATTATTTATTTCCTTATATCATGATAAATGTTTATTATTCATGCTAGAATTGTATTAACCGGAAACATAATACATGTGTGAATACATAGACAAACAAAGTGTCACTAGTATGCCTCTACTTGACTAGCTCGTTAATCAAAGATGGTTATGTTTCCTAACCATAAACAAAGAGTTGTTATTTGATTAACGGGATCACATCATTAAGTGAATGATCTGATTGACATGACCCATTCCATTAGCTTAGCACCCGGTCGTTTAGTGAGTTGCTATTACTTTCTTCATAACTTATACATGTTCCTATGACTATGAGATTATGCAACTCCCATTTACCGGAGGAACACTTTGTGTGCTACCAAACGTCACAACGTAACTGGGTGATTATAAAGGAGCTCTACAGGTGTCTCCAAAGGTATATGTTGGGTTGGCGTATTTCGAGATTAGGATTTGTCACTCCGATTGTCGGAGAGGTATCTCTGGGCCCTCTCGGTAATGCACATCACTTAAGCCTTGCAAGCATTGCAACTAATGAGTTAGTTGCGGGATGATGTATTACAGAACGAGTAAAGAGACTTGCCGGTAACGAGATTGAACTAGGTATTGGAATACCGACGATTGAATCTCGGGCAAGTAACATACCGATGACAAAGGGAACAACGTATGTTGTTATGCGGTCTGACCGATAAAGATCTTCGTAGAATATGTAGGAGCCAATATGAGCATCCAGGTTCCGCTATTGGTTATTGACCGGAGACATGTCTCGGTCATGTCTACATTGTTCTCGAACCCGTAGGGTCCGCACGCTTAAGGTTACGATGACAGTTATATTATGAGTTTATGCATTTTGATGTACCGAAGTTTGTTCGGAGTCCCGGATGTGATCACGGACATGACGAGGAGTCTTGAAATGGTCGAGACGTAAAGATTGATATATTGGAAGCCTATGTTTGGATATCGGAAGTGTTCCGGATGAATTCGGGATTTTACCGGAGTACCGGGAGGTTACCGGAACCCCCCGGGAGCTATATGGGCCATAGTGGGCCTTAGTGGAAAAGAGAAGAGGCAGCCCAAGATGGGCCGCGCGCCCCTCCCCTCCCTTGGTCCGAATAGGACAAGGAGAGGGGGCCAGCCACCCTCTCTCTTTTCCCCCCTCCGCGAATCCTATTCCAACTAGGATTGGGGGGGGGGAATCCTACTCCCAGAGGGAGTATGACTCTCCTGGCGCGCCTCTCCTAGGCTGGCCGCACCCCCCCTCTAGTCCTTTATATACGGAGGCAGGGGCACCCCAGAAACACACAAGTTGATCCACGTGATCTTACTCTTAGCCGTGTGCGGCGCCCCCCAGCCACCATAGTCCTCGATAATATTGTAGCGGTGCTTAGGCGAAGCCCTGCGGCAGTAGTACATCAAGATCGTCACCACGCCGTCGTGCTGACGGAACTCTTCCCCGAAACTTTGCTGGATCGGAGTCCGGGGATCGTCATCGAGCTGAACATGTGCTAAAACTCGGAGGTGCCGTAGTTTCGGTGCTTGATCGGTCGGGCCGTGAAGACGTACGACTACATCAACCAAACGCTTCCGTTGTCGATCTACAAGGGTACGTAGATCACACTCTCCCCTCGTTGCTATGCATCATCATGATCTTGCGTGTGCGTAGGAAATTTTTTGAAATTACTACGTTCCCCTTCATGTGCAGTTGCTCCGGTTGCACCTGCCCACATACGGGCCTGTCGAGAATAATGACATCTATTTGCAATTGAGATTTTCAATATCTTGCAAATATGGATGCAAAATTCAAAGTGATTTCTTTGAATTGATGTATTGGGATCACTAGATAGTGTGTAGTTCTACTGCTTTGTAGATTATCACCACTACTGCTTAAGCCTACATTTTGTCATATTTGACATTATGATTACTCAACAATATTCTCTTCCATACATTTTATTAAGTTATGACATAAGGTACTAGAAATATGAGTATCTACTGATTTCATTAGATTATACTATCTAGTGATGAGAGATGGACCCCAAAATTTATTTTGGGGAGTATCTACAAGGTGTTATGCTTAACAATTTGAAGTTCACACTAATGGTTTCAAGTAACTCCTTGAAATATCCATTAATTTTGCAAAATTCATTACAACACTAACCATGATGGTCTTTACTTTACTGACCGTAAATTAATTATCTTTGGTACCTGATGGCTAGGGATTTTAGGCATTCGCCCTCAAGGGCCACCATTGCCCTACCCAGGCCATGGAGAACATGATCGCTCTTGTGTTTCGTGGGATAATGTGTGCAATCTAAGACCCGTAGGATTCACTTCTGGTTGGGATCACACTACTAATAGAAAAAAATGTTGTCTTATACGTCATAAGGCATTATATCGATCCACATCTTAGCATTTGGTATTCTGTATTAACAATCCCTGGAACGCAGAGGACCTCAAGGGCAAAGGTTTGCTCACTTAAACCTTCAACCCGACATCACCAATGGTGAAGGGACCCTATGGGCACGAAGAATGTGATGGTTGAATACTTGAATATGCCTCAACCGACATGTCTGGAGGCTATGAATAGTCTCTCAATCTCCTAAGTGGTCAATATAATTTATGTCCATTTATGATGTTCCAATAAGAACATAAGTATTTTTTCATCATATATTGTATCAGCACTTTGGTACAATACATATGTATGTATTCTATATATCTGACAATAATTTTCATATGAGAATCCTGAAGTCTATATGTAGATTTCTACGGGGTCAATCTAATGAAAGATGATATGTGTATTGTGGGCATATGCACCACGAACTCTATACTCAGGGAAGTAAAATGTTTCCACCCTCATTGATAGAAAAGGAGATATTTTGAAATCGCTAGACGCGATGAGGTAATAGTTGGCTCAATCCAAGTCATATTTACTATCCCTATGGGTACTCGAGTACCATCAAGGATGCTTTATTGTGTCCCTGTTCAACTCGTACCCTACTGAACTATGGAGATATCCATCAAAATATTTTCCATAGCGAAACTTATGATGACAATAATGAATGAAATATGCCCTAGAGGCAATAATAAAGATGTTATTTATATTTCCTTATATCATGATGAATGTTTATTATTCATGCTAGAATTGTATTAACCGGAAACTTGATACATGTGTGAATACATAGACAAAACAAAGTATCCCTAGTATGCCTCTACTAGACTAGCTCGTTAATCAAAGATGGTTAAGTTTCCTGACCATAGACATGTGTTGTCATTTGATGAACGGGATCACATCATTAGGAGAATGATGTGATGGACATGACCCATCCGTTAGCTTAGCATAATGATCATTTAGTTTTATTTCTATTGCTTTCTTCATGACTTATACATATTCCTCTGACGATGAGATTATGCAACTCCCGAATACCGGAAAGACACCATGTGTTCTATCAAACGTCACAACGTAACTAGGTGATTATAAAGATGCTCTTTAGGTGTCTCCGAAGGTGTTTGTTGAGTTGTCATAGATCGAGATTAGGATTTTTCACTTCGAGTATCGGAGAGGTATCTCTGGGCCCTCTCGGTAATGCACATCACTATAAGCCTTGCAAGCAATGTGACTAATGAGTTAGTTACGTGATGGTGCACTACCAAACGAGTAAAGAGACTTGCCGGTAACGAGATTGAACTAGGTATGATGATACCGACGATCGAATCTCGAGCAAGTAACATACCAATGACAAAGGGAATGACGTATGTTGTTATGCGGTTTGACCGATAAAGATCTTCATAGAATATGTAGGAACCAATATGAGCATCCAGGTGCCGCTATTGGTTATTGACCGGAGATGTGTCTCGGTCATGTCTACATAGTTCTTGAACTTGTAGGGTCCGCACGCTTAACGTTTGATGACGATTTGTATTATAAGTTATGTGTTTTGGTGACCGAAGTTTGTTTGGAGTCCCGGATGAGATCACGGACATGATGAGGAGTCTCGAAATGGTCAAGAGGTAAAGATTCATATATTGGAAGGTTATATACGGACACCGGAATGGTTCTGAAGAGGTTCGGGGATTTTTTAGAGTACCGGGAGGTTAACGGACCCCCTCGGAAAGTTAATGGGCCTAATGGGCCATAGTGGCGAGAGGGAGGAAGGCCACAGGAGGAGGCGCGCGCCTCCCCCTGCCCTATCCGAATTGGACAAGGGAAGGGGGCGCGGCCCCCCTTTCCTTCTCCCTCTCCCCCTTTCCCTTTTCCCCTCTCCGTTGGAAGGAAGGGGGGGCGAATCCTACTAGGAGTGGAGTCCTAGTAGGACTCCCCCCATGGCGCGCGCCCCTTGGGCCGTCCACCTCCTCTTCCCCTCCTTTATATACGGGGGGCGGGGGCACCCCAAAGGAACAACAGTTGTTCTCCTAGCCGTGTGCGGTGCCCCCCTCCATAGTTTACTCCTCCGGTCATAGCATCGTAGTGCTTAGGCGAAGCCCTGCGCGGATCACATCACCATCACCGTCACCATGCCGTCATGCTGTCAGAACTCTCCCTCGACCCTCTACTGGATCAAGAGTTTGATGGACGTATCGAGCTGAATGTGTGCTGAACACGGAGGTGCCGTACGTTCGGTACTTGGATCGGTTGGATCGTGAAGACGTTTGACTACATCAACCGTGTTAACCTAACGCTTCCGCTTTCGGTCTACGAGGGTACGTGGACACACTCTCTCCCTCTCGTTTCTATGCATCTCCTAGATAGATCCTGCGTGATCGTAGGAATTTTTTTGAAATTGCATGCTACGTTCCCCAACAAATAAAGAGGAATATTTTCTCTTCAACATATATGGATATGGAAAACACATTATCTCCTTATCGTCTGGATTGTATTACACATACTACAAAACCCGTAGCACATGTTGCGTACAAGATAGTTTTCAAGAATGTCTTTTGTATGACAAACTTGGCATACTCGCCTTGGTCATCGGGACATTGGGTTGAAATAGAAACTATCAGCAATTCCATTGGTTACTATTATGATGCTAAATTCTAACAATATTTGGATTTTATGTGCGCTACATCTGATGCAGGGAAGCTAATTTTAAGGCTCACGCACCTTGAAGTCTATGCTGAACCACTCAAACTCCTTGAATGCATCAAGGCAAGGTAAGTCACTCTTCCCAACCATTGACTAGACTATTCGGGTATTCCATGGTTTTAAAAGACACATATGCATGATGGTCTCAAGTGTGTCTTTATCCACACAAAAACCATTTGTTGATTATCCTAACCATCGATTTCAAGCAAATCGAATGGGCAACGTTGCATAATTCTCCTTTGTGCCTTTAATATGGCCCTAGGATAGAAGGTTAGCACTTTGTCCTAATGTCTAGACTCAAAATGGATTGGTAGAATCCTTTATCCAAAGAGTTAAGCTCATTGCATTATCTTTACTCTGGAATTACAACTTACCAACTTTACGTTGGAGTGATGTAGTTTTACACGCTCATGACCGAACTGCATAATATTATCCCTCTCTATCTTTGATATGTAGAAATCTACCAAGTATTTCCCACTTGTGGTAATTCGGTTACACACCGATATCACCACCCCGACATACATCATTGGCCCCTCAACATATAGTTGGGATCTATGTGAGGAATAACTATATGTTCGTCAATACCTCAAGCCCCTCGGACGGGGAGTTATTCAAGGCCAGTATGGCGATTCAATGAGGAACATTTATAGGCATTAGGGGGAGAGTTCAAGTACCATAAAGAATGCCAGGAAATTAGTGGAATGTTCAATACATTTCTGCCTCAAATCCACGTACTCGAAGATCTGAACCATGCGTCCAGAAGATTTGCAACACATTGCAAATAACTTGCCAGATTCATTTACTGACTATAAAGGTGTCACACAATCCTACAATCCTGCAAAAAATGCCTGAAAGAGTGAATGTACCAACACAATCCACTTCACTCTCCGTTCGAAGCAACAATGGGAGATGTATGGAAAAATTACATCAGGATTCAGCTTCTCGCAAGCAGGGATATCGAGGCTTCTGAATCAGTAAATGCAAGTCAACTTCACGTTGACAGACACCTAATGGGTGGTATACACCCAGTGGATGGGCAACCTCCACCAACCCAGGTCATAGTGCACACAATGACTGGGACATCAGAATACCCGACTCAATTGCATTGGAAATGGCGAACAGTCACCATGGGTAACGATATTTCCATCAACTCTAAATTGATATATAGATTCTGGAGAAACATATCTCCGGAAGACTACAACTTTCGACATACATTTTTCAACTAGATTGCAGAAACCTTTCAAATGAATCAGATCCAAAGACCATGGCCATGGCAAAGTGTGAACAACACTCGGACTGAACTCAAGCAAAGGATACAATCTAGGTAGAAATAATCTTGCTCAATAATGGGAAGGTATTCATAAGCAATACCTACACCAGTTTTCTTCTGCAAACATAATTGAGAATAGCAGGGTGGTGAAACATAGAGCAAGTATTGTAGCACAAGGGTTCACGCAGATACCCAACTATTCTCCAGAGGTGGAATCTCTATCCGATTACTTATATCATTGGCAGTACAATGATACGTCTCCAACGTATCTATAATTTTTGATTGTTCCATGCTATTATATTATCAACCTTGGATGTTTTATATGCATTTATATGCTATTTTATATGATTTTGGGGACTAACCTATTAACCCAGAGCCCAGTGCCAGTTTCTGTTTTTTCCTTGTTTTAGAGTATCGCAGAAAAGGAAAAATCAAACGGAGTCCAATTGACCTGAAACTTCACGGAACTTATTTTTGGAACGGAAGCAATCCAGAAGACTTGGGGCCTACGTAAGGGAAGAAACAAGGAAGGCACGAGGTAGGGGGCGCGCCCACCCCCTGGGCGCGCCCTCCACCCTCGTGGGCCCCTCGTGGCTCCCCTGATGTGCTTCTTCCGCCTATATATATATATTCATATACCCTAAAACTATCGGGGAGCACAATAGATCAGGAGTTCCGTCGCTAGAAGCCTCCGTAGCCACCGAAAACCAATCTAGACCCGTTCCGGCACCCTGCCGGAGGGGGAATCCCTCTCCGGTGGCTATCTTCATCATCCCGGTGCTCTCCATGACGAGGAGGGAGTAGTTCTCCCTTGGGGCTGAGGGTATGTACCAGTAGCTATGTGTTTGATCTCTCTCTCTCTCTCGTGTTCTTGAGGTGGTACGATCTTGATGTATCGCGAGCTTTGCTATTATAGTTGGATCTTATGATGTTTCTCCCCCTCTACTCTCTTGTAATGGATTGAGTTTCCCCTTTGAAGTTATCTTATCGGATTGACTCTTTAAAGATTTGAGAACACTTGATGTATGTCTTGCCGTGCGTATCTGTGGTGACAATGGGATATCACGTGATTCACTTGATGTATGTTTTGGTGACCAACTTGCGGGTTCCGCCCAGGAACCTATGCATAGGGGTTGGCACACGTTTTCGTCGTGATTCTTCGGTAGAAACTTTGGGGCACTCTTTGAGGTTCTATGTGTTGGTTGAATAGATGAATCTGAGATTGTGTGATGCATATCGTATAATCATACCCACGGATACTTGAGGTGACATGGGAGTATCTAGGTGACATTAGGGTTTTGGTTGATTTGTGTCTTAAGGTGTTATTCTAGTACGAACTCTAGGGCTATTTGTGACACTTATAGGAATAGCCCAATGGATTGATTGGAAAGAATAACTTTGAGGTGGTTTCATACCCTACAATAATCTCTTCGTTCGTTCTCCGCTATTAGTGACTTTGGAGTGACTCTTTGTTGCATGTTTGTAGGATCGAAAGTATGTCTAGAGGGGGGGTGATTAGACTACTTGACCAAATAAAAACTTAACCTTTTCCCAATTTTAGTTCTTGGTAGATTTTAGCTAATTTAGGACAAGTCAAGCAATCATCACATAATTCAAGCAAGCATGCAAAGAGTATATAGGCAGCGGAAAGTAAAGCATGCAACTTGCAAGAATGTAAAGGGAAGGGTTTGGAGAATTCAAACGCTATTGGAGACACAGATGTTTTTCCCATGGTTCGGATAGGTGGTGCTGTCCTACATCCACATTGATGGAGACTTCAACCCACGAAGGGTAACGGTTGCGCGAGTCCACACAGGGCTCCACCCAAGGGTAACGGTTGCGCGAGTCCACACAGGGCTCCACCCACGAAGGGTCCACGAAGAAGCAACCACCCACAAAGGGTCCACGAAGAAGCAACCTTGCCTATCCCACCATGGCCATCACCCACACAGGACTTGCCTCACTAGCGGTAGATCTTCACGAAGTAGGCAATCTCCTTGCCCTTACAAACTCCTTGGTTCAACTCCACAATCTTGTCGGAGGCTCCCAAGTGACACCTAGCCAATCTAGGAGACACCACTCTCCAAGAAGTAACAAATGGTGTGTAGGTAATGAACTCCTTGCTCTTGTGCTTGAAATGATAGTCTCCCAACACTCAACTCTCTCTCATAGGATTTGGATTTGGTGGAAAGAGGGTTTGAGTGGAAAGAAACTTGGGAAGGCTAGAGATCAAGATTCATATGGTAGGAATGGAATGTCTTGGTCTCAACACATGAGTAGGTGGTTCTCTCTCAGAACATATGAGTTGGAATGGTGTGTGTGTTCTGATAGCTCTCTTCTCGAATGAGAAGAAGGTGGAGGGGTATATATAGCCTCCACACAAAATCCAACCGTTACACAGTTTTCCAATCTCGGTGGGACCGAATCAATAAGCTCGGTCGGACCGAAAATGTAAACCTAGTGACCGTTAGTGATTTTCGGTGGGACTGATATGCAACTCGGTAGGACCGATGTGGTTAGGGTTTGGGCATAACGTAATCTCGGTGAGACCTATTACACAAACTCGGTGAGACCGAATTTGGTAATTAGCTAACCAGAGAGTTGGTCAGGCAAACTCGGTGGGACCGATTTGCTCTTTCGGTGAGACTGAGTGGAACTCGGTGAGACCGAAAAGTTACAAAGGGGAAACACTGACTTTACATTGCAATCTCGGTGGGACCGATTCGCTCTTTCGGTGGGACCGAAAAGTTACGAAAGGGAAACAGAGAGTTTGCAACCCCATCTCGGTGAGACCGAGATCCCTATCGGTAGGACCGAATTGCTAGGGTTTGGCAGTGGCTAATGACAAGTGAAACTCGGTGGCGCCGGATAGGAAGAATCGGTAGGACCGAGTTTGGCTTAGGGTTTAGGTCATATGTGGATATGGGAAAGTAGTTGAGGGTTTTGGAGCATATCACTAAGCACATGAAGCAAGAGGCTCATTAAGCAACACCTCATCCCTCCTTGATAGTATTGGCTTTTCCTAAAGACTCAATGTGATCTTGGATCACTAAAATATAAAATGAAGAGTCTTGAGCTTTTGAGCTTGAGCCAATCCTTTGTCCTTAGCATTTTGAGGGTTCCACTTTCACATCCATGCCATGCCAATCATTGAGCTTTCCTGAAATAATCATCTTGGAATAGTATTAGCTCAATGAGCTATATGTTGTTATGAATTACCAAAACCACCTAGGGATAGTTGCACTTTCAATCTCCCCCTTTTTGGTAATTGATGACAACATATAGATCAAAGCTTCGACAAATGATAATAAGCATGAAATATATCGTCGCTTTGAGAAGTATGTGATAAGTAAGAGCTCCCCCTAAATTTGTGCATATTTAAAATTTGCTTTGGACTGCAAATGCACAAAGAGTTAGAGTCATGGGTTACTCTTCCATGTCACATACATCTTGGTGGAGCGCTTAAAATGATAAGAATGAAATACATGCACTCATCACCAAGAAAAGTGAATGATCACACAAGATAGATAAGATGATAATATTAAGCAAACATTAAGTGTAGCTTATGATCAAACACATGATTATCAATGTCTCACAAATAATGACGTAGTACCAAACAAGCACTCAAAAGCAAACAAGTTCGAAAAACCACCAAATAAAGCAAGAGAGAAAAGCAACACTCTCTCTCTCGAAGCCTATGATCTATACATCTTCTCCCCCTTTGGCAACAAGTTACCAAAAAGTTCCTAGAAAATGCATAGCACTAGATCGACGCTCAGGCTTGATCTTCAGGTGGTGGTGGAGTCCGGATCACTCCAAGGACGAAGGCTTCGGTAGATGCTGAAGTAGTCGCTGGAGTTGGAGCTGAAGTAGATGCTGGAGCTGGTGGAACTGAGGCTGTAGCTGGTGCTGAAGTGGTGGCTCTGGTGTCAGCAACTGGCACGGGAGATGACCTCGGGCCTCGTGGCATTCTGGCAAAGGTATGAGTGGTAGTCCTGCCTCTCCTCTTCTGCATGTCCTCCTGGAGCTGCTCCACTGCAGACTGAACTTCTGTTACCTTGACATCCAGGTCATAGAACTTCTATTCCATGATTCTCTCTAGGCTCTGCTGATTCTGAGTGAGGGTGGCCAGACTTTTCTCAATCCTCAGCGTGGATGCAATCAAGTAACCAAGCTGCTCTTGTTTGGTCTTCAAGAAGTATTCAGATGCCTCCTCTTGGGTAGGCATCTTGGCAGCTTTCTCCTTCCTCGCCTTCTCCTTCTTTGCAAATGCTTGGGCAGATGATGGCTCGTTCTCAGTCATGACAACTTGATTGTCCTCGAAATCTGGACGGATGGGCAGGTGTTCCTTGTCCAATAGATATATGCCCGTGCCATCTTGGAGTTGATGAGCTCCTGAATTTGAGGGGCATATCCGCAGCTCCTCTTTTGATCTGCTGCAGTCCTCTTAATTGTTTCCACTATGAGGCTCATCACCTTGAACTTCTGAGGCACATCAAACACATGTAGCAAGTTGATAGCATGGCCTCTGATCATCTTGTGATCTCCAGACTTAGGCAATAAGGTGTGTCTTAGTATCCAATTGATCATCGGGAGTCCTGACAGAAGGTAATGCACAGAGCCAAACTTGAAGGTGTCAAGAGCTTCATTGGGAATTTCCTTGTACATATTGGACATGGAGTTATGGTCCATCTTCTTCTTGGCATAGATATCCAAGTCATCATCTTGCTCCTCTAGGGCATTTATGATCTGTGCCCACTCAGCAACTGTGGATTGGTACCTTGTACCCTCAGAAATCCATGTGATCCTCCCATCTGGATAAAAGTGTGTCGTGGAGTAGAATTGCATGATCAGTTCCTCGTTCCACTTTGTGAGCTTCTGCCCAACAAAGTCAGCTACTCCACAAGCATTAAAGCTGTCAAATACTCCTGGGTAGTATTCCTCCTTCTCCCTCATGTAGGTCCAGTCAACCCATCTCATGTCACAGACAATTGGCTTCTTATCTAGCAAAACAGTCTCATAGAAATCCTGCTGCTCCTTGGTGTGAAACCTGTAGTCCACTGCTGTCCTTCTCCTTGAAGCATACGGGTCTGCTTCTCTCCACTTCCTCAGCCCTGAATCTCTCCTGAGCTTCATATCCTCAGCCACAGGATGAGCATCGTTGTGGTCTGGAATCTTGGGCTTTAGCTTTCTCAGGACATTCTCCTCCTCATCCTCAGCAACAGTCTCAGGCACTGGGGCCTTGTTCTTCTCAGCTGCAGGAATGCTCCTTGTATTTCTCTTAGGTTTTGGCTTGGAGGTAGCTTTGGGCTTAGATGCAGTAGCCCCTGACCTTATGGCATCACCCATCAGCTTGGGTGCCTTGGGTGCTGGTGCAGCTACCTCTTCTTCCTCTTCTTCTTCCATGATGGAAGCTTTTCCAAGCACTCTAGCCACAGTCTTCTTCACCCTCTCCTTCCTTTTCTTGCCCTCAGCTGCCACTGGCTCTTGGGGAGTGGGCTTCTCAGTTGAGGCTCTAGCCTTTGACATGGGCTGCCTGCCTGCTGGCCTCTTGATTTTCAGACCTGGCTTAGTGCCTTGAGCTGGCTCAATTCTCTTGGAAGTGGCATGTTCCTCTGCCACATAGTCCTCATCCTCGGAATCTGAAGTCCTCTTCTTCCTTTGTCTCGTGGCAGCCTTTGGCAAGTTACTAGGAGTGCTCCTGCTGCCTTCATCAGATGAACTAGAGGGACTAGTGCCCTCACTCATCACCACTTGTTGTTCTGACAGATTCTGGCTATCACTCTGGTCTGACATGCTGCAAACTGACTGCTGACCCTGTGAATAGATTATAGATGAGATAGAAAAGATGAGCATCACAAAATGCAGAGTATTTTTGCAAAAGAATGATCCAAAAACTTAGTTTTAGTTTCCTACTGAAATCATCTCGGATCTACCGATTTTCAAACTCGGTGATACCGAAGCAGTTTTGGAACCTAAACTAGTGAACTCGGTAGGACCGAGTCACAGTTTGGTGGCACCGAGACTGCTATGGTTTCACTGAGTTCAAAAATCGGTCACACCGATAAGTAATTCTCGGTCAGACCGAGTCTCACTTGTGCAATGGCATAAGCCAAATCGGTGGGACCGAGTTTTTCAACTCGGTGGGTCCGAGATGGTTTCAGCGGAAACCTAAACCTAGAATTTTCGAATCAAACCTAATCTATGGGCGTTTTGACTGGATAGAAGTTTCTCAAATGTGGCAAGAATCAATATGATCACAATGTGCTAGGAATCAGATTGAGGAATAGCACAAAGATCAAGTCCATACCCTAGTTCGGCGGGGACTTGCTACGGCGGCAACGGCGGGGCAGAATTCCCGTTGACGGCGACGGAGACCAGCGACCGGAGGCTGCTGGCGGCGAGAAGACGATCCGGAGACCTCGAGGGCAGAGCAGGCTATCGCGCGGGCGAAGGGTTCGGAGAAATTTTCAAATTTTGCCCGTGACTATATATAGCCTGACCCTGTCGGTGTGACCGAGTGGAACGACTCGGTGGCACCGAGATTCATAACTACGTGCAGTTACTGAAACTCGGTATATATGAGTATATTGACTTAGGAGTCAAGTGAGAGCACTTGATCATAGGTCATACTCATCGTTTAAGCTCAAGTGGGGTTACCACTTTTACATAAAGCATTGTTTTGTTCACATCTTTAGAGTTGCTTTAGCTCAAGTCTTAGAGTAAAGCTCCCCCTAGATGTGATATCCCCCTTAAGAGGGATGAACTAACCTTGGGTTTTGTCGATGATGACTTCATGTAGATATTGAAGATGTGGATGCTCAATGTTGATGTAGATCTCTTGGAGCTATCCATTTGAGTGAATTGCACTTTCAATACCTACATGGGTTAGTCCCACAAGGAACAAGCAAGGATATCCATAGACATAGAGTGATGCACACAAAAGATGATGTCCATGAAAACTTTTTAGGTTACCTTGTCCCTTGTTTTACCAACAAGAGGGTTTGTGACTCCTTGAACTAGTGCAAGATGTGGAAGTTGATTGCACTTGTTCTTGCCAAAATGATAAGAGTGAAGTATGTTGGCGGAGTCACCCTCAAGAACTCTCTAGTTCTTCTTCTTTTGGATCCACATCATCTTGATGGGAATCCTTGGAGTTGTAGTCGTACTTGATGAAGTGGAACTTGAAGTAGTCTTGGGAATCCACTTGACTAAGGTCTTTGGAGCTTCTTCAAATGCATCGATTTCCTCTTGAAGCTTGTCCTTGCCTTTTTGCTTGTAGTCTTGTGGTGGAAGATCATCTTGAGCTTGTGTCCCCTTGAAAGAAGTATACTTCTCTTGTTGAGGGACAAACTTTGTCTTGGGGTATTGATCTTCTTCCCACTCAACTCCATTGGCATTGAACTTTCGTTCAAAACCAACACCTTGATTCCTCCGGTGCATTCCTTGCTTGCGCACAATTTCCTCGAATTGCTTACTCCCGGCAAGGCTTTTGTACACTCCTTTCTTTATAATTCCCTTCAATAAGCTATTTTCTTTCTCAAGTGTAACTTGGCGAAGAGAATCATTAGTGGAATCAAGAGAACTACTAGAAGCAACAATATTGGATTTAGCATGATCATTGTTACTACTAGAGGAAGAATCTTTCTTGTTAGACTTGACTTGAGGCATGTAAGTGGATAAGAGTAAACGCTTGGCAATGTAAGAAGAACTTTTCTTGCGGAGATCATCATTGATTGCTTTTAAGAACTCATGCTCTTGCTCAAGATTGAGCTTTTCAAAGCGTAATTTCTCATGAGCTCTTAAAAGTTCTCGATGATCTTCGAAGATAGTGTCATGAGCTAACTTAAGAGTTTTTAGTTCTTTAGTTAGGGCCTCAATCTTCTCCTTATCATTGTCATTCGTTTTATCTTGATTAGCATGTTTAATTGACATTTCATCATAGTATTCATCACTAGAGTTGTCAACAAGCAAATCATCACCCAACAAGTCATCTTCATCACTATTGAAATCAACATACTCGGGGTGTGTTACCTTAGGACCTTTGGCCATGAAACATCTTCCAATTCCCTCATTTGGTGAGTCAAATATGTCGTAGGAGTTGGTTGACACAAGTGCTAGACCGGCAACACCTTCATCTTGAGTATCTTCGGAGCCGGAGTAATAACTTCTCTCGGAGTGGCTGTCGGAGTCAGAGCCGGATACCCATTCACCAACATGAGCTTGATGTCTTCGTCTTGTGTAGCTCCTTGATGATTTTTCCTTCCTTTCCGAATCCTTGCTTCTCCGTGAGTATCTTCGTTCATAACGATCATCTCTACTCCTTCTCTCTCTTGGTGGTGATTCTTTGCTTCTTCTTTTTGGAGAATCTTCTCTTCTTTTGTAGGGAGCCATACACTCATTTGAATAGTGTCCGGGTCTTCCACAATTGTAGCAGTTTCGCTCTTGACTAGAAGATCTTTTGTCATTGTAGGACCTTGACTTGAAGCTTCTATCTTTGCTTCTACTCTTGTAGAACTTGTTGAAGTTCTTCACCATTAAGCTCAATTCTTCATTGAAGTCTTGTTTCTCACTTGATGATGTAGGGGCTTCACATGAGGCTTTATAGGCACCACTTGATTTGTTGTGAAGTTCCTCTTTATCCTTAAGTGACATCTCATGAGCAACAATTCTTCCATTCACTTCCGTTGGCTTGAGATCTTTGTAATTGGGCATCATTTGGATCAATGTGCACACGGTATCATATTTTCCATCCAAGGCTCTTAGAATCTTCTTGATGATGAATTTATCGGTCATCTCTTCACTTCCTAAGCCGGCAATCTCATTTGTGATGAGAGCAAGCCTAGAGTACATTTCGGCGACACCTTCACCATCCTTCATCTTGAACTTGTCAAGTTGGCTTTGGAGCACATCCAACTTGGATTCCTTGACGGAGTCGGTACCTTCGTGCATATCAATCAAAGTGTCCCAAATTTCCTTTGCATTCTCAAGACGGCTGATTTTGTTGAATTCTTCGGGGCACAATCCGTTGAAGAGAATATCACAAGCTTGAGCATTGTATTGCAACATCTTCAACTCATCCGCGGTAGCTTCACGGTTCGGTTCTCTCCCATCAAAGAAGTCACCTTGCAAACCAACACACACAATAGCCCAAACGGCAGGGTTATGTCCAAGAATATGCATTTTCATTTTATGCTTCCAACTAGCAAAATTAGTACCATCAAAGTAAGGACCTCTACGGTGATAATTTCCCTCGCTAGACGCCATACTCTCCTAGGTTGTGAAACCAAGGCTATGACCACCAAAAGCTATGGAGATCAAGCAAATGGAGACCAAAGCTCTGATACCACTTGTAGGATCGAAAGTATGTCTAGAGGGGGGGTGATTAGACTACTTGACCAAATAAAAACTTAACCTTTTCCCAATTTTAGTTCTTGGCAGATTTTAGCTAATTTAGGACAAGTCAAGCAATCATCACATAATTCAAGCAAGCATGCAAAGAGTATATAGGCAGCGGAAAGTAAAGCATGCAACTTGCAAGAATGTAAAGGGAAGGGTTTGGAGAATTCAAACACTATTGGAGACACATATGTTTTTCCCGTGGTTCGGATAGGTGGTGCTATCCTACATCCACGTTGATGGGGACTTCAACCCATGAAGGGTAACGGTTGTGCGAGTCCACACAGGGCTCCACCCAAGGGTAACGGTTGCGTGAGTCCACACAGGGCTCCACCCACGAAGGGTCCACGAAGAAGCAACCACCCACAAAGGGTCCACGAAGAAGCAACCTTGCCTATCCCACCATGGCCATCGCCCACACAGGACTTGCCTCACTAGCGGTAGATCTTCACGAAGTAGGCGATCTCCTTGCCCTTACAAACTCCTTGGTTCAACTCCACAATCTTGTCGGAGGCTCCCAAGTGACACCTAGCCAATCTAGGAGACACCACTCTCCAAGAAGTAACAAATGGTGTGTAGGTAATGAACTCCTTGCTCTTGTGCTTGAAATGATAGTCTCCCAACACTCAACTCTCTCTCATAGGATTTGGATTTGGTGGAAAGAGGGTTTGAGTGGAAAGCAACTTGGGAAGGCTAGAGATCAAGATTCATATGGTAGGAATGGAATGTCTTGGTCTCAACACATGAGTAGGTGGTTCTCTCTCAGAACATATGAGTTGGAATGGTGCGTGTGTTCTGATAGCTCTCTTCTCGAATGAGAAGAAGGTGGAGGGGTATATATAGCCTCCACACAAAATCCAACCGTTACACAGTTTTCCAATCTCGATGGGACCGAATCAATAAGCTCGGTCGGATTGAAAATGTAAACCTAGTGACCGTTAGTGATTTTCGGTGGGACTGATATGCAACTCGGTAGGACCGATGTGGTTAGGGTTTGGGCATAACGTAATCTCGGTGAGACCGATTACACAAACTCGGTGAGACCGAATTTGGTAATTAGCTAACCAGAGAGTTGGTCAGGCAAACTCAGTGGGACCGATTTGCTCTTTCGGTGAGACCGAGTGGAACTCGGTGAGACCGAAAAGTTACAAAGGGGAAACACTGACTTTACATTGCAATCTCGGTGGGACCGATTCGCTCTTTCGGTGGGACCGAAAAGTTACGAAAGGGAAACAGAGAGTTTGCAACCCCATCTCGGTGAGACCGAGATCCCTATCGGTAGGACCGAATTGCTAGGGTTTGGCAGTGGCTAATGACAAGTGAAACTCGGTGGCGCTGGATAGGAAGAATCGGTAGGACCGAGTTTGGCTTAGGGTTTAGGTCATATGTGGATATGGGAAAGTAGTTGAGGGTTTTGGAGCATATCACTAAGCACATGAAGCAAGAGGCTCATTAAGCAACACCTCATCCCTCCTTGATAGTATTGGCTTTTCCTAAAGACTCAATGTGATCTTGGATCACTAAAATATAAAATGAAGAGTCTTGAGCTTTTGAGCTTGAGCCAATCCTTTGTCCTTAGCATTTTGAGGGTTCCACTTTCACATCCATGCCATGCCAATCATTGAGCTTTCCTGAAATAATCATCTTGGAATAGTATCAGCTCAATGAGCTATATGTTGTTATGAATTACCAAAACCACCTAGGGATAGTTGCACTTTCAATGTTGAGGGACAGTTATGTGATCCAATTATGTTATTATTGTTGAGAGAACTTGCACTAGTGAAAGTATGAACCCTAGGCCTTGTTTCCTAGCATTGCAATACCGTTTGTGCTCACTTTTATCATTAGTTACCTTGCTGTTTTTATATTTTTAGATTACAAAAACCATTATCTACTATCCATATACCACTTGTATCACCATCTCTTTGCTGAAATAGTGCACCTATACAATTTACCATTGTATTGTGTGTGTTGGGGACACAAGAGACTCTTTGTTATTTGGTTGCAGGGTTGCTTGAGAGAGACCATCTTCATCCTACGCCTCCTACGGATTGATAAACCTTAGGTCATCCACTTGAGGGAAATTTTCTACTGTCCTATAAACCTCTGCACTTGGAGGCCCAACAATGTCTACAAGAAGAAGGTTTTGTAGTAGACATCAAGCTCTTTTCTGGCGCCGTTGCCGGGGAGGTGAGTGCTTGAAGGTATATCTTTAGATCTTGCAATCGAGTCTTTTAGTTTCTTGTTTTATCACTAGTTTAGCTTATAAAAGAAAACTATAAAAAATGGAATTGAGTTTACCTCATACGCTTCATCTTTTTAATATCTTTCGTGAGTATGATGGAAAGGAAAATTGTGCCAAAGTGTTAGAAGAAGAATGCATTAAAATGTTTGGCACTAAATCTTTGAATGATGAGCATGATTGCAATGTTGTTAGTGTGAACTCCTTGAATATCCATAGTACTAATTATGATTGCACTAGTTATGATGAAAATGTCTCCTATAAACATGTCAATTTTTGTGGAGTGCGTTGGGTTTGCAAGTACACACCAAATAGGGAAGATAGATATTGCATGAGTTATAAGTACTTAGAAACTAAATGGTTGCAAGAAAGGCTAGATGTTTGTGCTGAAAATTTAAATTTTCTTAGCCGTACTTGTGAACTTTGCAATGAACGTGATCATTTCAGTACCCAATGCAAATTGTTTCATGATCGTATCGTGTCCAAAAATTGTGATGACTTGATTTCTCTTGCACATCATAATGAACTTAGTTTGATCTTGGGTTATGAAGAAACGAAACGTATAACTAAGGTTATTCCAGAATTTGCCCTTTATAGAGTTCTTAATTTTGATCTAGAGGAAATTTATATGTATTGTGTGGTGAATTGCATTGAAAACCCTTATATTGCCAATTACATAAAGAAAAGAAAACAAATAGAGGATGAAGAGAATACTAATGAAAGGGAAGAGATTTCCCAATATCCTCCTATTATTTCTTATGATGAATCAGGTAACGAGGAGGAGCCTTCTATTCAACCAACCTCATTAATAAGGAGCTCCAAAAAGAGTATTGAACCCACACATGATGTGGTGAAGAAGAAGAAAAGAAAAAGGAAGAGAGGTAAAAGATATCTCTCCCAAATAATGCTGCTCCTATTACTGTTGTGCCTCATGAAAATATAATTGTGGAAGATGTTTCACTTGATGATGATCTCGTTATGCCTATTGCTTGTTGTGATGATTATGATTGGGAAGATAATGATACTTCTTATGATCTTGAAAATCTTTTTGGCACTTGCTTGGAAGAATATGATAATTGCTATACTATTGGTGCTATCTATACTATTAATGATGAGGGTGATTATGCTTATGATATGAAAAGGCCCAAGCTTGGGGATGCTATGTTTGATGAATATGATGTTTTTGAGAATATATTTGCTGCAATTAATGTTTTTCCCAAGCTTGGGGATGCTATGTTTAATGAAGATGATATTTTTAGTCTCCCAAAATTTGATATGCAAAACATGCCTCCTGCTTATGATGATTATATTGATGAAAGTGTGTTTGGAAGAGTGTCAACTTTAGGAAGTAATGATCCCACTATTTTGGAGGATGTTGAATCTTATTATGATAATTATGAAAGTGGATTTGGAGAGTTCATGACTTTATTTAGTGATGATTCCACTATCTTGGAAGAGGTTTCAATTGATTATGACGAGAACAAAGTTGCTACTTATGATAATTATTGTGATGATACATATGCTATAAAAAGTAGTGATGATTATATTTATAAAACTTGTCATGATTATGATTACCCCTTTTCTGAACATTACTCTTTTAATTTGGAAACAATTTATAGTATTCGAGTTTCTTATGATACTCCCACTATTACGAATGAGAAGAATTTTGCTTATGTGGAGAGTAATAAAATTTCTATGCTTGTAGATCATGAAAAGAATGCTTTAGGTGCTGGTTATATTGTTGAATTCATTCATGATGCTACTGAAAATTATTATGAGGGAGGAATATATGCTTGTAGGAATTGCAATAATATCAAGTTTCCTCTCTATGTGCTTAAAGTTATGAAGTTATGCTTGTTTTACCTTCCTATGCAAGATGATTCTTGTTCCCATAAGTTGTTTGCTTGCAAAATCCCTATGCATAGGAAGTGGGTTATACTTAAATGTGCTAGTCATATTCTTCATGATGCTCTCTTTATGTTACAATTCTTATCTTTTATGTGAGCATCATTGAAATCATCATGCCTAGCTAGGGGCGTTAAACGATAGCGCTTGTTGGGAGGCAACCCAACTTTATTTTTGTTCCTTGCTTTTTGCTCCTGTTTAGAAATAAATAATTTATCTGGCCTTTGTTATGATTGAGTTTTTATATTTTAATTAGTGTTTGTGCCAAGTAGAACTGTTGGGAAGACTTGGGGAAAGTCTTGTTGATCTTGCTGTAAAAAACAGGAACTTTAGCGCTCACGAGAATTGCTACCATTTTTTATTGGAGAGTGCTATTTAGTTAATTGTTTTTGCAGATGATTAATAGACAAATTACTCAGCTCCACCAATTTATTTGAGAATTTTATGAGTTCCAGAAGTGTACATTTGATATAGATTACTACAGACTGTTCTGTTTTTGACAGATTCTGTTTTTCATGTGTTGTTTACTTATTTTCGTGCTTCACTTATATTATTTTGAGAGTCTTTTAGAACAGCATGGTAATTTGCTTTGGTTAGCAAATTAGTCCTAATATGATGGGCATCCAAGAGGGATATAATAAAAACTTTCATATAGAGTGCATTGAATACTATGAGAAGTTTGATACTTGATGATTGTTTTGAGATATAAAGATGGTGATATTATAGTCATGCTAGTTGAGTAGTTGTGAATTTGAGAAATACTTGTGTTGAAGTTTGTGATTCCCGTAGCATGCACGTATGGTGAACTGTTATGTGATGAAGTCGGAGCATGATTTATTTATTGATTGTCTTCCTTATGAGTGGCGGTCGGGGACGAGCGATGGTCTTTTCCTACCAATCTATCCCCCTAGGAGCATGCGCGTAGTACTTTGTTTCGATAACTAATAGATTTTTGCAATAAGCATGTGAGTTCTTTATGACTAATGTTGAGTCCATGGATTATACGCACTCTCACCCTTCCACCATTGCTAGCCTCTCTAGTACCGCAGAACTTTCACCGGTACCATAAACCCACCATATATCTTCCTCAAAACAACCACCATACCTACCTATTATGGCATTTCCATAGCCATTCCGAGATATATTGCCATGCAACTTTCCACCGTTCCGTTATTATGACACACTTCATCATTGTCATATTGCTTTGCATGATCATGTAGTTGACATCGTATTTGTGGCAAAGCCACCGTTCATAATTCTTCCATACATGTCACTCTTGAGTCATTGCACATCCCGGTACACCGCCGGAGGCATTCATATAGAGTCATATTTTGTTCTAAGTATCGAGTTGTAATTCTTGAGTTGTAAGAAAATAAAAGTGTGATGATCATCATTATTAGAGCATTGTCCCAGTGAGGAAAGGATGATGGAGACTATGATTCCCCGACAAGTCGGGATGAGACTCCGGACGAAAAAAAGAGGCCATAAAAAAAGAGAAGGCCCAAATAAAAACTAAAAAGAGAGAGAAAAATAGAGAAGGGACAATGCTACTATCCTTTTACCACACTTGTGCTTCAAAGTAGCACCATAATCTTCATGATAGAGAGTCTCCTATGTTGTCACTTTAATATACTAGTGGGAATCTTTCATTATAGAACTTGGCTTGTATATTCCAACAATGGGCCTCCTCAAGTGCCCTAGGTCTTCGTGAGCAAGCAAGTTGGATGCACACCCACTTAGTTTCTTTTGTTGAGCTTTCATGCATTTATAGCTCTAGTGCATCCGTTGCATGGCAATCCCTACTCACTCACATTGGTATCTATTAATGGGCATCTCCATAGCCCATTGATACGCCTAGTTGATGTGAGACTATCTTCTCCCTTTTTGTCTTCTCCGCAACCACCATTCTATTCCACCTATAGTGTTATGTCCATGGCTCACGCTCATGTATTGCGTGAAGATTGAAAAAGTTTGAGAACATCAAAAGTATGAAACAATTGCTTGGCTTGTCATCGGGGTTGTGCATGATTTAAATATTTTGTGTGGTGAAGATGGAGCATAGCCAGACTATATGATTTTGTAGGGATAACTTTCTTTGGCCATGTTATTTTGAAGAGGACATAATTGCTTAGTTAGTATGCTTGAAGTATTATTATTTTTATGTCAATATTAAACTTTTGTCTTGAATCTTATGGATCTGAATATTCTTGCTACAATAAAGAGAAACACGTGATGAATATGTTAGGTAGCATTCCACATCAAAAATTCTATTTTTATCATTTACCTACTCGAGGACGAGCAGGAATTAAGCTTGGGGTGCTCATACGTCTCCAACGTATCTATAATTTTTGATTGTTCCATGCTATTATATTATCAACCTTGGATGTTTTATATGCATTTATATGATATTTTATATGATTTTTGGGACTAACCTATTAACCTAGAGCCCAGTGCCAGTTTTTGTTTTTTCCTTGTTTTAGAGTATCGCAGAAAAGGGAAATCAAACGGAGTCTAATTGACGTGAAACTTCACGGAACTTATTTTTGGAACGGAAGCAATCCAGAAGACTTGGGGTCTACGTAAGGGAAGCAACGAGGAAGGCACGAGGTAGGGGGGCGCACCCACCCCCTGGGCACGCCCTCCACCCTCGTGGGCCCCTCGTGGCTCCCCTGATGTACTTCTTCTGCCTATATATATATCCATATGCCCTAAAACTATCGGGGAGCACAATAGATCGGGAGTTCCACCGCCAGAAGCCTCCGTAGACACCGAAAACCAATCTATACCCGTTCCGGCACCCTACCGGAGGGGGAATCCCTCTCCGGTGGCTATCTTCATCATCCCGGTGCTCTCCATGACGAGGAGGGAGTAGTTATCCCTCGAGGCTGAGGGTACGTACCAGTAGCTATGTGTTTGATCTCTCTCTCTCTCTCATGTTCTTGAGGTGGTACGATCTTGATGTATCGCGAGCTTTGCTATTATAGTTGGATCTTATGATGTTTCTCCCCCTCTACTCTCTTGTAATGGATTGAGTTTCCCCTTTGAATTTATCTTATCGGATTGAGTCTTTAAAGTTTGAGAACACTTGATGTATGTCTTGCCATGCATATCTGTGGTGACAATGGGATATCACGTGATTCACTTGATGTATGTTTTGGTGATCAACTTGCGGGTTCCGCCCATGAACCTATGCATAGGGGTTGGCACACGTTTTCATTGTGATTCTCTGGTAGAAACTTTGGGGCACTCTGTGAGGTTCTATGTGTTGGTTGAATAGATGAATCTGAGATTGTGTGATGCATATCGTATAATCATACCCACGAATAATTGAGGTGACATTGGAGTATCTAGCTGACATTATGGTTTTGGTTGATTTGTGTCTTAAGGTGTTATTCTAGTACGAACTCTAGGGCTGTTTGTGACACTTATAGGAATAGCCCAACGGATTGATTGGAAAGAATAACTTTGAGGTGGTTTCGTACCCTACAATAATCTCTTCGTTCGTTCTCCGCTATTAGTGACTTTGGAGTGACTCTTTGTTGCATGTTGAGGGATAGTTATGTGATCCAATTATGTTATTATTGTTGAGAGAACTTGCACTAGTGAAAGTATGAACCCTAGGCCTTGTTTCCTAGCATTGCAATACCGTTTATGCTCACTTTTATCATTAGTTACCTTGCTGTTTTTATATTTTCAGATTACAAAAACCGTCATCTACTATCCATATACCACTTGTATCACCATCTCTTCGCCGAACTAGTGCACCTATACAATTTACCATTGTATTGGGTGTGTTGGGGACACAAGAGACTCTTTGTTATTTGGTTGCAGGGTTGCTTGAGAGAGACCATTTTCATCCTACGCCTCCTACGGATTGATAAACCTTAGGTCATCCACTTGAGGGAAATTTGCTACTGTCCTACAAACCTCTACACTTGGAGGCCCAACAACGTCTACAAGAAGAAGGTTGTGTAGTAGACATCATACAATATCATCTATCTCTGCAGTTGATAGATGCATACATATCCATGTGGATCACTAGATTCACATAGAGATGGTTCCCGATGGAATCTCACTTCTGAATCGAAATACAAAACACAACATACATTGTGTAAAATCAATAAGTCACCATATGGCTTATTATTGTCGATACATTTGGTACAACTGACATAGGGAGTTCCTTACACACAAGGATTACTCCTACACTGATGATTACCCATACATGTTAAGCATGTGATCATCTAAATAACAGAATTTGAGATGAAGGATTTGGGTAATACCTCCAGAACCTTCGCTCATACATTATGGTACACCATGTTGTCTATATCCAGATTATATTGGAGAAATTTATTGTGGACAAGCCTTATCCATCCATAATTTGCATGGTTATTCGTTCTCTAGACGTAGAGAAAGATTCATCTAGACCATGAGGAGATGGAAATAAGATGTTGGGACCTAAGGTTCCATATCAAAGTGCATGCATTGGATCCACCAAACACAATTGGTTGAGACTCAAGAATATATTTTGATACACTACAAAAAATACACTTTCGTGATGATACGTGTTTGTCATAGTAGGTCATGTTTTCTGTCATGCATGTACATCCATGACGATTTTATGACAGAATCAAGATAGTCATACCTGTGCTATCGTAGAAGTGTTCCATGACATTACCAAAATTATCATCACGGAAGTGTCCACTTCCATGACGATAAAGCGCGCGTCATAGAAGTGCTTTCGTCAAGGGTGACCAACATGTGGGATCGACCGTAACGGCTCGCCGTTAAGCTATCGGGTCCAGTTTTGGATTCGATAACCCGTTAACAGCCCGGACCAATGGGGATTTTCCACGTGTAAAATTCTCATTGGCCGACGGAACCACGTGTCAGCTCCTCGTTGGGACAGATGTCATCCACTCATTAGATAGGAGGCACCTATGATACGTCGACACGTGGCATGGCCCAATAGAGGCCCATTCCGGTGAAAAGGCCAGCCCAGCTAAAGGCCCGCCATGTTTTTTCAGACACTAGTGGGCTAGCCCGTTAACAGCCTGCCATGTTTTGGGTCAAATTGAGGCCCATATCAGATCAGGCCCGTTCACAGCCTGCTAAGTTTTCGGCCAAATTACGGCCCATATCGGATCAGGCCCCTTAACAGGCACTGTACCTTTGGTCCCGTTCTAAGACAGATTTGTATTTCAGCCTATTAAATACCCGTTTACCAGTTCGGCCCGGTAATAGTTTCGGCCTGTTAGCGGCCCGTGGAGTATCTGGGACATTGTCGGCCCGGTTTAACTTTAGGCCATTTAATGGCCCACGCAGAAACTGGGCTATTTCTTGTCCGAAGTAACTTTAGGCCTCTTAATGGCCCATAGTCTTCGTGGATAAATTTCAGCAAACTGGCCTATCAGCCTGTTAATGGCCCGTGTAACAGTTGGCCTAATTACAGCTCGCATTGAATTCGGCCTGCTTACAACCCATCTAATAATGGCCCGTGACACTTTTGGGCCTATGGCCGGCGTGGATACCGGCCTGCTTAAAGCCCATAATTTTATTGGGCCAAACAGGCCCGAGATATATTTTGGCGTGTTAACTGATCGTCCTATTTGGGCCCAACATGGGCCTTAGGCAATTTCGGCCTATATTGGCCCGTGAATTTTTCGGCTCAATGCTAGCCCAGTCTAGGTTTTAGCCTGTTAAAAGCCCATGGTATTCTCTGGCCCAGGTGGCCAGAACTTTAATCGGCATGTTAAAGGCGGGAAACTACTATAGGTTTAGACCTGCTAATGGCCCAAGATGATTATAGGCCCACGTTTTGGCCCATATGAGTAACGGGCCGGCTTGAAGACCGACAACACTGAGATCCATTGAACCTTCCACCCTAAATTATAGCATACCGACCAAAGAATAAACCTAGACTATACAATAAAGAAATTACGGCATATTACATCCACTAGGAATCAAAGTTCGCTACCGGTGATAATAAAGCGCAACATGACCGCGGATTACATACACTGGGCATCAAAGGTCACCACTAGTGCATATAAACGTGCCGACAAAAGAATATACAAAACCGAGAGCACTTCAGAAGGCACTAGGCCTGGTGTAACACCCTCGATGCGGCTATATCTCCCACGTGTCGAAGCATGACTTAGAGGCATAACCGCATTGAAAGCAATGTCGCAAGTGAGGTAATCTTCACACAACCCATGTAATACATAAGGGAAAAGAATACATAGTTGGCTTACAATCGCCACTTCACACAATACATGAATAAAGCATTACATCATCCAAATACAATCATGGTCCGACTACGGAACCAAAATAAAAGAAGAACCCCAAATGCGACAAGGTCCCCGATCAACCCCAACTGGGCTCCACTACTGATCAACTAAAATGAAACAACACAAAGGACAAGATCTTCATCGAGCTCCTCCTTGAGCTTGGTTGCGTCACCTGCTCGGTAACATCGGTACCTGCAAACTGGTTTTGGAAGTATCTGTGAGTCACGGGGACTCAGCAATCTCACACCCTCGCAATCAAGACTATTTAAGCTTATGGGTAAGGTAAAGGTATGCTGTGGAGCTGCAGCAAGCGACTAGCATATATGGTGGCTAACATACGCAAAAGAGAGCGAGAAGAGAAGGCAAAGCACGGTCGAGAAACTATGATCAAGAAGTGATCCTAGAACAGCCTACGTCAAACATTGCTCTAACACCGTGTTCACTTCCCGGACTCCGCCGGAAAGAGACCATCACAGTAACACACGCGGTTGATGTATTTTAATTAAGGTCAACTTCAGGTTTTCTACAATCGGACATTAACAAATTCCCATCTGCCCATAACCGCGGGCATGGCTTTCGAAATTTCAAATCCCTGCAGGGGTGTCCCAACTTAGCCCATCACAAGCTCTCATGGTCAATGAAGGATATTTCTTCTAGCGGGAAGACCCGATCAGACTCGGAATCCCGGTTACAAGACATTTCGACAATGGTAAAACAAGACCAGCAAAGCCACCCGAATGTGCCGACAAATCCTGATAGGAGCTGCACATATCTCGTTCTCAGGGCACACCGGATTGTCCAAACTTCCAGTAGGCCAGCCCAGAGTTGCCCCTGGTGGCCACCGGCGGCTGACAAGGTGGACCAACACTCAGAGGAGCACTGGCCCGGGGGGGGGGGGGGTTAAAATAATGATGACCCTCGAGAGCGCGACTCCCAAGGCAAAAGAAAAGGCTAGGTGGCGAATGGTAAAACCAAGGTTGGGCCTTGCTGGAGGAGTTTTATTCAAAGCGAACTATCAAGGGGTTCCCATTATAACACAACCACGTAAGGAACGCAAAATCCGGGAACATAACACCGATATGACGGAAACTAGGGCGGCAAGAGTGGAACAAAACACCAGGCATAAGGCTGAGCCTTCCACCCTTTACCAAGTATATAGATGCATTAATTAAATAAGAGATATTGTGATATCCTAACAAGTAAACATGTTCCAACAAGGAACAACATCTCCATGTTCCAACAAGGAACAAAATTCAATCTTCACCTGCAACTAACAACGCTATAAGAGGGGCTGAGCAAAGCGGTAACATAGCCAAACAACGGTTTGCTAGGACAAGGTGGGTTAGAGGCTTGGTTCAACAATATGGGAGGCATGATAAGCAAGTGGTAGGTATCGCAGCATAGGCATAGCAAAAGAGCGAGCAACTAGCAAGCAAAGATAGAAGTGATTTCGAGGGTATGGTCATCTTGCCTGAAATCCCGCAAGGAAGAAGAATGAGTCCATGAAGAAGACAAACGGACGTAGTCGAACGGTTCCTCACAGCGCGGCGTTAACGGAACCAACCCGAAGAAGCAACACCGGAAAGAAGTAAACAACATAGTAAACAACCAACACATCAACATGGCATGATGCACAATCGAGTATGATGCATGTCCGGTTTAATGAAGCATGGCATGGCAAGGGATGAAGCATAAAGAAACTATCTATCTAGGCAAGTTTAAATGAGGCCGGAAATAACAAACAACAATTCCGAAAAAACCTCATGTGCATATTTTACAGTTTGGTACTGTTCTGCTCTAAACCATATTTTAGAGTTATTAAACATGCAAAGTAAACACATCATGTTAAACTAGGCATTTTTCTACCCCATTTACATATAAAGTTTGTTAAGTTTGGAGCTACGGTTATTTAGTTATGAATTAAAGCATTTTAACATGACATAGAAGAAAATTTAATCAAACAGCATTTTAAACATTTCAAACATGGATGAAAGTTGCATATTATTAAACTAGACAAAATTCTAAGCAACTTTCATATATAATTTATTTAGATCCGGTGCACGGTTGTGAAGTTATTAAATGCATGAAGAACAAGGGCTTTTCTGCAAAACTGTCTTTCTCTGAAAATTAGACAAATTCGCAGCAGGAAAAAAGACACGTCGGGCCGAAACTGTTGGCCCAACAACAGGACAAAAACAGAGGGGCTGCTCACTTTGGGCTGAGGCCCAGTTTGTGGAGGAGGAAGATGGGCCGCGGGGCTTGCGGCTGGGCCAGTCGCTGCCAGGCTGAGGAGGCTCGCTGGCCTTGGAGGAGTGGGAGGGGTGGCCCAGGCGATCGACGGGGAGGGCACGGTCGATCTGGAATTGGTCAACAAAGGGCATGGACGCTTCACTCTGCTCGTTTCTGAAGAAAAACGGCAGCGACAGGTAAACAGCGGCGTGAGCGTTGCCTCCCGGAGATGGTGGTGGAGCAAGGACGAGGCGGCACTGGAAGCTTGCACGGGCTTCCATGGCGCGGGACGCGGGGCGGCGAAGGAGCAGGAGGCTGACGAGGTCCCGTATGGGCGGCTTCCCGGATCCATCGGAGACGAACGGGTGACGGCGCGCACGGCTGGACGACGGCAAGGCACGCTCGGGGAAGGAGCACGGCTGCGACGACGCGGGTCTCAGGGAAGCAGGGGCACGGGACTTGGCAACGAGGAGCTCCGAGTTAGCGGCCGGGGTCCATGGAGGTTCGCTGCTGCGGCTGTCGATGGCGGATCCCTTGCTCACAGAAAGAGAGAAAAGAAGGGTGATGAGAGATGGAAACAGAAGGAGCCCGGGAAGATGAAGAAGAAGCAGGCATCGACGCTCATCTTGCTAGCTAATTCGGTCCCTGGCGGCGGCGCTGGACGACGAGGCAAGGAGGAGGAGCACGGGAAGGCTCGGGGCAGGGGCTTGAGGACGGGCGTGCTGCGGGAGGAGGTTGCGGGATTGGGTGGATCCGGCGGAGGAGGAGGTTGGCCCAGTGCTGAAAACGAGGGAGTTGGTCGGGATCGGCTAGGAATGGGTGGATGGATCTGGGAGGATCCCGATGGGGATGGTGAGTGGGTGGCGGCGGAGAGGAGAGGGATTTGGTGGATGGGACAATGTCCCTAGATTTTAGGGTTTGCCCTGTATATATATATATAGCAAGCCGTTTAGGTTTAGGGGTAAAAGGTCCCTCCGATCTTAATCGGACGTTCCCGGATAAATAGGCTAGGGATATCAAATAATAAAACGGAGATGTTTTCTAGACGTTCGGGGATGATCCGGATCCAACGGTGATGACTGCCCGGGTCGGGTTCGGGACAACTTTTGGACGCGTGCGAGGGGAGGTCCACGGGCTGACGAGAGGGGTTAGGTTGGGCCTGGCGGTAGGTAGTGGACTGTGCGGAAGGGCTCGAGCTGTGAGAAGATAAGAGAGAGGCCCGACGACTGTTTCTGGAGACCGAAAACGTCTGACGTTAGACCGACTATAATGTCGCTATCGTTATCCGTTGGGCTATCAAACGAACTCCGAATGCGATGAAACTTGACAGGCGGTCTATCTACACTATAATAAGACCACACACCAACTTTCAACCCAATCCGAGAACATTTTCCGGCCACTTATAAAATAATAATTCGGACGTGCCGCGGGCGCGTGCAAGTGTGTCTGGGCTCAGAACGGACAACGGACGGAACTGGGGAAACCCGGACGGATGCAAGTTTTGAAAACATGATGATGCAATGCAGATGATGACATGGCAAGATGCAACACACAAGCTAATGACATGGCAACGACGGCAAATAATTGGAAGACACCTGGCGCAACGGTCTCGGGGCGTTACACCTGGAAAGGTCGGGCCCCGCAAGCAGCCGAACAAGCTGATGAGACCTTAGTTGTGTCAACGATAGATGCTTCATCCCTAGCTGTATGGCACCATAGTGCGCACGGCAGTCGCCTGACATCTTCATTATATCTTTGACTTCAAGTCGGAGCTGAGCTGAAGCAAGCCTTTCCGCTTTAAGTTGAGACTGAAGAAGTCGAACTGATTGAGGCAGCGACTGCACAGAGGTTGTCTCACACCCGCTGGTGAGTAGCTTCAACTCACTGTCTTCATCAAGATAGGACCTTGGGGTCATCTCGCTGTCCTCAAGATGGTTTGGCTCACTATCTTCCCTAAAGTTCTGCCTGACATAAGAGATATGACTCTGGAAGAGAAATAAGGAGACATGTAATAGGTTTCACAATTATATAAGCAAATAAATGGATCTGTTCAGCATAAGGAACATGTTTTACAACTACAATTTAAAACTGGTAGTTGTTGCAAACATCCAATCACATGTAAAAAACAAAGTAAACAACAGTGGAGGAAATGTTGCCTATCCAAATCTATACTAGAACAAAGTTTGAAGGCTTGAGAAGGATGAACTTACATTACATGTTAACACGGCCTGGACAGAGCCCTTCTCCATGTTGATGGAAGGATAATTCAATAAATTCCCCAAAGAAAATTCTTTATAAGCGTTGCCATTATTCTACATTTTGCAAAGAGTAAATATAGATCAAATAATATTGGAAGAAATAGAGGATAATGAAGCTCAGGTGCAGACTGATGATACATAATCAAATAGCAATTAATTAAGTACAGCGTTACAAGGCAAAAGGTACTGACAAGAGGAATGCAGACATCAACGTGTGCAGTGGCATTGGCTTTATTCAACATTTTGGTAAGAGTAAATGTAGATATGATAATTTGGAGAAAGTGGAGGGCAGGGCAGATAAGATGCAGAGTAATGCTAGACAATAAACTATCTCGCGATGCATGTACAGTAATAGCACCACCGTCCATTATTACTTGTCGCTCAAATGGATCTAGCACCATTAAGTTCTAAATACATCCAATTGATCAGCAATTAATTCGGGAGTACATGACAATAGGTACTTACATGAGCAATCCAAAACTTCATAACCATTGTGTTAATTCTACATTTATCTAAGAGTAAATATAGATCTTATAATTTCAAGCAAAGGGAGGATAAAGAAGCGAACATTTACAATGATGCTACATAATCAAACAGCAATGAGTGTAAGTATGCTGGCAAAGGGCAAGAGGTACTGACAAGAGCAATGCAGAGCCCAGTATTGTCGTGAGATCCTATTATCCTTTGAGCAAGGATATTCATCTGAAATTAGTTTTCATACAAGAGAGAAGGTGTAAGTGCATCTAGTGCCCCTTAGTGATTTTGGTGTATTGAAGACTTATAGGTTAAGGGACTAATGCGTTTGTGAGTGTACACAGGTCTATAAGTCTATGAGGAGTTTGATATTTACAGGAAAAGTCGACCCCTAAAAATGAATATCTTCAACTGAAGATTTTGGCATCTCTGAAGACTTTCATGAAGACTTTGAAAGTGAAGAAATTGGTGTGTCCGTGAAGACTTGATATTCATGCGAGGAATATGAAGCTTGAAGACTTTCATTTTCATAGTTTTGTTTTTCTCTTTCTTGAGTCATAGGAAACACCGTACTGTTAAAGGGGGTCGAGGAAGTACTAAGGAAAAATTTCCATGTGATGCTCAACTCAAAATCCTACACCTACCAATCCCTTCGAGTGAAGCCATTGGAAATCTCATACAGTTCAGTCAATTTCTTCAGTGACAGAGACGAGGTTCTGCTGGTCTCTGAGGAATTAGTCCTTACTGAGGAGTTAGGAATTCGCCAGTGTGGATTACCTACACAGTGAGGAACATGATAGCCCTGAGGATTTTACTACTCAAAATTCCGACCGTTGCTGTGCTATGCGCCAGCTGTCCCAAAATATCTATCCACCTAACAGTCATATCATTGAAGGGCATTTGTGTCTTATCATGTCGGGCTGCTCCCTAGGCTATAAATAGCCGCCCCCTACAACCACTAGCTGGTTGGCTGCTCCGAGAGAAACTGACACTTGTCATTTGAGAGCAACCCATCCTCTGAGGACTTTGAGCGAAAATCATCAAGTGAGGAAAAACCAAAAACCCAAAACCCAAACACCTACAAACCCCAAGTGATTGTGCATCATTGAAGAGATTGATCCTGCGTGGATCCGACGCTTGTTACCTTTGAAGACTGTGCTTCTTCCAGACGGTTAGGCGTCATGGTCTAGAGCATCCAAGAGGAATTGTGGATCGCCGAGTGACCAAGTTTGTGAAGGTTTGGAAGTCGCCTGAAGACTTACCACGAGTGATTGGACGAGGTCTGTGTGACCTTAGTTCAAGGAGAATACGGTGAGGACTGGGTGTCCTGAGCTGCGTGTTCAGGACTGGGTGTCCGGGACTGTGTGTCCTCGAGTTCAAATACTCAGCCGCTCCAACCAGACGTACAACTGAGACAACAGTTGGAACCGGTCTACCAAATCATTGTCTTCACCAAGCTTACTGGTTCTATTTCCTCAACTCTTTCATTTCCTCATAACTGTGTTGTGTGTTTGTTCATATTTGTGTTTGAAGACTTTGACTGAAGACTTTCTCAATTTCCTCAGTTCAATTTCTTCAGTCTGTTTGTCTTCATCCTGTGTTATCCTGTGATTACGCTTCCTGTACTCTGTGCCTGTCTTCATTTCATCATGATGACTATGCTTGTATTTTGTTATGTTTACTTTTGAGTACTTCTTCCGTTGCTAGTAGTTCTTCGCTAAGGAAGTTCCTCAACGGCAAATTCCTCAGTGAAGAATTTCATAAAAATCGCCTATTCACCCCCCTCTAGTCGATATAACGCACTTTCAATTGGTATCAGAGCAAGGTACTCCCTTGTTCTGTGTGATTTTGGTTTAACCGCCTGGAGTTTTGGTTATGTCGACCGCAGGTATGACGAAAGTGACATGCCCCATATTTGACGGTCACGAGTATCCCAAGTGGAAGGCCATGATGAAGAAACGCCTCATGGCGATGAACAATGAGCTGTGGACCGTCACTGAGATTGGTCTGACCGATCTATGCAAGATGGCGGAAGCCGATGACATTCGCAAGTACACTCTTCTAAACCTCACGGCGAAGGATGTCATCTGCTCCAGTCTGTCACAAAATCAGTTCAGGAATATCATGCATCTTGATCATGCGAAACTCATCTGGGACCGTCTCTCTGAGGTCTATGAAGGTCATCGAACCTGTCATGATCCTTGGTTTGAGGACTTCAAGGAATCTCTCAAAACGATGACATTCGAACCAGAATCATCATCTTCTGCATCATGCCTTATGGCAAAAGATGCTGAGGTAACTGAATGCTACCTATCCGAGTCTAGTGATGAATTTGGACCCAGCTATGTCAAACTTGCTTCCCTTGCCACTAAACAACAAAGAGCTTTGGAAAAAGTTCACTATATGCTAAACAAGAGCGATGATATGTTGGGTGAAGAAATGGATCAGTCAAAAGCTTTGGCTGAAAGTCTTCAGAGACTTCATACTAAGTATGACACCCTTCAAGATCAACATAACACTCTCTTATCTGACCATGAGAAGTTTTCTTATGAATTTCTTCAAAGAAAGCAAGATCTTGAGAAGCTAAGAGTGAGTTATGAAGATCTTCAGAAGGAGCGCGATTCATTACTTGCTCAACAAATCAGCGCATCTCAGGAAGAATTTGTTCCTCCATGCTTGAAGTGCATTGAACGTGAATCTGCTAATTCTTCACCTGAATGTTCAAATACTGCTAATGTTTCAAATTCTTCACATGCCTCTGCTATCACTAATTCCTCATCTGAGGACATTGCTAGTATCACTGACGATGCAGGGCTAAAGGAATTGTACACGACAGGCATGTACAAAAGCCTCAAAGGGCATCAGGCTCTTTGTGATGTGCTTAAAAGGCAGATCCTCAACAGGAACCCTAGGAAAGAGGGTATCACCTTTGAGAGGAAACCCAATGCTGATGGTACATATTGGAAGCCTGAGCAGTACCCCAAAACTACATGGGTTGCTGCAAAGGGACCTCCAGTTGATCCATCTAACTTATCTGGATTTGCATGTGAAACTCCTCATTCTGATGATGAGTCAATTGACTCCAACTATAAACTGTTCAAAAATCAGAATGGTGAAGTATTTGCTAGATATGTTGGCACTAACTGCAGGAACGGCTCCCCTATGAAGAAAATCTGGGTTCCCAAAAGATGCCTTGAAAATCTTCAGGTGAATGTCATCATGACGCCACCTGTGAAGAATAGGAACCCCAGATCAAATTCTTCATATGGACCAAATTCTTCATATGGATTTAAGTCCTCATACGGACCAAATTCCTCATATGGATCAAAGTCCTCATATGAACATCATCGTGCTAACCCGTCTGTTTCGCAGGGAAGATCTAAGGATTATGGATATATGCATTATTCTTCAAATCATTATGTCCATAAGTCCTCGAAGAATTTCTCCGCATACTCTTATGCTTACTCTAACCCCTCTTATATGAAACGAAATGGACTGGCTTCTATGCCATCCTTCTCGTATGGAGCTCGCAGAATGATGAACTCTTTGCCACCCCTTCAGATGTGGGTGGTGAAGAAAAAGAACTAATCTCTTCTGCAGGGTCAGGTCTCCAGACGCACGTAATCGTCTGAAGAATTTGCTGGAGACCTGAGCATGCCTGATAGGACGCAGGCTAATCATGAAGAAATGAATTTTCATTTCTCACGTCCTCATACTGCTTTATCAATTCTTTTACTTGATGAAATTGATCTGATGAATTGATGTCATATTCTTCACTGATGAAGTATATGTTGGGGAACGTAGTAATTTCAAAAAAATTCCTACGCACACGCAAGATCATGGTGATGCATAGCAACGAGAGGGGAGAGTGTGATCTACGTACCCTTGTAGACCGATAGCGGAAGCGTTAGCACAACGCGGTTGATGTAGTCGTACGTCTTGACGGCCCGGCCGATCAAGTTCCGAAACTACGGCACCTCCGAGTTTTAGCACACGTTCAGCTCGATGACGATCCCTGGACTCCGATCTAGCAAAGTGTCAGGGAAGAGTTCCGTCAGCACGACGGCGTGGTGAGGATCTTGATGTACTACCGTCGCAGGGCTTCGCCTAAGCACTGCTACAATATTATCGAGGATTATGGTGGAAGGGGGCACCGCACACGGCTAAGAATATGATCACGTGGATCAACTTGTTGGGGAACGTAGTAATTTCAAAAAATTTCCTATGCACACGCAAGATCATGGTGATGCATAGCAACGAGAGGGGAGAGTGTTGTCTACGTACCCTCGTAGACTGAAGCGGAAGCGTTGACGCAACGTAGAGGAAGTAGTCATACGTCTTCCCGGTCCAACCGATCCAAGCACCGTTACTCCGGCACCTCCGAGTTCTTGGCACACGTTCAGCTCGATGACGCTCCCCGGGCTCCGATCCAGCAAAGCTTCGGGGAGGAGTTCCGTCAGCACGACGGCGTGGTGACGATCTTGATGTTCAACCGTTGCAGGGCTTCGCCTAAGCACCGCTACAATATGACCGAGGTGGAATATGGTGGAGGGGGGCACCGCACACGGCTAAGGAACGATCACGAAGATCAACTGGTGTGTCTATGGGGTGCCCCCTGCCCCCGTATATAAAGGAGTGGAGGAGGGGAGGGCCGGCCCTCTCTATGGCGCACCCTAGGGGAGTCCGGGAGTAGGATTCCCCCTTTCCTAGTCCAACTAGGAGTCCTTCCATGTAGTAGGAGTAGGAGACAAGGAAGGGGAAGGGAGAAGGGAAGGAAGGAGGGGGCGCAGCCCCTCCCCCTAGTCCAATTCGGACTAGGCCTTGGGGGGGGGCGCGGCCTGCCCTAGGCAGCCCCTCTCTCTTTCCCGTATGGCCCAATAAGGCCCAATACTTCTCCCCCGTATTCCCTAACTCCCCGGTACTCCGAAAAATACCCGAACCACTCGGAACCTTTCCGATGTCCGAATATAGTCGTCCAATATATCGATCTTTACATCTCGACCATTTCGAGACTCCTCGTCATGTCCCCGATCTCATCCGGGACTCCGAACTCCTTCGGTACATCAAAACTCATAAACTCATTATATAACTGTCATCGAAACCTTAAGCGTGCGGACCCTACGGTTCGACAACAATGTAGACATGACCGAGACACGTCTCCGGTCAATAACCAATAGCAGGACCTGGATGCCCATATTGGCTCCTACATATTCTACGAAGATCTTTATCGGTCAGACCGCATAACAACATACGTTGTTCCCTTTGTCATCGGTATGTTACTTGCCCGAGATTCGATCGTCGGTATCTCAATACCTAGTTCAATCTCGTTACTGGCAAGTCTCTTTACTCGTTCCGTAATAGATCATCTCACAACTAACTCATTAGTTGCAATGCTTGCAAGGCTTATGTGATGTGCATTACCGAGAGGGCCCAGAGATACCTCTCCGACAATCGGAGTGACAAATCCTAATCTCGAAATACGCCAACCCAACATGTACCTTTGGAGACACCTGTAGAGCACCTTTATAATCACCCAGTTACGTTGTGACGTTTGGTAGCACACAAAGTGTTCCTCCGGCAAACGGGAGTTGCATAATCTCATAGTCATAGGAACATGTATAAGTCATGAAGAAAGCAATAGCAACATACTAAACGATCGGGTGCTAAGCTAATGGAATGGGTCATGTCAATCAGATCATTCACCTAATGATGTGATCCCGTTAATCAAATAACAACTCTTTTGTTTATGGTTAGGAAACATAACCATCTTCGATTAACGAGCTAGTCAAGTAGAGGCATACTAGTGACACTCTGTTTGTCTATGTATTCACACATGTATTATGTTTCCGGTTAATACAATTCTAGCATGAATAATAAACATTTATCATGATATAAGGAAATAAATAATAACTTTATTATTGCCTCTAGGGCATATTTCCTTCAGTCTCCCACTTGCACTAGAGTCAATAATCTAGTTCACATTGCCATGTGATTCAACACTAAGAGTTCACATCACCATGTGATTAACACCCATAGTTCACATCGTCATGTGACCTATACCCTAAGGGTTTACTAGAGTCAATAATCTAGTTCACATCATTTATGTGATTAACACCCAAAGAGTACTAAGGTGTGATCATGTTTTGCTTGTGAGATAATTTTAGTCAACGGGTCTGTCACATACAGATCCTTAAGTATTTTGCGAATTCTATGTCTACAATGCTCTGCATGGAGCTACTCTAGCTAATTGCTCCCACTTTCAATATGTATCTAGATCGAGCCTTAGAGTCATCCAGATCTGTGTCAAAACTTGCATCGACGTAACTTTTTTACGACGAACCTTTTGTCACCTCCATAATCGAGAAATATTTCCTTATTCCACTAAGGATAATTTTGACCAATGTCCAGTGATCTACTCTTAGATCACTATTGTACTCCCTTGCTTAACACAGTGTAGGGTATACAATAGATCTGGTACACATCATGGCATACTTTATAGAACCTATGGCTGAGGCATAGGGAATGACTTTCATTCTCTTTCTATCTTCTGTTGTGGTCGGGCTTTGAGTCTTACTCAATTTCATACCTTGTAACACAACCAAGAACTCTTTCTTTGACTGTTCCATTTTTGAACTACTTCAAAATATTGTCAAGGTATGTACTCATTGAAAAAACTTATCAAGCGTCTTGATCTATCTCTATAGATTTTGATGCTTAATATGTAAGCAGCTTCACCAAGGTCTTTCTTTGAAAAACTTCTTTAAAAACACTCCTTTATGCTTTGCAGAATAATTCTACATTATTTCCGATCAACAATATGTCATTCACATATACTTATCAGAAATGCTGTAGTGCTCCCACTCACTTTCTTGTAAATACAGGCTTCACCGCAAGTCTGTATAAAACTATATGCTTTGATCATACTATCAAAGCGTTTATTCCAACTCCGAGAGGCTTGCACCAGTCCATAAATGGATCGCTAGAGCTTGCACACTTTGTTAGCTCCTTTTGGATCGACAAAACCTTCCGGCTGCATCATATACAACTCTTCTTCCAGAAATCCATTCAGGAATGCAGTTTTGACATCCATTTGCTGGATTTCATAAAATGCGGCAATTGCTAACATGATTCGGACAAACTTAAGCATTGCTACGGGTGAGAAGGTCTCATCGTAGTCAATCCCTTGAACTTGCCGAAAACCTTTTGCGACAAGTCGAGCTTTGTAGATAGTAACACTACTATCAGCGTCCGTCTTCCTCTTGAAGATCCATTTATTTTCTATGGCTTGCCGATCATCGGGAAAATCCATCAAAGTCCATACTTTGTTCTCATACATGGATCATATCTCAGATTTCATGGCCTCAAGCCATTTCGCAAAATCTGGGCTCATCATCGCTTCCTCATAGTTCATAGGCTCGTCATGGTCAAGTAACATGACCTCCAGAACTGGATTACCGTACCACTCTGGTGCGGATCTCACTCTGGTTTACCTACGAGGTTCGGTAGTAACTTGATCTGAAGTTACATGATCATCATCATTAGCTTCCCCACTAATCGGTCTAGTAGTCACAGGAACAGATTTCTGTGATGAACTACTTTCCAATAAGGGAGTAGGTACAGTTACCTCATCAAGTTCTACTTTCCTCCCACTCACTTCTTTCGAGAGAAACTCCTTCTCTGGAAAGGATCCATTCTCAACAACGAATACCTTGCCTTTGGATCTGTGATAGAAGGTGTACCCAACATTTTCTTTTGGGTATCCTATGAAGACACACTTCTCCGATTTGAGTTTGAGCTTATCAGGATGAAACTTTTTCATATAAGCATCGCAACCCCAAACTTTAAGAAATGACAACTTTGGTTTCTTGCCAAACCATAGTTCATACGGTGTTGTCTCAACAGATTTAGATGGTGCCCTTTTAACGTGAATGCAGCTGTCTCTAATGCATAACCCCAAAATGATAGTGGTAAATTGGTAAGAAACATCATAGATTGCACTATATCCAATAAAGTACGGTTATGACGTTCGGACACACCATTATGCTGTGGTGTTCCAGGTGGCATGAGTTTGTGAAACTATTCGACATTATTTTAATTGAAGACCAAACTCGTAACTCAAATATTTGTCTCCGCGATCAAATCGTAGAAACTTCTATTTTCTTGTTACGATGATTCTCCACTTCACTCTGAAATTCTTTGAACTTTTCAAATATTTCAGACTTGTGTTTCATTAAGTAGATATACCCATATCTGCTCAAATCATCTGTGAAGGTCAGAAAATAATGATACCCGCCACGAGCCTTAACACTCATCGGATCTCATACATCAGTATGTATTATTTCCAATAAGTCAGTTGCTCGATCCATAGTTCCGGAGAACGGCGTTTTAGTCATCTTGCCCATGAGGCATGGTTCGCAAGCATCAACTGCTTCATAATCAAGTGATTCCAAAAACCCATTAGCATGGAGTTTCTTCATGCGCTTTACACCAATATGACCTAAACGGCAGTGCCACAAATAAGTTGCACTATCATTATTAACTTTGCATTTTTTGGTTTCAATATTATGATTATGTGTATCACTATGATCGAGATCCAACGAACTATTTTCATTGGGTGTGTAACCATATAAGGTTTTATTCATGTAAACAGAACAACAATTTATTCTCTTACTTAAATGAATAACCGTATTACAATAAACATGATCAAATCATATTCATGCTCAACGCAAACACCAAATAACACTTATTCAGGTTCAACACTAATCCCGAACGTATAGGGAGTGTGCGATGATGATCATATCAATCTTGGAACCACTTCCAACACACATCGTCACTTCACCCTTAACTAGTCTCTGTTTATTCTGCAACTCCCGTTTCGAGTTACTAATCTTAGCAACTGAACTAGTATCAAATACAGAGGGGTTGCTATAAACACTAGTAAAGTACACATCAATGACATGTATATCAAATATACTTATGTTCACTTTGCCATCCTTCTTTATCTACCAATCACTTGGGGTAGTTCCGCTTCCAGTGACTAGTCCCTTTGCAGTAGAAACACTTAGTCTCATGCTTAGGACCATACTTGGGCTTCTTCACTTGAGCAGCAACTTGCTTGCTGTTCTTCTTGAAGTTCCCCTTCTTCCCTCTGCCTTTTTCTTGAAACTAGTGGTCTTGTCTACCATCAACACTTGATGTTTTTCTCGATTTCTACCTTCGTCAATTTCCGCATTACGAAGAGCTTGGGAATCGTTT
Organism: Triticum urartu; assembly: GCF_056163025.1. Taxonomy (NCBI): domain Eukaryota; kingdom Viridiplantae; phylum Streptophyta; class Magnoliopsida; order Poales; family Poaceae; genus Triticum; species Triticum urartu. The sequence goes on along the minus strand of NC_141873.1, from coordinate 165,072,280 downwards.
CCGTTATCCCTTGCATATCATAGTTCATCACGAAGTTCTACTAACTTGGTGATGGTGACTAGAGAATTCTATCAATCACTATCTTATCTGGAAGATTAACTCCCACTTGATTCAAACGATTGTAGTACTCAGACAATCTGAGCACATGCTCACTAGTTGAGCGATTCTCCTCCATCTTTTAGCTATAGAACTTGTTGGAGACTTCATATCTCTCAACTCGGGTATTTGCTTGAAATATTAACTTCAACTCCTGGAACATCTCATATGCTCCATGACATTCAAAATGTCTTTGAAGTCCCGATTCTAAGCCATTAAGCATGGTGCACTAAACTATCAAGTAGTCATCATATTGAGCTAGCCAAACATTCATAACGTCTGCATCTGCTCCTGCAATAGGTCTGTCACCTAGCGGTGCATCAAGGACATAATTCTTCTATGCAGCAATGAGGATAAACCTCAGATCACGGATCCAATCCGCATCATTGCTACTAACATCTTTCAACACAATTTTCTCTAGGAACATATCAAAATAAACACAGGGAAGCAACAACGCGAGCTATTGATCTACAACATAATTTGCAAAATACTACCAGGACTAAGTTCATGATAAATTTAAGTTCAATTAATCATATTACTTAAGAACTCCCACTTAGATAGACATCCCTCTAATCCTCTAAGTGATTACGTGATCCAAATCAACTAAACGATGTCCGATCATCACGTGAGATGGAGTAGTTTCATTGGTGAACATAGCTATGTTGATCATATCTGCTATATGATTCACGCTCGACCTTTCGGTCTCCGTGTTCCGAGGCCATATCTGTATATGCTTGGCTCGTCAAGTATAACCTGAGTATTCTGCGTGTGCAACTGTTTTGCACCCGTTGTATTTGAACGTAGAGCCTATCACACCCGATCATCACGTGGTGTCTCAGCACGAAGAACTTTTGCAACGGTGCATACTCAGGGAGAACACTTCTTGATAATTAGTGAGAGATCATCTTATAATGCTACCGTTAATCAAAGCAAGATAAGATGCATAAAAGATAAACATCACATGCAATCAATATAAGTGATATGATATGGCCACCATCATCTTGTGCTTGTGATCTCCATCTTCGAAGCACCGTCATGATCACCATCGTCACCGGGGCGACACCTTGATCTCCATCGTACGTTGTCATCTCGCCAATCTTATGCTTCCACGACTATCGCTACCACTTAGTGATAAAGTAAAGCATTACAGCGTGATTGCATTGCATACAATAAAGCGACAACCATATGGCTCTTGCTAGTTGCCGATAACTCGGTTACAAAACATGATCATCTCATACAATAAAATTTAGCATCATGTCTTGACCATATCACATCACAACATGCCCTGCAAAAACAAGTTAGACGTACTCTACTTTGTTGTTGCAAGTTTTACGTGGCTTCTACGGGCTTAAGCAAGAACCAATCTTACCTACGCATCAAAACCACAACGATAGTTTGTCAAGTTGGTGCTGTTTTAACCTTCGCAAGGACCGGGCGTAGCCACACTCGGTTCAACTAAAGTTGGAGAAACTGTCACCCGCTAGCCACCTTTGTGCAAAGCACGTCGGGAGAACCGGTCTCGCGTAAGCGTACGCGTAATATCGGTCCGGGCCGCTTCGTCCAACAATACCGCCGAACCAAAGTATGACATGCTGGTAAGCAGTATGACTTATATCGCCCACAACTCACTTGTGTTCTACTCGTGCATATAACATCAACACATAAAACCTAGGCTCGGATGCCACTATTGGGGAACATAGTAATTTCAAAAAATTTCCTACGCACACGCAAGATCATGGTGATGCGTAGCAATGAGAGGGTAGAGTGTTGTCTATGTACCCTCGTAGACCGAAGTGGAAGCGTTGACCCAACGTAGAGGAAGTAGTCGTACGTCTTCCCGGACCAACCGATCCAAGCACCGTTACTCCGGCACCTCCGAGTTCTTGGCACACGTTCAGCTCGACGACGCTCCCCGGGCTCCGATCCAGCAAAGCTTCGGGGAGGAGTTCCGTCAGCATGACGGCGTGGTGACGATCTTGATGTTCAACCGTTGCAGGGCTTCGCCTAAGCACCGCTACAATATGACCGAGGTGGAATATGGTGGAGGGGGGCACCGCACACGGCTAAGGAACGATCACAAAGATCAACTTGTGTGTCTATGGGGTGCCCCCTGCCCCCGTATATAAAGGAGTGGAGGAGGGGAGGGCCGGCCCTCTCTATGGCGCGCCCTAGGGGAGTCCTACTCCCAGCGGGAGTAGGATTCCCCCTTTCCTAGTCCAACTAGGAGTCCTTCCATGTAGTAGGAGTAGGAGACAAGGAAGGGGAAGGGAGAAGGGAAGGAAGGAGGGGGCGCAGCCCCTCCCCCTAGTCCAATTCGGACTAGGCCTTGGGGGGGGGGGCGCGGCCTGCCCTAGGCAGCCCCTCTCTCTTTCCCGTATGGCCCAATAAGGCCCAATACTTCTCCCCCGTATTCCCGTAACTCCCCGGTACTCCGAAAAATTCCCGAACCACTTGGAACCTTTCCGATGTCCGAATATAGTCGTCCAATATATCGATCTTTACGTCTCGACCATTTCGAGACTCCTCGTCATGTCCCAGATCTCATCCGGGACTCCGAACTCCTTCGGTACATCAAAACTCATAAACTCATTATATAACTGTCATCGAAACCTTAAGCGTGCGGACCCTACGGTTCGAGAACAATGTAGACATGACCGAGACACGTCTCCGGTCAATAACCAATAGCGGGACCTGGATGCCCATATTGGCTCCTACATATTCTATGAAGATCTTTATCGGTCAGACCGCATAACAACATACGTTGTTCCCTTTGTCATCAGTATGTTACTTGCCCGAGATTCGATCGTCGGTATCTCAATACCTAGTTCAATCTCGTTACCGGCAAGTCTCTTTACTCGTTCCGTAATAGATCATCTCACAACTAACTCATTAGTTGCAATGCTTGCAAGGCTTATGTGATGTGCATTACCGAAAGGGCCCAGAGATACCTCTCCGACAATCGGAGTGACAAATCCTAATCTCGAAATACACCAACCCAACATGTACCTTTGGAGACACCTGTAGAGCACCTTTATAATCACCCAGTTACGTTGTGACGTTTGGTAGCACACAAAGTGTTCCTCCGGCAAACGGGAGTTGCATAATCTCATAGTCATAGGAACATGTATAAGTCATGAAGAAAGCAATAGCAACATACTAAACGATCGGGTGCTAAGCTAATGGAATGGGTCATGTCAATCAGATCATTCACCTAATGATGTGATCCCGTTAATCAAATAACAACTCTTTTGTTTATGGTTAGGAAACATAACCATCTTCGATTAACGAGCTAGTCAAGTAGAGGCATACTAGTGACACTCTGTTTGTCTATGTATTCACACATGTATTATGTTTCCGGTTAATACAATTCTAGCATGAATAATAAACATTTATCATGATATAAGGAAATAAATAATAACTTTATTATTGCCTCTAGGGCATATTTCCTTCACAACTTGTGTGTCTAGGGGTGCCCCCTGCCCCCGTATATAAAGGAGCAAGGGGAGGAGGCCGGCCGGCCCCTATTGGCGCTCCAGGAGGGGTCCTCCTCCTAGTAGGAGTAGGACTCCTACTAGGAGGGGGAAGGAAGTGGGGAGGGAGAAGGAAAGGGGGGCGCCCCCCCCTCTCCTAGTCCAATTCGGACCAGGGGGGAGGAGGCGCGCGACCCACCCTGCCTACTCCTCTCTCTTTCCACTAAGGCCCATATGGCCCATTACTTCTCCCGGTAGGGTTCCGGTAACCCTCCGGCTCTCCGGTTTTCTCCGAAATCACCCGAACACTTCCGGTGTCCGAATATAGCCATCCAATATATCAATCTTTATGTCTCAACCATTTCAAGACTCCTCGTTATGTCCGTGATCACATCCGGGACTCCGAACTAACTTCGGTACATCAAAACTCATAAACTCATAATATAACTGTCATCGAAACCTTAAGCGTGCAGACCCTACGGGTTCGAGAACAATGTAGACATGACCGAGACACGTCTCCGGTCAATAACCAATAGCGGAACCTGGATGCTCATATTGGCTCCTACATATTCTACGAAGATCTTTATTGGTCAGACCGCATAACAACATACGTTGTTCCCTTTGTCATCGGTATTTTACTTGCCCGAGATTCGATCGTCGGTATCTCAATACCTAGTTCAATCTCGTTATCGGCAAGTCTCTTTACTCGTTTCGTAATACATCATCTTGCAACTAACTCATTAGTTGCAATGCTTGCAAGGCTTATGTGATGTGCATTACCGAGAGGGCCCAGAGATACCTCTCCGACAATCGGAGTGACAAATCCTAATCTCGAAATACGCCAACCCAACATGTACCTTTGGAGACACCTATAGAGCTCCTTTATAATCACCCAGTTACGTTGTGACGTTTGGTAGCACACAAAGTGTTCCTCCGGCAAACGGGAGTTGCATAATCTCATAGTCATAGGAACATGTATAAGTCATGAAGAAAGAAATAGCAACATACTAAACGATCAGGTGCTAAGCTAATGGAATGGGTCATGTCAATCACATCATTCTCCTAATAATGTGATCCCGTTAATCAAATGACAACACATGTCTATGGTTAGGAAACATAACCATCTTTGATTAATGAGCTAGTCAAGTAGAGGCATACTAGTGACGTTTGGTTTGTCTATGTATTCACACAAGTATTATATTTCCGGATAATACAATTCTAGCATGAATAATAAACATTTATCATGATATAAGGAAATAAATAATAACTTTATTATTGCCTCTAGGGCATATTTCCTTCAGTATATGAGTTTGTAAGCTGCACTAATTCATCTGCGGGATGATCAACCTAAAGCCACTGAGTGGGTCCTCGATAGTGGATGTACAAACCACATGACTGGTGACAAGAATCTATTGATGGATGCTCCATTATCTCCGTCGCATCTAAAGCATATCATCTTTGCTGACAAAGGCAAAAGTCAGGTATTGGGTCTAGGTAAGGTTGCGATTACAAAGGATCGACACATGGACAAGGTCATGCTTGTTGAGTCCTTAGGATACAATCTTATGTCTGTCTCAATGCTTTGTGATCTTGATATGGTTGTTGTCTTTGGCAAGTACTGTTGTGTTGTGGTTATGGAAGCTGACAATTCCAAAGTCTTCGAAGGCTTTAGGAGAGGAGACCTGTATATTGTTGATTTCTCTACAGGACCACAACCAGCCGTGTGCTTACTTGCAAAAGCTTCAGAAGGCTGGCTCTGGCATCGACGACTTGGTCATGCAGGCATGAGGAATTTGCACACGCTTGCGAAGAAGAAGCATGTCATTGGCATTGAGAATGTCAAATTCCTCAAGGATCACCTATGCGAAGCCTGTGAAGCTGGGAAGATGACGAAGGCCAAGCATCCAGCAAAGACTATCATGACCACCACTCGCCCGTTTGAATTGCTTCACATGGATCTCTTTGGTCCTAATCATTATTCTGCTATTTCAAATGAAGCATCTCAATATGGCTTTGTTATTGTTGATGATTATTCTCTCTATACATGGGTACACCTTGTTACTTACAAACATGAAGTGCAGGAAGTCTTCAAACGATTTTCCTCGAGGGCTTCAACCAACTTTGGTGTGAAGATCAAGCACATCAGAAGTGACAATGGTACTGAGTTCAAGAATTCTGGTCTCGATGACTATCTTGATGAACTTGGTATTACTCATGAGTTATCTGCTCCCTACACTCCTCAGCAGAATGGCGTCGTGGAGCGGAAGAACAGGACTCTTGCTGAGATGGCTCGCACTATGCTTGACGAATACAAAACGCCTCGTCATTTCTGGACTGAGGCAATTGATACTGCATGCCACATCATCAACAGAGTATATATTCACAAATTCTTCAAAAAGACTGCCTATGAACTCCTCACTGATAAGAAACCCAATGTAAGTTATTTCAAAGTCTTCGGTGCTAAATGTTGGATTAGAGATCCTCATCACAACTCAAAATTTGCACCGAAAGCACATGAAGGTTTTATGCTTGGTTACAGAAAGGACTCGCACACCTACAGAGTCTTCAACAACGTTCTTCACAAAGTTGTTGAAACTGTAGATGTGCGGTTCGATGAAACTAATGGCTCGCAAAGAGAGCACCTACCTACTGTGATAGATGAACCAACACCTGAGGAAACTATCAAGTTCAAGGCTACTGAGGATGTCATTCCTACTGAAGAATCTGCTGAAGAATTCATTCTAGAACATGAAGAACGTCGAGCTAATGCACCTGAAGAAAATGCTGAAGAAAATGGTGCTGAAGAAAATGCTGATCAAATTCTTCAACGGCAACCAGCTCATCCTCGCATTGCAAAAGAAGTGCAAGTTGAAAAGATCATCAATGACATCAAAGCGTGAGGTCCTCTCACACGCTCAAAAGCTTCACATTTGTCTAAATTTTGTGGGCACTATGCTTTTGTCTATATTACAGAGCCCACTAAGGAAGATGAAGCATTTCTGGAGCCTGAGTGGATTCAGGCCATGCAAGAAGAATTACATCAGTTCGAGCTCAACAATGTCTGGGAATTGGTCAAACGTCCAGATCCTCGCAAGCACAATATCATCGGCACAAAGTGGATCTACCGCAACAAGCAAGATGAAAATGGCCTTGTGGTGAGGAATAAGGCACGGCTTGTAGCTCAAGGCTACACACAGGTGGAAGGAATTGATTTCGATGAAACTTTTGCACCTGTTGCTAGACTTGAGGCTATTCGCATATTACTTGCTTATGCTAACCATCATGATATCACTTTATATCAAATGGATGTGAAAAATGCATTCCTCAATGGTAAGCTTGAGGAAGAAGTATATGTTGCTCAACCCCCAGGTTTTGAAGATCCAAAGAATCCTGACAAAGTCTTCAGACTCAACAATGCCCTCTATGGCCTCAAGCAGGTCCCACGGGCTTGGTATGATACCTTGAAGGAACTCCTCATGAAGAAAGGCTTCAAACCCGGTTCACTCGACCCTACTCTTTTCACTAAATCTTATGATGGTGAATTGTTTGTGTGCCAAATATATGTTGATGATATTATCTTTGGCTGTACTGACCAACGTTATAGTGATGAATTTGCCTATATGATGAGTGAAGAATATCAAATGTCCAGGATGGGAGAGTTGAAATTCTTCTTAGGTCTTCAAATTCGTCAACAACGCAATGGCATATTCATATCTCAGGAGAAATACCTCAAGGATGTACTGAGGAAATTCGACATGCAAGATTGCAAAGGCGTCAAAATTCCTATGCCCACAAATGGCCATCTGTGCACTGATGAAAATGGTATTGACTTCGATCATAAGGTATACCACTCCATGATAGGTTCCTTATTGTACTTATGTGCATCTAGGCCAGATATAGTGCTTAGTGGTTGCATGTGTGCCCGATTTCAAGCTACACCGAAGGAATCACACCATAAGGCTATGAAGCATATTCTTCGATATCTAGCTCACACACCAACACTTGGATTATGGTACCCCAAGGGCTCGGCTTTTGATCTTGTTGAATATTCTGACTCTGACTATGCTGGTGATCGTGTGGATCGCAAGTCAACATCTGGTACATGTCATTTCCTCGGACGATCTTTGGTCTGTTGGTCCTCGAAGAAACAGAACTGCGGATCACTATCTACTGCTGAAGCTGAGTACATTGTCGCTGGTTCTTGCTGTGCCCAATTGCTATGGATGAAGTAAACTCTCAAGGACTACAGCGTCAACATGAAGAATGTGCCTCTCTTCTGTGACAATGAGAGTGCCATCAAGATTGCTCACAACCCAGTTCAGCACTCGAAGACAAAGCACATTCAGATTCGTCATCATTTTCTTCATGATCATGTGTTGAAGGGCGACATTTCTATTGAGCATGTGAAGACTGAAGAACAACTAGCCGATATCTTCACAAAGCCCTTGGATGAGAAGAGATTTAGCAAGTTGCGGTGTGAGCTAAATATCCCAGAATCTTCAAATGTTCTTTGAAAAGGACACTCATCCTAACACTTATGCAAAATTGATGACTTAGATGTGCAACACATGAAGAAATGTTTTTCTTCAATCAATGAAGAATAACACTCTTAGTGTGAAGAAATTAATGAAGAATTTGATTCTCAGAACCCTACGATAATTGTACGCGGTGTCTGAAATCATCATTCTTATACGGTGGGTCACGCCACCACCGAAAGTTGAAATTCCTCAAGTTATTCATATTCTTCAACTTTGCATAGTATTCACTGGTCCCAACGTTTTTCTTCATTGGCTATATATATATATATGAGTTTATGTCCTCTACAGCATTCACTTATTGCTATTTCTTCAAGTTGGTTTTATGCTAAGTGAATGTGATCGTACCCTTCCCCCTCTATGCTATACTCAACCCAATCTATTCACAAATTCTTCATGTGCGTTCTATTTGAAACTCGTTCAAAATCTTCACTGTGTCCTTGTCAGCTAAAGAAATTGCGAATGGAACTTTAAAACCTATCTTATTGTAATTTTCAGCTTTGCCGCTCAAACCATTCCGCATCCCACGATACACTTATCCACTCACCCACGATCTAACACGATCTCCACCTCTCACTACGTGGGTGACACATGTCATGCGAATGAGAAGGGTCAGGGGCACGTTCGTCCAATTTCTTTGGGCGAGCAGTTTTTCACCGTGGCTATAAATACCCTCCTTCCCTTCCTCACTTCTTTTACTCCGCTCGACCTCTCTCTCCAGCTCGAGCTTCTCAAACCCTAGCGCCGCCGCTACTTCATCGCCGCTGGTGAGGAAGAGCTTCACTGCCTCGACCTCGTTGCCGACGTACTCGCGCCGACCGCGGAAATCTTCACTCCGCCGCCGCCGTAGCCATCTTCCTCCGCCAAGTTAGGGCATGGAAGATCTGCATAGACGAACTTCACATCTCCTCACTCCAGTTCGTCGTGTTCTTCGTCCAGGGTAATTAAAAGTTACTTTTACTGCCCTTGTTGATTCGAATGATTATCTACAAAATCTTCAAAAGTGTTTTTCTTCATATCTTCACACACTGAAAACCTCACAAGTCATCTGTTCTTGATTCGTTTCTCTAAGCATCATTTTTCTTCAAGATCCCTCAATTGTGTGGATCTTCGATCTATACAACTCTAGAACCTAAGACAAAGAACGCTTAGTGAAAATCTTCAAGACTCATCTGGTCAAATTCCTCAAACTTGTTCTTTTTGAAAAACCTTTTGAGAACGCATCTGACCTCTCCAAATTCCTCGCAACTATACTCTGTTCACAGGTACACATGTCAGCTGCTAAATCACTAGGTTCTCATCAACTTAACTCATTTGCAGCATTCCTCGAAGAAAAGTTGCATACTTCTTCAGAGAATTCGATTGTTCAAATTCCTCAATTGAAGAAAATGGCTGATGGTAAAAGGTCACAGAAAGGAGGAAAGAGGCCTGAGGTAAATACAGCGTTTGAGATCCCTGATGACATATATGATGGGTACTGCACACCTACTGAGGAAACCAAGAATGAGCGCAAAGTGCGCAAACAGAGGATAGAGAGGAGATGGGCAAGAGAATGGAGGGAGTACAGATATGTCACTCCTAAGTACATGAAGAAATTCGCACTCAATCCTCCATGCCCAAGAGCTCCATTGGCGCCTGGCCAAATAGCAGATCCCACCAGCCTCAAGCGCGGTGAGGACTATCCTGATGAATGGGTCAAGCGCCAATCCAAGTTGGCTAAGCAAGCCAGAGAAGCAGTGAGGAAATTCAATGAAGACTCTGCTGCTGCTGCTGCCTTTGCTGAGGCCTCTGCTGTCAAGCCAAAGAAGGCTATGTCTAAGAAGCCTGCGCGCAGGCCAAGTTCCTCAGCAATGCCCTCACGGCCAGAATCATCAAAGCCCTCACGGCCAATTCCTCATGCTGCTCCTGTTCCTCCCAAGTCCTCAGCTCCTCCGCCAAAGCCTTCAGTTGTTCCGCCTAAATCCTCAGCACCTGTGCATCTCACCTCGTGCCAAAGGACTGTCGGCATCTCCATTGCCTCGAGTGTCTCAGCTAGTTCCTCAGCTGCACCAAGTTCCTCAGTTGGCCCCTCACTGCTGAAGACAAAGGCCACTGCTGGACGAGGTCCTCGCCCAAGTACTCAAAAGAAGCAAGTCGCTTTCCAAGTGCCGTCTGATGAAGACGAAGCTGATGATGATGAACTTGTAGAAATCATCAGAGACAGGCAAGTCAGGGCCGCTAGAGCCAAAGGATCAGAAGTGCCACTGCTTTTGGATCCCAAGCTGATCCTCGACTACATTGATGATTGGCACAAGGACGCCAACACTCCCTTGCCTGACTTCAAGCTGACTCCTGGCCAGAGTCACATGCTGACCCACTTCATTCAAGAAGAAAAGTGGAAATTTGAGAAGGCCAGGCAGATCAAGAAAGCGCAGTACAAGAAAGAGCGCTATCTCAAGAAAAACGTTGTCTCTATGACAACTGAAGAACTTGTCACTATTCAGACTGGGATTAAGAAACTCAGTGATGACTTTGACGCATATCGCGCTGATTGGCTTGGAGCCAAGGTTCGTTTTGTGAAACTTGCGGATAACTTCACTTCCAATGTTGCAGCCCCAACGCAACAGGAAATTCCTCAGGCTGAAGCATCTGCTCAGCCTAGTGAAGAAAATGCCAGCACCGCTGATGACAATCAGGCTGCTGAAGATAATGTGAGTTCCAGGGCTGATGACTGCATTCCAGCCGCTGAAGAAATTGCTAGGGCACCCACTAGTGGTGTGCCTGAAGAAACTGAAGAACTCAGGGCAACTTCTGCATCAACTTCAACTCCAATCCTTCCATCTGCATCAGATGTGAAGAAGACCAAGGCTGCAGAGCGTGCTGTAGTGAAGAAAAGGAAAGCATCAACTGCTTCAGATTCTTCAGCTCCGAAGAAAATGAAGCCTATGACAAGTTCATTTGCAAATCCGATCGATGTTGTTCCCATCTCAACCAGGCCATCAAAGGACCTTGTTCCTTTTGATGAAGAATATGTGATCCCCAGCGGATCTGATGAAGAAACTCCTTCTGCTGCTTCGTCTGAACCATTGGATGAAGAAATTGAAGTGGATGCGATCCCTTCAACACCTATCATCTCCTCGCCTATGCCTCAGTTCACAGCTGAAGAGGCTAGCGTTGAAGAAATGGAAGATGAAAATGTGGACATTGGCTGTTCCACACCCGTAATCAGTGATGAATTCTGGGAAAGTCAGCATCCAAACTCTCCAATGTTCACCCCTCTACAGCAAATTCCTCAGTCCCCCACACAAGCTGTTCACATGGGCTCTGAAGAAACTCATCCCACTGCATCTGTCCATGAGGAAATTCCAGCCACTAGCGCTGAAGAAACTGCTGCTGCTGAACAACCAACGACGCAGACTGCCACTGAGGAGGAACCAAAAATTCCTCAACTTGAAGAACCTGCGATTGAGATTCCTGAGGTCGTGATGCAACTCACTGACACTCCTCTGCCGAAGCCAAAGGATCCTTTCTCACGCAAGCAAAAGTTCAAGGCTGATGATTTCTTCGGCGAGCACGTATTCTTTGAAGATTACAACCCATATGACTCTGCTCGCATTAGGAAGAGGCATTTCTGGACTGCCAGTCAAGCAAATTTCTATTCCTCGGTGCTGTTCAACAAGGAGAAAATCTTCTACCATGAGCATATTCCTCACATGGATATGGAATCTTTGCCGTGCTTCGCACCAGTCCTCAGTGTTCTTCACAACGCTGGACTACTAAACTTTTGCTCTGGCATCTGTGATTGGAATGAAGAACTGATTCTTCAATTCTATGCAACGCTGCACATCACCAGAGATGCTGAAGATGTGAATTCATGGGTGCTGGACTGGATGTCTGAAAACACTCACTACACTGCACCAGCCTCTGAATTGCTTCGTGCTCTACCACTCAGTCCTCCCCTTGAAGAAGCTCGCTGCATCTACAGTGAACCTGAGCTCACACATCATTACATGCAGGTGCTGATGAAACCTTTGAAGCTAGGTCAAGCACCAATAACCAAATTCCTCGTGAAGGAATTGTTGTACGTGCCCAGAACTGTCTATCATATTCTTACGAGGACAATCAGTCCCATCAAAGGCCACGACTCATCTGATGAGGAAATTGTTGGCATCATGAAGAATCTGGTATTCAACATCGTTCATGGCATTCCTGTCAATTATCACGATTTCTTCATGAGGACTATGGCAAATGTTGCACTGTCACCGTTTGAGCTGAAGCCTTATGCACCTTGGATTATGAGATTCCTCAGAACAAGGTCTTCACTCAACTACAAAGCTGATTTCCAGAATCACCTCAGCTACTTGCCCCCAATTGAAGTCCTCAAGCAGACATATTCCTCAGTTGATGGAAAGGGCAAAGCACCAGTTGTAATAGATGAAGGCATTCGTCCATTGGATGGTCAGTTTCGCAAAGCTGCATCTTATTCCACCAATGATGACTCTGCCACACATGACTCTGCCAATGCACCTAAGTCCACTCCTTAAGCCACTGCTCCGCCGTGATGACTGACCATGAACTTCTGCTTAGTCTTCACCAGAAGATGGATCGAAATCACAAATTGGTTAAGCGTCAGTTTGGTTCACTTCTTCACAACATGACTGCCACACACAATGCAGTGAAGAAAAACCACTACTACCTCCATCAAGTCTTCGGTCGCACCTGGGCAATCCTGTCACATCTGTATGGTGAAGAAGATCTGAAGAACATGGGTCTCAAAGAAAATTTTGACGAGTCTGCACCTCCAACGAAGAAATTCAAGAAGGTCCAGGTTCCTTCTTTGGTGGCCAGCTCATATTGTTCATCGCGCGACACTGATGAACATGAAGATTTGGACGACACTGCGGCAGGCCCTACATCAACAAATGACCCCAACAACGCTGGCGCTCCTTCATCAACATGATTATCTTCAGGGGCGTTAGTCCTCATTTTCGATCCTTTTGGTCATTCGATGACAAAGGGGGAAAAATATGAGTTAGTCTTCAAGCGGGTCTACTATATGGGCGTTTTTTTTTGCTAAGTTACAACTCTCGTTCTTCTGAAACTTTATTGGATCGAGTTGTAATCTTAAACCCGATGGTGCTGTGATACTTTTGATGCACTATGCTCTGATACTTTTGATGCACTATTCTGCATGCTTATTCCTCGTTAATATTATTGCACGCATGCTGAATTTCATCAGGCACCATATTTCATCATGCATTTCAAATTCTTCATATTATATGTTAAATGCGTGTATGAATTACAAGATATAGGGGGAGATCTCCATGATTCAACTCTTCAAGTGTGCATTGTTTCAAAGGCAAATTCCTCACTATGCACATCTTCAGGGGGAGTTCTTCTATATCTTGCAATCAAATTCCTCAATATCAGTAGTTACACTTCATATGTTTATCCCCGTTGAAAACTTAACCTATATTGTCATCAATCACCAAAAAGGGGGAGATTGTAAGTGCATCTAGTGCCCCTTAGTGATTTTGGTGTATTGAAGACTTATAGGTTAAGGGACTAATGCGTTTGTGAGTGTACACAGGTCTATAAGTCTATGAGGAGTTTGATATTTACAGGAAAAGTCGACCCCTAAAAATGAATATCTTCAACTGAAGATTTTGGTATCTCTGAAGACTTTCATGAAGACTTTGAAAGTGAAGACTTTCATGATTACCTACATAGTGAGGAACATGATAGCCCTGAGGATTTTACTACTCAAAATTCCGACCGTTGCTGTGCTATGCGCCAGCTGTCCCAAAATATCTATCCACCTAACGGTCATATCATTGAAGGGCATTTATGTCTTATCATGTCGGGCTGCTCCCTAGGCTATAAATAGCCGCCCCCTAAAACCACTAGCTGGCTGGCTGCTCCAAGAGAAACTAACACTTTTCATTTGAGAGCAACCCATCCTCTGAGGACTTTGAGCGAAAATCATCAAGTGAGGAAAAACCAAAAACCCAAAACCCAAACACCTACAAACCCCAAGTGATTGTGCATCATTGAAGAGATTGATCCTGCGTGGATCCGATGCTTGTTACCTTTGAAGACTGTGCTTCTTCCAGACGGTTAGGCGTCATGGTCTAGAGCATCCAAGAGGAATTGTGGATCGCCGAGTGACCAAGTTTGTGAAGGTTTGGAAGTCGCCTGAAGACTTACCACGAGTGATTGGACGAGGTCTGTGTGACCTTAGTTCAAGGAGAATACGGTGAGGACTGGGTGTCCTGAGCTGCGTGTTCAGGACTGGGTGTCCGGGACTGTGTGTCCTCGAGTTTAAATACTCAGCCGCTCCAACCAGACGTACAACTGAGACAGCAGTTGGAACTGGTCTACCAAATCATTGTCTTCACCAAGCTTACTGGTTCTATTTCCTCAACTCTTTCATTTCCTCATAACTGTGTTGTGTGTTTGTTCATATCTGTGTTTGAAGACTTTGACTGAAGACTTTCTCAATTTCCTCAGTTCAATTTCTTCAGTCTGTTTGTCTTCATCCTGTGTTATCCTGTGATTACGCTTCCTGTACTCTGTGCCTGTCTTCATTTCATCATGATGACTATGCTTGTATTCTGTTATGTTTACTTTTGAGTACTTATTCCGCTGCTAGTAGTTCTTCGCTAAGGAATTTCCTCACCGGCAAATTCCTCAGTGAAGAATTTCATAAAAATCGCCTATTCACCCCCCTCTAGTCGATATAACGCACTTTCAGAAGGTAAGGCACATGCAGAAATTTAGGAGTTCAAATTTTGAATTGATATCATAGACAGTAGCTGACGTTGGGCTCTCAGCAGTTCTAATAGGGGTTTGGCCACTGGAGTAGGGGTAAAGTGTGGTACAGTTGGGCCTGTGTTTTCTGTGGCTGCTGATCTATCTGATTTAAAAGGTATCACTACCTTTTCCAAATACCTAGTTTGTACTCCTTGAGGATCTTCACTCACCCTCTTCCTTTTGGACATCTATTACGAAAGAACAACATTTGAATGGAAAAACATAGTATGACGACACATGCAATAGGTACAGAAAATGGATAGGTATGGCATATACTCATATATGATGCTTAAACTAAGCAGATGGTGTAACAAAGTAGAAGTAATGCAAGAGGTCAGATGCAAAATATGTGCGACCAATACAACCTTGCCAAGTTAGAGCAAGCACCTTGATGGGTGAATAAGATAGGCCATCCTCCACCATGCCAAGTTTGTTAGCTAGTAGATAGTTCTGCAATATTCCTCTCATGCGCCTCATATTCATTTTGATAATGTTCAATTCCTGACATGCATGAAAACATAAAAACAAGTGAGATTATCTTTGTAATGCAGAAGTGATTCTAATCCAATACTTCCTCCCTGTAAACCACTTTGTGCTATCTCTGCAATTCTTCTAAGAGGTGCCATGCATGTTGTAATTTGGTGTGTGCATTAATATAATGTGGCCTACTACTGAAAATGTGATAGCTCCAGAAGTGATGATACTTCGCAGATGACAGCTTCAACATATAGTAAATAAAAACAAGTCGACCTAACCTGACAGATTCAAAATATACTAAGGGAGAATAACTCGACCTGACTAGTCAACCGCAAGAGAAGAGGATCATCTTACAGAAGAGCAAAAGAGCAAGCAGATTGAAGATATTACAAGTCTTTCTATACATTGTCGGTTGTCCACCCATGATGAACGAGAGCGCACAGAGAAATACTATTCCTTCCGGTCTCTCCATATGTGGCTCACATGCATTTCGAAACTTAAGTAGGAACATTTAGCTGACCAGTTAAACATCTCTCAGTTTTACTAATATCAGATTTGAATTTGTACAACTAAGCTTGTTTAGCTCGATGGGTGGAGTAGTGCTATTACGACACGAACCATGTAGGCTGATCATGGTCATCATAAAATGGGGAAGCCATAAGCATGATGAGTATAGTGTTGATCGTGGCAGTGGGATGGCAGATCTGAAGCTACAAACCGCGCAAAGGGTAGTTAGCAACCGATGTTTGCTTTGAAATAACAACTAAGATTTGGTATGGACAAGAAAGTACAGTCAACATGTGACAAAGAAATGCAATTCTGTTGTCTCTCTATATGTTGCGACATGCATTTGGAAACTCAAGTTGGATCTTTAGCTAACCAATTAAATGTGTCTGTTAACTAATATCAGTATCATATCGCAATCATATTTGAACAACTAAGCTTTGGAATTTTGAGTGATGTGTTGTTTAGCTTGAAGGGTGGAGTAATGGTAGTACAACAGAAAGCACCTACGCAGATCATAGTAGATTAGATAAAAGGGGAAACCCCTAATCATCAAGAGTAAAATTAGGAAAGTGGAACTAGCTCGACCAGTGGGTGGCGCACATGCTTTTCGAAACGAATATAGGAACATTAGGTGACCAATGAAACGTTGTTTGTTTTAGTAATATGAGCATCATATCAGATTCGTATTTCAACACGTAAGCTTTGGAATCATGAGTGGCATGTTGTTTCGCTTGATGGGTTGAGGTCTCGAGGAGCACTACTAGCACGACACGAAGCAGCGAAGCACCTACGATGATGGTAGTGAATACAAAGGGGGGAAACCATAAGCTTTACGAGTATAGTGACCGTGCCATGGCGGATCTGAAGGTGCAAACCGAACAAAGCTATTTCGCAACCAATGTTTGCTTTCAACTAGCCACTACGATTTGGTACGGACAAGAAAAGTACAGTAAACAATTTACGATCTATTTTCCTGGTGAGATCAATAACTTAAGCACATATGGAAGAGTACCACCTCTCTTGTGACGCCGTGTAGGCCCCTGCTGATTCATTGAGGGTGCTGCGGGTGTGATGGCTGTCGGTGGCGGGGAAGAAGACTTTAGATGGCAGATGGCTGGGTCGGGGGATAAATCCTATTGCCGTGGACGAGGCAGTCGTAGGAGCAGCAACGGTAAGGTGGACGACGGCACCGATGAAGTGAGACGATGTGATGAAAGGATCTTGGTCCGGCGTCGTGGATGAGAGATGTCCATCTCTTGCAGTGGACGACGGGGTAAGGGTAGCGGCTCCGGTAAGGTGGAGGATGGGGTGGCGGACGGAGGAGGCTAGCCGCAGTGGGGAGGTTGTCGTGGCGCCGACGGTTTATGAATGGGGAAATGGAGGGGGGGGGATCTCAAACTTTGGGACGCTCTTGTCTGAAATGTGGGAAAGTTACGAACTTATCCCTCGTTTAAAATTTTGGACATCATGTCGGTTGGGGATAGGACGGTAATCTCGCATCTCCCAAATATTTGTTGGTAACAATTTTGGGCGAGGAGAGGGTGTTTTGCCGCCCACGGTTGGCGCCCATGGTGTATGAACGGGGCTGACTGGTAGGGCGGTTGTGTCACGTCTGAGGGAAGTTACACATCTGCCCCTACTTAAAATATTAGCCTACATTGATTTCGGACGAGGAGAGTTTGCTTTGCCGCCCACCGTGGATGAATGGGAAATGGAGGGAGAGACACATGTCTTTCGGACGAGCTTGAATCAAATGTGTATTGCCGCCCAGGTTTGGCGCCCACAGTGTCTGAATGGGCTCAGAGGCCGTCGTGTCATGTCTGGTTGAAGTTACTAGTCTACCCCTATCGACAACAGTGTAAATCCGGTCGATAAGGATCTCAAGTGTCAGGGGTAGAATAATTTCCATCTCGCGAACACTTGCTTCGGGCAGCCCACAAATGATAGTGGGTGTCTAGCCGCTTCGTTCAAAACTTGGGAGAATTAGCATTCACGTTTGCCCTGGGCCCTGGCAACTAAATCCAAATCCAATTTTTATTCGATTATGAATATCCATAGATAATTCTACGTTTTGTTATTTATTTATTAAAAACCACAACAAAGATTTATTCCACCTTTATATATGATTATGATTTAGAAATGCCATGATCTTCGAATTCAGTAGGTTGGATACACTTTGAGTCAAACAGTTATTTCATCCAATACAATATGCTCACACGAAAAACAGTTCACCTTATGTCAATCATACAAGTACTGAGGATTACCTCACCTACAAAATTTGGATCGTTACAACTCATGGAAAACATAGGGGGTCTTACAACATAATCCATTCAGAGACATGACACAACATGCAAGTACAATAATCTAATGACAATTTCAACTGGTATCTAAAGAAGAACCAGGATTACCTTGGGCTTCAGATAGCAGAAGCAGCAGGACCTCCTCCGTCTTCAAATGCAACATTCTTACTTCCTCCAATTCTTGGGTTGCTTGCATAATACGTGCAGCTAATTGCATGATTTCCAGCTTTAAGATCGAGATTACCTCATTCATGGCAGCCACACCATCTATTTCTGCCTCTAGTAGAGCCTCAAGAACTATAATATCTGTGCTGAGACCGCTCTCCAGCGGCGTTGCCTCTAAAATGCTACCATCTGTTAACATGGATGGTGCACTACTTCCATAAATAGATTCTAGGGTTGTACATTGTGTCCTAGTGTAAACGGCATCCTGAAAGGTTTCCGCTGGACATAAGTAAGAGATGGTTATCGCATGATCCAGGCAGTAAGCTTACATGGTAAACGACATACGAATTATTGCCGAGCATGGCAAGCTATATTTAAATGGTTCAAAGCAGCATCAGCCGATTAAAATGGTAAGATGAAACTAGGGATGTAAGTGGCAAATAAACGATATCCGCTAGTCCCACCTAGTTAGTTTTTGCTAGCTCTCTAGTTCGTTTTCCTCAAAAAACAAAAACTCTTTTGAACTATCATACCACTAGTGGACTTCAATCGGGATTAAATGGGACCCAGTTGACATCCCTAGTTGAAAGGGAGTGTACCACCGCTATATTTAAGTTGCCAATGCATCTAAGCAGTTGAAATAATCTGAGAAAGCACTTAACAGTGTGGCCTCATATAAACTACGAAGACAGTCTTGTGATGAAGTTCAGAGGAAAAGTTAAGGACTCAAATGAACTAGCCATGCATTTCTTTACGATAGTGCAACAGGCACTGCTAACATATTGGCCAACTCAGGTATAGCGGAACAGGTAACAAACAAGCATTCGAATCAAGCAATACAGCAAAGCAGACAACTGAACTATTTGTAATTTTGTAGGATTACAGGTTGAGGGCACAAGCCAAGAAAGCAGCCCACACGCATTACATTTCACATGTACTAAAACACACTGGCTTACCATATGTTGTTGTGAAGACTCGCTGCTGTTGCAATGTTCTTTGAAGATATCGTCAGCATCCCATGGTTGCAAATTTAGTTGTTGTAGTTTATTCTGCACCCTCTATTTAGGTAAAATTAATTTTAATTTCATGCACTGGTTCTAATTGATCATCAATGGTTCATCTAAACTAATGAAAGAAGGGTGTGTGCATACACGACAATATATTTGCTTCCCCCTATTTTTATGCTTGTTCGAGGTGCCAGTCCCAAAAGAACAAATATTTTGCTTGATGGGGTTGGTGGATCCATAATTAATAGAAGCATCAAATTAGTCATGCAACTTGGGAAGATCAAGAACACACAAAAAAGTAATGAACAGAGGCTCGGAGCCGTGATGTAATAGCTAGCATCAAAAAATGTAGGGTAAAACAAACAAAAAGCAGCAGAACCACATGCTAGTTTGCTGATGTGTAATTAAGGATAGAGAACATGAAGCAGTCTGATGGAACCAATAGGTGGCATCAGAACAGCACCAATATCATAAATATAGCATGCAAGAAGTAAAATAGTAGGCAGTGATATCTAGGAAGTACAGTAATACTTAGGACAAAACTAAAGCATATTAACTATATGTGCACTGGTATGTAATTTAGCACATGTAACATGTTCCCTGCCAGAAGTATGGCCCTACAGGGGCAAGCAGAATAACGCGTCTCAAGGGAAATTGAATGATGTCCTGAAGAAATTCAAAAGTGAACGTAGGCGCCGGCCGTTGGATAATAGTACCTGATTCTCGGCGGCGTATGGGTATCGTTGTCATACTTGAGAGCTAAGGATCGTCGATGGTGCTCGTGTTGCGGTTGAGTTTGGGCCGGCTGTCGCCGTCGCTCAAGCGGCTCCGGTGCTTCGGTTGCGGCGTCTGTCGACATGCAAGAAAGCTCATCTGTGGTAAGTGAACAGTTGCACGAGCAAGAAGAGAAAAACCTAAGAAGTACAAATTGAAATAACCTGATGAGGCTGCGGCATCAGTAAAGCAGGGCCGATGGAGTTGAATATGGCATTCGTGGAGCGGGTCCAGTGTAGTGAACGAAGGCTTTGGCGGGCACGGTGTACAGTGCTTTCGATGAGGCGGATCTATTACGGCGGACGAGGGCTTGTATGAAGGGCCAGCGATGGGGCGGACGAGGGAGTCATTGAAGGGCCTACACTGTGGTGGACGAGGGGGCCGATTAAGAAGATCCGGTGCAGTGGACCATGATGCGGTCAAGGAGATCTGGAGCGGTGGACAAGCCAGTCGCTGAAGCGGCTCCGGTGAAGTGGTGAGTTGGCTGTTGGGGGTTCCAAGGTGTGAAAGGTAGATTCGGCAGTGTGTGAGGTCCACCACTGCGGCGGAGGACTAGATTCGGCGGCTTGCCGGGGTTGGTGGGGGTCGGGGAGGGGAAGGGGAGGGGCTCTGGGGAAGAATGTGGGGGGCAAAGAGGGGAAAACAATGGAGTTACCAAAGCAGCCCTTTTCGGTTCATGTGGCAAGGGTAAAATAGGAATATCGTAGGGCTAAACTTTCGGGCGCGAGATATTTTGATGTGAGCTGGAAGTTTCAAAGCTTTTGGTGCCTGAAATTATAAGTGTTCCTCTCTTGTACGACTGACTATGATATCATGGCCTAGAATTTATTTGTTTTGCACGCAAAAAAGTGCAAGTTTTCAAAATCAATGTATCCAACTCGAAGCTTAGATTTTCCATTCAATTCAAATATGGATCATTGAGCTAGTACAAGCAAATACCATCATACGGTCCAATTCAAATGAAATTCCAAATGTGTTTATCCTAAATATGATGACAAAAGCAAAATTGTGTATGTGTATGAATAAAGTGGATGATTATAAAGTTTGAACATGCCCGTATGTGTATATCTCTAGGTTTGATATATGAATTTGAAATCACGAAATCCCAGCTTAAAATATGTACCTCCATTTAAATGAATTACAAAATCTAATGATGGAGTCGAATTCCAAAATTCGAATCTTAGGTTTGTAATTCTGGTACATCAAGGTATATCATGCATGTTCAAAAGTATTGTTATCTCATAGTCCAAACTGTGAAACAAATTGATCAACCATGAGTGCACACACTATTGACCATATATATCTCAATTACACAAGTCGTTCTCTCCCCCAGACACAAACACACAAGCACATTAACACCCCCCTCTCTTCTAAAGTCCGAACCCCAATATAGGTCTCTATCTTGTCTCTCGAGCATGCACACATCTCTTCACCCACTCTCTAGGTCTCCTGGCATCTCTCTTTGCCAAGCACAAACACTATGTAGAGTGTATCTTTCCCATACACACAAAACATCGCCCCCAAATATCTATTTCCCTGGTTATGTGGTTCTCGCACACTCACCTCACACACCACCCCCACTGCAAACAAGCACACATTGTCTCCTTGTGCACCACTCTCCTCTTTCTATCTCTCCCACATGCGGGCCCGCCCCAGCTCCTTCCATGTATACATATATGTCGTGACTCTTTCCATAGCTCCCTAATGTATCATCGTTCTCAATCTCGCACGTTTTTCTCTACACCGTCTATTCTAGATCTCTCATGAAGTCCCTATCACACACACGATGACTCGATTCCCTTGCGTCTCCGTACATAGGCCAATTTCGAACAACATCAACATTGTCTCCCTATCTATACACCATTTATGGACACAAACGACCCCTCTCCCCCTCTCTTCCTCTCTCTCTCTCTCCGTCGCTCTCTCTCTCTCTCTCTCTCTCGCTCTCACACCCCCCTCCCACACACACTTGATGTCTCTTCCAAATAGTCTGCTCCCCGCCCGCACCCATGCTATCCCGCTACTACACATGCCTTTGTCTCTCTGTGACACACATGTCACACCATTCCCCCTTCCCTTATACCAGGTTTACATCATTAGTGGTCTCTCTACTCCAGATACACACACTCCCTCTCACACGCAAACGCGCACACAAACACACACAGGCACACACAAACACCCATTTATCTGGATCCTCATCTCTCCCCATGTCTGCATGTGTATCTGACACACTCACTCTCCGATTATGTCTATGTGTCTCCACGTTACACAACACAAAGCCCCATGTACATGTCTCTCTCTATCCTCCACACACATAGACACAAAGAATCTCTTATCATTGCCTCAGTCTCTAGACATATCACACACGCAAACTGTCTCTCTCTCGCAAACATGCCCAACAAGGGTTTCCCCATGAATAACTTACCGACTATTCATCAACAGTCGTGGCAGTACGGCGACCATTGATACGTCTCCAACGTATCTACAATTTTTGATTGTTCCATGCTATTATATTATCAACTTTGGATGTTTTATATGCATTAATATGCTATTTTATATGATTTTTGGGACTAACCTATTAACCTAGAGCCCAGTGCCACTTTCTATTTTCCCCTTGTTTTTCAGTATCGCAGAAAAGGAAAATCAAATGGAGTCCAATTGACCTGAAACTTCACGGAGATCATTTTTGGACCAGAAGAAGCCCACGGAGTACCGGAGGTGGGCCAGAAGCGTCCCGAGGCCACTAAGAGGGTGGGGGCGCGCCCCCTGCCTCGTGGCCGCCTCGTGGCCCCCCTGACCGACTTCTTTCGCCTATATATATCAACATACCCTAGAAACATCGCACAACAGAATAGATCGGGAGTTTCACCGCCAGAAGCCTCCATAGCCACCGAAAACCAATCTAGACCCGTTCCGGCACCCTGCCGGAGGGGGGAATCCCTCTCCTGTGGCCATCTTCATCATCCCGGCGCTCTCCGTGACGAGGAGGGAGTAGTTCTCCCTCGGGGCTGAGGGTATGTACCAGTAGCTATGTGTTTGATCTCTCTCTCTCTCTCTCGTGTTCCTGAGGTGGCACGATCTTGATGTATCGCGAGCTTTGCTATTATAGTTGGATCCTATGATGTTTCTCCCCCTCTACTCTCTTGTAATGAATTGAGTTTTCCCTTTGAAGTTATCTTATCGGATTGAGTCTTTAAGGATTTGAGAACACTTGATGTATGTCTTGCATGTGCTTATCTGTGGTGACAATGGGATATCACGTGATCCACTTGATGTATGTTTTGGTGATCAACTTGCGAGTTCCGTGACCTCGTGAACTTATGCATAGGGGTTGGCACACGTTTTCGTCTTAACTGTCCGGTAGAAACTTTGGGGCACTCTTTGAAGTTCTTTGTGTTGGTTGGATAGATGAATATGAGATTGTGTGATGCATATCGTATAATCATACCCACGAATACTTGGGGTGACATTGGAGTATCTAGGTGACATTAGGGTTTTGGTTGATTTGTGTCTTAAGGTGTTATTCTGGTATGAACTCTATGATAGATTGAACGGAAAGAATAGCTTCGTGTTATTTTACTACAGACTCTTGAATAGATCGATCAGAAAGGATAACTTTGAGGTGGTTTCGTACCCTACCATAATCTCTTCGTTTGTTCTCCGCTATTAGTGACTTTGGAGTGACTCTTTGTTGCATGTTGAGGGATAGTTATATGATCCAATTATTTTATTATTGTTGAGAGAACTTGCACTAGTGAAAGTATGAACCCTAGGCCTTGTTTCAACGCATTGCAATACCGTTTGTGCTCACTTTTATCATTAGTTACCTTTCTGTTTTTATATTTTCAGATTACAAAAACCATTATCTACTATCCATATTGCACTTGTATCACCATCACTTCGCCGAACTAGTGCACCTATACAATTTACCGTTGTATCGGGTGTGTTGGGGACACAAGAGACTCTTTGTTATTTGGTTGCAGGGTAGCTTGAGAGAGACCATCTTCATCCTACGCCTCCCACGGATTGATAAACGTTAGGTCATCCACTTGAGGGAAATTTGCTACTGTCCTACAAACCTCTGCACATGGAGGCCCAACAACGTATATAAGAAGAAGGTTGTGTAGGAGACATCAACCACCTAGTATGACTACTAGGACTAGAGCAAGCCAAAAACGTGCCGCCGTCACCCCCTCCTTATCAGTGACGGGAAAACATTTGTTTTACACAGTTGAGAAGTCATTGTGCTAAGGCCCCACATGCTGAGGCGTTGAATAGAATGTAGATCCTAGTTTACGGTAACAAGTATCGATAATGCTTTTGTATCTCCATACTTATATTTCTTCTCTTATAAAAAATCCAATTGGTGATGATGGTACGCGTGCCATCTTACAATATAGACCGTCTGATCTATATCTTACAGATGGAAATTAAACTAAAAGATACTCGCACCTCTCTCCACACTTGCACACAAGGCCTTCCCTCCTTCATACTTATCTCCAACAACCTCATTGTTGAGCAATTAAAAAAGGAAGCCTTTGGAACAAACTGGCCTGGTGGCAGCTACCGGCGTCGTCCATCCCCATGCCTCCGCTCAGTCCGACCACCAATCACCACCACGCCCCACTCCTCTTCACCTTATCTCCTATTTCTCGAGATATCATTAGTTTTTACACATGGGATTACTCCCGCATGGGTCAATCACAACAAGTGTTTTATAAAAAAAATGCATCTTGATGTTCCAAGCAATGCACAGACATCTTGCTGTTACTCCTACAGAAGACTAAGTTGGTGATGATGGTGTGCCTGCCATCCATCATTTCTGATCATTAGATCTACATCTAACGACTGTGAGGTAAATTGTTGCCTTTTCTCACCAACATCCCACTTCTCTACCAATTTGCAGAAAAGGCCATAATTAGTATCTTAAAACTAACCACATCCCTCCCTCACCTCACCAAAACAGCCCAAGGAATATATTCTGATTGAAACATAATATATCTCTAGTGATATATGTATATCAAAATTAGAGTGTTTGTATCATGTTTGTGAATAAGTATTATTCTAATTATGATCCGTTGCCACGCACGTGAACATTGCTAGTATTTCCAACCATGCAAAAAATGCTAGTATTTCCATAGTTTCGAGTTTTCCATCAAGATATTAGTCACTCATGGTTGATATTTACTTTCAATCACGTACAAATATGCACTATGTAACTAGCCTTGCTTATTGGCTTCCAAAGCTTAACTTTCACTCCTACTTACAATATGTAGTGTATTTAACAAAAAAACTACCAGTTTCAACCAGCCCTAGGAAGAAACTATTGTACAAAATATAGCAAAAACATACCCAAAATTTCTTAATCCGCACAAAAAACTACTACCTAGTGCCAATTAGGCTCGTTTAAACCCGTTTATGACAGGGTTGGCCCACACGTCCGTGCTGATGAGGCAGCTTAAACCAACACATTTTGTTTGACCGTTCACACAAGGGACCTGTCGGGGTTTTGTCACGGCAGATGTCCTCGTGAAAGGACTTAGTCGTGGAGCCATCACCACGGGTTAGCTTAAAGGGGTTAAACTGGAAAAGGGACACGAGAGTTTTTATACTAGTTCGGCCCCTTCGATGAAGGTAAAAGCCTACGTCTAGTTGTGTTGGTATTGCTAGGGTTTCGATGACCAGGGAGCGAATCCGCTTTGCCTGGCTCTTGAGTTGTTGTCTGTCGCCCTCAACCGCGGCCGGTCGTCCCTTTATATATACAGGTTGACGCCCGCCGGTTACAGAGTCCCGAGGCCGGATCATAAACATGTCTAGCTCGGTCTCTATCCTTCCTATCTTACAATACAAGTTACATGAGAAAGTCGGTTTACATCTACAGGCCTTAACTCGCCTTTGGGCCTTGGGCCTTGGGCCTTCGTAAAGCACCACCATACTTACATCTTCATGGGCTTCTAATCTTCATAGAGTTAACCCGGCTATTCCTGGCCGGTTTATGTCCGGTAGTAATATCCCCAACATTAGGCCTCAGATTGATTTGAACTTGTTCATGTCAATCTTCAACACTTAGATAAATTCCTCCTTTGCATCTTCACCTTGATCTTGTAAACCGCCGTGACGCCATACTCCAGGATCATGATTAATCACCATGACGTCACTTTGTTATTAAAAATGATACATCTCACCTTCTGTTAATGAACTTCCGACAATCGAGGCGACCGCTCCGTTAGGTATCCAATATTCAGGCTCCTCAATTCTCGCACCTGTCACCTCTCCACTTACCTTATAAATAGGACCAAGGGTCATCCTCTTTTCCCCCTTCGTCTCTTCACTTCTTCTTCCTACTCGCGGCGCCCCTGCACCCGAGCGCCGCCGCTGCCGTCGAACTTCACCTATGCATCACCAACGGCCGCTGCATCGACCTGGTCGCACCAGAGATACGCGGCGCGCCTCCGCTACCTCAATAGCTGTTGTAAGCCCTTCCTCTTTCCTCTGTAGATCCATTAGGGTTCGTGCTGGTTCATGTTGCTCCCCTTGTGTTCTTCGTCCACCCATAGATAGCAGAGCTCAATCTTGACGTGTTCCGCACTATAGTTATGGAACTCCTTATCTCAGCCCTTTGACCCAAACCTTAAATACATCATACCTTGATCTGGACCTTTTGTGAACTGCTCCGGGACCAAACTTTTAAGTCTCAATATTTTTCCTTTTCCTGACTTATGGTAGATCCAAAATTTCAATGCAATCTTGCGAAACCTGTTTTACCTTACTTAGTCGTTCTTGCCTTAGATCGGTACCTTTTTTATCACATAGGCGTTTTACCTTTGTAGAGAGTAATCTATTATATACCATTAGTCCCCTTGTAAACCGGCAATCCCTTTATCTCCATTGTCATACTCCGGTTTAATAATATATGTATATCTCTGTTTCCGCTTATCGATTTGTCATTCATAATTGTATCAGCCTCCGGTTTACCAAATTTACATACTTGGATTCCTTTGTCCCGTTGCACCTTATGCATCACTATGAATGAATTGTAAACCAGCATTTCTTTCCAGATTTTCACTTGCAATGGCCAAGCAGATTTATTCCTGCAACTGGGCTCCCTCCTGGGTTACAGAGGAGCAACTGAATGGAATGGTCAAGATCGGTACTTTACCAAAGAAGAATGAGATCCGGTGGCAAGCTCCTGGGCTAGAAAATCCTCCTACTCCCAAGCAGGGTGAAGTAGTGGTGTTTGTTGATCACATAGGCCGTGGCTTTAAACCGCCCGGATCGAAGTTTTTCCAGGATGTGCTTGCCAGCTTTCAACTCCATCCTCAAGATATTGGACCCAACTCGGTATCCAATATATGCAACTTTCAAGTTTTTTGCGAAGTGTATCTACAAGAAGAACCAACTGTCGAGCTGTTCCAGGATTTCTTCCATCTGAACCGGCGCACTGAATTTGTAGACGGACCCAATACTGAACTTGGTGGCATCTCCATTCAGAAAAGAAAAGAGGTTGAATTTCCTCATGCCAAGCTGCACAGTCACCCCAAAGAGTGGAATCAAACTTGGTTCTACTGTAGAGACACCTCCCCTGAAGATGAGAACCCTCTGCTGGGTTACCGTGCCCACCGGCTCGCCAATACTCATCCACTTCCACAACGACCGAGTGCCCAGGAACGGGCCCCGTACGCACCTCAACTCGCCAAGCTGAGAGCCTTCTTGGCCAACGGTTTAACAGGTGTAGACTTCGTCCGTTGCTGGATATCCTGGAGTATCTTGCCGTTAGGTCGCTGCTCCCATTTAATGTGCGAGTATACTGGTGAAGTAGAAGACTCCCAACGTCATATCAATATTCAGCTAACATATGAAGAAGTCACTGAGGTTGTGGAGAAAATATTGAACGAATCGGAAGCTGTCTGTTGCCAAACCGGATTAAACCCCTTTTACACACAAAACAAACCGCCTGCTGTAAGTATTGTTCTTCCGCTTTACACTTGATATCCTTAGACTGTACAATCTTTAAATACCCTCTGCTTATTTTTAAACAGGGTGATGATCCGTTCTGAAGAAGAAACCTCAAGAAAAAGCGGCAAAGCCTTCCCGTCCTAAAACAAAAGCCGTCAAGAAAACCACAAAGAGGAAGGCACCTGAACGCATCAGTATGGAACTGCATGACGACCCGGATGAATCGGAAGTTGAGGTAGAACTTGATTCACTTGGTTCACTTTTCATGCATCTCATTGACAATGATACTTATCAGGAGGACGTTGAGGGCAGCCAAGATGATGATGCAGAGGTAATTATCCTTTCCTTCGGTTCAGACTCTCTGCCAACACAAAAAATCCGTCAAGCGGTCCGGAAAGTAAGCTTTTCTCATCCTCTAGCTCACTTGGATCCAACATTTATTTTGCAGAAACAGCAACACGAGGCTCGCCGCACAACCCGTCGCAGCGGTCAAAAGGTCACTTCGACCGGTTTACCGGACACCCCGGTTCGAAAACGCCGATCTGAGGTCTCACCCACTTCTGACACTTCTTATCCCATGGCAGGCTATTTCTGACAACCTCTTAATCCGCCCGATTCGAATTATCAGGTGACACCTCCTTCATCCTCTAGCGAATCAACAGCGACCCAACTCCCTCCTCTCAAAACCGTAGCTGGGTAAGTACTTCACCCCCTTCTTTTGATGTTTCATACTGTATATGTTATGCTAACCTTTGCATCTTGGTCTGTTTAGAGCCAAAGCCAGACCCAGTAAAAAGGCTCAGGTAAATAATCCGCCCGAAGACTAGGTGGTTATTGAGTCAGAGCAAACTGCTAAACCGGAGGGTCTGAACACTGAGGCCACATTTGATGAACCACCCCCTCAAGATCATAATACTGTTGAGAAAGCAGAAGTTGATACTGCTGTGCCAGATGATGAACCGGCAAATCCAATCCGGACTGATGACAAACCTTCTAGTCCAGTGAAAACTACTGACACTCCATCAACTCCAGAAAAGGCTGCTGGAGACAAAGAAGGCAAGGTTATCATTACTGGTATTGGTCACACTTCTCCTGGCCATCCTGTTATTTTGGCAAAACATAGTGCCAAGGAAGAGCGTGCTGCTATGGAGAAAGGCAAATGGAGCACTGATTTATCCAGCTATGCCCATATTAGTTTTCAAGAACTCCACTCTGGTTTCCTAAACCGTCTGCACTCAAACCGTGATTATGAAGCCGGTTTGGTAAATCTAATGAAGGAACGCTATGAGGTATTTTCATCACTTTTCCTTCCGTAAATCCAATTTGTAAATACCAACTCAAGTAGCCCCCAAGGGCCGGTTTATGATAGCAATCATAAATTGGGACTTTGTAATATCTCAATCCTTGCATGCTTGTCCTCCATATGTCAGGTGATCCTTGGAAATAAACCGGTACTTTATCATTGTATTCCTGTAGTTTTCATCTGTGTAGCCCCCAAGGGTCGGTTTATCTTTCCAAGGTAAACCGGGTCTTGAATCAATGCTTCAACTCTGAACAGATGTACATTAGCCCCCAAGTGTCAAAGATAATGCTTGCATTGTACTTGAGACTTGCAAAAAATATTTTGATGATAGAGCAATTAGGCATTAGCCCCCAAGTACAAAGTGCATAACTTGTTATACGCTTGGTACTTCATAGCCCATTGATGATATATCTTGCCTTTGTAGGCCGAGCTGAGTAAGAAGGATGCTCAAAGCGCTGACCTTCAGGAGAATGTTAAATCTCAGCAAGCAGAGGCTTAAGGCCAAGGAAGAGCTGACAAATTCCTTAGCAGCCATGGAGAAGCTGAAAGAAATCTTTAACAAAGAGCGTGCAGACTGGGAGACAGAAAAGGCCGGTTTAACAAAGAAGGCTGAAGATGCAGAAGCAGCCCTGAAGCCGGTGGTTGAAGAACTGACCGGCTTAAAGCGGCAGATTAATGCTATGACTTCTGCTGTGTTTGGTAAGTATCCTCTCATGAAGTTTTTCGAATTCATAATATCTTATCAATGACCGGTTTACTAAATTTTTACCATGACAGGGACCCGCATTACTCATCTGGGCTCCGACATGCGGATGAAGCTTAAAGCGGCATATACTTTGATAGAACAGTTGTATTCTGGATCCCAGCGAGCGATTTGCACGGCAGCTTATAACAAGCCTCCTCCAACGCTGACAAAAGAAACCATCGAAAAGCTGGCCATGCTACCTGCCCGGTTGGATGAACTGAAGGGATCAGCTGCAAGGTCCGGTGCACTGACCGCACTAATCCGGGCTAAGGCGTGGATTCCTGATCTTGAACCGGCAGATATCGTCAAAGGCTATCCTGGTGTGAAGGAAGACGGTTCAGATTTCAATAATGACGATATCCGATGGCTGACAAAGGAGATGCGGCGTATAGCAAGAAAATTGGCGGATGACACAGATCTATCTCATTTCCAACCGGTTTACAATTTTGAGCGGAAAAGACAGCCCGCGCTGATTCATAATGTAGAAGATCTTGTTCCGCCAATCCGTTAGCATACTTACGCTCCTGACATTGACCCTTCCAACCTTATTCATGAAGAAGCCATTTTTCAAGCCTTAACTGGAATTGATTGGTCAACGATTTGATTTCCAACGACTGGGTAGGGATGAGGAGAATGCGACCGCTCAAGATGACCCTCAATCTTCAAGCCGTCCAGAGGAGGAATCATAAACCGGAGGCCGGTTTATTAGTTGCAGTCTGTCACTCTTATTAAAACAATTGTTAAATTTGGGCTATTTAAAGCGCCTTGTGATAGGATAGTGTGAACACTTTATCTGTCATGCCATCGAGCATGTTTGCCTCGCTTGATACTGAGAACTTGCCATGCCTTTGGGATTTATATGCATAGTTCATTATGGCTTTTATTTAACTTGCTCTTGCAGATAAGAACTTGAAAGTGTCCTAGTGGTTTACCACTGGACGGGTCATGATGCCCAAAATATATACATA
The DNA here is from genome assembly GCF_056163025.1 of Triticum urartu. Lineage (NCBI taxonomy): Eukaryota > Viridiplantae > Streptophyta > Magnoliopsida > Poales > Poaceae > Triticum > Triticum urartu. The sequence goes on along the minus strand of NC_141873.1, from coordinate 165,041,185 downwards.
ACTTGGATGGATAACCAAGATTGTAATAACCAGATATAAAATAGATGATACTTGTGATATATCTTGTTGGCTGTCCAACCGTTGGTATAGTAAGGGTGAAAACACCAATCTGGAGTATTGATGACTCCTTTCCCTCTTGCCGGTTATGATAACCACCGGTTTGTTCATATAATGCTGGTGACATCTAGTCAAAACCAGACCGGAGCAACATACTGCCGGTTTAAAATTGATCATGTAATGACAACTAAGCGTTGAAAGCCACACCGGGTTGTGATAAACACCGGTTTATCAGATAATATTCATAAATCCCTTATCAAAAGATGTTAAAAATAGCAAATCCAAAAGAAATATGCAAGGCTTTTCATGGGCTGCCAGGCCGCTGAGCTAAACCATTTGCAAAGCCTTTTAAGATGGACCTGAATCTTTAACCAATCACCGTTTTAACTTTGACAAGTTCAGGGTCTATGAGATTGACTTGTCAAACGTTCGATGGGTCATACCAGGTTTACCTGGACGGAGTGGCTTACTTAAAGAGGCAGGATAACCCGGGGTTTTAGGTGAATACACCTGGCTTCCAAGCCTGGCTTGATAGCCTATTACAAGGGTGCAAGCTCGTTGTTCTTTGAGAAGCAAGGATCCCCCAGGTAATATTTGAGCTATGCTCAGTGGTTACCTATGTTTGAGTTGTGCTTTATGCACCAGACTCTCTTTGGTTCCACATAATGTCCTTTTGGTTGTAAGCCTATCAAAAGGTGTAGCTATGGTATAAATACAACCAAGCCCCCTAGTGATTTCCCATTTTGGTTTTAAACTGATCAAGAGGTGCAGCTATGGTTCCGATACGACCAAGCCCCCTAGTGATTTCCTTCATATCTGTGTGACTTTATAGGTCGGGTTAATAGAACTCCGCTTTGTAAATAGAAGCCCCCATGGAACCACACATGATGTAAAAAAGAACAGAGACCCCACTTTAGATTAGGCTCCGGTTTATTATATAATATATACATTGTCATAAGTATGTACATAAGAAGAGCATGTGGCTCAAGTATAGTAAGGCCGAAGAAGAGCTATATTCCATGGCCGCTGGGTCTCCTCCTCCGATTTGCATGAGTCTTTGTGCTCTCGAACATCGATAAGGTAGTATGACCCGTTGTGCAAGTTTTTGCTGACCACAAAAGGTCCTTCCCAAGGTGGGGATAACTTGTGCATATCATTCTGATCCTGGATGAGCCAGAGCACCAGATCACCTTCTTGAAAAGTTCTGGTCTTAACCCGGCAGCTGTGATAACGTCGGAGATCTTGCTGATAAATCTCCGAACGTGCTGCTGCTAAATCACGCTCCTCATCTAACAGGTCCAGTGAGTCCTGACGTGCTTTCTCATTCTCAGCTTCAATGTAAGCCGCCACCCGGGGTGAGTCATGACGGATGTCACTAGGAAGAACCGCCTCTGCTCCGTAAACCATGAAGAAAGGTGTGTAACCCGTTGATATGTTTGGTGTGGTGTTGATACTCCATAACACAGAAGGTAACTCCTCCACCCAACAACCTGGCGTCCGATTTAAAGGAACCATAAGACGGGGTTTGATACCTCTCAAAATTTCTTGATTTGCCCTGTCTGCTTGACCATTAGACTAAGGGTGAGCCACTGATGCTACATCAAGCCGGATGTGCTCACGTTGACAAAATTCCTCCATATCACCTTTGGACAGATTAGTACCATTATCAGTTAGAATGCTGTGTGGAAAACCAAACCGGAATATCACCTTTTTGATGAATTGAACCGCCGTGGCTACATCACACTTACTGACTGGCTCTGCCTCTACCCACTTGGTAAACTTGTCAACTGCTACCAACAGGTGGGTCTTTTGTCCTTGGATCTCTTAAAGGGTCCAACCATATCGAGCCCCCAAGTTGCAAAAGGCCAAGTGATTGGAATCATTCTCAACTCCTGAGACGGAACATGAGCGCGGCGTGCAAATTTCTGACAACCGTCACACCTTTTTACTAAATCCTCAGCATCAACATGAGCCGTCAACCAGTAGAAGCCGTGACGAAAAGCCTTAGCCACCAATGATTTTGAACCGGCGTGGTGACCACAATCTCCTTCGTGGATTTCTCGTAAAATCTCACAACCTTCTTGAGGAGATACACAACGCTAAATTGCTCCTGTGACACTGTAATGATGTAGCTCCCCATTGATAATGGTCATTGACTTGGATCGCCGGATTATCTCTTGGGCCAAGGTTTCATCATCTGGTAACTCGCCCCGGTTCATGTAAGCCAGGTATGGGACTGTCCAATCCGGTATAACATGCAAAGCCGCCACCAAATGGGCCTCCGGGTCAGGAATAGCCAACTACTCCTCTGTGGGTATCTTGACCGACGGATTATGAAGTACGTTGAGGAACACATTAGGTGGCACCGGTTTACGCTGAGAGCCTAGACGACTTAAAGCGTCCGCTGCTTCATTCTTTCGCCGGTCTATATGGTCAACTTGATAACCCTTGAAATGATCAGCCACTATGTCCACCTCCCGTCGATATGCAGCCATGAGTGGATCCTTAGAATCCCAAGTGCCAGATACCTGCCGAGCCACCAGGTCCGAGTCACCGAAGCACTTAACCCGGCTTAAGTTCATCTCCTTAGCCATCCGCAGACCGTGGAGTAAGGCCTCATACTCACCTACATTGTTAGTACAAGGGAACATTAAGCGGAGAACATAACAAAACTTGTCACCTCGTGGGGAAGTTAATATGACTCCAGCCCCCGAGCCCTCCAATTGCCTGGACCCATCAAAGTGAATAGTCCAATAAGTGTTGTTTGGCTTTTCCTCTGGTGCCTACAACTCTGTCCAATCATTGATGAAGTCCATGAGTGCTTGAGATTTGATCGTTGTGCGAGGTGTATATTTGAGCCCGTGAGGTCCAAGCTCAATAGCCCACTTGGCAATCCGGCCAGTCGCCTCTCTGTTTTGGATGATATCTCCTAAAGGGGCTGAACTAACCACTGTGATAGGATGACCATGAAAATAATGTTTGAGCTTCTGGCTTGCCATAGACACCCCATACACTAGCTTCTGCCAATGTGGATACCTCTGCTTCGATTCGATAAGTACCTCACTGATATAATAAACTGGTCGTTGAACCGGATACTGCTTTTCGGCCTCCTTGTGCTCCACAACAATAGCCACACTAACAGCTCGGGCATTAGCAGCCACATATAGCAATAAGGGCTCTTTATAGACCGGAGCCGCAAGGACTGTCGGTTCAGCTAACTGTCTCTTCAAATCCTCAAACGCTTTATCAGTCGCGTCGCTCCAGACAAAGTCATCCGTTTTCCTTAACATCTGAAATAAAGGGACAGCTTTCTCCCCAAGACGACTGATACACCGGCTCAAAGCCGCAATCCGGCCTGCTAAACGTTGAACGTCATTGATACACGCTGGTTTAGCCAAGGACGTGATAGCTGATTTTTTTTCCAGATTAGCCTCAATGCCCCTGTTAGACACCAGAAAACCCAAGAGCTTGCCTGCCGGAACACCAAAGACACATTTGTCCGGATTAAGCATCATCTTATAAACCCGGAGGTTGTCAAAAGTCTCTCTCAAGTCATCTATCAATGTTTCCTCCTCCCTGGACTTCACCACAATATCATCCACATATGCATGAACATTGCGCCCAATCTGCTTATGAAGACAATTCTGAACACAACGCTGATAAGTCGCCTGGCCACTCTTGAGCCCAAAGGGCATGGAGACATAGCAGAAGGCTCCAAAGGGAGTTATAAAGGTTGTCTTCTCCCGGTCCTTAACTGCCATTTTGATCTGATGATAACCAGAGTAAGCATCCAGAAAGCACAAACGGTCACAACCCGCCGTAGCATCAATAATCTGATCAATACGAGGGAGGCCAAAGGGATCTGCTGGACAAGCCTTGTTCAAATCTGTGTAGTCCACACACATACGCCAAGTGCCGTTTTTCTTAAGAACCAGCACCGGATTAGCCAGCCATTCCGGGTGAAAGACCTCCACAATAAACCATGCGGCCAACAGCCGAGCTACCTCCTCACCAATAGCCTTACGCCTTTGTTTGTTGAAGCAGCGGAGAAACTGCCTGACCGGTTTAAACTTAGGATCTATATTAAGTGTGTGCTCAGCGAGTTCCCTCGGTACACCTGGCATGTCAGAAGGCTTCCATGCAAAGATGTCCCGGTTCTCACGGATGAAGTCGATGAGCGCGCTTTCCTATTTGGGATCCAGGTTAGCGCTGATGGTGAACTGCTTGGATGAATTGCCGGGAACAAAATCAACCATCTTAGTGTCTGTAGCCGATTTAAACTTCAACGCCGGATCATGCTCCATAGTTGGTTTTTTCAAAGAAGTCATGTCTGCCGGATCAACCTTGTCTTTAGAGAACTTCAGCTCCTCTGTGGCACAAACCGACTCAGCATAAGCTGCATCACCCTCTTCACATTCCAAAGAAATCTTCCTGCTCCCATGTACTATGATGGTCCCCTTATGACCCGGCATCTTAAGCTGTAGATACACGTAACACGGCCTCTCCATGAACTTGGCATAAGCCGGTCGTCCGAACAGGGCATGATACGGACTTTTGATTTTCACCACCTCAAAAGTCAATGTTTCTGACCTTGAATCATGATCATCTCCAAAAGCCACCTCTAGGGCTATCTTGCCTACTGGATACACCGATTTGCCAGGCACCACACCATGGAAAACGATGTTCGACGCTTTAAGATTCTTATCTGTCAACCCCATACGGCAGAAAGTATCATAGTAAAGTATATTGATATTACTTCCTCCATCCATAAGCACCTTGGTGAACTTATACCCCCCAACTTGAGGTGCCACCACTAAGGCCAGATGACCCGGATTATCAACCCGGGGTGGGTGATCCTCTCGACTCCATAAAATCGGTTGTTCAGACCAGCGCAAATACTGAGGCACTGCCAGTTCAACAGAGTTCATGACCCTCTTGTGAAGCTTCTGATCACGCTTACACAAGCTAGTGGTGAAGACATGATACTGCCCACTATTCAACTGCTTCGGATTGCTCTGATAACCCGACTGCTGCTGCTGCCGATTCCCCTGATGGTTGTACCCTCCCTGATTGCCCTGATTACCTTGATTACCATGTCCGGTCTGATGGCCTTGGAATCCTGAACCAGAGCTGCCGCCTTCGTAACCCGGCCCATGAAAACCACCTCCTAAACCGCCGGGCGGGACATTGCCATATTGAAACATATTGGAATTTTGGAATTCCCGCATGATGAAACAATCCTTCCAAAGATGTGAAGCTGGCTTCTCCTTCGATCCGTGCTTTGGACAAGATTGATTTAACAAGCGCTCCAGATTGGGGCCTGACGCTCCGCCCCTCTGAGGCGGTTTGCCCTTACGATGCTGACCGTTATCCTGGGCGTTGGTGTTAGCCACAAAGTCCAGGCTATTGTCTGCCTTGCGCTTACCATTATTCCCGTGGCCTGCCGGGTTGTGCTGCTGCCCTTTGGTATTGTCGTTCTTTTTCCCCTTCCCCGTTTTGTCATCCTCTGACTCAGGGTCTTTGGTACTATCTGAATCGGCATATTTCACAAAGGCAGCCATAAGGGTTGACATGTCATTGCAGTGACGTTTGAGCCTCCCTAACTTCAGTTTTAACGGCATAAACCGGCAATTGCCCTCCAACGTCAAAACTGCTGTATCCGTGTTGATGCATCCGACGAATGCAAAATAGCTGAGACTCGCTTCACCCAATGGGTTGTAGACTCCCCATCCTCTTGAACACAAGTGGCCAGGTCCACAATTGACATAGGCTGCTTACAAGTATCTTTAAAATTCTGGATAAACCGGTGTTTTAACTCATCCCATGACCCGACGGAGTTAGCCGGTAAGCTCTTTAACCAAGTACGAGTTGTCCCCTCCAACATCATGGTGAAGTACTTAGCACACACTGCTTCATCCACATCCAGCATCTCCATCGCCATCTCATAACTCTCAACCCATGACTCAGGGGGTAAATCGGCAGTGTAATTGGGCACCTTACAAGGTCCTTTAAAATCTTTGGACAGTCGTACATTACGCAAAGCAGGGGTGAGACACGGCACCCCTAAAGAACTGAAGACCACGCCTGGCTCCACTGAAGCGGTAGGATGAACCGGAGTAAGATGACGAGTCGCATGATGTGCTGCTAACTCGGCTTCTCGACGTGCACGACCATGATCCACCACATCCTGCGCATTAGCACCACCACCTGCCGGGTTATGCCCCCGCGACGAGTTACGGTGACGTGCACTGCTTGACACGGCCGGTTCATCCTCAACATGCCTTCTGTAGCTTTGACTCGGACGGGGGGTGGAATGAATCCTCTCGCGACTATGCGAATAAGCCTGCTGCTGGTTTAAAGTTGTTTGAAAGGAGCTCTCTGGCCCGTCATGTCTCAATCGCCACTGGTGACTCACCGTCCATTGGGAGGGCTGCCAATCATGAAGCGGCGACCACAATGTTATCCAACGGGTTGGAGTAATGCCCCAGGGGCGTCGGAACGTACTGTGGCACAATGTTGTTCTGACGAGGCGGGTTCATCGTACGCGGCTGAACCAGCGCTCCTGTTCCCGGTGCCTCAGTCCGGTTTACCACCGGCTGGTTACTGGTTCCTTTTCCTGGCGTGTTGAAGAGATTTCTTGGTTCATAGCCCGGCGGGAGGTGCGACCAGTATCTCCTCCTCATGACGTCGTCTCAGGCACTCTGATCCCGCCTAAGCCGGTAGGCCTGAGCTTCCAACTCGGCCCGTTCTGTAGCCATCCTGGCGTTCTCTGCTGCCAGGTCTGCTTTAGCTTGAGTTATCTGATCTTTTACCTTTGCAATCTCCGCATTGTGCTAATCTCGGGTTGCTGCATCCACTTCTGCCGCCAGCAATGTTGCCAAGGCGTCGAACAGATCAGACAAAACCTGAGCCAGAGGCGGTGGAGAGCCCCCTGCTCCTGCTGGCGTTGTTGTTGCCGAACCGGAGAGCATTGCCGCGGCGGTAGAAGAGTGTTGCACTGGTTGTGTACCGGCCATGAAGACCGCGACCCGGCTTGGTAGATCGAGGGGGTCCGGAATACTGTTGCCATCGGAACCTCCACTAATCCGGCCGTCCTGCAGCTGATACAGTGACTCGGTCTCTCCAGTTGAAGACTGGTCATCAGAACAGACAATGGTTTCCCCATCAGATGCCGGTCCATCGTCGTATTCTGCTCCATGGACGACACCTACGAAAACATGCCTTGCTGCGGGCTGAACCTGGGTAGGGCGTGCACGCTGAGCCGTCTCGATGGTGTCGGTGCAGGTGTCCGGCTCAGGGCCCAGTTCGCCGATCTTGCCGATGAAGACGTGAAACCCGCCAAAGGGGACCCGGTACCCGTATTCAATTGAACCGGTCTTGGTACCCCATCCTGCATTGTCGATGTAGAGCTTGCCGCGACGACTCTTAGTCATCCGGCCCGCAGCATATCCCTTGAGCCCTTCAAAGCTTCCCTTCAAGAACGCGAAACCATCGTGTGATAGCCCCACGGTGGGCGCCAACTGTCGTGGTTTTGTCACAGCATATGTCCTCGTGAAAGGACTTAGTCGTGGAGCCATCGCTACGGGTTAGCTTAAAGGGGTTAAACCGGACAAGGGACGCGAGAGTTTTATACTAGTTCGGCCCCTTCGATGAAGGTAAAAGCCTACGTCTAGTTGTGTTGGTATTGCTAGGGTTTCGATGACCAGGGAGCGAATCCGCTTTGCCTGGCTCTCGAGTTGTTGTCTGTCGTCCCTGAACCGCGGTCGGGTCATCCCTTTATATATACAGGTTGACGCCCGCCGGTTTACAGAGTCCGGAGGCCGGATCATAAACGTGTCCGGCTCGGTCTCTATCCTTCCTATCTTATAATACAAGTTACATGAGAAAGTCGGTTTACATCTACAGGCCTTAACTCGCCTTTGGGCCTTGGGCCTTTGTAAAGCGCCACCATCCTTACATCTTCATGGGCTTCTAATCTTCATAGAGTTAACCCGGCTATTCCTGGCCGGTTTACGTCCGGTAGTAATATCCCCAACAGGACCCACATCTGACCTTCTATCCTGTTATTCCCCCTCAAATTATTATTTTTCCTGAACATTACTTCAAACAGTACTGGTGCGTGTTCGTCGGTGGCGCCGGTGATGAGCGAGTTGGCCGCCGCTCCGCCGGATGGGCCTGACGCCACGCTGGCCTCCGCACGGGTTGGCAGGCTAGCCGGAGCATGACTCACGAGCGAGCAAGCCGCCGCGCTGGCCTTCGTTCGAGCCAGATGGCCGGCCTTAGCGCGGCACGCGCGAGCAAGCCGCTGCGCCGCTGTGCCAATCTGGCTAGCAAACCTTGCAGACAAGCAGCTGGACGGAGCTATCTTGGCTAGCTAGCGGCCGCGAGCGCCGGACGGAGCTGGCATCTGGGCTGCCGCAAGATGGGCTCCGCACCGCCGGTGGTTTTGACCTCGCCTTCTGTCGGCGACGGTAGCTGCGTCCCATGGCCGAGGATGACTAGGTGGATGGGCCGGAGGTAGGAGGTCACTCGGGGATTTTTGTGCAGACTGACATGTAGGTCCCACAAGTCATAACGCCAAACTTGTCGGTCGAATAGAAGGCGTTGACTTAAGGGGAGACATGGGTTGAAACATGCCTATAACGGCACTTTTAGAGTATTCATTTCTTGGTAGGGCTCGTTGGTAAGGGCATGTACAATGGTTGATAAGCTAGTCTTATCTTAAGTATGCCACGTATGCAAGTGGTAGTAGTTTCTTGGCGTTATTAGTGATTTCTTGTAAGGAACAATGTACTACTAGCGACAAAAGGCGATTCTAGGTTGCGTTGTACTCCAACGAGTACTACTAGTGGTCGTGGGAGTGTATACCTCGTTTTGTGGATTCGATCCCGGCCGAACGCACGGCGGCCTTTCTTTTAAATAGTAACTTCGCTGCGAGCCAATATTGTACACGGGTAGTTTGAGTTTTGAAGTCGAGCGGACGTGTCGCACCACAATCTGGGTGCACTGGATATCCCAGCCACGCGAACGGGTTTTCCTTCCCATCATCTCGTGGCTCGCGTGCTCGCCCTAGCCACTCCTCGCTTGCACCTTCCTCGTCAGCTAGTAGCATATTTAAACTAGCGCCTCCCAATTAAGCCCGAGGAGTCAGAAAAGCCTGGTGCGGCATTGGGAACTGTGCAATATGGCTCTGTACATAAAGTGCAAGTACTCTACTAGTACTCTGTAGCTTGTGGAGTTGAACGCATGGACTTCACTCCATTATCGGCTCTATAAAAGAAATTCCTCTTGACGTGATTTTTTTAAAACGGAGGCAAAAGCTTTGCCTCATCTCATTCATAAAGAAGGAACTACTAACAAAGTTCGACAAGATCCATTACACCTCCACAAATGGAAGCAAAAAGCCAAGTCTCGCTGTATCAAATAACTCAAATGTTCTCCCCCGCAGTAACCGTCGCTGATAAACAGGCTGCTAGTGTGTGTGTGAGAAGAGCGGCTGAGTAGGCCAGCTATGCGCTTGAATAGAGCACCGAGAGTACCCACTACGCAGGTGTACTTTCCCTGCATTGATAGTACAGCGATGGTACTAGAGAACAATACTACCCTCCACTTCCAACTGTTGCTCCTTGGCCCTGAGATTAAGAGTTCAAAACTAGTGCACTACACTAGAAGCGCAGTACATCGCACTACTAGTTGAGAAAGTAGTACTAGTACTGCTACAGTATGAGTACGTAGTAAATAATAGCCTCACCCCTTCGCTAAGGAACTATTGAGGAGCTATAGTTGGAAGGGACGAGGCCCTGCGTTACTACGCTCTTATCTCCTCCTCGCCAGTTCCCCTCCCCCCGAAGAGAAGGCAGTTCGTCGCTGCTCCCATGGATTCGCCAGGTGGTTCTCCTCCTCGTCGGGGCTGGGAGACCTTAGACGACGATCCTCTGGGAGAAATCGCACTCCGCTCCGACGTCCTCACCACCGCAAGACTCGGTGCTTCCTGCACCAACTTTTTCAAGACGGTGCTTAAATAGGCTTGGGAAAAGGCCATTCTTGTTGGTCTTCCATGTGTCCTCGAGGAGAAGGTTCTTCTGTGGGACAATCCTTCAAACAGTCCACCACTCCCTGGCCATGGTTGCACATTGACTCTGCTAGAGTTGCCGACGTTGAGAGGTAGTCGGATTTTGTCCGATGAGCAGGTCAGTCATGGAGTTTGATCATGTAGTACTTAGTTATTCCATTTCCATCCCGTAATTTGTCCGCAGTGCACCGTCTTATATATAGGTCTAGGTCGGTGCCAACGAAGATTGGCTTGCATACCTCCGGCCAAATACCACCATCATTTTGCACAACATCCACAGAAGTGCGGCCGTTCCCGTATACCCCTTCTCAACCATTGGGGTCGGCCTTCCAGATTGGCTGGGCTTGAATATGTATGATGATGCCTACATGAGATTGAAGAAGATAGAAATTGCGGACCCACGACAAAGTGACGCGGCTACGATGATTACTATCTCATCGCGGTGTTCGACATAAGGATTGCCAATGCTAGAGGCAGTAATGGTAGAGGCTGGCGCATGTTGGCCGCGGCAGATTTGTACCCCTACACGTTCAAAGATGAAGTGCGCCATCTAGGCCGCATCTTCGCGGTGACAAGCCAGGGGACTTGTTTCATCTGGTTGCCATCCTATGGTACGGGAGATTACAAATGGAATGCACAAACCATCATTTGCATCCCTAGCGGTACTCCACAATTTTGCAGGGACCAGTCATCCCCCGATCAAAATAAGATTGCCGATCCTGGATGTGCATTTGCATCCGCAATTCGGTCTAACCTGGAACCTTGTAGCTGACTTTGGCATATTGGAATCAACTATCTTAGCAGTCGTTACCCATGGTACCACTTATGTGCAACATGGTCACACAATCTACCACGATTGGACCGTCACTATCTACCCAGGTATTCCATTTAGTATTATATTTTTAACCCTCTCGCCTTCTCTTTCCTTGTTGTACTACTTACAAGTAGGCTGGTTGTAATGGGGAGTATCATATACTAGTATCATGCATATGATACCATTGTATGATACTACCTTCCTAATGCATAGTATCATATATTAGTATCATGTAGTACTTTATTTATTGCCATGCATGACACATAGTAGCATAGCATTTATTATGATACGGTATCATGATATGATACTCAATCCTCTCTGTCTTCATTTAATTCTATGACACCTCATCAAAATTGCCTAGTTGGCATGCATGATACTACCTGTGATACTACCATTACGACCAGCCGTAGGAGTACTTTTTACCTTGGAGGACGCGTATAGCTAGCTAGGCCCTTGAAGACTTGAACCCACTAGCGGCCACCATTTTTGTTTTTCCATGTCTTACTATCTCATCCATGAAGCCAAGAGTGGCTATATATAATAAACCGGTTATTTTACTTCATGTATACCGGAGTAGTACTATTTGCAGCACAGTATTACTGACCACCATATTTGAGCACAATATTATTATGCATGGACCTTGGATGTGTACGTCACCATGTGTTTAGATCTGAGATGCCGCGTGTACCAGATGAACGGCGTCGAGTTCGACCCCCGTGATGCTACGTGGGTGCCGAGGAACACTCTTGGTGTCGTGGTATTCTCACGGGGGGGTGCAAGACGATAGATGCCACAGGGTGGCTTAGTGTGAGGGTAAGACTGCTGCTTGAATATCCAGGGACAGTATGCGAGTAGCACACGCTAGTTTACCCAGGTTCGGGGCTCTTCGGAGAGATAATACCCCTACTCTTGCATGTCTAAGTATATATGTGGGGTGTACATCAGGCAGAACAAAGTGCTCCTGGAGCTGTTGTCGGTGTCAAAACCGGCGGATCTCGGGTAGGGGGTCCCGAACTATGCGTCTAAGACTGATGATAATAGGAGGCGAGGGACACAATGTTTACCCAGGTTCGGGCCCTCTTGATGGAGGTAATACCCTACTTCCTTCTTGATTGATCTTGATGATATGAGTATTACAAGGGTTGATCTACCACGAGATCATAGAGGCTAAACCCTAGAAGCTAGCCTATGATTATGATTGTTCTTGTCCTACGGACTAAACCCTCTGGTTTATATAGACACCGGAGGGGGCTAGGGTTACACAGAGTCGGTTACAGAGAAGGAGATCTACATATCCGAATCGCCAAGCTTGCCTTCCACGCAAAGGAGAGTCCCACCTGGACATGGGACGAAGCCTTCAATCTTGTATCTTCATAGTCCAACAGTCCGGCCAAAGTATATAGTCCGGCTGTCCGAGGACCCCCTAACCCAGGACTCCATCAGTAGCCCTTGAACCAAGCTTCAATGACGATGAGTCCGGCACGCAGATTGTCTTCGGCATTGCAAGGCGGGTTCCTTCTCCAAATACTCCATAGAAGATTTTGAACACAAGGATTGTGTCCGGCTCTGTAAAATAAATTACACATACCACCGTTGAGAGTATAATATTCCACAAATCTAATCTGCTGACAACTTTTCATAACGTGACATCCTGCCGTGGTCCGGTCATTACGAACCGTTTTCCTAGCCTGCCACTGCACGTGTTGCGAGGCAGTTTTATTGGCATGTCTTATCGAAGCAGAGATCGTGTTCCCCTTATCACGGGATTCTCATCAATACGGGTGTGGGTAACCCAATTGTGCTTGTTAGTATGACTCCAAGATTTTAGGCAACTTCCAAACGGCCACGCAGAGGACGCTTGATATTCACCCTCTTTATAAAGGGGCCAAGGCCTGTCCTTTTCTTCTCGCGCTCGATCCTTCCCGTCCCCCACCTCGAGTTCCAACACCCAAGGCTCAGGCTAAGCGCTTCGGACCTCCAACTATGTCCGGATCCAACCTTCAAGGTCGGTGGATGGCCCCCTCTGTCACAGAGGAGGACATCAAGAAGCTAAGGGAAGCCAGGTATCTAACCGTCGAAATCTCGCACAGGCTGCCTGCTCAAGGGCAGGTCATCCTCACTCCCGAACCCAACGAGAGTGTCGTATTTGTTTCCCACTTCCTCCGAGTTCTAGGCTTTAGTCTTGATCCCTTTGTAAGAGGGCTTACGTTCTATTACGGGCTCGATTTCCATGATCTAGCTCCAGATTCCATCCTTCACATCTCGTCGTTTATCGTCGTGTGTGAGGCCTTCCTCCGCATCACCCCACACTTTGGCTTATGGCTCAAGACCTTCAATGTGAAGCCGAAGATGATCGATGGGCGACACGCAAAATGCGGAGGTGCCATAATAAGAAAAGGCGCCGATGCTCTATGGCCAAAGGGTTCCTTCCCGGAGGTGTCCAACTTATGGCAGCGGGAGCGGTTTTACATCACAGCTCCCCGAGGTACAAAGTGGGCAGCTGCCCCCGCCTTCCGCTCGGGTCCCCCGCCGCAATTGGTGTCATGGGTCAACAAGGGGCTGGACTGGGGGCTAGTTAATGACATGCTGACATTGCAAAGTCGCATCTGAGATATCCTCAAGAGGGATGTCAGTCTTGTCAAGGTAATGCAAGTTATGCTAGTTCGTCGGGTCCTGCCATGCCAATGTCGATCTCTCCGTATGTGGGAGTTCAATCCGGAAGGACCGCGAACTATTCAACAATTCTTTGGCGTGACGCTCGAAGAGATGTATGGATTGTTCTTTGGATCACGAATAAAGTGTCCGGACACCACCGAGGATGCGGGTCTCAATTGCAACCTTTTAGATACCCACGTAAGTAATTCTGCGGCTGAACATGCTGTATTTTTATTTGTCATAACACCATTCTAAAAAAAATCGCTCTCGGCCAGGACTGGATAAGAAAGGCGGAGAGGATCAGGTGTTCGGCCCCCCTTCCCGAAGGCTCAGCGGATCCTGTACTAGCCAGGATGCTTGAGCATGCACCTTATCAAGTGCCATCAGGGGAAGATAAAGGGAGGAATAAAGAAGCCGAAAGCGAGTCCAAACTAGGGGAATTAGTGTCTCCGCGAGGGAGGATAATCGGGGAGAAGAATCTAGAATCCCCTCTCCCCAAGGAAGGCAAAGGACCACCTCTGAAGACTTGGAAACGAAGGTTTCCAAACGAGGGAAGAGACTTTTGCCAGGGGGCCCTGCCCCAGAGGGCGTCCTTACCGCATAGTGCCCGCAAGGGGGCCATCCCTCCACCGAGCTGTAAGTGAACAAGAGTACTTTGGTAAATATATCATGCTTTATCTCCGAGGAAAATAACCGAGACATATATCTTGCAGTCCGGCTTGTAGCCCTTCTCGACAGAGTTCATCTTCGAGGGATCTTCTTCTGGAGATGATGGAGAGCGAAACGCCTCCCCCGGTCTCCCCGCCTCCTGGGGAGGACAACCCTGAGGTGTCATCACGGAGGATTTATCCTGATCCACCAAGGCCAGAAGGTAACCCTTCGGCCACCCGAAGTCCGGAGTATTCGGCTCCTAAGGAGAGCAACAGAAAGAGTCTGGGATTGTCCGGTGCACAACCGGACGCACTGATGGGTCTTTTGGAGCAAGCGACTATCTCAGAGGCGCATTGTACTTTAATGGGTACGGTGGTTGAGAGGATTTCATCCGCCAAAAGTGGGTTGCATGAGGCTTTTACGAGCCTGCTAAGAGGCCTTGAGGTACGCAAAGTAATATATAAATTTTTTGACGGTACTGCACACGCTAGGTGTGCTCGATACAGATAGTAGCCCCTGAGACTCTAGTTGCTGTCCAGAGGCGGCAAACATAGGATCATAGTCCCAGGTAATGACCGCGTTGCTTTCATGTACAGGCGGCTGAGGGTCCAGTGGCTGGCCGGACTGCTGAGATTGCCGGACTGAGGCGGCAACTTGACGCGGTAGATGCCGACATTGCACTTGTGAACAAGCGGCTTGACGAGGCACAGGGTATGTATTTTCGGGTGGTCAACAAATATTAAGAGGAGCATGATGCTAGTATCTATAATATGCTATGACTGCAGATGGAGCTGCCGCCGTGGAGACCCTTCGGGCGGAACTTGCCCGAGCCAAGGAACAAGCCAGGAGAAGTGATGCGTCTGCCCTAAAGGCGGTCAAAAACTTAAGAGTCGAACAGGCTGCTCATCACCAGAGCGACGATAAAATAGCCAAGATGGCTGTTGAGCTGAAAGATCACGCTGGCCGATATGAGCTTCTTGAAAAGGAAAGCCAAGTGAAAGCGGCTGACCTGAAGAAATCCGTGGAAGCAGCCATGGAAACCCGCTCTCAAATCAGAGCGGCGAAGGAGGAGCTCCGTAAAGTTGGAGATATCACAACTGGGAAGCCCTTTTTGTTGCGGACGAAGTTCGTAGATCCGAAGTATGCCCCTCTGGATCAATTATGGAGTGCTGCAGATGCGTACTTGGACTTGGCAATGAGTGCTGCTGATGCAACTGAGTTTTACAAAGATCAGAAAGATCATGAAGTGGAAAGATTGTTCTGGTCGCAGTTCAGTGCTACAACGCGTCCCCTACTGTTAAATGAACAAATGGCTGAGTGGGCCGAGCTCCATAGGTTGTCCGGACTTGCCATGAGGTCTGTCGGTGATCATCTTTGGCCGAAGGGACCAAGGCCGAATAGTTATTTTGGTTTAGTGCAACGATTACTTGGTGTTGTGCCGCATATCGACGCTGTAAATAGGTCGGCGTGCATAGAGGGTGCGCAGATGACTCTTGCCCGTGTTAAGACATACTGGGCAGAGATGGAGGCCACCGCTATTGCAACCCGAGATCCGATCGTAGGCCAGGTCTCGGCTGAGCACTATTTTGAAGAAGTCCTAGAAGGCGCTCGTTTAATAGAGGCTCAGTGCTCGAAGAGTATCATGTTCGAGTGACATGTATGCCAATTGTAAAGACAATGCTATTTGGATTATAAAGGTTGTGTTTATACTTTTGCTTGAAAGTATTATGATGCCTCATGTGCAGCCGTTTATGTATGTATATAACCTGAAAGTTTGTAGTCGTCGGCTTCAGCCCCCACGCACATAATGCGGGGGTGTTCGAAAAAGCGCGTATTCACACTTGACCCGACGTCTTGGTCCATTAAGGAGGTGATAGCGTGGCGAACAAGGCAATCGGACTATATAGCTTTAACACTTTCACTTAGCCATAGGAGTTTGATGGTGGGGCTACTATATAGCCCTGGTACTTCCGCGCTCATCCGAATACGGTGCGCATACATACATGACCGGGAAACCGGTCCTTCGTTAATGCGGAGTAATCGCAAAGATTCCGCTGAGTCATCGAGTGGTTGACCAGTCTCACGCTTTGTCATGACAGTCAATTTTCGGCTTTCTCTACTGAGGTGCTCATCCAGATGAACCAGGGCACAATCGCAGTAGTTCTCCCGGTGCCACCTTAGCCGATAGAGCGGAATGTAAGGTAGCAGAACACGGGAGCCGAGCAAACCCAACTATTGACCAAAGACATGATTCGGAGCTGATGCATATAAGGCCAAACTCGCGATGCCGAACACTCCCTAAGGTATTCGGACTTTACAACAAATACTGGGCTGAGTAACGCCCTCAATTATGAGCCCTGAATTTCTAGGTACTTGCATTAGTCTGATGTGATGAAATTCCAATAACGCCAGCATCCCTTTCGGTTGTGTTGAGTATCCGGAGGGAGTGAAGCAACAAGAGACAGTAAAAAAGGTTTACACAGGGTCTTAATCTAAAAAGAAGCCTTTGAGCGGCGCTCTGCTGCACGTCTGCGCCTGTGTCTCCGTTGTGCCGTATTCTGGAAGGGTGTAGCACGATGAAAGTCTTTGTGTGAAAAATTGGTTATTCTTAATGAACCATTAAAATGCAATCTAAATAGGGTCAAGCCAAACTATAGCCCTTTTTACATGCGGGAAGCCCCTAGCACCACCTATGGGGGTATATCCATCGACCCAATCTCAGGTTTATCTGAGCTGTTACAGCTAGTGGTGCACCGGACTCGTCTAACCGTGTCCGCGGTCTTCACGACCGATCATTTCTTCTGGTTGGAGAGGTCGTTTAGTGATTGGCTGCTAGAGCCGCCACGTATTACTCCATACATGAGGAACGCTCTGTGTTTCCGCTAACTATGATGATGCCACGTGGACTGGGCATCTTAAGCTTAAGATAAGCGTAATGCGGTACTACATTAAAACGGGTGAAGGCCATTCTTCCGAGTAGTGCGTGATGGCCGCTTCGGAATGGAGTGATGTCGAAGGTTAATTCTTCGCTTCAGAAGTTGTCGGGAGAATCGAATACAACCACTAGTACTAGAGAGCCCGTGCAGCGGGCCTCTGGGCCTGGTATTACTCCTTTAAAGGTAGTATTGCTTTGGTTGATTCTTGTCGGGTCTTTCCCCATTTTGCGGACAGTGTCCTGATATATCAGATTAAGACTACTGCCGCCGTCCATAAGGACTCAAGTGAGATGGTATCCATCAATTATTGGGTCTAGCACCAAGGCAGCCGATCCTCCGTGCCGGATACTAGTCGGGTGATCCCTGCGATCAAAAGTGATCGGGCAGGCCGACCAAGGGTTGAACTTGGGGGTGACGGGTGTAACGCCCGGGTAATCAAGCTACAGTAAAACTCTCCTAATGATGCCATGTCATCTACGATTACTGTTACTATTCTTGGGATAATTCGAAACCGCGTCAAATTCAAACTTAAAATTAAAGTCGACAATAAAAGTTTTCAAAATGGAAACAAAAATGTTCAGTGGACGCCAAATATTACAAAGGTAATTATGGTGCAGAAAACACATTTTTAGTAAAAGACTAAATACTTTAAAATGAAATAAAACAGAAAAACAAGAAAAGAAAGAAAGAAAGAGAAAGGAAAACCCCCCAAACCCCCCTGGGCCATCTGGCCCAGCTAACCCACCTGGCCCATCCGGCCGAACCGGCCCGCCTTCCCCTGTCGCCTCCCTTCCCTGTTCCCCCGACCCGGGTCGGAACAGGGGCGCGTCCCCGCCGCACCCTCTCGCCGGCGACTACGAGGGGATAAGGTCGCCACGCCGCGCCCCCTCGGTCTCTCCTCCCACTCACCCCCACGCTCGCCACGGTTCTTGTGCCTCCCACTCCCCTCTAGAGCCACCGCACCTCGCCCCCTCGTTCCCCACTGCAACCGAGCACCGCCGTGGCCTCGCCGCCGTAGTACTCACGGCCACCGCGACCTCCAAGCCCTTCCGACGCATCCGCTCACTCCGCCTCCCTCGACTATGCCTCCACGTCAAGACGCAGGACGCCGAGCACCATCGAACGCTGCCCCAACCTTGTCTTCTTCCTCGGATCCCCAACGCATCTCCGACGAGCGCCGTCGACTCTCCGGCTACTAAACTCCCAAGGGCCATCTTGCGTGCCGCACGGTGAGCTCCCCATCTCCCGCCCATCTCCGTTAGCTCCCTCGCACGCCCTAGCTAGCTGCCGCCGAAGCACCCGAGCGCTCCGCCGCGGACCCCGTCGCCAACGAGTCTCCGGTGACCAAATGGTCACGGGCTCGTGTCGGTTACGCTCCTCATGCCGCGTAGATCCTCCCCAACCTCTCCATTTCTTCGCTAGCTCGCCCCAGCTCCACTCTCCTCGAGCTCCCGACTACGCCGGCGCCTGCGCGCGTCGCCGGCGCCCTTCCAGTGACCAAATGGTCACGGGGCCGAGCCCTTTGTGCTCAGCGCGTCACGCAGCTCCACCCTTGCCTTCCCGCTCGCCCCGAAGCGCGCTGCGTCACCGTCTTCGTCCGTGCCCGAACAGCAGCCCGCCGCGCTCGTCGCCGGCGACCATTCCGGCCACCCCCGCCGTCGTGCTCCCCTCCATCGGATGCGGCGCGAAGAGGCCGTTCCAGAGAGCCTGGCCGCGCCCGATTTGGTGCCCCATAGCGCGATTACGGCCAACTCCGGCGAGGGGCCGCCTCTGTTGGGTCGCCGGAGTCGCTCCGGCACCGTCCGCCGACGTGGCTAGGCGGGCCCCACCCCTGGGTCGCTGCCTGTGGGCCTGGGGGCCCCAACTGGCCACGTTGACCAAGTCAACTTCGCTGACGTGGCAGCTACTACCACTGACATGCGGGCCCCATGCCATAAAACAAATAAAAACAAATATATAAACTACTAATTAATTAAGTTAATTAACTAAAACCTAATTAGACACTGACTGCTGGGGCCACCCACTAATTAACCCATTTTAGTTAGTTTTAAAACTCTGTTAAGGCCCTTGACAATGACATGTGGGTCCCACTGGACCCACCTGTCTGGTTTGACTGGTCAACCGACCAGTTGACCTGCTGACATCACTCTGATGTCATGCCTACGTCATCACACACTGTTTTGGATAATGTTGGAATTAAATATATAATTAAAATCAGAAAATGATTTAAATCTTTAGAAAATCATATCTTTTAATCCGTAACTCGGATGAAAATACTTTGTACATGAAAGTTGCTCAGAACGATGAGACGATTCCGGATACGCAACCCGTTCGTCCGCCACACCTCCCTAACCTATCAAACTCGTAACTTTCCCCCTCCGGCTCCTCTGCCCGAAAACGCGAAACACCGGGGATACCTTCCCGGATGTTTCCCCCCTTCACCGGTATCACCTCATACCGCGTTAGGGCACCCCTAGCACCGTTACTTGTCTTGTCATGCATCGCTATGCATCTGTTTGCATTGTATTCATTGTTTCTTCCCCCCTCTTCTTCCGCTAGACACCGAGACCGACGCCGCTGCTACCCAGTACGACTATGGAGTTGACGACCCTTCTCTCTTGCCAGAGCAACCAGGCAAGCCCCCCGTTTGATCACCAGATATCGCCTACTCTTCTCCCTACTGCTTGCATTAGAGTAGTGTAACATGTTACTGCTTTCCGTAAATCCTATTCTGATGCATAGCCTGTCCTTGCCACTACTGTTGATACCTTTACCTGCAATCCTAATGCTTAGTATAGGATGCTAGTTTATCATCAGTGGCCATACATTCTTGTCCGTCTGCCATGCTATATTATCGGGCCGTGATCACTCGGGAGGTGATCACGGGTATATACTATATACTTTATACAGGATACATGTGGTGACTAAAGACGGGTCGGCTTGTGGAGCACCCACGAGTGATTCACGGATTGGGGGCTGAAAGGACCTTTGTCCCAACGGCCCTCTGTGTGGATCTTTGTGGCGAAGCGACAGGGCAGGTTGAGACCACCTAGGAGAGAGGTGGGCCTGGCCCTGGTCGGCGTTCGCGGTTATTTCAAAATAACACGCTTAACGAGATCTTGGTATTTGATCTGAGTCTGGCCACTGGCCTATACGCACTAACCATCTACGCGGGGACAGTTATGGGCACTCGACGTCATGGTATCAGCCGAAGCCTTCGTGACGTCAGCGACTGAGTGGCGCGCGCCGGATTGGACCGTAAGCCTGCTCTTGTATTAAGGGGGCTAGTTCTGCTTCCAGCCGCGTTCGCAACGTGCAGGTGTGCAAAGGGCGATGGGCCCAGACCCCTGCGCCATAGGATTTAGACTGGCGTGCTGATCTCTCTGTTGTGCCTAGGTAGGGCTGCGACGTGTTGATCTTCCGAGGACGGGCATGACCCAGAAAAGTGTGTCCGGCCAAATGGGACCGAGCGTGTTGGGATATGTGGTGCACCCCTGCAGGGAAGTTAATCTATTCGAATAGTCGTGATCTTCGGTAACAGGACGACTTGGAGTTGTACCTTGACCTTATGACAACTAGAACCGGATACTTAATAAAACACACCCTTCCAAGTGCCAGATACAACCGGTGATCGCTCTCTAACAGGGCGACGAGGAGAGGATCGCCGGGTAGGATTATGCTATGCGATGTTAGTTGGGGGTCTTCAGTCTACTCTCTTCTACATGCTGCAAGACGAAGCTGCCAAAAGCGTAGTCTTCGAAAGGACTAGCTATCCCCCCTTATCCCGGCTTTCTGCAGTTCAGTCCACATATAATAGCCTTATTCCAGTTGATACCAATGCATACATATGTAGTATAGCTCCTTGCTTGCGAGTACTTTGGATGAGTACTCACGGTTGCTTTCTCCCTCTTTTCCCCTATCCCTTCTACTTGGTTGTCGCAACCAGATGTTGGAGCCCAGGAGCCAGACGCCACCTTCGATGACGACTCCTACTACACCGGAGGTGCCTACTACTACGTGCTACCCGCTGACGATGACTAGGAGTAGTTTAGGAGGATCCCAGGCAGGAGGCCTGCGCCTCTTCCGATCTGTATCCCAGTTTGTGCTAGCCTTCTTAAGGCAAAATTGTTTAACTTATGTCTGTACTCAGATATTGTTGCTTCCGCTGAATCGTCTATGATCGAGCTCTTGTATTCGAGCCCTCGAGGCCCCTGGCTTGTAATATGATGCTTGTATGACTTATTTTTATTTGTAGAGTTGTGTTGTGATATCTTCCCGTGAGTCCCTGATCTTGATCGTACACGTTTGCATGTATGATTAGTGTACGGTCAAATCGGGGGCGTCACAAGTTGGTATCAGAGCCGACTGCCTGTAGGAATCCCCCTTCCACACTCCTTGGCCGAAGTTGAGTCTAGACATTACAAAACTTTTACTAACATGGCTGTGTGCCTTACAGGCCCACGTCGCCATCTGGGTGGTATTAGGATCTTTTACTCCTCGATCCTTACTCTGGGACTCTGAACTCTCTCCTACTCGGGTTAAACGATTTTACTAACTCTAACACTAGGATCCCGTGACCATGTTCACCCCAAAGTTGGATAAGCCCTAGTTATTCTTTAGAGTAGTATTTGAACATTATCCACATTGTCATTTGACTCCTGTGAAAACATCCTTGTTTTCAGATGGAACCCACGAGGCAGGTCGTGCGCCACACGACGGCCATTGGTGCCTCAGGATCACCTGCTGTGTTGGTTGAGATGATGACCTATCTGGGTTATCGCTGGCACCCTGAGTACACGTCTATGAAGAGTATCAGGACTTCAACCAAGAGCAGTACCGTGCCATCGTCCACCTCTACTCTCGGGAGTATGACTCCACTACTATGTTGCACACTGCTCATGGTGTTGGAGTGACTATCGATATGGCGGTCCACGATGCTGCTTATGCTGCTCTGACATGTCTTCGTGGAGAGTATCAGGAGTTGGACACCTCCCCCTTCAGGCACATTGCTATCGCATCCGATGTTGGTGCGGAGGGATACTACACTGCTGCCTACTCCACTGTCACCCGAGAGCCCTTCAACCATCAGAACCTAGTTCTGCATGCTGATGGGCTGGATAGAGCTAACCGAGCTCTTCGCCACGAGTTGTACACCACCCGTCAGCACCTGTATCGTGCTCTGACGCTATTGCACCCCTCTGTCCGCTCTGGTGATCTGTCGTGTTCTGCGATCTACCCTGCCCGGACCGTGATGCCCCAGGGCGTCGGCTGGCCAGATGTGGGAGGCTACTCTCCTGCATTGGGTCCTCTCCTGCCACCTATGCATCGGGTTCCGCACCAGAGTATCCGCGGACCCTAGGCTACTCGCGTGGAGGTCTTCCCTTCGCGTCACTACCAGCTGTCGGGCTACACCTACCTCCGCAGTACCGCATGGGACTGACGTAGACTTTCTTATTAGTGTTAGATGCATTCGCCGCGAGCCTGTGTGCCGCCTATGATGTCTTAGCCTATGTACTGAACACTGTGTAACGAACTCTATGCATGATCTCTTTTGTAAGATATGCCGACTACTATGTAGTATCTATCGTGTTGCTTTCGTTGTGCATGTTTCATCATGAATGATTCTTGTTTTTGCAAATTTCTCAATGTTGAACTACCCCTGTTAAATATTAGCAGGATGGTTAGACCAGGTGGTCGTGGTCGTGGTAGCAACGCCCCACCACCGCCTGAGTACATGGCTGGGATGATGCAACAGTTTCAGCTGAATCGTCAGTTCATGGAGAATATTATGGCTCAGTTTCCTCGCCCCAATATGAACCAGCAGCCAACCCAAGTGACTCTGCATCATGCGCCTCAACCCAACCATGTACCGTAGCTCAACTCAGCCTCTGGATGCTGATGACTGGCTCTGTGACATCACCTATGAGATGGAGTCTGCTGATGTAGCCCCTGCCAGCTATGTCACCTTTACTTCCTTCTTCCTGAAAGGACCCGCAGCTCAATGGTGGGACAGCCACAGGCGTACTCTGCCAGCTGGAACAATCATCACCTGGCCAGACTTCCAAGCTGCCTTTCGTGCTCGCTTCATTCCTCAGGGAGTCATGGACCGTAAGAAGCGCGAGTTTCGCAACCTCACCCAAGGCAACAAGACTGTTGAAGCTTATCAACGGGAGTTTCTTGACTTGTCCCGCTATGCTGAAGAAGACATTGCAACTGATGCACGCAGACAGGAGAAGTTCCGTGATGGCCTTCAAGCTGACATCAAGCTCGCACTTCTAGTGCATGACTTTGCTGATTTCGCCATCCTGGTGAACAAGGCCATCAATGTCGAAACTGGTCTGCAGGAATACCAGGGCTCTCACAGGCGCAACCGTGACACGGGCTCATCTTCGGGCCCGTCTTCACAGAAGCGTAAGATATGGATTCCCAACAGTATGTACCAGCCAAATGCACCTGCCCCAAGGCAGACCTATGCTGCACCTCGTCTGCCTGCTCCTCCAACTAGGCAGCCAAGACTTCCAGCTCCACCACCACAAGCTCCTGTTCCCACTCCCAATAATGGTCTCTGCTACAAGTGTGGTCAGCCAGGTCACCGTGCTAGGGATTGTAATCAGAACCAGAATCAACTGGCCCTCCCAGCAACTGGCTGTGGAAGCAACCAGCCTCGCAACAACAGTGCCAAGTCTTATGGTCGTGTTCATGCCAACCATGTTGATCTCAATGAAGTTCTAGACCAACCTGCTACCGTGATGGGTACACTCCTCGTAAATTCAGTACCAGCATCTGTTTTATTTGATACGGGAGCATCGCATTCATTCATATCAGCTGAGTTTGCATTCATGCATGGCATTAAATACGAAGAGATGAACACTGCGATTGTGGTACACACTCCTGCGGGCCAGTGTCAAACCTCTATGGTTAGTCACGATGTTCCCGTTGAAATTGAAGGACTGGAATTCCTTGCCTCTCCCATCGTACTGAAGTCCTGTAGCATCGACCTCATTCTGGGAATGGATTGGTTGAAAGCGCGTACTGCTTCTATAGTTTGCGCCACTAAGGTCGTCAATCTGCTACACCCTACTGATGAAATAATTGCTTACCAAGCTCATCTAGTTCAGAACACCGAGGCACGTCTTTATGCCTTGAATGCGTTGAACGCTGCACCACTCGAGGGCATTGGAAACATTCCCGTCATTCATGAATTCCAAGATGTCTTCCCAGAAGAACTTCCAGGGATTCCCCCTGCTAGAGCTGTCGAATTCATCATCGACTTGAAACCCGGCACTACCCCTATAGCTAAACAACCCTACAAGATGCCGCCGCATGAAATCATTGAGCTTAAGGAGGAAATCGACAAATCTCTTGTCAAAGGTTTCATTCGCCCTAGTTGCTCTCCTTGGGGAGCAACTTCTCTCTTTGTTAAGAAGAAGGATGGGACAAACCGATTAGTCCAAGACTACCGTCCTATAAACCAAGCTACCATTGAGAATAAATATCCTCTTCCTCGGATCAATGATCTTTATGATCAACTGGCTGGCTCATCAGTGTTCTCCAAACTCGACTTGAGGTTGGGTTACCACCAGATCCGTGTTCATGAGGAGGACATCCCAAAAACCGCCTTCGTGACTCGGTATGGATCATACGAGTACACCGTCATGTCATTCGGCTTAACGAATGCTCCCGCCACCTTCTCTCGTGTGATGAACTATATATTCATGGATTACCTCGACAAGTTTGTCGTGGTTTATCTGGACGATATCCTTGTATTTTCCAAGAACGAAGAAGAACATGCTGCACATCTTCGTCTTGTGCTAGAAAAGCTTCGAGAGCACCAACTGTATGCTAAGTATTCCAAGTGTGAATTCTGGCTCCCCGAAGTAACCTATCTTGGGCATGTCATCTCCAAGGATGGTATTGCCGTCAACCCTGAACGAGTTTAGGCTATTCTCGATTGGACTCCTCCGAAGAATGTCAAGCAAGTCCGAAGTTTTCTCGGTCTCGCCAGCTATTGCCGTCGATTCGTCGAGAACTTCTCCAAGATTGCCAGGCCTCTGACTAATCTGTTGCATAAGGGTGTCAAGTTCGATTGGACAGACAAGTGTCAGGAAAGTTTCCAGGCGCTCAAAGACAAGTAGACTTCTGCCCCCGTGCTTGCTCCACCTGATACTAAGAAGGACTTCGCCATTTACCGCGATGCTTCCCGTCAAGGATTAGGTTGTGTCCTAATGCAAGAGCGCAGAGTGATTGCTTATGCCTCTCGTCAACTGCGCCCTCACGAAGAAAACTACCCAGTTCACGACCTCGAGCTTGCTGCTGTCATTCATGCACTGAAGCAGTGGCGACACTACCTTCTCGGTAATCGTTGCGAGATCTTCACCGATCACCAAAGTCTGAAGTATCTGTTTAATCAGCCAGATCTGAACCTCTGTCAGCAAAGATCGATGGAGACTGTTGCAGACTTTGACGTGGGTATATCATATACCCCCAGCAAGGCTAATGTAATGGCTGATGCCTTGAGCCGCAAGTCTTACTGCAACCACCTCCAGGTTCACAAAGTTTAGCCCTCGCTTGTCGAAGAATTTAGAAAGGTGAACCTCCATATTGTTCCTCTTGGAGCACTCGCTCCCCCTCCCCCGGAGTTCCGCAAGATGAATCTTCTTGTTGTTACTAAGGGTTCTCTAAATACCCTGGCTGTCGTACCAGATCTCGTAGCTGGTATAAAGACTATTCAAGGTTATGACTCTGAAGTCCATAAGATTAAACGCCGTCTAGCAGAAGGAAAGCCCTCATTCTTCACTATCGTCGACGATGGCGCCTTGTATTTCAAAGGCCGCCTAGTGGTACCATGTTCGAAGAAAAACCTGGATAAGACTAAAAGGGTTATGCAAGAAGCTCATGATACGCCTCTGTCCATCCATCCTGGTAGTATGAAGATGTATCAGGATATTCACCAAAGATTCTGGTGGTCTAATATGAAGCAAGACATTGCTCGTTATGTTGCGGAGTGTGACGTTTGCCGTCGTATCAAAGCTGAGCATCAAAGGCCTGCTGGAACTCTGCAACCTATCTCTATTCCTGAATGGAAATGGGACCATGTTGAAATGGACTTCGTCACTGGATTTCCCAAATCGCAGAAAGGTAATGATGCTATTCTTGTCGTCATTGACCGGCTTTCCAAAGTTACCCATTTTCTGGCAGTCAAAGAGACAATCACTGCTAGTCAGCTTGCTACTCTCTACATGGCCAGAATTGTTTCACTTCACGGTATTCCACTGGTTATCAGTTCAGACCGTGGCAGCTTATTCACTTCAAGGTTTTGGGCGAGTTTCCAAGAAGCTATGGGAACTCATCTGTCGTTCAGTACTGCGTTTCATCCTCAGTCGCAAGGACAGGTTGAACGTGTCAACCAAGTTCTCGAAGACATGCTTCGAGCTTGTGTAATCTCATTCGGCAAGAAATGGGAGGAATATCTTCCATATGCCGAGTTCTCTTATAATAATAGCTATCAAGCTAGTCTGAAGATGTCCCCCTTCGAAGTGCTATATGGACGAAAGTGTTGAACCCCTCTGAACTAGTCAGAAACTGGGGAACGTCCACTCTTCGGTCCGGATATTATCCAACAGGCCGAAGAACAAGTCCGCATTATTCGCGAGAATCTCAAGACTGCTCAGTCACGACAGAAAAGTCAGTATGACCGTCATCACCAAGACATGGTCTATCAACCTGGCAAAAAGGCTTATCTTCGAGTTACACCAATGAAGGGTGCTCACTACTTCGGGATCAAGGGCAAGCTAGCTCCTCGCTATATCGGTCCCTTCACTATTCTCGGAAGGCGTGGAAAGGTGGCATATCAACTGGAGCTTCCGCCGAACCTTTCTCAGGTTCACGATGTGTTCCATGTGTCACAACTCCGCCGTTGCTTCAAGGATCCAATCCGAGCGGTGGATCATGAAGTGCTCGAATTGCAACAGGACCTCTCTTATAAAGAGCATCCGGTCTGCATTCTTGACCAAGCTGAACGCCGCACACGTCAGAAGGCGATCAAATTCCTCAAAGTCCAGTGGTCGAATCACTCTGAAGACAAAGCCACTTGGGAACGCGAGGACCGCCTGCGTGATGAATACCCCACACTGTTTCCTTCTATCTCCTAAAATCTCGGGACGAGATTTCTTGTAGTGGAGGAGTTTTGTAACGCCCGGGTAATCAAGCTACAGTAAAACTCTCCTAATGATGCCATGTCATCTGCGATTACTGTTACTAATCTCGGGATAATTCGAAATCGCGTCAAATTCAAACTTAAAATTAAAGTCGACAAAAAAAGTTTTCAAAATTGAAACAAAAATGTTCGGTGGACGCCAAATATTACAAAGGTAATTATGGTGCAGAAAACACATTTCTAGTAAAAGACTAAATACTTTAAAATGAAATAAAATAGAAAAAAAAATAAAGAAAAGAAAGAAAGAAAGAGAAAGGAAACCCCCCAAACCCCCCTGGGCCATCTGGCCCAGCTAACCCACCTGGCCCATCCGGCCGAACCGGCCCGCCTCCCCCTGCCGCCTCCCTTCCCTGTTCCCCCGACCCGGGTCGGAACAGGGGCGCGTCCCCGCCGCACCCTCTCGCCGGCGACGACGAGGGGATAAGGTCGCCACGCCGCGCCCCCTCGGTCTCTCCTCCCACTCACCCCCATGCTCGCCTCGGTTCTTGCGCCTCCCAGTCCCCTCCAGAGCCACCGCACCTCGCCCCCTCGTTCCCCACCGCAACCGAGCGCCGCTGTGGCCTCGCCGCCGTAGTACTCGCGGCCACCGCGACCTCCAAGCCCTTCCGACGCGTCCGCTCGCTCCGCCTCCCTCGACTACGCCTCCACGTCAAGACGCAGGACGCCGAGCACCATCGAACGCTGCCCCAACCTTGTCTTCTTCCTCGGATCCCCAACGCATCTCCGACGAGCGCCGTCGACTCTCCGGCTACTAAACTCCCGAGGGCCATCTTGCGTGCCGCACGGTGAGCTCCCCATCTCCCGCCCATCTCCGTTAGCTCCCTCGCACGCCCTAGCTAGCTGCCGCCGAAGCACCCGAGCGCTCCGCCGCGGACCCCGTCGCCGACGAGTCTCCGGTGACCAAATGGTCACGTGCTCGTGTCGGTTACGCTCCTCATGCCGCGTAGATCCTCCCCAACCTCTCCATTTCTTCGCTAGCTTGCCCCAGCTCCACTCTCCTCGAGCTCCTGACTACGCCGCCGCCTGCGCGCGTCGCCGGCGCCCTTCCGGTGACCAAATGGTCACGGGGCCGAGCCCTTTGTGCTCAGCGCGTCGCGCAGCTCCACCCTAGCCTTCCCGCTCGCCCCGAAGCGCGCTGCGTCGCCGTCTTCGTCCGCGCCCGAACAGCAGCCCGCCGCACTCGTCGCCGGCGACCATTCCGGCCACCCCCGCCGTCGTGCTCCCCTCCATCGGACGCGGCGCGAAGAGGCCGTTCCAGAGAGCCTGGCCGCGCCCGATTTGGTGCCCCATAGCGCGATTCCGGCCAACTCCGGCGGGGGCCGCCTCTGTTGGGTCGCCGGAGTCGCTCCGGCACCGTCCGCCGACGTGGCTAGGCGGGCCCCACCCCTGGGTCGCTACCTGTGGGCCTGGGGGCCCCAACTGGCCACGTTGACCAAGTCAACTTCGCTGACGTGGCAGCTACTGCCACTGACATGCAGGCCCCATGCCATAAAACAAATAAAAACAAATATATAAACTACTAATTAATTAAGTTAATTAACTAAAACCTAATTAGACACTGACTGCTGGGGCCACCCACTAATTAACCCATTTTAGTTAGTTTTAAAACTCTGTTAAGGCCCTTGACAATGACATGTGGGTCCCACTGGACCCACCTGTCTGGTTTGACTGGTCAACCGACCAGTTGACCTGCTGACATCACTCTGATGTCATGCCTACGTCATCACACACTGTTTTGGATAATGTTGGAATTAAATATATAATTAAAATCAGAAAATGATTTAAATCTTTAGAAAATCATATCTTTTAATCCGTAACTCGGATGAAAATACTTTGTACATGAAAGTTGCTCAGAACAACGAGACGATTCCGGATACGCAACCCGTTCGTCCGCCACACCTCCCTATCCTATCAAACTCGTAACTTTCCCCCTCCGGCTCCTCTGCCCGAAAACGCGAAACACCGGGGATACCTTCCCGGATGTTTCCCCCCTTCACCGGTATCACCTCATACCGCGTTAGGGCACCCCTAGCACCGTTACTTGTCTTGTCATGCATCGCTATGCATCTGTTTGCATTGTATTCATTGTTTCTTCCCCCCTCTTCTTCCGCTAGACACCGAGACCGACGCCGCTGCTACCCAGTACGACTATGGAGTTGACGACCCTTCTCTCTTGCCAGAGCAACCAGGCAAGCCCCCCGTTTGATCACCAGATATCGCCTACTCTTCTCCCTACTGCTTGCATTAGAGTAGTGCAACATGTTACTGCTTTCCGTAAATCCTATTCTGATGCATAGCCTGTCCTTGCCACTACTGTTGATACCTTTACCTGCAATCCTAATGCTTAGTATAGGATGCTAGTTTATCATCAGTGGCCATACATTCTTGTCCGTCTGCCATGCTATATTATCGGGCCGTGATCACTCGGGAGGTGATCACGGGTATATACTATATACTTTATACAGGATACATGTGGTGACTAAAGACGGGTCGGCTTGTGGAGCACCCGCGAGTGATTCACGGATTGGGGGCTGAAAGGACCTTTGTCCCAACGGCCCTCTGTGTGGATCTTTGTGGCGAAGCGACAGGGCAGGTTGAGACCACCTAGGAGAGAGGTGGGCCTGGCCCTGGTCGGCGTTCGCGGTTATTTCAAAATAACACGCTTAACGAGATCTTGGTATTTGATCTGAGTCTGGCCACTGGCCTATACGCACTAACCATCTACGCGGGGACAGTTATGGGCACTCGACGTCATGGTATCAGCCGAAGCCTTCGTGACGTCAGCGACTGAGTGGCGCGCGCCGGATTGGACCGTAAGCCTGCTCTTGTATTAAGGGGGCTAGTTCTGCTTCCAGCCGCGTTCGCAACGTGCAGGTGTGCAAAGGGCGATGGGCCCAGACCCCTGCGCCATAGGATTTAGACTGGCGTGCTGATCTCTCTGTTGTGCCTAGGTAGGGCTGCGACGTGTTGATCTTCCGAGGCCGGGCATGACCCAGAAAAGTGTGTCCGGCCAAATGGGACCGAGCGTGTTGGGATATGTGGTGCACCCCTGCAGGGAAGTTAATCTATTCGAATAGTCGTGATCTTCGGTAACAGGACGACTTGGAGTTGTACCTTGACCTTATGACAACTAGAACCGGATACTTAATAAAACACACCCTTCCAAGTGCCAGATACAACCGGTGATCGCTCTCTAACAGGGCGACGAGGAGAGGATCGCCGGGTAGGATTATGCTATGCGATGTTAGTTGGGGGTCTTCAGTCTACTCTCTTCTACATGCTGCAAGACGAAGCTGCCAAAAGCGTAGTCTTCGAAAGGACTAGCTATCCCCCCTTATCCCGGCTTTCTGCAGTTCAGTCCACATATAATAGCCTTATTCCAGTTGATACCAATGCATACATATGTAGTATAGCTCCTTGCTTGCGAGTACTTTGGATGAGTACTCACGGTTGCTTTCTCCCTCTTTTCCCCTATCCCTTCTACTTGGTTGTCGCAACCAGATGTTGGAGCCCAGGAGCCAGACGCCACCTTCGACGACGACTCCTACTACACCGGAGGTGCCTACTACTACGTGCTACCCGCTGACGATGACTAGGAGTAGTTTAGGAGGATCCCAGGCAGGAGGCCTGCGCCTCTTCCGATCTGTATCCCAGTTTGTGCTAGCCTTCTTAAGGCAAAATTGTTTAACTTATGTCTGTACTCAGATATTGTTGCTTCCGCTGAATCGTCTATGATCGAGCTCTTGTATTCGAGCCCTCGAGGCCCCTGGCTTGTAATATGATGCTTGTATGACTTATTTTTATTTGTAGAGTTGTGTTGTGATATCTTCCCGTGAGTTCCTGATCTTGATCGTACACGTTTGCATGTATGATTAGTGTACGGTCAAATCGGGGGCGTCACAACGGGCTCCACGGTGTATACGTCTCGGGGTGCGCGCTGGCGCCTCCTCTTCGGTATGTGAGTTGCGTAAATCATGTTCACTGTTTTGACCTCCGGTGGGAATTTTTTCTGTCCCCCAGTGTTTGGCTGGCGACGCTCATCCTCGTCTTCGCTTGGTGTCTCCCTCCCCTTGTGTTCGGCGTTTAGCTTGCCGGCCTGCTTGAAGACCCAGCATTCTCTGTTGGTGTGATTTGCAGGTTTGTCGGAGGTGCCATGAATCTGACGTAATCGGTCTAGAATGTTGTTTAGGCTGGACGGTCCATCTCTGCTGCCTTTAAATGGCTTTTTCCGTTGACCGGGTCGAGAGCCCCTAAATCTGGCGTTTACCGCCGTGTTTTCTGGGCTGTCTTCGTTGTTTCGACGCTTGCTTTTATTGCGTTGCGGTTTCCCGTTGCCATCCCTGACTTCGGATGTGCCTGGGTTGCTGGTGCCGCTACGGGCCAGCCAACTGTCTTCGCCCACGCAAAAGCGGGTCATAAGGCTTGTTAGGGTTGTCATTGTCCTCGGTTTTTCCTGGCTGAGGTGTCTGGCGAGCCATTCGTCCCGAACACTGTGCTTGAAAGCCGCTAAGGCTTCGGCATCCGGGCAGTCGACGATTTGATTCTTCTTCGTGAGGAATCTATTCCAAAGCTTTCGGGCTGACTCTCCGGGTTGTTGAATTATGTGACTTAAATCGTCTGCGTCCAGAGGTCGGACATAGGTCCCTTGAAAATTGGCCCTAAAAGCATCCTCAAGCTCTTCCCAGCTTCTAATTGAGTTTTCGGGGAGGCTTTTCAGCCAGTGCTGAGCTGGTCCTTTCAACTTGAGGGGCAGGTATTTGATGGCGTGGAGATCATCTCCACGAGCCATGTGGATGTGAAGGATAAAGTCCTCAATGCAGACCCCAGGGTCTGTCGTTCCGTCGTATGCCTCTATGTTCACAGGTTTGAATCCCTCTAGAAATTCATGTTCCAACACCTCATCGGTGAAGCATAGGGGGTGCGCGGCACCCCTGTATTTGGATGTGTCATGGCATTTTTCGGACGGTTGTAGTGTTTGGTTTTGATTCCGAGCTGTTATTCGGTCAGTATAGTCGTTTGGGCGGCCATGATTCTGTGCCGGAGCGCGCTTCCTAGATCCATAGATGGACCTGGCCATACCGGCTTTTTTGTGCAGGTCTTCACGTAAATCGTGTGCTGACTTGTGAGCGACGTCGTTAGCCGCCCTATCGCGGCCACGGGGTGGTCGATCCGGCTGATCGGCCGTTTTATTTTTCGGCTGAATGGGCTCTAAAGCCTCGTCGTCGAATTCAGGCAGCAGCTTGCGCTTTGGATAGCTCTTTGTGTGGCGACTGCCTCCGTACTTTTCTTCAGTGTCAAGCACTTTGTTCCATCTGCTGTTGAGCGTATTCTGCGCGGCCTTAAGCCTTTGCTTTTGCTTCTTCAGGCTCCTCGCGGTGGCGATAAGCTTTCTATGGAGGTTCTCTTGTTCCAAGTGCCTTTCCGGGATGATGTGTGCATCGTCGTCCGGACTGTTCTCCTCTCCGGAGACAGGTTGATGAGCTTTACCCTCGGCGTCGCCGTGATCGGACAGCGGCTCTGTACTATGTTCTTCGTCCGCTAGCTCATCCTGCTCCATCGATGGGTCCATGTGGTCATTGTTTCCTTTGGAGTCGACCGGGGTATTATTCTTTCTTGCACTGTTATCGCTGTTTTTGCTGAGGCGGGATTTGGAGCGGCGCCTACGTCGTCGCTTTGGTTGCTTCTCGAGGGGACTATCCTTCACTGCATCCTCCTGTTCCTCGTCATTGTTTTCTTTGAGTGTATCCACCATGTATATATCGTGTGATGAAGTGGTTGTCCAGCGCCCTATGGGCGGTGGTTCATGTTTCTCTCCTGCATCGTCGTCCATACCGTCGATGTCTTCGGAGTCGAAATCAAGCATTTCGGTTAAGTCATCGACAGTGGCTATTAAGTGGGTGGTGGGTGGGGAACGAATTCCTTCGTCATCCGCTTCCCAATCGAGCCGGACATAGTTCGGCCGAGGGTCTCCTGACAAGAAGAGAGACCTCAGTGAATCTAGCACATCGCCCAAGGGCGAGTGCTGAAAAATATCCGCAGAGATAAACTCCATGATCGGTGCCCAATCAGATTGGATAGGCACGGACGCAGGCGGTTCGGAGCCTGTGGCCAGGGACGAATCCAAGGGTCCGGTAACACAGGTCTCATAGGAGGTGAAGTCAGTATTTGGCTCTATCGCCGCTGAGTGTGCGGCCTCCGTGGCGGGGTCCATCCACCCGTCCTCGGATGTCACGATCTGTTCTGGATTGAGGGCCGGAGTAACCACAGGTGTGATCTCCCGAACACCGTCCAATGGTAGAGCTAAGTCATGCTCGTCGTGACTGTGCGGCGCGCCTGACATGAGCTCGAATCCGTCGAAGATCAAGTCTCTGCGGATATCAGCAGTGTAGTTCAAGCTTCCAAATCTGACCTGACGGCCAGGGGCGTAGCTATCGATCTGCTCTAGATGGCCAAGCGACTTGGCCCGCAGTACGAAGCCACCAAATATGAAGATCTGTCCGGGAAGAAAAACCTCACCCTGGATCGCATCATTGCCGATGATCGAAGGAGCCATCAAGCCTTTATCGTGACGGCACAATGGAACTCTCAATGAAAGCACCAATGTCAGTGTCAAAACCGGCGGATCTCGGGTAGGGGGTCCCGAACTATGCGTCTAAGGCTGATGGTAACAGGAGGCGAGGGACACAATGTTTACCCAGGTTCGGGCCCTCTCGATGGAGGTAATACCCTACTTCCTGCTTGATTGATCTTGATTATATGAGTATTACAAGAGTTGATATACCACGAGATCGTAGAGGCTAAACCCTAGAAGATAGCCTATGATTATGATTGTTCTTGTCCTACGAACTAAACCCTCCTGTTTATATAGACACCGGATGGGGCTAGGGTTACACAGAGTCGGTTACAGAGAAGGAGATCTACATATCCGAATCGCCAAGCTTGCCTTCCACGCAAAGGAGAGTCCCACCCGGACACGGGACGAAGCCTTCAATCTTGTATCTTCATAGTCCAACAGTCCGGCCAAAGTATATAGTTCGGCTGTCCGAGGACCCGCTAATCCAGGACTCCCTCAGCTGTATCTGAGGTCAGTGCCGTAGGCATCTGGCCTCGTATATATGCGGGTGGCCGGATGAGCATTCAAGCTCTAGTGGCCGAATGACATGGGGCTGCCTAAATGGGTGTGTGCCTGTGGGCATGTATGCATGCGTGTGTCTGTCTCTCCCCTGGATGGATGGATGGATGCCCATATAAATAGGCATGGCTAGCTTGGGTGGTGGCGGCATTGGTTGTAAGCTACCTTGGGAAGCTTACAAACCAAGTCATGTATGAGGCATGGTCCATGTCATGCTTGTCCCCTAGGGCATTTTATAATTCAATTCCCAGGGGACACGGTACACTGTAAATGACGTTCCGGTACGACCGTCCCGTCGGGATCTTGTCGGTGTCAGGTCGAGTTGCAGTCGGCAGCCGGCTGGTTGGCGCAGTCGGCAGCCGGCAGCCGGCCAGGTAGTGGGTCGTGCGATGAGTTGGCCCGGGCAGTCGGACAGGGGGCCGTCTGGGGCGGCCTGAGCAGTGGACTGAGGGGCTCTGCTAGCCCCGATGTCTTGAAATATCGTCTTGCCGTCTTCGGGGTACCCGTGGTTAATTACTCCGACACTTGGAGAGTACTCGCTTTTCATTGGGGACAGCTACCCCATTGTGAAGCGGATGCCACCTTCCGTGCACCACACCGAAGGCCTACCGTTCATGAAGCATGGTTGTTTCTTTATTGCGCATCGCCAGATGAACGACATGCTAGGAGACGCTATCCCTGATTTATGCCGCTTCAGCTTGGATGAGTCTCCATCATGTGGAACCGGACTAGAAAGTTGTGACAATGATTCCCGTTGCCCACCGCTATGGATCGTGCCATCCATGAAGAACACCTGGGGCTGGAACCTGGAGGAAGACATGTAACCCATCTATAATGTGCAAGTAGGGTATGGTAAATTGTGAATGGTAGCGCTGTGAATATATGTAGACTAGTCGTGCACAAATTTATCTAATGAATGTGTGGCATACTGGCATTTGTCCTTTAGAATTTAATACTAGTAAATGTGTTATGCGTACGTGCAACTTGTGTGGTTGTTGCACGGGATCCAACACGCTCATTGAGAAAAAAAAGTGGCACAGCTTTGGATATAGGTGACGTGGCGGCATCATACAGTAGCATCGTTTGCTATAGTTGTAATACTCCTACTAGGATGACAACTCCTATAAAACCTTGCGCTTGCCTCTTTGCCTCTTTGGGAGGTCCAACAGTTCATACTCGTGTGAACCTTGCACTTGGCTCTTCGCCTCTTCGGAAGGTCCAACAATGATGATACTACAGTACAATATGCTTCTGGCAATCTGACACTGATTGAACTGTTGCACGTCCACCGCGAGGGCGAGCGAGAGGGAGAGGGCGCTGTAGTCAAAACCCTCTCCTCGTCCTGCGAGCCACCGCGCGCGTGGGCGAGGGAGAGGCGTAGTAAGCAAGCTTCTCCTCGTTCGGCGAGTTGACGGGACACATCAAAGCAGTACAAGTACTAGCCCTTTCCAGTTAAATATGGCTTAATTTGAAACGAGAAAAATACACTGGCGGTCAACGTATGTAACAATACGCTCTTTAGTCACTATATATAGTTTTGCGGTAATTATATGATCACTAGCTCATCGTAGAGCACCGTATTGCACCCTACTGACCGGCCACATAGTCGACGTGGCACTTTGTTGACTGGTTAAATTGTCACCTAGTTTCTAGGTCCCACATGTCAGTTGGCAGAGCAAAGAAATTAGTTGAACAAAACTTTACGCAGGCGCGACAGGAGTCCAACCC
Source organism: Triticum urartu (assembly GCF_056163025.1). NCBI lineage: Eukaryota > Viridiplantae > Streptophyta > Magnoliopsida > Poales > Poaceae > Triticum > Triticum urartu. The sequence goes on along the minus strand of NC_141873.1, from coordinate 165,004,924 downwards.
TTGCGCGCGAACCACCCTGGTTGTGTATGTGAGTGCATGAACGTGTACTCCCTCGGTCTTCCAACAAAGAGTGTACATCGGCTAAAAAACAAAGAGTGTACATCTACACTTCCAATGCATTTAGCCTTTAATCTAAAATCGATATTGATTGACTAACTTGTGCTCTAGCTATAGGCTACATGTCTATCCTTAATTATAGCATGCAACAACCTTTATTTAATCTTCTTCTCTCAATGGTCGCATGCACACATAAATCTTCTACTTTTGGGCGTTAATTATGCCCTGGTCAATGTGTAAATCTCTAAATGTACGGTCTTTCACAGATGTAGGGACTTGAGCGTGAGCGTGTGTGTTGCGTAGCGTGCTGTGTGCGGCATGGGTGCGTGAGTGTTGCGTGCATCCATGTGTACGTGTGAGTGTTGCATGTTGCATGCATGCATGCATGCATGCATGAGGCTTTTACTCCCTCCCATTGTCATGTTCATATTTCAAGCTTCCTCTGTTCCCTCCATATTGTGATACTCCCTTTGTTCCCAAATATGGAGTAAAAGCCTCCCTATGTTCCCACGGAGTATTTTTCTCTCTAGAAATTTCAACAAGTGACTACGTAGAGAGCAAAATGAGTGAATCTACACTCTAAAATATGTCTACATACATCTGTATGTTGTATTCCATTTGAATGTCTAAAAAGACAATATTTAGGAACGGAGGGAGTAGCAAATAAACATTAAGTTCTCTTGTTTTTCCCTCCTTGGTCATGGTGCACAACCAAAGATGACTCACCTAGATGGAGGGAGTAGATGGTCAAAGTTTGACAAAAAACTAATGCATTGGTAAACATAATTTTTTGAGGAAAACGAGTGCATTAATTGAGTGTTTTTGCAAACTACAAAAATTTATTCCACCACTCATCATCTACCTTGGTTGTTGAGATTTTTGAATTGAGCCCTGAAAGGAGGTAGTACTAGTACTCCTACGTTATTGGTGCCGGGTGCCTTGGTCAATGTTTCATCTTGTTGGACAGGATGCATTGATGCTTACATGGGGTGCTAAGCACATTAAAAACTTTAGCAACTAAAGCTCCCAATGCTACATGTACATGTGCTTAACTTGTTAGTGCTAAGCATCCTTTATTTAATGATTTTGTAACTAAAGTTCTTCATGCATTGGTGGGATTATTCCATTTAAGTCTTTTGTCTAGGTTCTCGCGCTTAGTACTGGGGTCACCACACTTATCTCTCCTCTTAATTACCTTGCCACATCAGACTTTTTGCCTACATGGCAGCCTTAGAACCTGTACAAGGCGGAGCATTGGGAGGGGCCCGAGCGTACATGCATAGGGATACTGTAGATAGGAAGTCTTCACAATCCATTATTCCCCATCTCGGTCAGAGAGAACTATTCAACTAGTCTTCACAGTGAAGTGACAATATGCTACCTCTTGAGCACTGCATTGGTTTTCCCTTGAAGAGGAAAGGGTGATGCAGTAAAGCAGCGTAAGTATTTCCCTCAATTTTTGAGAACCAAGGTATCAATCCAGTAGGAGACCACGCGCGAGTCACCTCGTACCTACACACACAAATAAGAACCTCGCAACCAACGCGATAAAGGGGTTGTCAATCCCTTCACGGCCATTTACAAGAGTGAGATCTGATAGAGATGATAATAATAAGATAAATATTTTTGGTATTTTTATGATATAGATTGAAAGTAAAGATTGCAAAATAAAATAGACTGGAAACTTGTATGATGGAGAATAGACCCGGGGGCCATAGGTTTCACTAGTGGCTTCTCTCAAGATAGCGTAAGTATTACGGTGGGTGAACAAATTACTGTCGAGCAATTGATAGAAAAGCGAATAATTATGAGAATATCTAGGCATGACCATGTATATAGGCATCACGTCCGTGACAAGTAGACCAAAACAATTCTGCATCTACTACTATTACTCCACACATCGACCGCTATCTAGCATGCATCTAGAATATTAAGTTCATAAGAACAGAGTAACGCCTTAAGCAAGATGACATGATGTAGAGGGATAAACTCATGCAATATGATGTAAACCCCATCTTTTTATCCTCGATGGAAAAAATACAATACGTGTCGTTTCCCTTTCTGTCACTGGGATCGAGCACCGCAAGATTGAACCCAAAGCTAAGCACTTCTCCCATTGCAAGAAAGATCAATCTAGTAGGCCAAACCAAACTGATAATTCGAAGAGACTTGCAAAGATAAACCAATCATACATAAAAGAATTCAGAGAAGATTCAAATATTGTTCATAGATAGACTTGATCATAAACCCACAATTCATCAAATCTTGACAAACACAGTGCAAAAGAAGATTACATCGAATAGATCTCCAAGAGAATCGAGGAGAACTTTGTATTGAGATCCAAAGAGAGAGAAGAAGTCATCTACCTACTATATATGGACCCGAAGGTCTGAAGTAAACTACTCACACACCATCGGAGGGTCCATGGAGTTGATGTAGAGGCCCTCCATGATCAATGCCCCCTCCGGCGGAGCTCCGGAAAAGGCCCCAAGATGGGATCTCTTGGGTACAGAAGGTTGCGGCGGTGAAAATAGGGTTTTGTTGTGCTCCTGGATGTTTGCGGGGTATATGGATATATATAGGAGGAAGAAGTAGGTCAGTGGAGCAATGAGGGGCCCACGAGGATGGAGGGCGCGCCCAAGGGGGTGGGCGCGCCCCCTGCCTCGTGGCCTCCTCGATTGTTTCTTGACGTCCAGTCCAAGTCTCCTGGATCACGTTTGTTCCAAAAATAACGCTCCCGAAGGTTTCATTCCGTTTGGACTCCGTTTGATATTCCTTTTTGGTGAAACACTAAAATAGGCAAAAAAACAGCAATTTGGGCTGGGCCTCCGGTTAATAGGTTAGTCCCATAAAATAATATAAAAGTGTAAAAATAAGCCCATTAACATCCAAAATAGATAATATAATAGCATGGAGTAATCAAAAAATTATAGATACGTTGGAGACGTATCAAGCATCCCCAAGCTTAATTCCTGCTCCTCCTCGAGTAGGTAAATGATAAAAACATGATCTTCACAATCTGAGATTGTGACGTCCGGATAATTAAGTTACAGTAACCTCACACTAATGGTGACATGTCATCGGGTTGACTAAGCCACATTGCCACTAGAGAAAAATCAAATCCAAATTCCTTTTGAAATGCAAGCCAAATTCTTATTTCTTTAATCTGTCAAATAAAAATGTTTGATGGATTGTTTTTTATTTTGTCTATGGGAATATTTTAGTGGACCAACAACATTTAATTTGGTCGTTTAAACTCCAACATATATTCTTACTTTTCCCAAATCACAAGAAACTTTGTGTGCGGCCCTATGCTAACATACTGTATTCGTGTGCCAAGTTTCGTCTATAACAAAAATCGCTTGCGCACTCAATTAAATACCAAGTTGTAGCTAGAAATAGAAAACAGCGGTGTAAGTAAAAAAACATAAAAGAAAAGGCCTCATCACTATGGTGTTAGTGGGCTCTAGTGACACTATGCACCTTAGCCCATCTAGCAACAAAAGCCAACCCAACCCACCCCACCTCTCCTTCCACCTACTACAGAGAGGCAGTGGGCGTGGCAGCCATCCCACGGCCCTGGTGCGCGCTCGGCCAGGTGCCGGCCATCCCGTGGCCCTCCCCGAGCGCCCCGAGCCCTCCTCTTCCTCCCCCACATCGAACCTTAGCCCCCGTTCCTCCCCCTCGATCTGGAGCAACCTGTAGCCGCCGCCACCGCGTCGTCGTCGTCTGCGTGCTCTGGAGCCTTCCCTCGCCGCTCGAACATGTCCAGGAGCACCTCTGCATAGTCTTCATCGCCTACGTGTACAGGATCGGGGCTGGGATGCCGTGAAGCCGACGCCCGCTTCGATCCTCCCCACCACGGTCACCGCACTCCGCCACAAATCGTCGTCGTCCTCGACCCCTCCGGCTTCACCAAGCCATCCGCAAGAATCGCAGTGAGCACTCCATGCAAATCCCTTCTCTATTTCCATCCCCTGTGGTGCCACCTCCGCGAGCTCCGGCTCCGGTGGCCGCCATGACCGAAGAACACCGCTCTTCCGTGCTCCTCTTGCTCGTTTACATAGGACGACAAGGCTCCTGGGGACCCGTAGACGTCGCCGGCAGCTACCCCCGCCGCTGCTCGTCCGCTATCGTGCGCCCTTGCCGCGACCTGCGGCGTCCGCGTGCATCCCACCGCCGCCCGCTGCTCCCCCGGGCCGTCCACGCGTGCGCCACGCCTGCTCGCCCACGCTCGAGTGCTGCTCCCGCTACTGTTTGTACTCACTACTGCTGCTTGCTGCTACCCGTGCCGCAGCTGCTCTCCTCTCCTGCTTCTCTGCTACTGCAGCTTTGCCGCTGCTGACTCCGCTAGCTCCTACCCGCTGCTCCGCACCGTGTTGCTCTGCCCCGTGTCGTCCATGCGCTCGCTCATGTGCGCGTGCTGCTGCCCCTCTGGCCGCGCTCGCCGTGTGCCCTGGCGGCTGCGTACGCTTGGCCGCGTCCACGCGCACGCCGTGCAGCGCCGCGCCCCGCGCCTAGCTCGTGGGCATGCCGTTGCTGCTCGGCTGAATATGTTGCTGCTGTTGATTGCTACTGTAGATGCTACTAGCTAGCTTTTGTTTTTCTGCAATGAGTAGCCCTCTAAACTGCCTCTAAACAGCGGTTAAACAACTGTCAACAAGGTTAAGGAAAATATGAGTAGAATGTATACTTGACAAACTTTATTTTATCCCACTGAACCAAATCCTTAGGATGCATGAATTAAATCCTACAAAAATCAAAAAATGATATCTTCTGTTAGCAAAACAACAGAATTGACTCCTAGCATTGTATGTTGCGTGCTTGTGTGTGTGTGGCCGGCTTGGCCCCGGCCCCCGGCCGTGTGTGGCCGGCCCTTGTGTTAATTAGGACTAGTTTAGTTTAGGATTAAAGTTAGTGATGAGTTAGTCTAATATTCGATGACACGTGAATCTATAGTTAATTTAAATAAAATCAGTTTTATAAAAAAAATGTCTAAGTCAATGACATATGGAACCCTCCTGCACTGTTCACTTTTGACCAAGTCAACATCCACTATGTTGACTTTGACTGGACCCACTTGTCATACAGCCTGACTGGTTACGCTCTGTATACCCATGACAAATTCCAGTTTTTTTCTGAGTTATTAGAATTTCAGGGATTGTTTAAACCTTTAATAAAATAATTTAAAACAATCTGTAGCTCAAATGAAAAGGTTTTGTACATGAAAGTTGCTCAGAACGACGAGACGAATCGGAATACGCGCTCTATTCGTCCGCCACACATCCCTAGCATAGCGAACATGCAACTTTTTCCTCTGTTTCATTTGTCTGAAAAATGCCAAACTTCGGAAAACATTCCCGGATGTTCTCCCGCTTCGCTGGTATCGTGTAACACGATGTTAGATCACGTCTAGCTCTGCCTGTTGTTCTGTTGTGCCTTTGTTTGCTTTATATTTACTGTTTCTTCCCCATTTTCTCTTCGGTAGACCCCGAGACAGATGTCGCCCCTGTGATCGACTACGTCGACGACGACCCCTCCTTGCCAGAGCAATCAGGCAAGCCCCCCTTTGATCATTCCGATATCGCCATTCCATTCTCTCATGCTTGCATTATAACTGCTACTGCTTTCTGTATGATCCTACTCTGATGCATAGCCTGTTTTTGTTACCTGCTTTCATACCTTACCTGCTTATCCTAAACCGCTTAGTATAGGTTGGTTAGAGATCCATTAGTGACCCCACCTTGTCCCAGTTGCCTCGCTTTATGTTCGATGACTCGATCAACGTGATCAACGTCCAGGCCCCGACACCGCACATCACCCCCCTAGTTGTACGACTCCGCAGAGTTACCATCGAGTGCCGAGGGTGGAACCTCTTACATCACTCATGATGAGATCTCTGTAGTATAGCTATACGGTCGAGGTCATCGAGGGTGATTTCCTCCTTAACCACATCTGTTACGGCTCTGTCGTGCAACCCATCAAATGTGAACCTCGAGGGTGGATCCTCTTATGTTCACCTTGATGATAACATCGAGCGAGATTCACCGGGGGTGATTCCTCGGGTTTTCCCCTTGGTGTTAGACTCACAGTTACTATGGTTACTATGACTTTACACTGAACCATATTACTAAACACGGGTCGGCCTTGAGGGGTACCCGCGCGAGCTTAATAGCGAGTGATGTGGAGACGGGTTAACCTAGAGGGTGCCCGCGAGATGCTTACGAGGCGTGGTCGGGCATTCTTGGCCCTTGCCGCAAGTACTCGAGACGGGGCGACGGGGTCACGTCTTTCGTGAGTCTCTGCTTGTTACCGTGCGTTTCTAATCCACTACGATTTGGATATTTGATCCGAGGGGCCTCTGGCCTGATAACACTAACCATCACGTGGGCATAGTATGGGCGTTCTGCGTCGTATACATCAGCCGAAGCTTAATAGACGTCAGTGACTGAGCGGCGTGCACCAGATTGGACTGCGTAAGCACCTGCCTTTTTGAAGGAGGTAGCTAGGTCTGCTCACCGGCCGCCCACGCAACATGCAGGAGTTCCCGGGGCGATGGCCCATGACCACTGGGGGAATAGGTTTAGTCCGGCGTGCTGACCTCTCTATTAAGCCTAGGTCGGGTTGCGGCGTATTGTTTGACCGAGGCCGGGCATGACCCAGGAAAGTGTGTCCGGCCGGAGTTAATCGAGCGTGGTGGGTAAGTTGGTGCACCCCTACAGGGAAGAAAAACATCTATCGATAGCCTGTCCTACGGTAACGGACACTTGGAGTTGTATCCCGATCGATACAACTAGAACTGGATACTTGTGATGAGAAATGGATAGTATGGCTCTGGGATTGCTTTTTCGCAGGGAGTCGACGAAGGATCTCCGGCCAAGGTTGAAAACAGTACTACTTCTACTTTAGTGTATGCTACTCTTATCCCTTCTGATGATGCATGATGCTTGAAGATGTTAGTCTTCGATAGGACTAGGTTTCCCCTTTATTCTGGCATTTCTGCAGCCCAGTCCACATATACAGCCTTTCTTTGATAATGTTGCATATGTAGTGTAGATCCTTGCTTGCGAGTACTTTGGATGAGTACTCACGGTTGCTTTGCTCCCCCTTTTCCCCCTTCTTTCTTCTTTCTGGTTGATGCAACCAGATGGTGGAGCCCAGGATCCAGACGACCCCACCGACGACTGCTACTACCCCGAGGGTCCTACTACCACGTGGAGACCGCCAACGACCAGGAGTAGTTAGGAGGCTCCCAGGCAGGAGGCCTTGCCTTTTCGATCGTTGCTACTTTTGTGCTAGCCTTCTTAAGACAAACTTGTCTAACTTATGTCTGTACTCAGATATGTTGCTTCCACTGACTCTTGTGTTTTCGAGTTTATGTATTCGAGCCCTCGAGGCCCCTGGCTTGTAATATAAAGCTTGTATTATTTTAACTAGCAAAAATGTCCGTGTGTTACAACGGAAGAGAAAAATTCTTACATGTTTAGCTTGTGGGTCCATGCATTGTCATTGGAGAACACTGACATATGTGCTGCTATCGAGACTCATCTTAACCAAAAATTTAATTATTCATTTGTTATAGTATCTACATGCACAATACATGCATTTGTCTACATAAACATACGTAGTTAAAAGCCCATGCATTGGTATGGAGAAAACAAATCAACTAATTGCAACTTTCTCATTTGCAAATTAAACCTAGGCACCTTGACCACCCTGATCTCTCTATCACCCAAACAACAAAAATCTACTTTTGTCACGTCCAACGCTGGACAAAAGTATTTGATAAAAAAATACTATGGCTTAAAAGTACTTTGGGAGGCTTGGCAAAGAGTGTATGTATTCCCGATCCTTACAATCTACATTTTACCATATCCTCTTAGATATTTCCGGAAACATCATACATCAATATCACACTTAGCAATCTCAACCATGGTATTGTCTGAATCTCAATGCAAAAGTTCAGAACATGCATCCTACCGACTTCTGCATCTGTGGTTCAGAAGTATTTATAAAGTAAACAACTGAGCATTGTTGCCATAGTTAGAAATTAAATCGGGTTAAATTAGCAATGAAGTGTACAACACACCAGACAAAATCTGAGTTTATACATACAGTACAATCATTGTGAACTATATGCTGAAATTACGTAAACAAATATTAATAAGAGGAGTAGGCTTGATGAACACACACACACATATATATATAGAGAGAGAAACAAACAAACAAAAAATAGCAGCACCGCACCTCTTCGCATGTACATACATTTTCACCTAACTAATATTGCAGCTCAAAAGCTTATATTCCTCTTATAATATTTGGCCGGTTTTACCCTCTTTCTTTCTTTTTTTCCGTGAGCCTTTTCACCTCCTTCCTATTAGGCCAAAGGCCCGTTTGGCCGATACAGAAGCCCACCCATACATACGCTGCTGGTCTACATCGTTTATGTAGTGGATCAATCACCGCATAATATATTCCTTCGAAGCCCTTCTCCTTTTACCTCCATCGATCACCATCTACCTCTCGCTGCCTCAATCACCCCGCAGCCATGGGCGCCATCGCCGTGTATTCGACCTGTCCCATTTTTTGCCCTCTCTTCGGCTTTCTGCAGCGAACCGAACCGAGGCCATGGACGAGCAGCCGTCCCACCATCAGCAGGTCATGTATTCGACCTTTCCCATTTTTTCCCTCCCTTTGGCTTTCTGCAGCGAACCAAACCGAGGCCATGGCCGAGCAGCCGTCCCACCATCAGCAGCGTGCTCCGTTGGCCCGAACTCCTCCCTGATCCTTCCCATATGGAGGCGTGGCCAGTCCCTTCTTCTTCTCCGGTTCCTTCCTCCCATGACGCTCTCTCAAGCTATCTCTCCAGTTCATTCCATAATTTTTTTCCCCCCATGGAGAAGCAGACACACTCCTTATCTCTGGACGGCTTATTGGTATCAAATCATAGATGTATTTAAATTGGTGAGATTTTGCTTAAGAAAGCGAGGTGGGACTATGTATACTAATCGACCTTTCTTTAATAATCTATAAAAATAAGCTTGGTCAGTTGGAGTCCTTTTTATACATTGAACAAGAGGTGGGGAGTTCGACTCCCAGTAGCTGCATCATTATTTTTGCCTCTGCCGGACTGCATTGTTTTGCCTGGGCTGAGGCCCAAACAGCAGATGGGTCTCACAAAAATCTAATAAACTCGGGATGGATTTGGGTAAATATTAGTACCACCTCGCTTATATGTTTTAAATTCAAATTGAAAGCGTAAATTCATAAGAAGAAAGCGTATTGTGACGGTGAACCCACGGAGTCAATCCGTGCTTTATTATTAGGGATAGATTTGTGTCTAGAGTTGTGTTGTGATATCTTCCCGTGAGTCCTTGATCTTGATCGTACACATTTGCGTGTATGATTAGTGTACGATTGAATCGAGGGCGTCACAAGTTGGTATCAGAGCCGACTGCCTGCAGGTAGCCCCCTTTCCAACTCCTTGGCCAAAGTTGAGTCTAGTCGTCCAAAACTGTTTTACTAACTTGGCTGTGTGGCTTACGGGCCCACGTCGCCATTGGGTGGTATTAGGATCTTTTATTCCTCGTTTATACTCCTGTGACTCTATTCTCTCTTCTATTCGGGTTAAATGAATTTACTAACTACATTAGGTTCTCGTAACGACTTTCCCCGGAGAGCCCCTTCGTTCCGGATGGTTGCCTGCTTCACTAGAAGAATTCTAAGATACTCTCCGATGTTTTCTCGAGTCCCTTGTGCCCTTCGCCGTTGCGACCCCCTACCACCGATAAATCCTTGTGGATAACATCTTATATTTGTTGTTCATATTTTCGATCCCAGTTGCTCTTGTTATCACAAGATACCCTGAAATTCTCTTTTTTGTTCTGAGAATACTTTGTGCCTACTGCCTCGCAGTTCTTTGTCACATGAATACCTCTACGGATAAGTCCTAGCACATACAGATGTATCCGCTCATCCCCATTTGTTCATGTGTTTCACAAAATTCTTCGAAACACTATTTGATCTTCCAAAATCCTTAGTAGCCTATTGCTCTTGAAAATTCTAGCCTGCTAGCATTATGGTTAATTCCATATGTCTAGCAATATTCCTTAAAATCCTTTGTGGATTTCCATTTTGATCATACTGATTCAACAGGTGTGCGCATGCACGCAATCATCAATCGATCCTTATAAATTATCTGTCCGGCTCAGGCGTCACTTTGAACCTGAGCTGGTCCTCGATCAATCAAATTGGCGGTCGATTGTGCCCTTATGTCTTTTCAACCTATCCATCCTTGATCAGGGCGTTTGCTTCTGATCCATTGATTTGGAAATCATAATTCCTTTGCAATTGATCTTTGAATTAGTAAATTGTTTCTATAATTTGATCTCCTTGCATTCTTTCTTCTTCTGGTTGGGTAGCGATGCTCACATCAGATCCCTTTCGGACCACCAGCTCCTTTGTTGGACGTTATCTGACAGTGTCCTTCATAGTTGATAACCTTGTGAGTGTTTCCTCGGACACATAATGCCTTTGGTAATTTGTATTCTCTGATTTGGCCAACCATGCTCTACTGTCGAGCTTGTGTTGTGTACTCCTGAAGTTTGTGGCATATGTTTCTAAGATGCCCCGATGGGTTGAGCTAATGCCTTACCTAATCTGTGTGAGCCCGAAAGATTTCACAGGTCATACTCATCTGGTTTTTACCAGGTAAAACTTCCAACACTAATGCCATTTTCGAAACAAGAAGTGAATGTAAGTTTGTGCTTTGGAGAAGTGGGAGTCGACCTTGAACTTTGTGTTCATGCCCATGGACCCGACATGGAACTTATCATGGAAGCTTCTTGTAATAATAATAATAATCCCCTTGTCATAACTTCATCTTCTATATATGCTTGGTCCTTTGCAACCGTGGTTCCGACCATGATTGTTCTCCTTTGATTCCATTTCTCGGACAAGTTAAAGTACTTGTCTTTTGCAGATCTTTTCACCTATCCAACCTCTATCATGTTCTACCTTCGAGTACTACCCTCCGGTATCTCGAGAATATCACGGAACTACATAACTTCTTATGAGTTCTTCATCAACTATTATTTCTCGCCAATTCCAATTTCCCACGGGTTCTGAGTTGTTAGACACTCGAGAACACCGATAGCTGATTCGAGTCTACACTTTCCTTTCCATTGTTTTGTTTAACCTTTCTTGTAACCTAACTTATCCGGGCAGTGATAATTCCCTGCTTATGTAAACACCTTGGTGTACAAACTTTGTCAGTAAGACCTTGTTACTATTGTTGATGACATTCTGGTAGCCACCGATGGACGAGAACTTTGCCTATTGGCCCGCCTCGTCTTAACGAGCAGGAAAATGGTTCTCTTCGTCCCTCGCCCTTGGTACCAACGTTGTTGTCGACATAACTAACAGGCGATACTCTGACCTGCCTTGCTGTCATGACCGTGCAAATTGATTAGCGCCTTCTTGCTGTTAACCCACATGGTGGGCCCATAACCCACAGTTCCACAGGATCAAAACTTGACTCTCCTGTACATCCCTGTCTTCCAAAATTGTTCCTCACGCTTGGCTTCGTATGTAATTCACGAGCCACCTTCTTGCGATCTGTTCTGCTATCAGATGCAATACTTATTCTCGATGCACTGAACCCCTTTCACACTCTGTTTCAGACATCGAACGATTGCCTACCTGGTTGAAGCTTCTTAATGCACCTCCTTACCTTGCTCTCGACGCCCTTCTTGAATTCCGACTCGAGAGTTGCCTCTATGTCACATTCACTGAGATAGCCCCCAGGTACCTATCTTGTGTTGAGCTCCATCCTTCCCGAGTATTTCCCCCTTACTCCACCCCTTAAATCTAGGGACGAGATTTCTTGTAGTGGAGGAGAATTGTGACGTCCGGATAATTAAGTTACAGTAACCTCATACTAATGGTGCCATGTCATCAGGTTGTCTAAGCCACATTGCCACTTGAGAAAAATCAAATCCAAATTCCTTTTGAAATGCAAGCCAAATTCTTATTTCTTTAATCTGTCAAATAAAAATGTTCGATGAATTGTTTTTTATTTTGTCTATGGGAATATTTTAGTGGACCAACAACATTTAATTTGGTCGTTTAAACTCCAACATATATTCTTACTTTTCCCAAATCACAAGAAACTTTGTGTGCGGCCCTATGCTAACATACTGTATTTGTGTGCCAAGTTTCATCTATAACAAAAATCGTTTGCGCACTCAATTAAATACCAAGTTGTAGCTAGAAATAGAAAACAGCGGTGTAAGTAAAAAAACATAAAAGAAAAGGCCTCATCACTACGGTGTTAGTGGGCCCTAGTGACACTATGCACCTTAGCCCATCTAGCAACAAAAGCCAGCCCAACCCACCCCACCTCTCCTTCCACCTCCTGCTACAGAGAGGCAGTGGGCGTGGCAGCCATCCCACGGCCGTGACGCGCGCCCGGCCAGGTGCCGGCCATCCCGTGGCCCTCCCCGCAGGTTAAGAGCGCCCCGAGCCCTCCTCTTCCTCCCCCACATCGAACCCTAGCCCCCCTGTTCCTCCCCCTCGCCTCCCCCCCCTATCTGGAGCAACCTGTAGCCGCCGCCACCGCGTCATCGTCGTCTGCGTGCTCCGGAGCCTTCCCTCGCCGCTCGAACATTTCCAGGAGCACCTCTGCATCGTCTTCATCGCCTACGTGTACAGGATCAGGGTTGGGATGCCGTGAAGTCGACGCCCGCTTCGATCCTCCCCGCCACGGTCACCGCACTCCGCCACAAATCGTCGTCGTCCTCGACCCCTCCGGCTTCACCAAGCCATCCGCAAGAATCGCAGTGAGCACTCCGTGCAAATCCCCTCTCTATTTCCATCCCCTGTGGTGCCACCTCCGCGAGCTCCGGCTCCGGTGGCCGCCATGACCGAAGAACACCGCTCTTCCGTGCTCCTCTTGCTCGTTTACATAGGACGACAAGGCTCCTGGGGACCCGTAGACGTCGCCGGCAGCTACCCCCGCCGCTGCTCGTCCGCTATCGTGCGCCCTTGCCGCGACCTGCGGCGTCCGCGTGCATCCCACCGCCGCCCGCTGCTCCCCCGGGCCGTCCACGCGTGCGCCACGCCTGCTCGCCCACGCTCGAGTGCTGCTCCCGCTGCTGTTTGTACTCACTACTGCTGCTTGCTGCTACCCGTGCCGCAGCTGCTCTCCTCTCCTGCTTCTCTGCTACTGCAGCTTTGCCGCTGCTGACTCCGCTAGCTCCTGCCCGCTGCTCCGCACCGTGTTGCTCTGCCCCGTGTCGTCCACGCGCTTGCTCATGTGCGCGTGCTGCTGCGCCTCTGGCCGCGCTCTCCATGTGCCCTGGCGGCTGCGTACGCTTGGCGCGTCCACGCGCACACCGTGCTGCGCCGCGCCCCGCGCCCAGCTCATGGGCATGCCGTTGCTGCTCGGCTGAATATGTTGCTGCTGTTGATTGCTACTGTAGATGCTACTAGCTAGCTTTTGTTTTTCTGCAATGAGTAGCCCTCTAAACTGCCTCTAAACAGCGGTTAAACAACTGTCAACAAGGTTAAGAAAAATATGAGTGGAATGTATAATTGACAAACTTTATTTTATCCCACTGGATCAAATCCTTTCGATGCATGAATTAAATCCTACAAAAATCAAAAAATGCTCTCTTCTGTTAGCAAAACAACAGAATTGACTCCTAGCATTGTATGTTGCGTGCTTGTGTGTGTGTGGCCGGCCCTTGTGTTAATTAGGACTAGTTTAGTTTAGGATTAAAGTTAGTGATGAGTTAGTCTAATAGCCGATGACACGTGAATCTAT